>NC_141070.1:52132916-53332916 GCF_041138505.1 Cibotium barometz
TTACTAGCGCCTGTTTCCAAGACAAACGGCTCATTTGGATCGACAATAGTCAAAACAAGTGCAGCTGCTTGTCACTTTGAGCTTATCAAAGCTCTTCTGTTGGGCTTCCCCCCAACAACTAATGTTTTTAGTTTTTGGCCACCGTAACTAGTTAGTCAACGGGACTGCGATCTTCACGTAGTCCTTCACATACTATCGGTAGAACTCCGACATGCCAAGAAAAATCTACAGTTCTTTGAGATTCTTCGACGCTGGCCATTTAAGAATAGCCTCTACTTTTTTTGGCTCCATCCGACGGATATAATATGGCCAAGGTAGTGAATTTCTGTTTCAAAAAATTTACATTTGCTCTTCTTTGCAAATAGTTTGTGCTCTCGCAACAACAACTCGAACACTAGATGCAAATGCTCTATGTGTTCTTTCTGTGTCTTACTGTACACAAGAATATCATCTAGGAAAACTACTACGAATTTTCCTAGATATGGACGTAAAATGATGTCCATCAGCGTCATAAATGTCGCTGGAGCATTGGTTAGCCCAAATGGCATAACCGAAAACTCAAAATACCCGAAACGAGTCCTAAATGCTGTCTTCGCAACATCTTCTACTTTAATTCTAACCTGATGATACCCTGATCTCAGGTCTACTTTTGTAAAGTATCTCGATCCATAGAGTTAATCAAACAACTCATCCATGCGTGGCATCGGATACTTGTTCTTAATCGTTATCTGATTAAGGGCCCTATAGTCTTTGCACATCCGCATAGATCCGTCTTTCTTCTTTACCAGAAGAATAGGCGATGCCCACGGACTTGAACTAGGCCGAATGAAGCCTTTGTTCAAATATTTCGTCAATTGTTTTTCCACCTCCTGTGCCTCGGAGTGGCTTAATCTATAAGCAGGTTTGCTTATAGGTTTTGATCCTGGCATAACTTCGATGCCATGATCTACTTCTCTAGATGGTTGTAAGCCATCTGGCAAATCATCTTAGGAAAGACATCCTGAAATTCCTCTAATAAATTCATTAAAGTATCTATGTACTTTTTCTTTAATGTCTCTTTTGCCTTGGATTTTTTCTTGTTTGAATCGCATGCATGCCAAACAGGGTTTTCATACAATGGGTCTCATCCAAGGCTATTTTGTTTTCCTTGTTTGTCTACGCAAACATCATCTACAGTTTAATAAGTGGTGTGGCGGGGACCGTACGATCGCCCTGCAAGGTAATGACTCTACCTCCATGCTCAAAACGTAGCATATTATGTAGGTAACTCCGAGCTAAGACAAGGGCCCAAGCCATACAGCCACTCTCTGCCTAGATATATGTCTGTTCTGGCTAAGTGCATGACCTGAAAGTCAAAGCAGAGCCTCGTAGTCCTGCATAGATAATGGGACCCCCAATACTACGGTATTCCATACCGTTTTGTCATACCCGTTGGCTAGGCCAACAGTATACTCATGATCGCTCTGGGTCTCAGTCAACCCCAACTTCTTGACCTAACGAGTAGTTCAAGAAGTTGTGGCTAGCTCCATCATCGATAAAAACTGTGACTACGGCCACCTATGGTGCCATACATGCGCATCATGTCACGCGGACCTACAGTAGACTGCCACATCACTGGTGTCACCAAACAAGCGTGATGCTTATCACAATGACACAGTGTCACCTCTCTAAACTCTGCGAAACTAAGAGGGAGTCTCTGCACTGTATGCAACTAGGCGGCTTCAAGTCTTTCAATAACGATGAAGCTGTCTCTACGGACCGCCCCGCAGGCACATCCGTCTATACTCCTACAAACCACTGGGGCGAGGCTACTCTCAACCGTGCCGCAAGAGCTCGTCTATCACGAGGAGTCGCAGTACTAGCCAAGGCGGCTGTCTCACTGCGTCTAATCGTGTGGAAATGCTCTGTAGCATCATGACTAAATCAGCCTAGACTTTACCCATATTGTTCAATTTTACATTAAGATATTTAAAAAGTCCACTAGAGAGCTCTGTCTCTGTCATGACGTCGACAGGGTCCAATAGGTCATAATCATCGTCGTCATATTCCAAGAGGTTCTCCTCGGTCCTCTCGGCGACGTTGGTGTTCATGTCATCTGGCTCATCGGCTAGAAAGGGGTCATCTGCTCTACTACGGTCGCTGCCTGCTGCAGGCTCGCTGGGTCCTAAGGCGGGGTCAACAGACAAGGAGGGCATTGGCGGATCACGTGTGTGATCGACGAGTGCACTTCGGACCAGACAACGATCGGGCGTATACGGCATGACAATTCGATCGGGGTCAAACCCGCGAGACCGAGGACAAGAGACCTGAAAACCCTAGAGAAGTAGAAGGCGGTGGGGACACACTACGCCTAGCAGACATATTTTAATTCTTGCACAAATAAAAATGCGAGAACTAAAAAATTACATAGAGTGAAAAATCTTCATTGAATATCTAAAATCCAATGGTTACAAGATACTCTTCAATCTTGTTTAACCACATGTTCTAGGTGCCTATTTTAAGCCATATAAGACTTTATATAACCTACACATAAAATCTAGATGTGCATCACTCTCACAACCTGGTGGAGCTTCTTCATACAAATCACCATAAAATAATGCATTCTTTACATCCATCTGATATAAAGATCAACCCTTCACTACTGCTGCAGCCATAGCAATGAGTGCTCTCCCAGCTGCCATTCTTACAATCGGGCTGAGTGAATATTCCTTATAGTTAATGTCATATGTCTACACATAAACCTTCCTACTCATATGTCCATCTTAGTTATGCTTGACCTTATACACCCACTCGCATTCAATTACCTTCTAATCCTTAGGCAAAGGTACTAATTCCTATGTCAAAGTTATATCTAATTCTACCATCTCCTCATCCACCATGGCATCCTCCCATTTCTTATTTCCAAGTGCTTGCTCAAAACAAGTGGGCTCTATCTCATGTATTGCTTCAACCATGTAAGAAAAGTGATGGGCTGTATATCTAATTACCTGCGTATCGTTGGGCAAAGGCACTAATTCCCATGTTGCACTTGTATTCAATCTTGCCATAAATATCCTTATCCATGGCATCTTTCCATTTTTTATTTCTAAGTGTATGCTCAAAACAAGTGGGCTTTATCTCATGTATTGCTTTAACAATGTAAGCATAGTCATGGGCTATATATCCATCATATCTTAACCTATCACAATAGGGTATTTAACCTGAGTACACTTATGTACACCTGGATCACTGCTATGTGCCCTCAAGATAGCCCTAGTTCTCCATGCACTAAGAGTAACCACTGATAAACTACCAAGCTCCTCATCAAGGATATGCTTGGAGCAAGTAGAGACACCATCCACATAAGAATGACATGCTGACAAATCAGGCATAAAGGGTTGATCTATCTTTTCCTATCGCCCTTTTCATGATACATGTGTACCAACACCTATAGTACCATGAGATGATGCATCTACCCTTAACCTATAGTACCATGAGATGATGCATCTATCCTTAACCTACTTAACCATGAAATAACATTGGATCCACTACTAGAGGACTCTCTAGGTCCACTAAGTACATGTGAGACAACATCATTACTTCTTATGTCTACATCTTTACTTGCCTTCACTGGTGCATAACAACTACTCATCTCATTAAAGACAACATATGTTCTTAATCACACCTTACAAGTGGTAGGGTTATAGCATCTATAACCTTTCTACTTTAAAGCATAATCAATGAAGGTGCATTTCTCTCCCTTTAGATCCAACTTGGTTCTCACTTAATCAGGAACATACACATATGCAATACATCTAAACACTTGTAAATGAGACACATCTAGTTGTATGCTTGTAAATTTTGTTCAGGCTTCATACCATAAACAACAGTGGGGGTCCTGCTCTTAATGTAAACAATGATGCTCTGCTTTAGTTCAATATATTCTTTTTAAACACATCAATACACGAGCAACTTTTACAATGTGTCTATTTTTCTTTATGTAACACCATTCTGTTTTACAGAGTGTACCCACATGTGAATTGCCTCTTGAGTCCTTGCTTTCCCAAGAAATCATTGAACTCTTTGGAGAAATATTCTCTTTCACCATCTGATCTGCATAACTTTTTCCTTCTCAACCAAGGCTTAAAATCTTTGAAAGAAAGTGAGCAAACATCTCACTTTCCTCCTTCATATGAAGTAAACCCATACTTCATCAATGAATGTAACATAGTACCTATAACTTGAAATATTTTCTTTCACCATCTGATCTGCATAACGTTTTCCTTCTCAACCAAGGCTTAAAATCTTTGAAAGAAAGTGAGCAAACATCTCACTTTCCTCCTTCATATGAAGTAAACCCATACTTCATCAATGAATGTAACATAGTACCTATAACTTGAAATTATTATAGTCTTGGTTAGTCCCCATACATTAGAATATATAACATCTAATGACCTTGCATTGATATACTTTTCATGTGGGAAAGGATGTTTGGCCTGATTAACAAGCTAACATGCTCCACATCCTTTGCGCATACCATCAATCTTAAACTTCGAAAAACCTGTAACAATTTTTTAGGCTTACATGGACTTCAGTCATTGTATACTCACATGACCAATGCACTTATGCCATATGTCAATATCTACAATGACACTTATCCCATACATTAAAATGGCTGCCTTCACCTTGGGTATATTAGCATCCAAAGTGAACATCCTATCATTTATGTTTCCCTTTGTAACTAAGCAGCATTGAATTTGGAAGTATTTCACAAAACACCCTTAAGGATCGAACATTACTTGCAAACCCTTCTCAATCATTTGTCCAACAAAAACCGGTTTTTTGTAATATTAGGAACATGAAGTACATCCTACCAAAGCACTTCATTTTGCCATCTTGCACAAATATTAGGAACATGAAGTACATCCTACCAAAGCACTTCATTTTGCCATCTTGCACAAATAATAATACTTTACCAACATGAGAAATAGGGTGCGTACTATATCAAAGTGGTTGTCACACACCCTATAAAGCATTGGTGGTATATCACCCATAATTTCACCAACCTAACCCATAGTGTAAGTGTAGAAGTTTTCACTCATGCGGTTCATCAATGTCCACAATACTAGTTAAGCTCGATATCTCAATATTCTTCTACAATCATTGTGTTTTGGGTCACTATTATAAGTCTTTTGACTTCTTTTGTTATCCAACATGTGGGTGGAATCCCATTACTTTCGTAGTTTGTCTTTATTTGTGTGTAGGTTTTGGTTGACTTGGAGCTAGAAATAGAGCTTATTGGCCTCTAATTAGGATCTTTCCATCTCATTGGTGGTTTCTGATAATGCATCTCGCTTTCCCACACAATTTTGTGCCTCCATCTACCTAATCGTCTTCTCTTGTAGCTTGGCTAGGGGCTTTCTATAGTCATTTGGGCCTTGATGTCATCCATCTAAGATAATTGGGTTGCATAATGTTGGATCAACTCTCAATACATCTTATATAGATTGTCTAGTTGTCCATGTGCAATCAACCTTTGGCACTCATAGGCCACCTTCCTAGCATAGGCATATTTTTTTGTCCATTCTACAATTTGTTTGGCACTAGAGGACATTGGTCCCACCATCTATGTGAATAGAGAAGTAGGGTGAAGGGGGGAGGGTGAAGGGGACTAGGTCTTGTAGGGCTTAGGCATTGTGTCAACCTTAGACTATTCGTTCTTGATACCAACTACATCTTTTTCATGATGGTTGTTGTTGGCAAGCTTAGCTATCTTCTCTGGTGGTGTGTATAGTTTGGTCTCCTTTACCTTCCCCTTTTATAGCAAATACTAAGAGAGGAATGTGTCTAAGTCTGAGTCTGATTCTAAGACCATAATGAGCTCTCTACTCCCCTTAGTACTAGCTTTTTCTTTTTGACCCTTACCTCGGCTAGCCCTTCTAAGGTGGCCTTCAGGGTCTCTTCCACTCTTGGTTTCTTTGGTGGTGGTAGAGTGGGTCTAAGAGCGATTCTACTTCTCTTTTATTTGACTTCCTAGGTGTTTGTGTAGAGGCTTGGTCTTTTGTTGGCCTCTCCATAGGCTCCATTTTGTGATGCAAGGTGATGCATTTTGGATAGCCTCCACATTTGTGAGCCTATTAATGACCTATTGTCCATCTTGGCCTTGGACAAGATCTACCTAAAATACCTTGGTAGTCCTATCCTACGAGTTCATGGCTTAGAAGTAGCAGAGGTAATCCACCCCCAATGGATTCATCCAAAAAAAAAAACAGTAGTCCTAACTTTTGGAGTAACCAGATAGCATCAACATCCTCAAATACCAAATTACACCATTCTACAAAGGGTATCATATCATAATAGCATTTAGCTATGTGGCCATCTTGAATGTGGAACTTCAGCATGCATCCACCCCCATGTTCCAACTCTTCAATTTTGAAGTATTCCATGCTATCTACAATGATCTAATATGGGTTATAGGTTATAGGGGGCTTCGGTTTTGAAGTATTCCATGCTATCTCTACAGTGATCTGATATGGGTTATAGGGGGCTACATGTTCTTTTTGTGATGGGTGCCTTAGCCTTTCCAAACTTTTTAGATCCAACAGCACACTTCCTACTAGTGAGATGGCTACAAGATATTATGCGATTTGGTATATTTGTGTGTAAGTGTCAAGAAACCTTTCAATGTAAACTTGTGTGTGCTTTAGGTATATAGTCCATGAACTACCATTGACAGAATGCAAGCATTCAATGTAGGACTTATTATCCTTGCAAGCCAATGCATCTTTAGAAAACTCAAAAATTTGGATTTTGCTTGCTCGCAAGGGCTTGTAGGCCTTTGGGTAGAATTTCCCTTATGGGGCTAAGCCTTTGTCAATTTTTTGAGAAATATTCAAGCCTCCTGCATCCTTAGGCATATCCTACACTAAAACCTAGGCATAAAATGGGAAAAGTTTTCCACCACACTAGTCGTGGGAGCTATTATGCCAAATTATGCATGTGAATAGGGGATTACAAATAGGGTTTTCTTGTGAGCAATTACCTAGGAAAATTGATGCAATTTAAAATCACTATGCACGTCATTGGTCGTATTAATTGTAGGGTGTGCATGCATGTGGGGGTCATAGTTTAATGTGGATAATTGCTCATATATTATAGTCTTGGAGCTCCATCATCAAATTTTGAAAGCATCTAGGCTCATAAGGCTCTATGAATAAACCTTTCATTTTTTAAAAGTGCCTAGTCGGAGATCATCTACAAGAGTGATATGGAAAAACGGGTTAGCAAATATCGATAATCTAGCTATGTAACAATGATTGAATCCAAATGATCGGAAACTTGGCAGTCTAGATTTGACACTTTTGGCATCGATATCAAGTGATCCAGGAAGTAGTTGGCTGATTTGAAAATTGGCGATCTAGAAATGGGATCGGTGATCCAAATTGTGGACAATCCAATCTTCTTTTAAGAAATTTTGCGAGGAGTGCATGACATTCCTCATCCTCGTCATCATCATTCTCTACCAGTCTCGAGGTATAGCTGGGCTTAAAGCCTACACTAAAGTCTCGAGGTATAGCTGGGCTTAAAGCCTACACTAAAGTCTCTAAGTGGTATGAATATATCTACCAGTCTCTACCAGTCTCGAGGTATAGCTGGGCTTAAAGCCTACACTAAACTCTCTAAGTGGTATGAATATATCCTCCTTATGGAAGACAATTCTTCACCCTTTGGATCCATTGTTGCTCCTCAATTTTTTGGTGATGTAATCCCTTCAGGTTCTGAGACTATGGAAGATATAGTTCCATGATAGGAATGATGAATATATCCTCCTTATGGAAGACAATTCTTCACCCTTTGGATCCATTGTTACTCCTCAATTTTTTAGTGATGTAATCCCTTCAGGTTCTGAGACTATGGAAGATATAGTTCCATGATAGGAATGATGTCATTTTTGTCTTCCTCACATAATTGGTGGGTTCCTATGGTTCTTGGACACAGGTCCATTGTAGCCAATAGATGCATCCAATTTTCCTCCTCATTAGGGTTAGGCAATGAAGCGATCAAAGTTTCCTCCTCATGGTCACACCTTTTATCGAATTTTTGAATGTGTTGTTGTATCACATCTTTGTATGAACGATTCTTTAGGTTCACATCTTCATGGTACTATCATCTTGCTAGATGTTGATGGCATCTGTTTCCCCAATCACATCATTTGATGCATGAATGGGCATCCAAGAATCACACATAATTTGTAGGCTTCCAAATTCCATAATAGAAAATGGATGCTTATTGTCTAGGACACATAACGTGACTTCTATCCCTTTCAAAATTCCTATTGGTGCTTTTATATTGCCATCGGCTAGTTTTAGGATAATTTTTGAAGGTTTGAGGGGCTTGCTTCCCCATTCTTGCCATGTCTTTAGAACATATGCTCACTCATGCTCCCCCATCTAGGATTTCAATTGTGGTCACACCATCATCTACTAATTTGATTGGAATGGTGTCATTCATGTCATCACCTTTAAAATATTTACCCACTACACTAATCGGTACATCTCTGTAAAACTTCCATGGGTTCTCCCTATTATATTAGGTCAGTCCCCCCTTAATGACGATTAGATTTCTCATCCATTTATGGATGTATAAATGCATGGTAATAATTTTTGTTTCAAGTTTTGTGACACCCATGCCCATTCAAACACATTCCTTTCTAATTTCTCTCCTAACATTAATTCTCCAATGTAAGTTGCCTCTCATGAATCATTTGTTCTCTCAAGATATGTCCATATATATATAATGCTCTCAAGTTCTCCACATCTTCAGGCTCTAAAGACTCATTATGAATTTTGTTCTCAGCTTCAAGATCTTTCTGAGTTTCTTGAGTTTCCAATGGTTGTCATGAGTGGTCATTCAATGGTAAATTCATTTTTGATTCCTGGCTCGAGACACTACCTTTATGAGATGCTCTTTCTAAGTTTCCTGAGTTTTCAATGGTTGTCATGAGTGGTCATTCAATGGCATATTCCTTTTTGATACCTAGCTTGAGACACTACCTTTATGAGATGCTCTTTCTAAGTTTCCTGAGTTTTCAATGGTTGTCATGAGTGGTCATTCAATGGCATATTCCTTTTTGATACCTAGCTTGAGACACTACCTTTATGAGATGCTTCTAAGGCTAGCTCTAATGGTGCTTTTGATTTAGGAGTTTGTGCAAGAACAATGAGATTGGTCTCACAAGTCTCTCTATTTCTAGTTGGATTCGCTGCACTACTTTATGTTGTGCTTCATTTAAACTTGAGATCTCCTCTCTTGGGTTAGGGTATTCTTGTAATTTCTTTAGAAGGGGTTTGTCATATTTGAGTCTTAGCTTAAATATCCTTCCAGTGCCTTCTTTGCCATTTCTAAGAGTTTGCAGTTCTATCCAATAGGATTGATCATCCTCAATTTGAATTGGAGGTTCTGGAATGTCTTATAATTTCAATGTAGCTCATATCATCTCTTAGATGTGAGATACCAAAATTTTCCTTTTGTTGAGGCTTCTTTATTGCAATATATAATATGTATGTGTGGTGATTACCCAGGTGGGACCTGGCATGTGATGATTATCCATGTGGGACGACCCAGTTTTTGGTATGCTAATAATGCTTACCAAGAAGGGGCTTGCATAAGAAGCTAAGCTTATGTGAATACTTTCTTATGAGGCTTTGATGGCAACTTGGGAAGCTTGTACAAGAAGCTAGAAGCTTGGCAATAGTATGGCAAATCATCTTCAATGACTTTATGATGATCCGGCTCTAAATATTTGGTTTCACATAAAGGATTTATTTCTATGTAATATTGTGTATTGGGTGTGAGAATGAGTGGAGTGTATAAATACCATGTGTATGATTTATAAACACATTGGTATAGGTTATAGTGCTAAATGTATATAGAATGGGTGATGAGCGATAAAATAGAAGTGGGCCTTATGTCTACATAGAATGGTAATTCTAGTAAAATAAGATGCATAACACATGCTAAGCTTGTGGAGAGCATGTGGAGGAGTGTTGAAGGATGCATAATAAAGAAGAATCCTTCTAGATTTCCTATATGGACTAAGGAGACTTTTGACATGTGTACTTGAAGGGCCTTTGTGTGGGATTAAGGTGGTTACAATCTTATTGTCCAAGTCAACAAATCTTTGAATTAAGGAATCAAGGAGACACATGTCAAAAATATCCAAGAAGGACAAGTGATAGTGATATCCATGTTGCTTAGGTAGTCTAAAGTTGAATGCTTCTTCTATCTCTTAATGTAATTCTTCAAAAGAGGGTGAGAAATCTCCTAAATAAGGATCCCTCTTTGCTCACTTGTAAAGCATATGAGAAATATTAAGGCATAGAGTTTCCCTAGATGTATTAGAGGTACCCTCACTCTTGTATCTTCTTGCTTTTGATGTGTGTGATGGAATTCTAGTCTCCTTAGGTCTTGATGGTGATGTACTAATTTAGCAAGCTTGTCTACATATATATGTGAAGGAATTCATGCTTACGTTTATGTTCTCTTTTATTGTGTCTCCTCGTTACCTCTTCTAGAATGTGCCTGATTGAGTCTTGTTCATCTCTTCTCATTGTACTTCAAGAATTGTGCACCTAACAAGGTTACAAATGAGGAGCCTAGCATTTAGATTGGTGAGAGTGTACTTGTTTTGGATCTTGCCCCAAGACTTCATCAAATTCAAGGGAGAAGGAGAGGAGCTTAGCATTTAGATTGCTCAAAGTGTACTTGTTTTGGATCTTGCCAAGACCTCATTAAATTCAATGAGAAGGAGAGGAGCTTTACCTCAACTTCATCGATTTTGGGTTCTTCACTACCACCAATTGAAATAGCAAAGGGGAGTTAAAACACATTTCATGACTCAATGTTCGTCCAAATATTCCCATCTAGCCTAATCAACCCTTCCAACCATCCCCTACCTTGTCTGTGAATCTTTTAATGGGTCACAATATTTTCCATCAACAATGCATTGTTTTTTTTCTTGTTGGTGCTGATAGATTAAGAGAAATCTTGCTATCAACTCATCCCTTTATCTTTCCTATACTTGAATATGAAGTAACATGGGCTTAATCAAGAAGAAAGGAAGATATGTGTTATCGTCCTCTATGCATCAATTACCTCTTATGCCCAATATGCATGGTACCCCTTTTGCATGGGAGGAGTGAGGATTTTTCCTTGTGGGTGCGACTCATGGATACAACATATATTATGCCCAGTATGGAAAATAAATTTACAACTAAGGGTTGTGTTGCATCCTTGCCATATATATAGGGGGATATAGAAGGAGATCATTAATTTTCGAGATATTATTGCTTCTCTTTTTCTTTTTTATTATTATTCTACACCATCTAAGTCATAATTGGAAAAATACTTGTCTTTTATGAAAGTCATGTGGAGGATCCAGAGGCTTACCTTCGTGAGTTTAAAAGAGTTTGCATTGGTAATGACATCGGATAGGCCAAATGGCATAACTATATACACATAAGTGTCTCATTCTATGGTAAATATAGTATTATGTTAATCACGGGGGTCTATTTCCACTTGGTTATAGCCCAAGAACTCATCAAGGAATCAATAGGCCTCCTTATGTGCTACTCATTCTAGTACATGCTCTGTGAATGATGCTCTGTGAATGATAATGGGTAATGGTCCTTCCACATAGCTGCATTAACCTTTTTGAGTTTAACACAAACCTGGATCTTTCCAATTTTCTTAGACACTATTTCCACTTGGTTATGGCCCAAGAACCCATCAAGGAGGTTAAATATAGTCTTATGTTAATCATGGAGATCTATTTCCACTTGGTTATAGCCCAAGAACCCATCAAGGAAAGCTATAGGCCTCCTTACATGCTACTCATTCTAGTACATGCTCTGTGAGAATGATAATGGGTAATGGTCCTTCCGCATAACTGCATTAACCTTTTTGAGGTTAACACAAACCCAGATATTTCCATTTTTCTTAGGCACTATGACTATTATGGGGATAGTCATTCCGTGTGCTATATCTCATAAATGAATTCAGCTTAAATGAGTTTGTCAATTTTGTCCTTGACCAATCTACTGTGTATTTTGGATTCATTTGATAGGCTTTGTGCCTTGATTGGCCATGCTCCTTCCACAATGGGAATGTGTTTGACCATCTTCGAAGATACACCCTTCATGTCGGTATATTTCCAAAGCGAAGCATTCTTGGAATTTTGTGAGTAGGTCATTGAGGTCTTTTTCTTCTTCTCGAGATAGGTCTTTTCCAATGTATACAGGTTTAGGATTCTCGTCTACAGGTTCTACTATATTGACCTCCTTAACTTTAGCCGATCAATTGTAAGAAGTTTCAAGCTTCCTGTCAGGGGCCTTCTCAAAGTGTACAAAGCACTCATCCACATTATACGTTTTGAAATACTCATGCACCTGTCTAAGGTCTTCAACATAGGTGCTCTCTTACAGATGTGCTTAGTTTCTTTTTCATCCTTTGTTAAAGATTTGTTTTTTTTCCTTCTTGCAAAAAGAAAGATTTTTATAGACTCATTCGATCCTATAGGTTCATCTCTCTCCATGCCCATTAAGCTAACTAGGATTTAGGAAATGTTAAGCTCTTTTTGCCATAGCAAAAGTCTACATGGGAGTCTAGTCTATGGCCTTGACATATCAAAGCCAATGGTCTTCATTTTTACTTAGAAGAGATATAGGTCATCTCTTTTTTATTTTGTTGGCCCCCAAGCTATCACCTCCTGCTTGTCGCGCAGGTATCACCTTTAAATTCTAGTACACGTTACATTCTACAGCACTCAACATATATATCAAAGCAATTTCCTTACCATCTGTTATGGTATACCTTGTGCCTATTCTCATTAGGAGAATGTCCATAGTTGTAAGTATGTGCATCCAATTTTTAGAGACTTCCAGCTCTAGAAGTGAGACAAACTCCATGCTCTCACATTCCTTGTACAATGTTTTATGACAAGTTTAACACATGTTTAGCTCAGTGGTGTTATTATTGAGTCTTCGACAAAAGGTCATGTGACAATATGAGCTTGGCATTCTAGCTATGAGGTGGACTAAAGGACCTCTCTAAAGATGTTGGCAGCATGCTCTACGGCACTTGGGGGCTTTACTAAAGTAGGGGGAATCCAATGTCGATGCACCAAAGGGGATTGATTGATCTTCAGCAGCACTCGTACCTTCTCTAGTATGTCTTTCTGGGTGTCTTTATTCTCAATAGAGAATTCCTCATCATCATTGTCTCTAGCCATGCCTTTAAAATGAATTCTTGCCCACGATTTAAGCTCAGCTTTTTCTAGTCTAGGTATGACGTGCTCGTTGTAGATGAGATTGTTGAGCTGGGCTTATATTTGGTTATATACTCTATAGCACAAGATGAGTGTTAGACCACATTGGCTAACATTACTCTGAACACAGGGTAACACTTCTTGTACCACACAATGCACTTTATGTAAAATAATTATGGGAAATCTCCAAGATTACAACTTGTGTAGTGTCAAAAGATAGTTAAACATCGTGCTTACGACTTGTGTAATGCCAATAATGTATATTTAGACTAGGAAATTAGACATAATCCCATTCTCACAATTGAGTTTGAGTTTTATTTCTCTTGTGATTAAAGTAGCTTGTATGCTTTCTCTTCTTCCTCTTCTTCTTTGTTACATATATGCTTAGGGATTATGTGGGTGAGTGATGGTGTTGATGTATGTTCTCCTCCCCTTCTCTCTTTCTTGTCTACTCTTTCATGATCTCACTCACCATTGCATGAGGTCGAGCTTTCAAATTATTTATGCACTCTTGTGCATGGCGTTTCTATATTCCTAGCACATATGCTAGAAGAGTTTTGATTAATTACACTTAGTGTGTGAACAAGCTCTTGTGCTTGAGCTATTTTTTGTAAAAGTAGAAAAGCAAGCTCAATTTTTATGCACAACTATTAATAGCTCCTTGGGCTATTTATTGAATACAATTCTCAAAATACTCATGTCATGAAAGTGGACCTACACGCATGAGGGGGAGATTGAACCCAATCTTGTCTTGATGGTGATGTTCTATCTCTCTTGTTTATGCTGTTTTATGCTCTTTTATATCAGTTTTGTTAAAGGACCAAGGTACATGGAGAATTAATTAATAAATAATAACAATAAACCATAGATACCATAGCATATCCATAAATTAATAAATAATAACAATAAACCATAGATACCATAGCATAACTCAAGAGCATAAAATCAAAGAACACAAGATTGGGTACAATCTCCCCCCTCATGCATGTAGCTCCACTTCCATGACATGAGTAATTTTGAGAATTGTATTCAATAAATAGTCCAAGGAGCTATTAATAGTTGTGCATACAAAATTGGGCTTTGCTTTTCCACTTTTTACAAAGAAAAGCTCAAGCACTAGAGCTTTTTCATACACTAAGTGTAAATAATCAAAACTCTTTTAGCCTATGTGCTAGGAATATAGCAACGCCATGCACAAGCATACATAAATAATTTGTACAAACATTTAGCACACGACCTCATAAAATAACCTTGTGCTCATTCACACATATAATAACCTTGTGCACATTCACACATTTCATTAAGCTGATTTTTGCATACACTAAATCAAGATCATTATGCATACATTAAATCAAGATCATTATGCATGAAAAATATGATAAAATATATACCTGTAAAATAAAATTTTTATTTTGTACACCCACTTGCATCCAATAGCCACTTGCATCCAATAGCCTTCTTGTCCTCAGGCAATGGCACCAAGTCCTGAGTATTATTTGCATCCAATGTAGTCATTTCTTCATCATGGCTTTCTCCCAATCTATATTCCCAATAGCTTCTTCAAGACATGTGGGTTCAACATCTTGTACAACTTTAGCCATATATACATAATGATGAGCCACATAACCATCATATGTTAACCTATTAATAAGTTTTCTAAATCTCCCTGACCTGCTTGTCCATAATCACTACATGGAATTTTTGTAGCTTCTCTTGTCTTTCTTACTAGATTTTGGGCCCCTTGTGTAATGCCCGTTGATCCATATTACTAAGCTTATGACTTGGTAACATTGGTACCTTGTACATAGCCTAGGAAATTAGCTCATTTTAAAATTTGAGCCTTGGGTCATTCTAGGGTGGTCGAGCATTATAAATGTGAGACTTGTATATGTCATTTTTGACTAATGAGAACACATATAATTGCACAACTAATTGAGTCTAGTCTTGTGCTCTTGCAATGAGTCTTGCTTGCTTGTTTGCTTTCTCTTTACACATGTTTAATTGTGTTGCTAGTGGATTGTATGTGTGTATTAAGTAAAGACTCCCTCTCCTTCTCCATCCCCTTCAGTCTCCCATTCTTGCATTCACGATCGGCATTGAGGTAGAGATTGAGCTCTTTAGAGTTCTCTCCCTCCTTGCTCCTTACCCAAGTTCAAAGCTCCATTGTGGTGACAACAATTCAAAACCCTTGCTTCTCCAAAAGAGAGGGTTGTTCAATCTTGAACAACCTTCACCACAAGAGAGGGTTGTTCAATCTTGAATGACTAAGGGTGCAAGCTAGCTATAAACTTTGCAATCCTCATTTCTTCTCCTTTATGCAAGGCCCATGTTCCCATTTTGGTGAAAACCTTTATGTTTATTCATGCTAGAAAGAACATTTAGCTTACCTATATGAAAGGTTCTTTTGAGTCATTGATTTATCAGTGAATCCTTGGGTTCTTTTAAGTCATTAATTATCACTGAATCCTTGGGTTAGTATGGAGTAGTTCTTGGTCATCTTGTGTTAAAAAATGAGATCTCTACACGAGAATGAGGACAAATTAATTTTGCAGTTGTTGGTACATGTACGATATTACCAACACTTAATTATGTTCTTTGCAAAAATTACCAAACCACCATATAAGGTACTCATAGTCTTGACTCTTAAGTTGTCTAAGGAATTCCAAAGTGTACAATGATGCTCATCCTAAGAGCACACAACTCAGATCTCGTTTTCCATTTGCTTATTGATACATTAAACTTTATCATTAGTGTAACCTAGAGAACATAAATTAGACTATCCACTGTGCTTCACAGGCAAGCAATTGAATGCAAGAAGATTGACCACATCTTAATAGAAAGGGGAAGGGGTAGTCATTATTTATGTGGTAAAGAAATATTGGTATTGTCTTTAATTACCAAATTTGTGTTCTTTGTTTTCCATTATTTCCTATAAATAAACCATGTACAATAGAACATATCACACATTAGTTGCTTATTCTTTTAGAATTTGACATCATTGTCACCATATCACTGTATCACCGACACCATGAGGAAAAGTTCACATCATGTACTTATTGACCATATGTTTAGAATCCCAATATGTGAACTAGCCATGTGATCTTCCTAATGCTCTTATGTTCAAACTTGATTCCTAAATAGAGAATGAGGAGATCTCCAACTTCTAAGCTTATGGATTCCTCAATGATATACCCTTAAACAAAGATTAGATTGTGGCTGCTTAAAAGTAAGCTGCTCCAAACTTGGAGGGAAACTTTACAAGATAATATTTTACATTAATGTGTCTATAAATATGAATTTGTTAATGCTCTAAAATGAGCATACTGATTTGTATTAGAAGGACATTTGGGAGGCATAATATAGTCAAAACTATTACACAAAAGGCGTATGAAAAACTATAGTGGTCAATATTATTCAGTAATTTAGTTGAATTTATGAAAAATTGTGATAAGTGTCAATGAGTTATAGTACCTAAATAAAAAGATAGGATCTCTAGTCCAACAATCCTTTGAGAAGTGGCAGTAAGTGTCAATGAGTTATAGAACCTAAACAAAAGATAGAATGGCTAGTCTAGCAATCCTTTGAGAAGTGGGAATTACATTTTGTGGGACATATTACATGTAGCTATACAAAATTCACACAAACCACTGGACGTTGTAGTCTCATATGGCCCCAGTCGATGAATGATATAGTCGGTTGATCATTTTGGACCAAGTCATGGGTCGATTGGATGTAACTGACCTACATGCCAACCCTAGGCACTATATATAGAGTAGTTTGGGAGTTTTTTGTGTTCAAGAACTCTTATAAGAAAGACATCCTCCATCTACTGAGTTTGTCTAGATTGCCATCAAAGCTTCTTACTGAGAGCACACGGATGGGTTGACAACCCCATATTTTGTAATCTCAAGGTTTGCAAGTAGTAATATTGTTTACTCTCCACTTCTTTTTCTATAATTAAATAATCAGTTTGTAATCAAAGTTTGCAAGCAATAATTTTGTTTACTCTCTGCTTCTTTCTGTAATTCAGTGCTTTTTATTGTGAAGATCTTGCTTATTGATATCAAAGCATAGGCTCTAGGCACAAAGCTTGTTTTAGAAATTTTCTATTTGAAAGTAGATTCGAAGAGATGGCCCAACCTATAGATAACGTAGTCACTCATGCATATTCTCCATTGTTTGGTGAAGAAAAGTTGGCTATGAGAAATTAAATATCTAAAAGGTCAAGATTAGGTCTATTCTTGATTCATATAAGTTGTGGGAAACCACCAATAGGGATTGATGCAAAGTTAGGTCCTACTCCAAATCCAACAAATCCACTATAGACCATACCACCTAATCCTAGTCTCATTGTTGTGGAGTGAAGGCAAAGGAATGTAGATATGCTATGTACCAGCATCACTGGTTATTTGGTGATAAGCTTGATTTAGCATATACTATAGCTTTTAAAGCATGGTAAGTTCTTAAGAACCAGTATGAGATGAGGAATTAGACAAAGATTTAAAACCTTGAGAATTCCCTTATAGAAAGGCATTGTGAAAGAAGAAGTAGCAGAGCAGTTCTTCATATCCGCAAATAAAGAATCTACAAGATCACCACATGACAATAATGGAGATCACTAAGACCAGTGAAGAATTGGCATGTAAGTACATCAGAGTTTTGCCCCTCAGGTGATCTCAATGAGCATGCAGGTGCACGACCTGCCTCTTCATTTTTAGGAGTTTCCATAGCTGACTCAACATCATCAATATAATGAATAAAATCATCTTCTAAAGCAGTAATGATAATACGAAGTGCTTGCTCATCTTTTGCTTGAAGTGCAGCCGTTGTAGCTCTTGTAACTGCAACAGAAATACCTGCTTCATCTTCAGTAAGTGGCTTGACCATACTCCATAGATTTTTTTTCATGAGGTAGCTCTTCACCTTGATTTGCCAGGTATGGAACCCAGTTCCGTTGAATTTGTCGGGAAATTTGGAACTCATGATGATGAAATATGATGATTAATGTTGAAAACTTGCTCACATAGATGATTTAAGCCCAAATAGTAAAAATATCATCAATATAAATCAAAATAGTATCACCATGTAGTTGGAGCAGAAACTGCAGAAAACTGACGCGACTGAAAAATTAAACGATGCGTGTGGTGTAAATACTAGTGAAGGATGATATACATTTTAAAGCTAGAGATGGTAATGATGCTACATTCGCCTGTAAATGCAAAGCAAGAAATGGGGAAGGGCTCCGATAACCCCAATACTTCCAAGAAGAAGAAGTGAAAGGCAAAGTGTTTCTACTATGATAAGCCAAGTCATGTCGTCAAATCATGTAAATTAAAGGAAGCAGATGAGAACAATGAAACTTTAAATCTTAGTCATGTGATCAAACCATGTAGACTGATAAAGGAAGTAGATGAGAACAATGGCATTTTGAAGCCTTTGAAGAAAGAAGTCTAGGAATAGTGTTGAAGCGAAATTACAGTTGTTTGTGGCAATCAAAGAAATCTATGAAAAGGTAGAATATTCCTCAGCATTCAATGGTTCATAGATCATTGATAGTGGAGCATCCTGACATATAACCAATCAAAAAGGGATGGTATAGCTCCCTCAAGCCAATGGGAAAGTCCATCCTGGTAGCGATTAGGAATGATGCCAAATGCCCAATAATGGGATCAAAGATATCATTTCTTTTGTTTCTAGCAATGGTGATACTCACACCGATGTTCTTTATGTGTCAGACATAAAGAGGAACATGCTATATGTTTGTGGACATACCTCATTGTGACATAAAGGTTCTCTTCGACGATAAGGCTGGTGCACTCATCTCACAAATGTTAGGCGATAATGTTGCATGGAGAGGAATCTAATGCAACAACTTGTAGAAAATGTCATCGGCTTTTATAGCTTGAGCTGATGTCAAGACAAGCAAGCTATGGCATGAAAGATTTGGTAATAACCTGAGCTTTTTAGTATTAAAATAGATACAAAGGATTTTCAAAGATATCAGATGTGTGTGAACCTTGTATGATGGGCAAGCAGCATCATTAGCATGCATTTCCACAAGAAAGCAAGAATCATGTAAAGGCTCCTCTATAGCTAGTATATGCAGATGTTTGTGGTAAAATACCAACCATTGCATTGGGTCATTCTTTCTACATCTTGTTGTTACTGATCTATAATTTTAGTAGGAAGATGTGGTTCTTCTTACTTCTTGTGCAATAAGGTTGAAGCTTCTGGAAAATTCAAAATATGGCATAACTTGGTAGAGAATGAGACAAGAAAGAGGTTAAAGAAATTTTTAATAGATCGAGGAGGAGAATTTGCATCAAGTAAGTTTAATGCCTACTATAAGGAGCACAAGATCAAGAGAGATTTAAAAGGTTCTCATACTCTACAACAAAATGAAGTTGTAGAGTGCAATAATCACAAAGTTATGGAGATGGTGTGCAGTATTCTCAAAGGCAGAGTAATGCAAAATTCTTTTTGGGCCAAGGCAATCAACATTGTAGTACATATCCTTAATAGGAGTTACACAAAGGCAATGAAGGGCATGACACCTCAAGAAGCTTATTTTGGTAAGAAACCTTCAACTGTATATTTTAGGACATTTGGATGTGATTGTTTTATGCATGTTATTCCAACTTGTCCAGAACCAAATGGGATTTCAAGAGCAAGAAGTGTGTCTTCTTGTGATACATTATGGAGTTAAAGGGTTACCTACAACATGACCTAGAGGCAAAGAATATAATGTTAGATGTAATGTGGTGTTTGAGAAACAACCTCATCAAGTGGAGGAGAAGGCTCCATCCACACTATTCTTCAATGAAGAAGTAGCCCAATAGTAGACACAACCAATGATAGTACTAATTTCATAAGAGGTGGATTCATGAGATAATGAAGCAGAGAATCTGACAACACCAAAGAAGGGGCCATATCCTAAATGGATGAAGCAGCTCTTGGATGGAAGAGCTCCATTGGAAAATCACATAAGAGCAAGTAACTATTTGCAAATCTAAGAGAATAGATGAGCAAAAGAGGTCCTTCGCTCACATTAAATATTGGCCTGATGAGATAATGAAGGTACATGAGAATATATCTAAGAGAATAGAGGAGTAGAAGAGGATAATATTGGCCTGATGAGATAATGAAGGTACATGAGAATATATCTATTTGTAGATCTAAGAGAATAGAGGAGCAGAAGAGGTCCTCCACTCACATTGTCAATATGGGCTTGATGGTGGCTAAGATAATCAAAGTATAGGAGCCAACAAGCTTAGAGGAAGCATTAGCACATTTAATCTAGAAAGGGGCCATATATTCAGATCATGACTCAATTATAAGAAACCATACTTGGGATCTCCTGCAAAATGGAAGGATTTTGGCACAAGTTGAAGGGTTTGACTTTCAGGAGACATTCACTGCCATAGCTAGATTGACCACCCAGTACTAGTCTTGGCTGCTCATGGTAATAAGTGGTCAGTACTAGCCTTGGATGCTCATGGTAAGTGGTCAGTACTAGCCTTGGATGCTCATAGTAAGTGGTCAGTATTGCAAATTGATGTAAAGTCAGCACAATAGCCATCTCAAAGAGGAGGTTTATATGGTGTAACCACCCAGGTTTGAGAAACCTAGTTCTAAAAAGAAAGTGTGCAGACTCCGAAAGACTTTGTATAGGTTGAAACAAGCCCCTCGAGCATGGTACTAGTGGATAAATTCTTTCTTTGTAAGTATTGATCCTAAAAGCATATCAAATTCAAACTTATATATTTTCTCTGAGCGAGAAAGATACATGACTAATATCTTATATGTGGATGACCTCATTATGATGGGGAACCATAAAGAGAATATCCTAAATACACAGGAGATGTTGAGTTCATAGTTTAATGATAAACCTTATGCTTATGCATTTATTTTTGGGGATTGATGTGTAGCAAGTGTAATCCTCATTATGATAGGAAACCATATTGAGAAGATCCAATAGACACAAGAGATGTTGAGTTTAAAGTTTGAAGAAATGATAAACCTTGAGCTTATACATTTATGTTTAGGGATTGACATCTAGCAAGAGTCAAATGTAGTCTTTATTTCTCAACAAAATTATGCAAGAGGCATTTGGCATGGATGTGCAAGTTAGTGGTTACACCCATGGAGGTTGATATGCGAAGCTTTCTATGGAAGATGCTTCTCCACTTGTAGATATGAAGGAGTACATGAAGTTAGTAGGGAGTTTGATACACAGCCTGACATCATCTTTGTAGTTAATGTCCTTAGCAAAGCTCTCAAATAAGACCTAAGAGAACCACTAGAAGGAAAGTGTGTTAAAGTATATCAAAGGTATCATTGGTTACGGCATCACTTATACATCGCATAATTCCTTGACTGGATTTTGTGACTCAAATTGGGTAGGATATTGTGATAGCAAAAAAATTATTTCAAGTGATTGTTTTCTTATCGGGTCTAGAATTATTTCTAGTCCTTGTTTTCTTATTGGGTCTAGAATTACATCTTGGATCTCAGCAACAAAAAGCAGCCTACAATGACACTTTCTCCTACAGAGTACAATGAGACATGCTTTGCTTCATGTGAAGCATCGAGTTGAGAAGGATTTCAGAAGACATGTGTGTTGCTCTCAAAAGGAAGTGATATTATTGTTGTGCGACAATTAGAGTTGCATGGCAATCACCAAGAACCAAGTGTTTTATCCTTATTGTAGGAAGCACATTAAGACACTTGGTTCTTGGCAATTACCAAGAACTGGGTGTTTCATACTCATTGTACAAAGCATATTGAGATTCATTATCATTATATGTGTGAGTTTATCATAGATGGAGAGGTGGAGCAACCAGTAGAGAATTATATAGATATTTTGCAAAGGCTCTTGGGAGAGATTTGTTGGAGTGCCATCTGTTGAGATTCAAGCTCGATGTCAGCTTGTTCCAGTTGCACTATGTGCTCGCATGTTAGGTAGTAACATTGTGAAGACATAAATGACTACATCCAGCTGGTCATAGTGTGTGGTCATTAGCTAGGGTTAGCAGTGTGTGGACACAACACATGTAATGTGTTGTAGATTATGGATTATGGCTTTATGCATTGTGTGAGAAGGGAGATGGCTTCCCTCTATGGTTAGGGTTTGATAATACATTAGGGTTTGCTTCTGTGTGTGTGTCTCCTCTCCCTCTACCTGTTTTTCATCATGGTATCAGAGCCTGGTGCTCTCTATTAGGGTTTATGAGGAGTGAGTGAGAGAAGAGGGAGAAGAAGCTGTGAAGAAAAGCTGTGAAGCTTGCCATTGGAGCTGTGAAGCTTGGAGCACACCGATTTTCATCAAATCTGAGAGCTTGGAGCACACGGATTTTCATCAAATCTGAGAGCTTGCCATTGGAGCTATGAAACTTGGAGCCCACCGATTTTCATCAAAATCTGAGAGCTTGGCCTACGGAGTAAGGACTACTAAACATCCTTGAGTGGATTGCAAGTGCAAAAACACAAAAAACAACAGATTTGAGTTGCCCAAAGCAAAGGAAAAAAATTTTGTTTTGCATGCTCTCCATTGAAGCTTGAGTGTGGTGAATGTATGAGGAAAATGGTTGCAAATATGACAAAGAATCATGTATCTAGCAAATGGGAATTTATTGGCAACTCATGTGAAAGCCCTACATTGAATTTGGAGCAAAGTTGATGCATATTAGTGAGTGGAAATTCACTGGTTTGAAGTCCTCACAAAAATAGAGAAGAGATGTCCATTGTGGATGACATTAAATCCAGTTTTTATAAAAATCACCTCATTGATGGATTGTGCACATGCCTAAGAGTGTTGGGAACTCATCTATACCTCCAATAGCCACTATAAACCTCTCAAATCTCCTCAAGAGTAGGCGGCGCAGCCTGTAGGGCAAAAACAGAGTAGAAATCTCAATACTTTGCAAACTGGAGGCCAAATTCTACTTTGGTGATTGATTAAATTCAGAATTTGCTTAGCAATTTTGTGGTACACACACTTGAGAAGGTTGCTATGTGGTTGGTTGAAGTAATTATGCATTATAGAGCTGATTAAACAAGCTGTCCATAGTGATTAGTGAAACAGAGGATCATTAATCGGCTAATTACTCTCTCGACTTAAACAATTGGTCTAATTCCTTTTACATGGAGTTAGTAGACATCATTGCTAAGCTAATGAATGCCTGGTCTCTCAATTTGGACAAGAATCGAAGGAATTAGAGCACTTTTACTTACTGGTTTTACTGGTTTTTACAGAGAAGGGGATTTGATATCTTTGGTATGTACACACCTTGGTTGGTGTTGATATGCAACATTTAGCTTGTTTAGGTGTCAATTCAAGTTATCCACACTTGATTGAATCACTACATTACAATTCGAAGCCTTGGAATGCGTGACAAAACAGGGACTTTGGACTGTGTATGCCAATTCAATTTGAATGCAATCAGAGTGAATTTGTACATCAACAGTGAAGTTTGTTGAGTACTTTGGAGTATCTGAAACACTTATTAGAGTGTGGGTGAGCTGAGGAAGGCTCATTTACAAAATTGAACATGTGCGAAAGGTGCATTTGCATTGAGCAAATATGTCAGACAACCCAGTACAGATTGTGGGTGAGAAGTTGGATAGAAAGAACTTCCAGGCATAGAAGTACAGGATTAAAAGCTTTCTGAAGGGAAAAGGATTTTGGAACCTTGTTACAGGTACGAAGCCAAAGCCGAAACTACCCCGACAACCTACACAACAACAGGTTGTTGTGTAGGTTGGATAGAAAGAACTTCCAGGCATAGAAGTACAGGATTAAAATCTTTCTGAAGGGAAAAGGATTTTGGAACCTTGTTACAGGTGCAGAGCCAGAGCCGAAACTACCCCGACAACCTACACAACAACAGGTTGTAGCTCAAAGCATTGGTTAGAGAGAGCATACAAAGTTTTTTATTACTTGTCTATATGTATCTTGGATGCTATACTCATACATATACATGATGCTGAGAATCCCAAGGATGCATGGGATACATTGGTAAAGCTGTTTGATACAAATACTAGTGCTCGTATAATAAGTCTCAGTTGAGACAACAGATTCATAATAATGTGAAGCGGAAAGGAAGGAGTATCCATGATTATGTTCAAGAGATAAAGAAGTATGCAGATGCATTGGCAACTATCAATGCCCCCATGCCTGATGATGATTTGGTAAACATTACCTTGCGTGGTCTTGGCAAGGAGTATAAGTCTTTTGATACATCTATTTTTGTTCAGAGTATAGGTTTACCTAATTTTGATGAGTTGGTTTCACTCTTGCTTTTATTGAGGAAATCAAACTCAGTGACTCTTTTCATGATGCATCTACTAGCCATGATGATAATGGCAGAAATCAGGCTTTCTATTCACAAAGGGTATCTAGAGGCAGGGGGAGATTTGCATCACGAGGTCGTGGATGGCAGGATAGGTCACCACACAACAAAATTTTTAACCTACATATGGTGCTAGAGGTGGTCGTTGGATATACACCTCAGAGAGGCAGAGGTAATCCTCGTGGAAGAGGATGTTGGCAAGGCCAACAAACATCTATGCAAAATGTAGAATGCCATTACTGTGGGAAATTTGGTCATATGGCACGTGATTGTTTTCGCAAACAAAATGATTTGAGAGGGGGGTAGGGACATGCTAGAGTGATAGGTGTTCAGAGTGATCCGCATGCATTGTGGAGATCCTAAAGGGTCAGGTATCCTGTTGACAGGTTGACATATCGTGACTTTGCTATGCATTACACATATATGACCTCTTTGGTGAAGCATGTGGAACCTACATGCTATACAGAAGCTATTGGGAAGCATGTATGGGAGAAGGCAATGGATGTTGAGATGGACGCATTGGTTCAAAAGACACTTAGGATTTGGTTGCCTTACCACAAGGCAAAAAATGTCATTGGTTTGCAAATGGGTTTATAAGGTGAAATGCAAATTGGATGGTTCCATTGAGTGCTATAAAGCGCGGTTAGTAGCTAAGGGTTATGCACAAACCCAAGGCTTGAACTATGATGAAACATTTAGTCTAGTTGCAAAGATGGGAACAGTGAGAGCAGTCATTGCTATGGCTGCAGCAAATGGTTGGGAAATGCATCAAATGAATGTAAAAAATGCATTTCTAAATGGTGATTTACAAGAGAAAGTTTATATAGCACAGTCAGAAGGATATGTACACCCGAGGTACCCCACTCATGTATGCAGATTAAAGAAAGCATTATATGGTTTGAAGCAAGCACCTCATGCTTGGAGTAATAAGATAATCCAATATCTTATCTCCCTTGGATTTCAGGTTTCTTCAGCAGATTCTTCACTCTATGTGAAGAAAACAGATCATGGGATTGTCTTACTTGTCATCTGTGTGGATGACTTGATTGTCACACAGGAGATCATGCTACAGATGTTATGCATGTCAAGAAGGCATTGAGTTGACAGTTTGATATGAAAGACTTGGGTGAGTTGAGATATTTTCTTGGGATTGAAGTGATCAAAGACCATGCAGGGACATGGTAGTGCAACGCCAATATGCATTGGATATGTTGGCAAAATATGGGATGACAGGGTGTAAGCCAATGAGTACACCTTTGGAGCAGAATGTGAAGCTGTGGGGGGCTGATTTTGGTGAAGAGTTAGATGATCCATCTATGTATAGAAAGATGGTTTGGCAGTCTTATTTACATGACTATCACACGCCCGGATCTCAGTTATACTGTGGAACTAGTAAGTAAATTTATGCAGAGCCCCAGAAAACCCCATTTGGATGCAGTGAGACGCATTATGCGCTATGTAAAGACCACTGCACATTATGGTCTTCTTTATGAGCATGGTAAAGGCTTGGATGTACATGGCTACACAGACGCAGATTGGGCAGGTAGCTCGTATGACAGGAGGTCTACTAGTGGTTATGCCTTTACATTTGGAAGTGCAGTGGTGAGTTGGAGCAACAAGAAGCAACCTACTATTGCTTTATCTAGTACAGAGGCTGAATACAGGGGTGCAGCCATTGCTACATGTGAAGGAGTATGGTTAAAGAGTCTCTTTGGTGATTTGGGTGAGCCTATTGATGGCAAGGTTGTCATTCATTGTGACAACATGAGCAGCATACAGTTGGCCAAGAATCCAGTTTATTCATGTGCGGACCAAACACATAGAGGTCCACTATCATTTTATCAAAGAGAAAGTGTTGGATGGTATAGTGGATTTGCAGTATGTGAAGACTGAAGACCAGGTGGCCGACATCTTTAACAAAGCCACTTAGCAGCTGGGAGAAGTTTGAGTACTTCCGTACTATGTTGTACAAGGGACTTAGTCAATTTAGGGTTACCAAGGTTAACACATAGGATTCAACTAAAAACTTTGGATGGGATAAAAATGTAAGAATGTTGAAAGTAAGTTGAAGGAATTTTAGCAAAATACTTAGTCAAATTATGTGCACATACTAGGAGGCTAACCAACATTAGGCTTGTGAGCATGGGATCATGGGAGAACAAGCTCTAGTGGAGCATGGGTTAGGGCTAACCTTAAGGGTTAAGGTTAGAGTCAGGCATCCAAGGGTCACACATGGAAAATGGAGAGTCAAGAGTCACTTGAGGGCCCTCCTATATAATAGGGGCATGGGACACACTCAAGGGATGTTCTCTAGTGTAGAGCATTGTATCTACTCTCATGCCATTTCACACTAGAGCTATTTGCTTGTCATATCTCTTGCTGGTATGGGACACCAAGGTAAGGTATGTGGTACTTCATTGTATTTATGCATGCACCCTTGGGCTTGGGGGTTGTCGGGTGGATGAGTTTATGCCTGGTTTATGCATGTTTATTGTTTTTTCTTCCTTATTCTAATTTTTAGCATTTTTAAAGTAAATTTTAATATTTACTATAAATAAAAATATTTTGGTGATTACGCATGTGGATTGTTGATATGGCGGTTGGAATGTGTGTTTCTTCTATACAATGGATGAATCGACGTTGCAGGGGAATTCTGTGAGTTCAATGCTATTTTTTTAAATTTTTTTTGTTTAAAATAAGCAATTATAGAATTTTTACCAAAATACTACACATTTTATCGTGGATATTTGTGGTAGAGTGAATTCCCTAAATTTCTATAATTTTTGGGAGTTTTTTCTAATTATTTATAAATTTTTATAGCATTTTTATGGTAAAAATGTATTTTTTTAATGCATTTTGGCGGGTTTTCCGCGGTGATGCTATCAATTTTCTGCCAAATTTCTGCTGAAATGCAGTGTGGGGCAACCAATTGATGCATTGAGTTCTCCCGTGTGTGTGGGATTCTTTTCTCCTCTCAAAACTGAAACTTTTTTCTATTTTTCTCTCTCGCGTGTGTGAACACCTCTTTAAAATGCATATTTTGATTAATGTTAATCATAATTAAATTTTAAGCTAATTAATCTTTAATCCTTCTCTATTAACAGAGAAGGAGGGGGTGCAGAGAGAAAGAAAGAGTGAATGGAGAAGAAGGGGAGGAGAGAGGAGCTCTCCTTCTCTCTCACACACATTTCGCAACACGCCTACGCGGGGGGGTACGCTGAAAGGTCGCCGGGCAGAAAAAGCCATCCCCTATAAAATTATTTTTTTAAAGCTTATAAAAAAAGCTTTAATTAAAACTTTTTTAAATAAAAAAAAGAGTTTTTTTAAGCTTTTCAAAAAAGCTTAGGGAAAAAAGAAAATAAGAGTTTTGGAAAAAAAAATCTACTCTGAAATTTTCTTAAGATTTTTCTCTTAGAGCCTTTTGGCTTTCCGTTTTCTAGGAAACCTATTGACCTTCTGAATTCTGGGAATCTTTTGACCTTTCGGATTCCGAAAACTTTTGACCTTTTACATTCTTTTTTTTTTGTATTTTTATTTTCCCGAAACTATTGGGTTTTCGTATTCTAGGAAGACCATTGGGATTCGGAAATTTTTGGACCGTTCGTATTCTAATGCGTTCAGGGTAAATTAATTTTTTTTTTAATCATAAAAATTAGTGAAAAATTAGACAAAGGTTATTTTAAATTTTTGGAAAATCTAGAATTGGTGATTGGCATGTGGTGTGTCCATTCAAGCGCCCGTGATTATTCAAATTCCTTTAAAAATCTATTTTTTGCCCAAAAATTTTAGAAAATCCATTAAAATTATAAACTTTTATTGGATTTGAGAATTGTCGGGCAGAATTGGAATTTTTTGTGAACGATGGGATTCTCAAGAGAAATTAGAAATATTCTAGAAATTATTTTTAGAAATCTTAAAAATTGGTATTTTTAAAATATCAAAAATTTTTGGAAAAATATAGGTTTGAAATGCCATAAGATAGGTTTGGTGGAATGTTTAAGTGTGGTCTATGCTTAATTTCCTAAGCCTAAGACAAATTCTATCATGGGTTAGTTGATCTATTTGTTGTGGTGGATTTTATTGGATGGTTTCTAAGTTTTATATGGACTCATCAGGTTCTGCTTAGATCACTTGTGTCTAGGGGTTTTTAATGAGTGCTACACACATGTGTTTCACTTTCTTACTTTGGAGTTGTTCTTGAACAACACCACGTTCATATACTCTGGATTGATGAGTTAATGCTTCTTTTGGCATGATTAATGACCATTAGATGGCATGCATTGATTTTTATGATCAACTATGATTTTCATGAATTCGAGGTGCTTCTATGCTTCTATCCATGGTTTTATGAGGATCTTTTGATCTTTTGGGTAATATCATGTGCTTTGAAGGTAGTGTTTGCCTTCGTTTTTGCACATAATTTTGGACTACGTTCCTTGTACTCTTGTACATATTCTAACTTAGATACTAGTTGCTTATGTATCTAGGTAAACTATTATTTTTCTACAACTTTATTGTGTTTATTGGGTGGTTATCATTAGAAAGGCGCCAATAATTCAAATTGTTTTCTAATGATGTACTCGAAAAGAGTTATTCCTTGGATGTGGTCTCAAGTATATAGAGACAGGTTTTAGCATGTGAAAGTCTGGGATAAGTCCATCCCATTCCTTTTATGCAGGTTTTAGCATGTGAAAGTCTGGGATAAGTCCATCCCATTCCTTTTATGCACAGGTTTTAGCATGTGAAAGTCTGGGATATGTCCATCCCATTCCTTTTATGCAGGATTTTATGCACAGATTTCCTTCTTTTCATTGCAAGAGTGCAATGTTTTGAGAGAGGGGAAGTATGTTATGTGCATATACTATGTTAATACCCTAGGATCTCTCTAGTTAATAACCATGCATAAACTCATCCACCCGACATCCCCGAGAGCCCAAGGGATGCACAAATGAATTACAATGAAGTACCTCATACCTTAACCTTGATGTCCCATACCATCAAGAGATATGACTTCATTCCAACAGCATATAGCTCTAGTGTGAAATGGTAGGTGAGTAGATACAATCCTCTACACAAGAGAACCTCCCTTGAGTGTGCCCTACACCCCTATTATATAGGAGGGCCCTCAAGTGACTCTTGACTCTCCAATTTCCATGTGTGACCCTTGGATGCCTGACCCTAATCTCAAACCTTAAGGTTAGCCCTAACCCATGCTCCACTAGAACTTGTTCCCATGCTCCTATGTTCACAAGCCTAATGTGGGTTAGCCTCCTAGTATATGTGCACATACAAAAATGTGCCCATAACAATCCCATGCTCACAAGCTAACCCCTCACAAGCCTAATGTGGGGGTTAGCCTCCTAATATATGTGCACATACTTGGCATGTGCACATTAAATGTGCATAGACTAGGAGGCTAACCCACATTAGTCTTGTGAGCATGGGAGCATGGGAAAAGCTATAGTGGAGCATGGCTTAGGGCTAACCTGCACTATGTGCACATTATATGTGCATATACTAGGAGGCTAACCCACATTAGTCTTATGAGCATGGGAGCATGGGAACAAGCTCTAGTAGAGCATGGGTTAGGGCTAACCTTAAGGGTTGAGGTTAGGGTCAAGCATCCAAGGGTCACACATGGGAAATGGAGAGTCAAGAGTCACTTGAGGGCCCTCCTATATAATAGGGGCATGGGGCACACTCAAGGGATGTTCTCTTGTGTAGAGGATTGTATCTACATTCTTGCCATTTCATACTAGAGTTGAGTGTTGATAGAATGATATCATATCTCTTGGTGGTATGGGACACCACAGTAAGGTATGTGGTACTTCATTGTATTTATGTATGCACCCTTGGGCTTGGGGGTGGTCGGGTGGATGAGTTTATGCCTGGTTTATGCATGGTTATGCATGATGATTATCCAGAGAGATCTTAGGGTTTTAACAGTGGTATTAGAGCAATCTCTAGTTAATTGTGTTGTTTTTTCTTTCTTATTCCAACTTTTAGCATTTTTTAAAGTAAATTTTATTATTTACTAAATAAAAATGTTATTTTGTTGACTCCTTTTGGTGATTACGTACGTGGATCGTTGATATGGCGGTTGGAACGCGTGTTTCTTCTATTCAATGGATGAATTGACGTTGGCGGGGGAATTCTATGATTTTAATGCTATATTTCTTTTTTTTTTAAAGTTTAAAATAAGCATTTAAGAAAATTTTACCAAAATACCGTACATTTTATTGGGAATATTTTTGGTAGAATGAATTCCCTGAATTTCTATAATTTTGGAAATTTTTCCTAATTATTAAGAAAATTTTAGAGCATTTTTATGAAAAAAAATTAATATAGAAGAAGCTTAAAAGGGGAAGCTTCCCACAAGAACAAAAGTGGTCATACCAGCACAACTGTAGCCTTGGGTGGCGACCCTGGCATAGAAGGTGCAGGAAGACCCAAGCCACAACATCAAGCTACCCGGAGAGTGGAGGCGGAACTCCCCACCAAGGAGCTGCATACAAACAAAGGGCTGATGTCTATATCCCAGAACATTCTCTCACGGGCTCTCTCTTTGATGGAGGAGTATGAGAGAAGAAGGCTCAAAGCACAATCAATAACATGTGTGCCCTGAATCACAAACAACATGGAATGCTAGTAAATGCCACAGCTTTAGAGGGCAAAGATTTAGAGGGCGAATCATAGATGATGACATAGCAAAACAAGGAGATGTAGAAAAAGATTGCCATGGCAGAGAGGGCCCTAGTACAACAAAAGGAGCTGGTCAGAGCCCTCATCAGTGAAAGACACATGCTCCAAGCTCAGGTGGAAGGGCTCCTTGCAGAATTAGCAGAAGCAAAAAAGCCAGTAAAGGTCTGGGCTAACACCATCCAAGGACTGAAGGATGAAGGACATCACAACGGCATTGGCAATCACCTAGTCAGAAGCCCAGGCCCTAAAAAAACAAGAAGGAGAAGAAGTTTTGTGCCTACCACTAGATGCCAAAGCAGTAGTGATAAAAATAGCAAATGCCAGACTCGTCAATCAGCAAGGTCTCAGATCAAGCACTCCAAGCCCTAATATAAATTCATGAACAAATGTCTTGCAAACTGCAACAACATATCATTCATGACCTAGAGAAAGATGATGATGCAGACAAGCAGCCGCATCAACAACAATAGCAGGCACAACAGCAACAGCCATTAGGCCAGGAGTCCCCCAAAACAAGTACTTCCGGAAAGGGTAAGCAAGTGGAAAATGAAGACAAGAATCTAGCACAAGCACTGAAGGCTACCACTTGGAAAGCAAAGCACTCGGAAAAGGAGGCAAGAAAGTTAGCTGAAAGAAATAAGGCATTGCAGCAGGAATTACAGGATGCCACACCCTTCGAAGAATATGTAGATATATTGAGAGAGGCTCTCCACGACGACAGAGACAAGGCCAAAAAGCAAGCAAAGGAGCACCCAAAAAAAAAACTTGAGAGGAGCACTAAATTTGAAATGGACACCATCAATGAGTTGAACGCACTGAAGTTAGAAATGTAGCACTCCATGGAGAATGAGAATCAACTCAGAAATAAGGGACCCGTAGATTGGGAAAACTACAAATCTGCCCTCCAAATGCAAATAGAGGAGTCAAAGCAAGTGGCGGAAAGGATGCAGCAGACCTAGAAGACAAGGATACAATGGAAGTTAGAGCTACAAGACTCTAAGCAGAACTTGCAAAGGTAAAGGCTGATGCAGAACTTGCAAAGGTAAAGGCTGATGCAGAGCTAGCCACAAAAAGCACGAAACTGTTGTCACCTGGAGTACCCAAAAAAGAGCACGGAGAGCTATTGGTTGTCTAGAAGTTGCATGACGCCAAGCAATCCCTGCACGAAGAGAATGAGCACCTCAAAGACCGATTGGTCAACAACTTAGCAGCTCTGTGGGCCATCCTGGACAATTCATTCTTTGAAGCTTCACATGTGATGTTCTCTGAGCTGCTGAGAGCTAACAAAGAGCTGCCACCATATTTTCAAAATGCAGACATAATAAGGTCAATGCTTACCAGGAAACCTCTTCCTCTGAAGAAACACCCATGCTCACAATTCTTGAATAGGATATATACCTCCTGGCTCTCTTCTTGGTTGAGGACATTAAGGCGCTATATGACTCCTCTCTCCACAATTGTAGCATTGGACATGCTCCATTCTATTTCTTTGTTGTCTCTCCCCTTGTGGTCTTCTTACTTGGTTTTAAATAACCTGCATAACAAGATTCAATTTTTTGATCTGCTCAGTCAATCTCTGGATTTCTTGGTGAAGACCATCTTACCCTCTATTTAGCTCTACAACCCTTGGAGCCTCTACACGGGGCTCCCTTTCCACATGCATGTCCACAAGGAAAGGATGCATCACATGCCCACATGATGCATGGTCATGTCTAGCATGTATGCTTGATACCCTTTCCTTTCTTGCCAACTCTTGTTTCCTCACCTCTTTCCCCCATTGTTTTGTGGCCATCCTCACTGCCTCTGCATAAGTATCTAGATCCTTAAGCTCCACTTGTTCTTTAATTCTCCCATGCAATGATCCTATGAATTTGTGTTTCTTTAGGAAGTCTGGTGGCACCTAATTCTCTTCCAAAACCCTTAGAATTCTTCTCCAAACCGCTTCAAATCTACTCACAAAAGCTGTAATTTCTTCTTCCTCCCCTTGATATAACCTGCTTAGTTCTCTCCAAAGATCTTCTGGGTTGTCAACTTTTCCATAACTCCTTCTCAAGGCCCCCCTCAACCAGTCCCAATTTCCTCTTTCTTCCTCTATAGCCACATCTTCGTACCACTCTTTGGCTTCTCCTTCCAATAGCAATCCCATCATTCTTAATTCATAAGCATCTTTATCCATGTTGTTGCTAAGTTCTGTCAATTCAATTCTCCTTAGGAATTGGTCTACATCTTCATCTCTCTCTCTCCTTAGGAATTGGTCTACATCTTCATCTCTCTCTCTCCTTAGGAATCGGTCTACATCTTCATCTCTCTCTCCTTTGAATAACTCATATCCTGATCCTACCATAGGTCTTGAGCTAATCTTCAAGTGGTCTCCAACCTCTTGATCAATGCCATGTAAAAGAACTCCCTAATCCTCAGTGGGGGCACCAAAACATGGGAAGAGCGAAAAGAATCTGGCCTCTATAGCACCCAAATCATTGAAACGCCCAACTCAAGACACCTACCAGCCCTGCAGCTATCCTCTGCTGATAAAGTCGGACACCTAAACTCCCTCAGTCTAAATCTACTGACCTACCAAAATGTTTGCCAAGGTCAAACCTGACTCTCAACAACCCTAATCTTCAATCCTAACACCTCAACTCCTCCTTTAATCACCTGCTGACCATATTTGACCCTAGCTGACCTTATGAGACTTTCCACTAGCTTCTTGTCCTCTAAACTTCGAGATTTTTCTCCATAACCAACAACCCTTAAATCCCTTACTCCAAAAACTTGCTGATCATGTCAAAACCCCTGCTGCGATAGGCTGGTTGACTCCTATTTTATTCAACCTTGACTCAGCTAGCTTCAGACCTTCCCACCTTTGTGTCTTATGACATTTACAAACCCTCAAACACCTTAAATCCTACAATCATTCAACACTACATCCCCTTATCTGACATCAACTGACCCTATTTGACATCCTCCAGCTCAAAAAACTCTCTAACTTTGATAGACTTCTCGATGTCAAATTCGACCCTAATTGGCTTCCTCTCAATCCAAAAATATTATTTCTATCCTTTTACACCTTCAGCTAGCTTATCCTGACACTCAGCTGACACTAACTGACCACTGTTGACCCTCAGCTGACCCTATCCCCAGTTAGCCAACTCCCAACACTAACTTAGACATCACTCACAATTGATCTTCTTCTCAACAATCAAAATATCATAACTACAAAAACCAAAACACCATATCCCAAAACCCAACCATCCACTCACAATATTAATCTTCTTAGTAATCTCAATCAAAATATCATAGCCACCAAAACCAAAATACCATATCACAAAACTCAACCATCTACTCACAACAGGTTCAAATCTAAGCACTCTATTTTCTTCATATTTGCAAAATCAAAACCAATCTCAACAACCATGAGACTCTGGGCTCAAACAAGCAAAAAAAAAAACATAAAAAAAAGAGGGAACCTACGCAAGTAGCTCCTTGTAGCAACTCTCCAAGTCTTCATCTTCATCTCCATAGCTTCAAAACTTTTTGTTGGATTTTGCAACCATTTTCAGATTTCCCTCTTTCACTCACTCTCTATGTCTTCTTCTTCAAACACAAATTGCAGTTGAGCGTGTCCTAGGTAGCACCAAGTTCTAATAGAGATTCAGTCAGAGATCCTGGGCTTGCCTCCTACAACCCTCAATTGATCCTTTGACTCACACTCACTCTCTGTGCTCTAGTCTAGTCTACACCTACTCACACTGCTCTGAGCCCCTCACTTTGAGCTCTTCTTCCTCTCCACTCTTTCTCCTTTCTTTGTATGTTGATGTGTTCTTCATGCCTGGCTCTATGACTGGTTGTGTATCCACTCTAATGGGTGTATCCTTGTTCTTGCGCGACCCTCAACCAAAGCCTTTTTTATAGAAAAATCCAAAGAGACGACATTTTCCTATCTTCCTTCAAAAAAGGATTGCTGCACGATATCTTTGATCTCCCCCCTTCTCTTTCCTTTTTCGACACCTTTGCTATTTTGGATCTCCCCGCGCATTAACGCGATGGACTTGCCTTTTTAGCAGGCACATGGCCTTTACACATTATCCACCCACTTATCTCGGCTAATTGGATTGATTTCATACTATGTCCACAACCTTGGCCAGCACAAAGGTGTATATCCACATTTTAGACTAGCATACGTGCATCACAACTTCCTATCTAACAAGATTGTGCTACCTCCTAGACAATATCTAAAAAGAAAATAGATTTTCAAAGAAATTTGCATCACAACCACAATTACTTTGCATCTACTTGTCCCTTCCGTTGATCAATCTGCCTTTTCCTCCTTTAAGTTTGTCCATGTCCTCACTACATAGGGCACAAAAAACCTATCACAACATGAGACGTAATCTCTCATAGACATGCTCCTTGATGTTGTATAACTGAGCCACACGGCTCCATTTATCTCCACTTTGTATAAAACTAGGTATGAACACACTCTTAAGCCATGAAAAATTAATCCTATCATCCAACTTAAGCGATCGATACCATCCAACTTAAGCGATCGATACCATTGGTGCACCTTCCCTTCTACTGTAAGGGAGAATGTAAATATGTTTGTTTGGTCACTCTGATCGAACCACAAGTCTTGCACACCGATTCGAGTATCTCCAGGTGTTATATGGCATCGCCATATGCCACCTCTAGAGCCTATTCCAGAGGAGCCTCGAGAAGACCTAGCCATTCTTTCTCAAGCAATAATGATCCATTGAGAGATAACTCGGAGAAGACTTACACCAAGATTGAAGTAGCAATGTTAAGAATCCCAGAGTTCTAGGAGTATATGCGAGGTATGTTGTTACATGAACGCAACCTAGGAGAAGCAGTCTTATAAACAATGATGTAAATAGGAGTGTAGGAGCTGTTTCAATACCACTTGACCTAAGGATACATGTAAATCGATATGCTAGAGCCACAAGAGACCGAGGCAGGGATGGGACATCTATGGAAAGAATGGGGTACGAGGCTCACTATGGGAGCCAATTGGAGTAGCCCCTCATATGAGAGTCACAAAACAATTGTCAACCTATTAAGGATGCCAAAGAAATAGAAAGGGGGATTTCTAGGGAGTTAGGTACCGCACTGGCACCCCAAAGAGCAACACTAGTCAAGCCCAATCATGTGGCAAGATCAATCTGTTCAATCTCTTTAGTCTTGCCTCTATGACCAAGATCAATCTGTTCAAAGAGAAACACTAGTCAAGCCCAATCATGTGGCAAAATCAATCTGTTCAATCTCTCTAGTCTTGCCTCTATGACCAAGTCTTCTTCATGCCTCAATCTATTGAGGCTGAAAAGCACGTCTCTCGACCAACTCCCTGTGGAGATCTAAATTGGTCTTCTCTTATTCAAGCCTTCTAAGTTGGGCTTATGCCTTCTCTCATTCTTTCCTCGATCTCTAGCTATCTGGAAATGCGGAAGTAAACTGCTCCCGTTCTTTGCGCACTTATAGAATCCCTTCGTATTCTCAGAGCATGTTGTATCGAGGGTTGAGGATTGCTCACCCTTGGCAATGGTTCCTCCCTCAGTTTGTTGTCCCCTATACTTCCAGGCTCACTTCTCTGTCCGAGCTCGATGACTATCCCTTGGCAGCCTGTATCCCTTTCAAGCTCATGACCATATCCTAGGATTCCTCTGGCTAACCCCATGAACCCTCAAGACACTGGTGGAAAAGAAGTGTCCTTCCCCGCTAGCTCCTTGTTTAAGAGGATTCTCACTACTTGATGATTCAAAAGAATTCAATCTGTGCAGTGCAAACACACTCCTTTATGTACTGGTCATGCGAGTTGACCCTAAGCTTTATTGGTAGGATGATCTTGGTTGGTTAGATGCATTATCGTCAAGGGTGATCTTAGATGCATTATCGTCAAGGGTGATGTTGTCACTAACAAGCCTTCTCGACCTTAAGTGCGTGAAATGAATTGAACTGGCCAAAATTTGGATCTCCACACACTTAGAATTATGAGGTCTGTAATTAGCAGATTCTGCAGAATCATGACCGTGATCAAGAATCGCAGATGAGAGAAATCACGTCAATATTGTTATTTATTCTCAGCTATTCCCAACTTCCCCTAATGTCAAGAAATCCCTAAAAACATCCTTAAGCACTTCCCTTGTTGATTCTCAAGATATCAGTTTTGACGTGATTTTACAAGATTAAGAGTCACGATCGTGATTCTCTACAAAATCACGGTTATGGTCTTCCGCCAAACAAGTCCAATGATTATCCAAATGTGTTCCTGATACCCCTAGTAACTATTTCAGATGTCTATCTTATCAAATTATCAAGTTCTATCACCATGATTGGTGATGTGACACTCACGACGTGATCGATGATCACTGGCATGATTTATAAGTGTGATTTATGACATGGCAATCATGGTCGTGAGATCAACAATCACGAGTCATGATCCATGATCCATGATCATGATTGAATAAGATTAAATCTGTTTGAGATAAGCCATCTTTAATGTGTAATCCAGAGGTAGGCGGGATAGCTAGATTTATGTAAGAATCATGAACGTGATCGAAAATCACAGACATGATTCTACAAATTACAAAATCATAGCAACGTGATTCCACAAGTTTCGACCAAAGATCACTGGTTTGAGAGATACAAATCTTAACTTTTCCGGTTCATATTTTCCAAATTGTTCCTTTGCAATATGAATCTTGAAACGATATCAAGCATTGGAATCAATGGCTCTTTTTTTTCAAGATTTTCAAAAAAATGCAACAAAAAATAGATGTTCCTTGCATAATCACAATCGTGATAATGGAGTTGTCACCATGTAAGTATTGATGCAAATGCTTATTTTGTTGCTTTCCTAACTCTTAACCAATGCAAATAACAATTTCAAATGCTAAAACAATAAAAACAATCCTTCTTTATCTCTTTTTTCCTCTTTCTTCACAACCTTATTCACATCTTATTCTTTTCTCTACCAATCACAGCTTCAAATATCCATATTAAAGAAAAAGAGACTCGCAAGAGTAGAAAAAGATCGATGGCTCCTCGACACAACAATGCCGAAAATGTTGTAGATTACACCACCCCTCTCCTAGTGCAATGTACAATGCATACCTTAACTTGTCGTAGGAAATTTCCCGATATCCAAGCTCAAATCTCTGTACATTCCAAAGCTATACTAGTGCTAGTTAGCTCCACTCTCGACTCCTCCTCAAGTTGTCACCATGGGGTTGTCTTTCTCCATACGACACTCACTCCTCTTTACTCTCAACACAAGCATAAGAGGAGCATGCACCAAGAATGTAGCTCTCTCTCCTCTCAACTCTCTCTCTCTCACACCATAGTCACAAAAGAGCAAGGAGATAAGACTAGACTCCATTAGCAGCACAAAGGGGGATTGTGTCTTTCATTATGAGAATGTTATTATTTACACAATTGGCCCTTATTAAACCTTGGACGCCCAAAACTTCATAAAAGATGAAAAAGCTCACAGGATACATAGTTTTGTGGCATCGCCAGCCATTCTTAAGATTACGTTTATAGTGCCATTTCATGACACTTATTTGTCCTCTCTCTCTTGGAGAGATACTTAGTTAACCCAAAATGGGACTAACACTCCTTCATCCCAAGTGGCAAGCTTGCCATTTGGGATGGGAGAGGCGTGGGATTTCCTTTTCCAAATTTTTTCCCTTCTTTGAGAGAGAGAGAGAGAGAGAGAGAGAGAGAGAGAGAGAGATATTAAATGTCTTCTAAAGATTCAATGGGCCAATGAGACCAAGGTGATACAATGCAATCCATGGTATGTCTCATCCTCGAAAAGAAAAGAAAAACAAGTACAAATAACATAGCTCTTTGAAAGTAGAGGTTGATACTATGATCATCATGGAAAAGTACACATAGGATATAAGCACTAGTACAAGAGACTCTCATCACGGAGTACATGAGAATATAAAGTATGTGGGGCATATCATCCCCCCCCCCCCCCCCCCCCCCCCAACATTCCTCCTTCCACTTGAATATGTTTAGAGATGCCATTGATAGGATGCAGAATGGGAGAGCTCAGGATCATGATGGGTTGCTTGCCGAGCATTTCTCCCATGCCAAGGATGTGTTAGCTCCTCTTTTGGTTCATATGTTTAACAGGGCAATATGCGAGGGTTTTCTCGACAATTGGTCCTCGAATACCATTGCGCCTATTCGGAAGACAAGTGACCCCATGGACCCTGACAACTACAGGACTATTATGATTGGTCACACATTGGCCAAGATTTAGGGATCGATCTTGGAGCATGAGCTTCGCAGATGGGCCGAGGAGGAGCAGAGACTCAAAACACCAAGGCAAGCAGGTTTTCGAAGGACACTCCACACTGGATCACATTTTCACATTACGGGGCATCATTGAGGAGGGAAGAGCTCATGGACATCACATACATTGTTGCTTTGTGGATTTCCACAAGGCTTTTAACACCGTCCCACGGGCCAAATTGATGAGGAGACTGCAGGATATGGGAATACCATCAGATATGCTTTGGGGGATCCTCACAATGTCCGAGTCCGTCTCACTGGCCTGTACAAGCCCCTGGGGGGTCATACACAACACTATCGGAGTGAAACATGGCTTCCCCCTCTCCTACGCTCTTTGGGCTACACATTGATGAGATATCTGACTACATCAATAGACAAGGAGGACCAAGAGCACAGTTGGCAGGAGTCTTGATACCTATCTTATTGTATGCAGATGACATTGTCCTTACCTCTAATTCACCAAAGGGGCTACAGAGGCACTTGGATGCATTATGGGATTTGTGCGAGGATCGGGACCTCACGATGAACCTTGGGAAGACCAAGGTTATGATCTTTAACACATCCCCACAATGGGTAGGTAAATCCACACCTCAGTTCACATATAGTGGGCAACCCGTGGAGTATGTGGCCTCTTATGTATATCTTGGGATCACTTTTGCCTGGCCTCAGTTCTCTATGCAGAAGGCAACCGAAACCAGATCGATGCAAGGGTATGCAGATCTAGGGTCACTTGAAAGGCATTGCTCACAGATACAACTTCAAGAGCCGAGGACGAAGCCCTGGCTGTTTGACACATTAGTCACACCTGCATTATTGTATGGAGCTCCCATTTGGGGTCCAATTTATAACACAAGAGGAGACAGAGAAGGGAGTCAATTGTGACAAATATAGGAGAGGTATATGATATTGGCACAGATTATGAGAGCTCCCACTAGATAGATACCCCAGGCTTGCCCTAGAGTCCTCGAGACAGCTGGCACTTGATGGAGACACGCAATGTTAGTATGCACAGGTGAGCACTTGATTTGGTATGAATGGCATGTGGATGGAGGCACTCCCACCGTTTCAATACAACATAGAGGCCCCTTCCTTTGCTCTCAGCCGCACAGAGCTGAACAGGGTGATCGCAAAGGACATTGTGAGATTGGATACTCCGAGGACCTGCCATCCACCCCTCCAACCCCTAGGGACAAAGATGGCTTTATATGAGATCAGGGGGGAGGTTCCACTGCCTCTTCGGAGAGGGATTTGGACCACTCTCTAGGATCATGGATTTTCCACACCAGAGATGCTTGGGGCTCTTTCTTTTGGACCTCCGCAGCCACAGGGAATCCCTACTGTGGCCCAGATGAGCTGCACCCGCCGCCCGAGGACCAACACAGAATTCTCACTGACTTCTTCCACACTAGAGCCCCAAGAGCAAATCCACCCATTACCCCCGACCTCTAGGCTGATGCAAGAGCCCAACAGAGAAGTGGCATTAGACAGAGCCGCCGAGCTTATGCAGAGCCCGATGCACTCAACATAGTGGCCACCGCCCACGTTCATGTCAGCTCAGGAGGATCAGAGCCATCATTTCCAACCATCAGAGGACTTTCTCCCACCCCGTCAGCCTCACTACATCGGGTACCGTGTTGCAACACCTGATGCGAGAGCTTGACGCTCTTTGTTTTTTTTTCACGGATATTTTCTTTTAGTTTTACTTTCAGTACCATGATGATGTATATTCCATGGACATCATGTAGCATTTTGGTCCTTTGGCCTTTTGAAGACGTTGATACAACTCTCTCTCTCTCTCTCTCTCTCTCTCTCTAGATAATGCCTGCTTATATCAGCTGCAAATGCCTGGTTATATCAGCTACAAATCACAAAGCCCTAGATCACAAGTTTACAAGTCAATGTGCGACATACTGTTTTTTTCTTTACATTAAAAAGCTGCATCATCCATAAAATTTGGTGCCTGCTTATATCAGCTACAAATCACAAAGCCCTAGATCACATATTTACAAGTCAATGTGCGACATACTGTTTTTTTCTTTACATTAAAAAGCTGCATCATCCATAAAATTTGGTCCCATAGGTCCTTTTGGCCTTTTGAAGACGTTAATACAACTCTCTCTCTCTCTACAGAGAGCATTTTCTTCAGCTCACAGCAGATGGTTTTGTGATCAGACCCAGTTACATGGATGTACACTTGTCTCATGCAGTACGATGCGCTATTGGTCAGATTCGCACATCCTCACACCAGCTTGAGATTGAGATTGGCCGATATAGAGGTATACCAGCTGAGACCAGGATATGCCGAGTATGCCATGGGGAGCCAGAGACAGAGCTGCATTATATATGCCATTGTACTGCATACTATGAGATACGTGGTCGTTTCCACTGTTTATTCAGAGAGGGTTTTGGACCACTTTCCAGAGTCATGGGGTACCAGGACCAGAGGTGTTTGGGATTGTTCTTGCTGGAGCTGCGGAGACATAGAGATAGCCTGCTTAGGCGCACAGAGAGCCAAACTCAAAGGCACATTACAGATTTCTTTAGTCCAGCCATCACTGCGCCAGATGGACCACAGCAGCAGTAGGACATGGATACCGCCCACACCAGGGGTACATTGATTGATCGTGCGACTGAGCTTGGGTGGTTCAGACGCCCACGACTACGGAGGAGGGCATCCCAGCATAGACGGAGGTTGCAGCGGCAGATTCGGATTATTCTTGCGAGGCATGCCGGACACCCAGTTAGGGTGTTGACCACAGAGGATATTGAGGAGATCCGCCAGTGTCCGATGCGGCACATATTATGAGATGGAGGCACCTCCATAGTGTACCCCTCCGTCCCACATGATATTGTATCCCCTCACTATATTCCACTCACCTCCATAGCGTACCCTCCCCTCACTATATTCCAGTTCCAGTTTCATTTTCTAGGTGCCAGTAGTATCATCTTTATTTTTCATTTTCTGGGCTTTTTTATCCAGACATTGTATCAGATCCACCATGATGTAACTTTTGGTCTCATAGGTCATTATGGCCTTTTGAAGACGTTAATATAACATTTCATTTCATTTCATTTCATTTCTCTCTCTCTCTCTCTCCCCCCCATATCCATGTACTCATGTACCCCATTTTGACTAGTAGCATTAGCTTCCCACTCTCCCTAGTTGCTGCTTCCGGATGCTCCCTACTGATGTATTGTAGGGCTAGATACTTACCTTCAGTTCTTCATTTTCTTTTCCAGACAGTGTATCAGATGTCACATGGTTGTAACTTTGGTCTCATAGGTCACTTTGGCCTTTTGAAGACATTAATATAACATTTCATTTCATCTCTCTCTATAGATAATGCCTGCTTATATCAGCTACAAATCACAAAGCCCTAGATCACAAATTTACAAGTCAATGTGCGACATACTGTTTTTTTCTTTACATTAAAAAGCTGCATCATCCATAAAATTTGGTTACTTCAAATATTCAAAAACCAGTGTCACTCCTGAATGAGAAAACTATTATTCCTTTTACATCATTCACTTTCTATAACAAGTTAAAGAAAAATTGTGATTCACGAGCTCAAATGCATGTGCTGCACCAGCATGTATACCTATTAAAAATGCCTTTAAGGGCTAACTCTAACAGTTAAAAAAAGAATAACAAAAGCTTGCATACTGATTAGGCTAACTGGGAGGTACCCATTTCTCATAAACATCCGCTCTCTCTTTTCGTTTCGTAACCCTGCCACCATATTCGAAAGTTTTCAAGTGAGCTCCACAATCCCATAAATGCAAATAAATAGACTTTTTCGAAACTTCAAGCAAAAAAAGGGCTCTTCAGCTGCATGATTGAGGCCCTTAATAGTTTGGTACATACTCTTGCTCATCTTGTTCAGCATCGCCTTTTTCTGGCTTGTCGTTAATGGCCGGTCTGTCATTAAGAGCACAGAGATCACTCTCTTATTGATGCATCAACAACACTAATGTAAGCCTTATCTAAGCCTGAATTTGAAAACAATGGTATCAAAACTCTTGGACATCTCGAAGTTTGAAGGTGATTAGAAACATTAGGTACCGAACATAAGAGTACCTGCATGGTAATAGTACGGAAAGTACTGATTGGGATAAGGTGCATCTCCTATGCTGCCCTTTTTACAAATGAGAGAGTGTAAGTATAAATTAGGCTATATTCACAAAAATTGTGCATAGAGGATGCCTATGGGCTGCACGGAGAAGTATACCAGCTGCACGAATGAGGGTCCCAACAAGGTCCATAACAAAATGGGCCTAAAATTTTCTTATATAATAGTATGCATTCCATATATATGCACATATTACAGTACAGGCAAGGAGGTTCTGTATGGGTACAGAGTGCAACTATGTCTCAAACACTACGAAATAAAGATTCTCTCCACTGAGCTCTAGACCAGTTTTCAAATGTATCATTAACAGAACCGTTCTCAATTACTCCACATGGTATGTCCATGAAAAGCCCACACTGACCTTTCATTAAGTGTTTACCATGATCTTAACAATTACTCTAGCAGTAAGCTTCCATTCCATCAGAATCTTTTCTTGAGAAAAAAAAAAGCATTCCAACGCAAAAAAAAAAAAAAAGGAAAATTTTCTTTGGGAATTTTCTTTGGGAATTATACAAGAATGATGATATCATGTCGAATGATAACGGAGGGATATTTTTGGGAAATTACACCAACGATGTGTGTAGAGAATGATAGACATTTCTTGTAAGGTTACACATATAGGAGGAGAATATTTCCATACTACCAAAAAGTTCAATCTGAAGGGAACTGTCACAGCCACGACATATCAGCATTGCAAAGAGATACCGACATGCAAGCAGAGGACATCATGCCACATCAGCATTGGTAGAACGTAAACAGCGATGGTGAAAGGCAGATGCAGAAATCATGATGGCCAATGTCAATGGTCAAGATTGATGCTTTGCCAACACATAACTGTGTCCTTTAGAGAACTATTTCACACAAAACACCAAAATTTGATCCCAATGGCCTGGACATGCCGCCGTCCCCCTATCCTTCTCCCTCCCCCACCCTCCTCTTAGAGTATTTGCTTTATTAATAAAAGAGTAATGCACAAAGAAAAAGCATGGCTGATATCTGAAAACAACCACCTGAATGTGTTACTGTCCAGGAATAAAGCAGTAACCATATCTTCTCCTCCAAAGTTGCAGGATCTTTGTTGAAATACAAAAGCCCTGAAGATCTTTTCAGTTTTGCAGCTGGTTCTAGGCTGATTCTGGCTGCTTACTCTTATCCTCTCACTGATTTAGAGCTGTGAACTTGGCGAGAAAATATAATTTAGCCCTCTCCTAGTTGCTGAATATGATGCATTACAAAGGTCTCAAAGTGACTGGCGTTAATTACTACACTTTGGGCTGTTTCTAAGGGCTGAATCTAATGTTAGCAGTCATCTCCTGTCTGTACATATTACTCAGCGAGGGCATTTGTTGTGGGTGTGCCCGCCCAGGAGTTTCCTGATTTTTTCCCATTTTTTCCATGTTTTTTTTCTCCCTATTTTTGGGTCATGGGGGCTGTCTGTGCTGGCCGACTCCTACTGTGCTGGCTGACTGGTGATTTTGTCCTGGCCGACTGGTTATTTGCTGGCCGACTGGCTTTCTCTAGTTGTGGACATGATGTGCAGGCTGTCGGCTGATTTAGGGCTGGCCGACCAGCAATGTAGGGTGGTATAAATACCACCCTTGCTCCCCACACTCTCATTGTATCGGATCTTCGTGTATATAGCAGAGTTTATACAGCTTCTCTCTCTCTACACTTCTGACATGGTATCAGAGCCCCAGGTGGCTTGAAGCATGGAGACAATGGGAGTTTGAAGGTTTCCTGATTTTGGGTGCTGATTGGAGATTTCTTGGGCTGTTCGGGACTTGGAGATCGGGTAGAAGGTGGCCATCACCAATTGGACAGCCACCTTTTGCATAGTGTTTGCAGCCTCTTCTTCATTTTTTTTCCCACCCACCCTCCCTTCACAAGACCTTGTGAACCCTTGAGATGGCAGATTTGCATGAGATGGCTGAGAAGCACGTGAAGATCCCCGCTCTCCCCACATTCCCGGTGGATCGACAGTTGGACGGGACCAACTATGGCATGTAGAAGGTAATGATGGAGTCTGTCTTGGAGTCTTATGACTTGGGTAATTTCATTGTGGTTGGTGTTCCACGGCCAGAGTTGGAGGACGGGGAGCTCTTACCCTCTACTAGGAAACAATGGGATTGTATCAATGCCCGTGTGCGTTCTTTCATCTTCCTCAATTGCACACCACAGGTGATTAATCATATCATACACATGATGTTAGCCAGCAGGATTTGGCAGCACTTGGCTTGGCTTCTCTGTATAACAGGGTATCACCCATGAAGCGGATTTCCTTGGGAGTGCAGATGCAGGTGATGAATCCTGCAAAGTCTTCGACGATGCGGGAGCACATCAACAAGCTCCAGGCTCTTCTGATTAGAGGTGAATAACAGTGTGGTGTTTTGGGGCATTGTGTGAAACCTCTATGCTAAGAGGTCCAGAGGATTGGCAGATTGGACATGCATATGTATAAGCCATGAGTGGCCATGATGTATTCAGTTAAACTCTTCCATTGAATGTGAATAAAGAAATACCGAAAGGGGCGCCAAGCTTTGGGGTCAACAGGTGTCACTGTTCTTTTTGTGTAGGAGCACTCTAGCTCCAAGAGAACAGGCTGCAAAAGATGCACGTTATGAGGATGTAACGCAGCCAGAAGATATGCCAAGTAAAGAGAAAGATGATGCCCAATTCAAAGCTCGTTTGGCAAGGGCAGTGGATGTGCTCATGCAGCTCACACAAAGTGAGAAGTTTGCTGAATTTATGAGGGCCCCTTCTGAGCCTAAGAAGAAGAAGAAGGTGCGTTCTAGGAACCCACCTCAAGGCAATAGTGGTGCCTTCCCACAGGATCCTACTTTTGGACAGTTTTCCAACATGCAGAACACTTATGGTGCAAACCCACAGAGTTCCCTTTTCGGGCAGCCACCTATTCCGCAGTAATCGATGCATCCAAGCTATTTTGGCAGTGGTTCTGTGTTCCAATCTATGACTAGGGGTTACCCTCAAGGAGGCATGAGAATGCAATGAAATTTTGGAACTAGTTTTCAGCCTGGTATGCAAGGCAACATGTATGGTGGTATGCAGCCCAGAATGCAAGGGAATATGTATGGAGGCTTGCAACCCGGAATGCAAGGAAACATGTACGGGGCCATGCAACCTGGTATGCATAGTGGGCTCCAAGGTCAATCAGTGGTGTGCATCCTAAATATAGAGACAGCAAGGTAGTTCAATGGAAGGAGAAGTTAACTAAAGAGTTCAATGAAAAAATACCAAAGGGAAAAAATCTCTCAACTAAAGTGGTTCGAGAAACAATTATCTTATACAATGAATCACACGTATTTTATGTCAGCATGGAGAGATCGCATGCCAAGGGTGTGAACTAGTCGATCATGATTTTGGAGCTACCTTGTTGCACTTGTGAGGACTTTCAAAAGTGGGAGAGCAAACACCTTACTTATGTGCCTTGTAAACACATTTGCTTTGTGTTCGTGCAAAAGCGCTCAACTTGGACGCACATACTCATTCCTTCATGCATCAAGCTGCTCTATCTAAAATGGAACTATTCTAGGCCTTCCTTACGATAATGTAACGCCTATGGGTAAGGCGAAGGATTATAAGGAAGGTGGAGCTGCGGTGAAATTTGACACATTCAGTGAGGCCAAAGACAAGCTCAAGGCTCTTACCTTTTTACAACAATTTGATGCCGGTTTTTCTGGTGGAAATTACATAGAGTCGTCGAAAGTGAGAAAAGCCGCAACTTTTCTCAAGGGCAATGCATTGCAGTGGTAGTCCACTCTTCTTTTGCAGGGCATAGCACCATCTACTTGGGTACAGTTTAAACGGGTCTTCTCTTCCGTGTGGCTCACATCTACATTTGAGGTGGATGTAATGACAACATGGCATAAGTTGGATGCATCGAAGTGTGAAAATCTGGAAGACTATAACAAGAAGTTTTGGAAAGCCCTACTCCCAGTTACTTCTTATCCTGCAGTGCCACTGTCTAAGCAGGTTGAGAAGTATTGTTGTGGATTATCCAAGGAAATATGTGACTATTGCATTAAGACCCGAGTAACAAATATGTCACAAATGATAGAGAATGCCATGACAGCAAATGCGTTACTCGCTGGGGTTTCAAGTGGATTTAAGGGCAGCAAAAGCACTGGCAAGAAAACTGAGAGAAGTTAGGGCATGCATCTTGGGATGCAACATTGGTTGCAGAGAAGCGGCGTAAGATGTTACCAATGCCCAGGAGAACTCTTGAGGAGAAGCAAGCTTTGTTGGATGCCAAGAAATGCTTTTTCTGTACCGAAGAGGGACATATGTCTTTCAATTGTCCCAAACGTAAGTCCAACAAGGACTCTGACAAAAAAGGGGAGCCCAAGACTAAGAAAGCAAAGCCTTCTGTAGGGTTAGTTCCTGATCTTGTTGGGGAACAACCAAGTGGTGAGGAGACTGAGTTGTGTAGAGCATGGGGCAAAGTTAGAGATCAAAATGTTTTGATTTTCTTTGACACAGGTGCTAGAGCGAACTTTATCTCACCAGATTTGGCTGGCAGATTGGGGATCCATGCAGAGGAGATGGAGTCTTTGTATGAGGCTAAATGGCTTGTCCTGGGTATGCAGAACACGTTACCCCTATTATTGGGAAGCTGAGGCTTCATGTGCAGGGTTATGTGGACATTGAGGAATTCTATATCATGCCACTTGACGGGTGTGATGTTTTGTTGGGTATGCCATGGTGCCATAGAGTACATGCAGTGGTGGATACGTACAACAAGAAGATTACTTTGACTCATAGAGAGAAAGAGCACATTTTGGATGTAAAGCTTAAAGGGGAATATGTTCCTATTGTATCGGCTTCAACCATTTCATCAATAATGAAAAAGCATCTTTCCGCGTACTTGGTTTTTGTTAAGGATGCAAAAGATGATGAATCTCAATCTAATTTGTCTATGTTAGATAAAGACAGGACCAATTTCCTACGTGAGTACCAAGATTGCTTTTCCGAGTCATTGCCAGGAGAACTTCCTTTGGAAAGGCCAGAAGATCATGCTATTGATCTTATTCCGGGAAGTACCCCACCAAATAGACCGCCATACCGTGTTAGCAAGAGGAAATTATGAGCCAGGTACAGGAGTTGTTGAAAAAGGGGTTGATTCAGCCAAGCTCATCATCCTTTTGCTCACCTGTGCTCTTAGTGCAAAAAAAAGATGGTTCTTGGCGCATGTGTATAGATTACAGGGCGCTAAACAAGAACACCATCAAGAATCGATTCCCTATTCCGAGGATCGATGACATATTGGACCGCTTACAGGGCTCCACAGTCTTTAGTCGGATAGACTTGAAAAGCAGGTATCATCAGATACGCATTAGATCCGAGGATGTGCATAAGACAGCATTTCGGACCACCTTTAGCCTATATGAGTTTTTGGTCATACCCTTTGGCTTGACAAATGCTCCCGCCACCTTTAACAAGATGATGGACAAGATTTTCCGGCCTCATAGAGCGTTTGTGGACACATTCTTTGATGACATGATTGTGCATTCACGTTCAGAGGAGGAGCATGGGGAGCATTTGGCCACAGTGTTTAAAGAACTCCGAAAGCATAGGTTGGTCATAAATGGCAAGAAGAGTGAGTTCTTCTTGGAAGAAATACACTTCTTGGGGCACATCGTGTCTAAAGATGGAGTCCGTATGGATCCTTCGAAAGTAGAAGCAATTCTCAATTGGCCAGATTTGAGGACCGTGCATGATGTACGCAGCTTTTTGAGACTGTGTCCCTATTACAGGCGATACATACAGTATTTTGCTGAGATTGCTTCACCCCTTCATGCTTTGACAAAGAAGGGAACTGCGTTTCGATGGACTGAACGGGAAATCGCAGCCTTTAAGAAGCTTAAAGAAAAGCTTACTTCGGATCCCGTATTGACACTACTGGATCTCCGAAAGGCTTTTGTTGTTCAGTGTGATGCATGTGGGAACAGCATTGGGGCAGTTCTCATGCAGGAAGGACATGTGATAGCCTATGAGAGTCGTATATTATAGAATGCCGAGAAGCGTTTACAGGTCTACGAGAAAGAGATGTTGGTTGTAATTCATGCTCTTTCTACATGGAAACACTATTTGCTTGGGGCTGATTTCACTATGCAAACAGATCATCAGACCTTGCATTATTTCCTCACGCAAACTAAACTTTCTGAGAGGCATATGAGATGGGCCAACTTTTTGTCTATGTTCAACTTTCAGATTGTACATGTGGAAGGCAAAAAGAATGTTGTGGCAGATGCTTTCTCACGCAAGCCACAAGCCTCAGCAGTTTCACTTGCTTATCATCATGAGCTTGATGAGATGAAAGAGCAGGATGCGCAGGATAAGGACTTTGGTAGGGTCTATGATCAAATGTATGAGGGTCAGCGGCATGATCATTATACTCTCAGGGATGGCTTCCTATTGATGCATGGTAGACTGTGTGTTACCACGCAGTTACGGCTCAAGGTTATGTTTGAAAGTCATGCTCCACCGTACGCAAGTCATAGGGGCATTGAGGCCACGGTAAAGGCAATTGAGGCTTTCTTTTATTGGCCGACCTTGAGAAGGGATGTTGATGCTTTTGTTAGGCAATGCATCGTATGTCGAAAGGTGAAGTTTGACCGTCAGAAGCATGGTTGTTTCCGTACGTCGTACGAACCTATTCGTACGGTACGGTTCGTACGGTACGGTTCGTACGGTACGGTTCGTACGGTGTCGTACGGTCGGCAACGCTCATCTTGTCCAGTTTGAAAAACTAGCCGTTTTTTACCGTTTTTAGCCGTTTTTTACCGTTTTTAGCCGTTTTTTACCGTTTTGGAGCCATAAGGCCTTATAAAAAAGGCTTCTTATTAACGTCATTCCACATTGCCCCCCTCTCTCTCTCCTTCCCTTTCTTCCTCTCCCTCCCTCTCCCTCTCCCTCTCCCTCAAGCTATTCCCTCCCTCTCTCTCCCTCTCCCTTTTCCTCTCCCGACTATGCCCCAGAACAGATGGTATGATGACGAGTGCAGAGCCCTGTACTCACGACTCCGCATACAGAGAGCCTTGGGAGCCATCACAGAGCAGGAGTCGAGGAGAGAGATGAGGAGACTTACTCGCCGCAAAAGGCGGGCCTTCGCAGAGATACAGGAGCTAGAGATCTTTCATTTCTTCATGAGTAGAGATAGCCCTGTCTCATGGCGGCACTTCAGAGAGCCCCGGACCCCGACACCTATTGCAGACCCACAGACATGGCACACATATGCAGAGGGTCTATACCATGCCCCACAGCAGCCACCTATACCTCAGCCACAGGAGCCTCGACCTACCACAGCTAGCTTCTTTACCCACTCGATGGTACAGGAAGCTATCCGCCGCCTACAGCATGGACGGGCCACCGACCATATGGGCCTGCAGGGTGAGCATCTCATATATGCAGTAGATTCTTTAGCTCCTTTTCTTGCACACCTGTTTAACAGGGCACTAGCAGAGGGTTTGCCTGCGGAGTGGACGATGCACACCATTGTGCCGATTCACAAAACAGGGGATATGCTCGATCCGAGCAACTACAGGACGGTTATGGTTGGCCACGTGCTGGCCAAACTCTATGGTGCAGTGCTGGAGCAAGAGCTTAGCTTATATGCTGAGCGAGCAAGTTTACGCTCATCAGGGCAGGCAGGCTTCAGGAGAGCTTTCTCTACCACTGACCATGTATTCACTTTGAGATGTATGATTGATCAGGCCAGAGTGAGGAAGAGAAAGCTCTATTGCTGCTTTGTGGATTTCCGCAAGGCATTTGACACAGTACCACGAGAGAGGCTCTTTCAGCGCCTGCAGTCTCTTGGCATACCAGTAGATATGACATGGGGCATCTATGCATTATATGAGCAGGTTTTTGGGCGAGTCAGATGTCCAGGAGGTATGTCCGAGACTATTGCTAGCACCATTGGTGTGAAGCAAGGATGCCCACTTTCCCCCACGCTATTTGGGTTATACATTGATGAGGTGGCTGACTTCATTACACGGGGAGGCAGAGAGGGAGTTGATTTAGCAGGTACCTCAGTACATATTATGCTCTATGCTGATGATATTGTATTAGTGTCTGAGTCCCCAGGTGGTCTACAGCAGCATCTACATGCACTCGATGATTTCTGCACACAGAGGGGTCTTACTGTGAACCTTGGGAAAACCAAGGTTATGGTCTTTCATACATCGAGACAGGGCAGGAGTCAGCTGACATTCACTCTCGCAGGATGCCAGGTGGAGGTGGTGACATCATATGTGTACCTAGGGGTTACCTTCTCTGCAGCAGCCACACGCTTTACCATGGGTTCAGCAGCCAGAGCTAGATTGACACGGGGATATGCAGCATTGGCTATGCTAGAGAGACAGTGCCACCAGGCGCATTTTCAGGAGCCCCGGACGAAGGGGTGGCTATTTGACACATTAGTCACACCGGCATTGATGTATGGAGCAGCAGTATGGGCGCCAGGCCTTGCTACCCATTGGTGGACACAGATAGAGAGACCAGAGGCCCTCATGATGGCACGCATGATACGCAGCAAACCGTCAGTACCTCATGACATTATCCGAGCAGAGTTTGCTGCGCCTCCTATGATGGTAGAGGCCATATTTCAGACTATATGCCTGCTAGACAGATTCAGAGAGATGCCACAGGACAGATTATCATACAGAGCTTTTCAGGCATCTAGACAGTTGGCTGAGGCAGGAGATAGAGGATCATGGTATGCACAGGTCACACATTGGTTCTCACAGCATGGCCTAGACATGGATCATCTACCACCATTCCAGTATGACAGGGATGCACCACATATCCGTCTCTCTCATAGTGAAAGGAACAGAGTATTGAGACAGGATCTATGGCAGCTCTATACACGAGAGACATGGATATCGCCTACACAGCCTCTTCCACCAAAGATGCTATACTACAGAGATCACTTCATGAGTATCACTGTTGATGGATTTATAGAGAGGCCTAGATACATGGAGGGCTTTTTACCACACGGCTCCCGAGTGGCTATTGGTCAGCTCAGAGTTTCATCACACCGATTGGAGATTGAGACTGGCAGAGCAGCACGGATCCCCCGAGAGGAGAGGGTATGCAGATTGTGCAGAGAGGAGGTGGAGAGTGAGGAGCATTATGTATGCAGATGCAGAGCATATACAGCCATCAGAGAGAGATATCCCATTTTATTCAGAGAGCCACATTCCCTACGCCAGATCTTTGAGACAGCAGACCAGCGCATACTGGGGAGATACATTCTAGACATACAGCACCACAGAGAGACATTATTACAGGCTCAGACAGCTCCAGAGGGGGGGCGACAGACACAGATTACTACATTTTTTCAGAGATCCATACCCCTCCCAGCCCCTACACGGCAGGGAATTACTCTCCAGAGAGCAGAGACACTTAGAGCCCGCAGGAGACAGAGGACACCTGGCTTTCGGACACCACGCCTATACCAGAGAGAGATGACAGAGATCAGAGCTCAGTTTCACAGAGAGGGTGCAGAGCGACTGGCTCGCTTCAGAGCACACCCAGGCATGTTCTTCAGGGAGCTGTGGACACCCCCTTCACTGATGTATACCATTTTATACCCCCAGTATGGTACAGGATGGAGCTAGCTAGGTTGCATATCATGATTGTATACTCCATGCATATAGCTTTGCATTCTCCTAGTAATAGAGCTCCATCCCCTGCACACCCAGATTCAACTTTTTTATTCAGTACTTTTTCATTTTGTTGGGATGACAGAGGATACCCCATACAGGTACTCCGATTTGTCTCATAGGCCGAGTTCGGTCTTTTGGAAGACGTTAATAAAATCTTTCTTTCTTTCTTTCTTTCTCTTTCCCTCGGGCCTCAAGGCTCAAGCTTTCATCCTCAACCTTCTCTCTCTCGAGTCTCTTCTACTCCCCCTCTCTCTAAACTTCATCATGGTGAGAGAGAAGAATCCTGCATGGGAGCTTCGTACTTCCCATTACGCCCCATCCACAAACAAGAGCAAGTCCTATGATTGGGTTTGCAAGTATTGTGGCAAGGCCACCTCAAGTGGGCTCACAAGACTTGAAGAACATCTTGCTAAGGTGGGAGGGAACATTGCGCCATGCCCGGGTGTCCCACAAGCAATCGCCGATGAGGTCTTCAACAAGATTCAAAGCAACCCACAAAGGAAGAGGAGTTTTGTAGAGATTGAGGAGACCATCTCCTCACATGCCCCTCCACCACCACCACCAAATGCACCTTCTCCAGCGGTCTCCGGCTCCGCTTCTGGTCCCGATACGTCCACTTACGTCTCCGAGTATTCTAAGCGGCCCATCCACATGAGGCAAGCCTCTCTTGCCGAAGCCTCCGGTGGGAGTATCCAAGTGAAGTCCCACATTCAAAAATTGCAAAATGAGGCTGAGGGAGAGATTGCACGTACGATCATCAAGTGCAATCTTTCATTCCATGTGCTCAAGGCAAAGCAATGGAAGAAAATGGTGGTTGCCATTGCAAAGGCGGGCTATCAAGAGGGGTGGACCGGTCTCTCCTACCATGACATGCGTGGGAAGAGACTTGAAGAAGAGAAGATGCACATCAATAAGCTACTTGATCCCGTGCGAGCAGGATGGGAGAAATATGGATGTAGCATCCTTTCCGATGGGTGGAGTGATCGGAAGAAAAGAGAACTCATCAACATTCTTGTCTCCTCTCCACTTGGCACATACTTTGTGCGGGCCGTTGACACCGCACAAGGAGGGAAGAAGACCTCGGCCGAATTTATCTTCCACCACATTCGTCGAGCTATTGTTGAGGTAATCTCAAGACTCAAGAGTCAAGCCTCATCATTCATGACATATGTATTTAAGACTCAAGAGGTTAACTATTAAGTGACAAGTCTTAATGATTTTTAAGTTTTAACTTTAAATTTTATGTCCATTCATAGGTTGGTGCGGAGAATGTGGTGCAAGTAATCATCGACAATGCCTCTAATTGCCAAGCCATGGGCAAGATGGTTGAGGCGGAGTTCCCAAACATCGTGTGGACTCCATGTGCATCACATTCCCTTGACCTCCTCATGGAGGACATGGGTCATTTGCCATGGATCAAAACCATCGTGGATGACGCTCTCTTCATTGTCACCTTCTTCACCACCAAGCATAAGGTGCTTTCCATGTATCGGGCGCATTCCACGCTTGAGCTCAAGAAGCCCTCTTCCACACGCTTCGCATACATGTGGCTTCTTTTAGAGAGGCTCTATGATGTGAAGTCCGCGCTCCGGCAAACCGTAGTTTCCACTATGTGGAATGAGTGGGATGAGTCCAGCACCGATGCAACCAAGGATATGCAACGACAATGCCTCAATGAGGAGTTTTGGAAACGGGTGCGGACCATTGTTGTTGCCATTACGCCATTCTACCACACTCTCCGCATGACCGACATGGAGGGAGCAACCTTGGGGCTTCTTATCCACTTCATGAGAGAGGCAAAGGCGGAGTTGCAAGCATGTACATTTCTCTCCCACGAAGAGCTCGCGGATCTTTTGCAAATTGTCGACACAAGGTATGAGTTCATGAGGAGGCCCATTCATGGTTTGGCGGCTTTGTTGCATCCCGCATACAAATCACCCGCTATCGCAGAGGATCCGGAGTTGCTTGCCGATAGAGATGCATTCTTGCCAAAGGTATTGCCATCCAACCTCCACATGAAGTTTTTACAAGAATTGATCTTGTATAATGATAAGAGGGGTGGGCCGGCATTTGCCAATCCAAATACATGGAAGAGGGAGTACCTTGTGACGAAAGGTGGCCCTAAGGTTGCTTGCTCAAGATTGTTCCTCCGGCGCATGTGAGAGGAATTGGAGTTCCTTCTCACTCATCCATACCAAGATACGCAACAAATTGAGCTCGAGACAATTAGAGCGACTAGTCTATTGTCGCTCTAATATGCGTATGTTGCAGGCAATGCAAACAATGGATGAAGCAAGACAAGTAAGTCTTCAATGTTCATCACTAAAGTGTAAAGTATACTGTATAATGTCATTATGTTAAGTTTAAACATGTTGCATCATGCATGTATAACATGTGTTTCTGACATATGTACATTGTAATGTATTATGTTACATGTAGGTCAATGTAGATGAGTTCAAGCTATCAGGAAACACTCTCAAGAGTGTCAACAAAAAGGTGGACGAGGAGAAGGAGAGAATATATGCCGAGCTCTATAGAGAGCTAGAGGAGACGGATCGACGCATATCTCGTACTCGTCGTGGTCGGCGACCTACTACAACCAAGGATAGCGGCAAAGGAAAGGACGAAGGCAAGGAGAAAAGCAAGGGGAAGGACAAGAGCAAGGGAAAAGGTGCTTCCATGCGGCGTGGATCTAGTAGCGCTTCCACAACCACCATGGACGAGGATGACCTTGTGCCTCCCATTGAGGGGCTTAGAGAGCCGGAGTATGATGATGAGGGTAACCTTCTTAGTGAGGGTGACTTCATTTTTGATTCAAAGACAGAGGAGGAGTATGCCTTAGAGGATTTCCTTGCATCAGATCATTCCTCTGATGAGGATATCTCCCCTTAGCCCACCTAGTACGTGGGTCCTGCCAACCACTAGTCACTTCTTTTTTGTTCTAGTCTCGACTCTCTAGAGTCTAGATATGTATTTTGGAAATTGGACCTCTATGGCATATGCTCTAGCCTCTCATTGTACTTTTTTTTGTTCTAAATTCAATGAGACTTGAAAGCTGGCACTTCTAAGTTTTTAAGTTTTGTGACTTGCCTACTCTTGAGTCTTCATACTTCCGAGTCACAACTTTGAACTCTCGACTTGTATTGCTCTAGCTTGAGAGTCAAGACTTGAGTCTTGTGCCTTGTTTCAAGATTTAAATGCATGTGGATGATGTTTCAAATGACAATGCAAGTGGTTTTCAAGTTTTTACGTGTGTTTTTAGCATCTTAAAAAACACACACTGTATTTATCGTATCATACGATATAAATTATATCGTACCATAAGTACACCGTACCGTACCATACGCGTACCATATGACAACTATGGTCAGAAGACACCAAGGTTACTTCAGCCTTTACCTATTGCAGATAGACCATGGGAGAGCATTGCCATGGATTTTATATTTGATCTTCCGAGGACACACACGGGGAATGATGGCATTTGGACTATCATATGCAGGTTCAGTAAGCAGGCTCATTTCATTCCCATGCGTAAGAAGATCAAAGTTGATCACATGGTGAAGTTGTTCATGGCGAACATCTTCAAGTATCATGGCATGCCTTCCTCTATCATTAGTGACCATGATCCACGGATGACAAGTTTATTTTGGAGAGGGTTGTTTGACAACATGGGTACAACTCTCAAGTTTTCATCATTGTTTCATCCACAGACAGATGGGCAGTCAGAAGAGGCTAATTCCACAGTGTTAGATCTTCTCAAGTGCTATGTGTTGTCAGAGCACAAGCAACAATGGGAAAAGTATCTTTCTTTGGTGGAGTTCGCTTATAACAACACCATCCATACCTCGATAAACAAGACGCCTTTTGAGATTATGGAAGGAGGGAAGAAGGTACCACCCATTTTGCACACAAAGGATAAGATCTTTCAGGCTGACCAATATGTGGAGAACATGGATGAAGCTTATAGGAGAGTTAAGTTGGCACTCCAAAAAACTCAACAAAAGCAAAAGAAGGCAGTAGACTATCATAAGCGTGCATTAGAGTTTGCATTGGGTGACTAGGTTCTTTTGTGATTTGAGAAAGCTAGGCTCAAAAAGATGAAGGATAAAGAGCGCTTATTCCCCAAGTTGAGCATGCACTATTATGGACCTTTTCAGGTATTGGAAAAGATCAATGTAGTGGCCTATCGTTTGAAGCTACCGAATCACTGGAGGATTCACAATGCATTTCATGTGAGTCTTCTTAGACCTTTCCGAGGAGATGTGCATGAGGATGTATCAGATGAGGCTCAACCGGAAGTGGAGGAACTTGATGAGGTTCTTATTCTCGAGCAGATACTGGCACATAAAGAAAGAAAGGTACGAGGTAAAGTTTCTCGTCACTATCTTGTGAAGTTCAAGAACCATTCACCGATGGATGCGAAGTGGATGGAGGAGGGTGACTTAGCAGATTCACCTCAGGTATTGCATTTTTATCTTGATGCCTTTGAGTTGGAGCCGACTCTTGCTACTACGGCTCATTCAAGTTCAACAGAGCATAGGTCTGGAGCATTGCATGTTTATCTGCTCGCTGAAGCCTTAGCCCCCTCACCCTGCTCGAGCTGCCGCCTGCTCGCACCCCCCCTCACCGCCCTCGTGACTTAGCCTCTCCCCGCCTGCTCGCACCCCCCCCTCCGCGCCCTTATGTGTCTCGCGCCCTCTGCCCTCCCTTCCTCAGAGGGACTCTTCCGCAGTCCCCTCGCCCGCCCCTGAGGATACCCCCATCAGGCTCTCTCTTTCGCCAGAAGAGGAAGCGAGACTCGCCGCAGAGGTGGAACGCCTCCAGGCACATTCCACCATCTGCCGTATAGTTGGCACCCACCCCAGCAAAGAGGAGATCCGGGATCTTCTCCAGGCCCGCCTTCTTGCAGATGTGGGCAAGATCCTGGACGCCTTAAAGCCCCAAAATTAACCAAGACTCGACCACGAACATGCCCTCTAAAGTCTTTGAATGGTATGGACATGTCTGCATCACACCCCGCTGGAGGGTGTGCACATGACAAAGGCTCCCCCCTTGGTGACGAGATTTGACCACCGATGTATCTTCTCAAACTGAAATGGGAAGTCATACTCTTTGCCAATATATGTTGTGCAAGTCAAGGGATTTGGCAGTTTGAATTCATATCCAGGATGCTTTTGTGTCACAAGTTAACCAAAGACTATCAAAATGAAGCCATATCATAGCAGCTTTGAAACACATGAATTACAATTCAACTCAGCCACTCACCATAAACTTGAGACATACCCCTCTTTTTTTTTTCGAGAAAAGATCCTTTCATTAGTTTTAAAAAAAACGCCCACTAAGCTACAAAAACTCTCCTGCTCATAAGAAGGCAGAGCAGAGATCCAATCAAGGCAGCTAGGGAGACTCTCCCTAGGTGCAAAAAGGTACAAAGATCAGTACAAATAACTGAGAGCTATATCATACAATAGGAGGGGGGAAAAGCCAAACAGGTGGCTTGTAATGCCAGCGGGGGGTTCCCGCGTGTAGTGTATAGAAGGGGCCGCTGCGCCAAGTGGTGTGGAAGGCCTGGCGCCGCAAGATCGCCGCATCCGAGTCGCCCTGGATGCGGTCATATTGTCCGCGCAGGGTGTGGATCAGCTCCTGCCAAATCCCCTGAACAGTCTCTGCTGGTGGCTCGAGTCTCCCCTCAAAGGCCCTGAAACACCGGGCTCTCCAGGTGAACCAGATGGTGAGGCTGCTGAGGAGCTCCCATCGTAAATCCCTCTCCTGTGTCCAGACGGCGGACGAGAAATCCGGTGAAGGAACAAGGCGAGGCTGGCCCCTAATGAATCTGATGGCCTAGCTGTCCTGCTCCGTCTCGTATCCCAAAGCAGGCCCTGACGATGTCGACCAAGCAGCGGCACCCCACGTATACATGCCCTCTGGAGAGAGGGGGGCCAAAATGCGCAGCATCCTCAGCCAAATCTGCTGCGCATGTGGACAGTCCCATAGGCAGTGTCTCTGTGTCTCCAAAGGGTGGCCGCATCGGACACAGGCCGCCGGAAGACCACTGTAGACAAGCCAGGTGCCAACTACAGAGCCCCTGTGGGCAACCAGCCACACTGAAAAGTCGAGATCCTGCGTGCCTGTCGACTAGCCCAGAGCCTGGCCCAACAATCCTCCAGGAACTCCTGTGAGAGTCCCTATAGCCGCCAATGCTCCGCTGTGGCTGGAGAGACCATCCTCCTCGCAGTCAAAATATGCCTCCCCAACCGAACAGTGTACTGGCAAAAGGTAATCTCTGTGGCCTCGGGGGACGCATAAGGATCAAGCCACTCGTACTCACCAGGTTCCCACTGGAGCCGGGCCAAGGGGCGCACAGCATATGCCCAAATGCGCCAATCAGAGTCCACATCTGCAGGGTCTAGATCAATATGCCACTTCCGGGAAGCGGCGGCCACTACCCGTATCCTCTGAAAGATGCACTCTGCAACCAAAGGCGACTCCGCCTCCACTCTCTGAAGTCTGCCCTCATCCTGGATCTCATAGTAGAGGCATCTACCATCCTCAGTGCAAGCTCTGACAGCAATCAGGATCTCCATCTGTGTAAAGGCTCCCATCCACCGTGGGGTGGCTGGCTCGAAAGGCGCTCCTCAGTGAGTGCCTCCTAAATGTCATCCCTCATAATCAGCCCCCCTCTGAAGTGACTCAGCCTCTCCACCTGGACCGCCTCTGGGAGACTGCAGAAGGCCTAACCGTCTCCAAAACTGCGTGCTGGGCCTGCCGCCAATGGTCCCCAGGCTAGACGAGTGCGTACCGCGGAGCTCCAGATGAGCGGCTGTCTGGCCCGCTCCTCATCACAAGTAGGAGGTCTCTGAGGAAGCCCCGGTCTCAGCAGCTCCCAAGCTCGCAGGATGCTCAAGGCAAATCTGTTCTCCCATCCTCTACTGAGGCCTGTCCTCCTCATCTCTATGAAGATCCATCGTATCTCTGGGCCCAAGTGTCCCCTGCTGGACGAGCCCTAGCCTGCAGTCGCTGAAAAAGAAGCTCCTTCCAAGGCTCAGCGCCTGGAAGCAACCCCCAAACAATAAGCTTCCCCAATAAGGCTCTACTCTGATCAACTGGATCTATAATGCCCAAGCCCCCCTGGGCCAGCGGAAGAGTAATAACTGCCCAAGCAACCTTAGCCCGGGCTGGCTGACCGTCCCGCCCAGACCAAAGAAAGTTCCTGATCAGCCTCTGTACCTGACTGATGCAAGAGCTCGAGAAGATCCAACAAGACGTGATGTACCGCTAAAAGCACCTGATTTGTCACCACGACTCTCCCAGCCAAGGATAGCCGAGCTGTACTCCAATACAAAAGCTTCTTCCGAATGCTCAGAAGAAGCGGGGCGATCTGCTGCTCAGGTGACAAATCAAGTCCAATCTGGCATCCCAAATACCGCACTGTTGTGCCAGGCGGAATCCGTCTAAAACCCGGGTCTGGGCTCCATGCCGGAGTGGGAGCGCTACTGATCCAAAAGGCCACTGTCTTGCGCCAATTGATCAATGCTCCCGAAGCTGCACCAAAACTGCTCTGCCCTCTGAAGATTGGCCTCCTGGCCATGCAAAAATAATCCCGTGTCATCAGCAAACTCAGAATCGAGCAGGTCCTCTCCCCGGATTGGGAGCTGGAGTCCTCTCAAACCAACCTCCTCTGCTGTCAGATACATGCTCATAGCCTCAGCAAAGAAGAGAAAAAGAAACGGGGCAAGAGGGCACCCCTGACGGACTGATCTGGTCAACTCAAAACTCGGTCCCCGTCCTCCTGCCATCAGCACCTGGCTACGAGCTGTGGAATATAGAGCCGCCACCCCTCGAATCCAGACTGGCCCAAAACCTAGGCGAAGCATAGTGCCCTCTAGGAAACCCCAATCGACTCTATCGTATGCCTTCTCAAAATCGAGAAGCATAACGACCAGGTCCTTGCCGAGAAATCTAGCTCGGGCCGCCCAAAAGGTGAAAATGTTGTCAAGGATACTGCGCTCCTTGACGAATCCTATCTGGGTAGCATAAATCAACTCCCCAAGGAAGGGCTGGATCCTCAAACTCAAGGCCTTGGCCAGGACCTTGTAGACAGTATTGAGGATCGTAATAGGTCTCCATTGCCGAATATCATCAGACACTCCCTCCCCCTTGGGGATAAGAAAGATCAAGCCCTCTGAAAAGCTCTGTGGCATCACCCGAGTGTCCAAAACATACTGAAAGCCCCTGCGGAGGCCTGGCCCCAAAATGTCCCAATAGCGCATAAAAAAGGCAGGCGTCAATCCGTCCTCAAAGCCTCAACAAGCTCATCCTCTGAAAGAGGCTCACCCAGAACTGTGCGGATACGATCTGTGACCCTCCTCTGTGCATGGGCCCACACAGTCTGTCTGCAAGCATCACGTGCCTCCGTGGCTGGCTCCGCTGAGAGCAGGTCTCTATAGAACTCACTGGCAATGGCTCTAATCTCCCGGGCTCAGTGGCTAAAGAGCCCGTCCTGTCTCCTGAGTTGGCGTACACCTGCTCGAGCATGGCGGGGTACGGTAATCTCAAAGAACTCCCCATTCACTCTATCACCAAGCTGCGTCCACTGTGAGGCCTGGCGATGATAGTAGAACTCATGTCTCTGCTCCTCTACCTCTCTAACCTCCTGGCGTGCCTGGCTCAGCTGGGACGCCACCCACTCACATGTAGGCTGCTGCTCCTGAAGGCGCTGGAGCGAAGCAAGGCTATGTCTCAAGCGGCGCTCCCGCTCTCGTGTCTCTCCCAGCCGTGTCAAGGCTACAGCGTGCAAAAAAGAGCTGAGCTCGATGAGTCCCTGGGCACACTGGCCTGCTGCATCCAGGTCAGAGCTCTGGCTATCATGCCATATCCTCTCAATGTTCTCAAAAAGACTGGAATCTGTAAGTATCCTCTCTGGGATCCTCAACTGCAAGCTGGTCTCCTGTGTCCCCTCCTCAAGTGTCAAAATAACTGGCGCATGGTGTGAAAAAGAAGTGCCAGGCGGGCCATCGGGGGCCTGCTGCTGCTGCGGTGAACGTCGGGGTCTCCTGCGAGGGTAGGCCTTGGCCATGTGGCCTACCTGCCTGCATATAAAGCACTGATTCGGGAGCCCCGAAAACTCCACTCTCTGATCAATCCATCCCCCCCCTATCCTAGGTAGCTGAATGACCTTCGGAAGGGAGGAGATGTCAGAAACCAAAACTCTGACCAAAGGCAGGCCAGCTGCTCTAGCCACCACTGAAGCTGCTGTGGGGCCAATCTCAAGCACCGACCCACCAATGCTCCTATCCTAGAAAGGAGCGGAAGGTACTCGCGTCGGAGTCCAGGGAAGCAAACTGTGACATGGAAAAGGCGCTCTCCCTGCTCGGCCGCTGCTGGGTCGAAGCCATGCTGCCACGGCCTGAAGAATGCCTGAGCGCCCCTCATGTCAAGGGGACTCATGGCTAGGACCTGGGCCACGCTCTGGGATGTCTCGAACTCACTCTGGTAGTGTCCGCGGCCCAGTAACTGAACGTCCAGGATCTTGCCCACATCTGCAAGAAGACGGGCCTCGGATTTCCCCTCTGCTGGGGTGAGTGCCAACTATACGGCAGATGGTGGAATGTGCCTGGAGACATTCCACCTCTGCGGTGAGGCTCGCTTCCTCTTCTGGCGAAAGAGAAAGCCTGATGGGGGTATCCTCAGGGGCGGGCGAGGGGACTGCGGGAGGGTCCCTCTGAGGTGGGGCGGGAGGAGCCTCCATCAGTGTCTGAAGCTTAGTCGAAGGCGGAGCGAATGCGGAGTGACCTGCAAGAACCGAGCTGCACAAAAGGCAGAGCGGGGAGGAGCTGAGGGGGGAAAGGCGGAAGACAGAGGTGGAAGGGGGCTGAAAACAGAGGGGGGGCGGAAGAAAACGCGAAAAAGGGGGGGGGGGGGGGGGGGGCAAGGCGTGAGGCAGAGGCGGCGAAAAGGGGGCAGGGGGGGCGAGGGCATGAGGCAGGCGGCGGGGTTTGGGACGCGAAGGAAGGGGAGGCGCAGGGGGGCGCTAAGGAAGCGGAACAGGGGGGGGGGGGGCGAGCGCGAAAGAGCAGGGGCGGGGGGGGCGCGAGAAATCCAGGCGGGGGGAGCAGACAGAGAGGACAGGGCAGGCTGGGGGACGCGAGGGCGGGGAGGGAGGCGAACGTACAGGTGGCAGCGCGAGCAGGGGGGAGCGGAAGCTTCAGCGAGCACTGAGACATACCCCTCTAGCTTTGAGAACACAAGCAGGTTTGGTGCTCAAAAATAAAACATACAATACAGTTTTCAAAAGCTGCCAATGCCAAAAAGGAAGGCCCTATTTTTGTTTCTGTGCAAAAAGGGACATCAAGCTGAATTTGATCATATCGTAATTTACACATAAACAAATAATTTTCTCTACTGAATTTTTTTAATATCCTTTAGTTTTGCATTTTCAGAAGCTTTACTCCATTTTGTGTGAAATACTTAATAATGAGGATGCCGATACTGGTCTGATCTAATCTCTACGTGCTTCTCACTCTCTCAACAAGTCCCAATTCAAGTCGTTTCACTCTCAATCTCTTCTCACTCTCTCAATAACTCCGAATTAGTGTGAAGGCTCTTGACTGTGGTTGGCTCTAACAGTTGGATGTGGTGTGCGTTCCTTGAGTCAAACTGCAAATCAAAGATTTTAAAGAACACTTCTATACAGAAGATGGTGTAAATTTATCGTGGAAGTTGACGAGTTCTTAAGCAGAGGGCCAGCTCTTGGTTTGAATTCAGAATCTCCTGTAGCATGAATGATCCAGCATTACGATTAGCCCTACAAAGAGCAAACAACAGATAGCATGAAGCAAGGGCAGACAGCACAGAGATTTGGGAGCCCAAACTGCCATCTTTATTGATAGATACATTGTTCAGAAGCAAGAAAGTGCACCAATTCAGAAATCATTCATTAGCATACTACATCGTACTCCACCTTTTTATAAGCACAAACATCCAGAAATCTAGAAGAATAGCATCAAATTTGCAGTGACAAGTTCTCAAAAGGGCCAGATTTATTGGACCTGCCATTTTGATCAATTAAAGTAGTTTTGCTTGCAGCTCCATTCACAAAAGTCCCTTCCCCTGTAGTACCCAAAGAAGGGAGTCTTTAGAAGACTACACAGACAGCCATCCTAAGAAGAACAACTCGGCAGACTTACCTCCATCAAAGTTGACACCTTCAAGCACAGCAACCTGCTCGATAAATTTGTTCATTTCTGGGGGCTTTGTCTCATCTGTAAACCATAAAAGACAATAAACCATTGAAATCGAATTGTTTTTGTATCCAACCAAATCAAAACTTTCTAAAACGCAGCAATGCAACTATAACCATAACTAGGAGCACATAGCACAATGGTAGGCATTGTGGAAATTCTTGCAGTCATTGAAATTCGGAGCTCGATTGAAATTCAGAGCTCGAATCTCTGAACCACTTAACTCTTACTGAAATTAAGAACTTAAATAGCCACAACACACAACCACAACCACCACAAAAATAGATGGTGACACAGCACTTGGCCAGAATCGGCCACCACCCCCCTTTTTGAGATATTATCCAAAGGAGAACTTACATACAAGCTATGAGGGTACCCATAGGGTTACCAAATTTATTTCAAGATGAAAACAAATACCAACGATGAATCATGATGCCAATGTAGAATACCTCTCAAGGGACAACCAAGCATGTTCACTGGAATCCCAAGAGTGTCACATGCACTCTGCGCTATAGTGCATGGTGACAAGCTGGCTCATCATCATCAATGCAACATTGTAAAAGTATTAGTACCTTTCAGGATGACATTTGTCGTACGCCGTGACCCCATTGTAATCCTCAGTCCAAGATAAGTCAGGCACGAGCTACGTAGGTCATTCTCAGACACTTAGACAGTCAGTCAGTCAGTCCAAGTCCCTTAACCCATTTGAAGAGACACATTCATGCATGTAAAGTCAGTAGAAACCTTAGGGTTTGCATTAGAAAGCATTCCGCATATTGGACATCATTCATTCATGGCATCTAGACCATTGCAGAAACCCCAAATATCATCTAGTATTTATCAGGATATTTACTAGGAATTTTCTGGTATTTTTTCCATCATTTTTAGCATTTTATACATCTTTTATGCATTTATTGTGGACATGAGCAGTCAGCCAGCTCTGTAGCCAACCCACTGGCTCACTTGGTCCATATAAGTAGATCAGCATGTTATTCATCCATTCATTCATCATATTCAGCAGTAGAGCATTCAAGTGCTTGGCATCTTCAGCACAAGGAGCATAAGCGATTAGAGTTTCCAGCCATCATACCTCAGCATTTTCCTCCTACAGCACTAGGCGCCTCAACGCATGAGCATTCAACCCCCTCTGCATCAGCAAAACGCATCAGTTTCAGCACTCAGCCAGCAGTCCGCCTTGCGTTTTCTGCATCCGTACAGTTTTCAGCATTCATCTACTCATCATTTTGCTCCAACCACTTGGTGAAGGTAAAACGCAGCATTCATATTCATTTACAGCATTCATACATAGTCTAGAACAGTCCCAAACAGCCCCTCTCTCCCTCATTCCATTGGAAAGAGTGCATAGACTCGAGATTGGACATCAATGGTGCTTCTACAGCAATGTACAGTTCAGCCCAACTCTTGGTCTTCAAAGGTCTTGCGTTTGGCTTATCGTCAGTCACACTGTCAGTCTCTTCAAAGATAATAAAGCAAATACTATCTCGGTAACGGGATAGTGGACCCTTCAATGGGTAATTCAGGACCCCATACGGTGTACAGTTCTCATCTCTCTCTCTCGCTCTCTCTCTCTCTCTCCATTAGGAGCTCCTAGTACCGTACTTTTCCTCATAGTTATTTCAGTTTCAGTTAGTTGTTTTTAGCTTTTCTTACACAGACATTGTATCAGATCCACCAATTGTTGTAACCTTTTTGGTCTCATAGGTCATTTTGGCCTTTTGAAGACGTTAATATATCATTTCATCTCTCTCTCTCTGCCTCCCACTGCGGCCCCCCCCCCTCCCGCTGCCTGCCTGCGCCCCCCTTCGCTCTGCCCTTCACCCCCCCCTCCTGCTGCCTACTTGCGCCCCCCCCTCACGTTGCCTGCCCGCCTGCGCTCTCTCTGCCCTCCCCCCGTCTCTCTCTTGCGCATCTCTCCCTCCCCTCCCTCCCACCTGTGCGCCCTCTTGCCCGCCTGCACCCCGCCCTTTGTCCCCTCCATCTCTCTCTCTCTCCTGAAGGTCAGCACCATGTTGAGACCAACCCTGGTCTGCTGAAGTTACAGTCACAGCCCACAAGGATTAACGGCAAAAGAAACGTCATGGAGGCACGTATGGAAAAGCTCGAAAAGATGCTGTAGGATTTGAAGAAAACCACGGACAGCAACCTCAACACTTTCCAAAAGAACCTCCTCGATCGCATTGCTAAGCTGGAGACCGAGGCAGAAACATGGAAGAAAGAAAAGGAAACAATGCAGGAGGAGATTGCCCAGCTTAAAGGCGAAGTAGCTTCACTGCGTGAACGCCCAGAAGAAGGGGAAATCCTCGAGGCAGACAAAGAAGCCATGAAGGAGGAGCTCACCCAGACGATTACCAAAACCCTGGAGGGCAAGATGGAAGCAATAAGAGAAGGTGGAAGTGGTCAAGAAAAACATTAAGAAAGAAGTACAAGAGGACACGCACATGGTCCAATCCACACTAGATGAAGAGAAGATGAGGAGAATCCGTCGCCTGAACATACGCGTGACAGGTATTCCAGAGACAGAGGGGTGCACCCCTGAGGCGGACGGCCGAAACTTATGCATAAAATTAGGCCATGCGGAGGATGCACCACTTCCATTCACCAAGATATGGAGGACAGCCCCACCCAAGGCCCCACCCAAAGTAAAGCCCTAATGCTACAGTTCGCAGACGAAGTGAGCAGGCAAACCTTCATGAGACACAGAGTTATTCTGAGAAACCTACCAGGGGACCCCATCTACTTTGATGATGACCTAACTTGGATGCAGAGACAACATAGGAAATCATGCATGCCACAAATTAAAGCAGCACGTGCTGAAGGGAAAAAGGCACATTACAGAGATGGCCATGTATACATAGAGGGCAAGATGGTGGCATAGCGCCATATGGCCTATGAGATCCAGGAAATTATCAAGAAGCACAAGGAGATATATGCAGCAGTTTGGAACTGCAATGGGGCTCTATGGACACATCCAGGCAGACTAGAGGAGGTTATGGAGAACCGGGACATCATGTTTCTGACAGAGACACATGAAAGCCCAGAGACAGGCTTACCACGGGTAGCAAGGTACCAGTGGGAATCAGTGTATAGACAAGGGATGCGACAGGGCACTTCCAGAGGCTCAAGTGGGATCGCTATACTATTCAGACGAGCACTACACCAACGTACCAGGGTGGTGTCAAGAGACCTAGAGGCACGCTACATGTGGATTAGCCTACAGCTCTCAGAGGTGAGAACAGTTTACTTGGCAATATGCTACTTCCCGCCGAAGGGGTCAAGATTCAACACAAGTCACATGGAGGACCAGATTGGAGGAGGAGAGGAGAGAGGGGCCCTTCCTAGTGAGTCTCCATACGCCACTCTATCCGCAGATATCCTACACTATTCGACCATGGGGGAGGTTCTCCTGATGATGGGGGACTTCAATGCACGCACACAAAATCGACAGTGTGAATCATTCGACTTCACAGATCCCCTCATCCTACAGGCACTAGACGATGTAGATGCAGGGACCACGAGGATGTCAGAGGACAGTGGGCCAGACAGTACAGGTTATGGGCAACACCTTCTGGACCTAGGAGCTAGACACCATCTCGTTATTTATAACGGGATGTCACAATGGCCAGAATCGAGAAGACTCACATGTTTCCCATCATCAGGAGGCAGCAGCATTGTGGACTACATATTGGGCTCGCGGGAGAGCACAGACCTGATAGACTCTTTCACTATCCCTACATGCCCCATTGGTGCGGACCATACTTATTTGGCTTTTTCTCTTAGGAGCTCTCTTGATCTGCCACCCCCGACCTCTCAGGCATCTCGTACCATCTTCCACTTTACCCGGGAGCTTGCAGACGTTTATGATTCAAAAGTACATGATGGCCTCTTTGATATGGACCCTACAGCACCCATCGATGTACTGACGGCCCAGCTTTCACACATACTGCACAACACAGCAGCTAGCCACAGCTTTCCACACCATCTCCAGACAAACGCCAGTGTCAACAGGCACACTTCCAGGAGCCCCGTACTAAGGGGTGGCTATTTGATACACTAGTTACTCCAGCATTGATGTATGCAGCAGCAATATGGGCACCAGGTTTGGCTACATCCTCATGGACACAGATACAGCGCTCTCAGATTTTGATGCTCTCACGGATGATCCACAGCAAACCTTCAGTACCACATGATATCCTTCGAGCGGAGTTTGCTGTACCACCTATGTTAGTAGAGGCCATGTTCCAAACTATATCTTTTATACACAGGATGCGGGAGCTCCCACTAAATCAGGTATCTCGGGCTGCTTTTGAGGCATCCAAACAGCTTGCTGAGGAGGGACATACCTGGTCATGGTACTCCCAGGTGGTACAGTGGATATCATCACACAGGATTGATATTGACAGATTACCACCCTTACAGTATGACCTAGCTGCACCACACAGACACCTCTCTCAGACAGAGAGGAACAGAGTCATGAGACATGACATTTGGCAGGGCCACATACAGGAGACTTGGCTATCTCCCAGTCAGCCCCACTCTCGACGAAGATGCTCTACTACAGGGACCACTTCTTGAGCACCTCCACAGACGGCTTCATCCAGCGACCACGATACTTGGAGGTCCACTTATCACATGGAGCCAGAGTAGCCATTGGGCGACTAAGGGTCTCATCACACCAACTAGAGATCGAGACTGGGAAAGCAGCACGCATCCCTCGAGCAGAGCGCATTTGCAGGTTATGCCAGACAGGGGTAGAGACAGAGGAGCATTTTGTTTGCCAATGTGGTGCTTTGTAGGAGATCAGGGCATGCTATCCTGAGGTTTTTAGAGGAGCCACATCACTTAGACAGATCTGGGAGAGATCGGACCAGAGACAGCTAGGCAAACTACTACTAGCACTACAAAGACACAGGGAGATCTTACTTCAGACACCCGCACATCATAGCGGAGGAAGACAGTCCCAGCTGACTGACTTCTTCCAGAGATTGGCACCAGTAGCCCAGCCACACACATTAGGAGTGACATCTCAGCGAGCGGAGGAGATTCGAGCTAGGCAACGACCCAGACTAGCCGGCTACCAGACACCACAGCTACACCACAGAGAGATCGCGGCCATCCGGTCTCGACACCAGCAGGAGGTCCAGGAGCAACTGGCACATTTTCGCTCTGATCCAGGACGCATGTTCCGGACATTTACGGCATCCTCAGATCGGATGTATGACATATTGTACCCAGACTATGGGACCGGATGGAGTTAGGAGTAGATGACATATCATACTTGTATCACCCCTTCAGCATATAGAGATGCATTAGTAGCCCTAGTACTCCATCCACACCCTCTCGTTTGTACACCACTATTGAGTCCCCTATGGTCGTGTTGTCATACTTGTACATTTTATTCTCACTCCACATTTTCCTCTTGATGACTGGAGGAACATCATTGTACTACTTGTTTGTCTCATAGGCCAATTTTGGCCTTTTGCAGACGTTAATATATCTTTCTTTCTTTCTTTCTTTCTACCATCTATTTGGATGACGACCTTACAAGGATACAAACAGAACACAGGAAAACATGCATGCCGAGAGTCCTACAAGCCCGGAAAGAGGGCAAGAGAGTATTCTATCGTGATGTCCGTGTCATCATCGATGGCAAGGCCACCGATTAGTGCCAAGCGGCCTATGGGACATCGGCTATGGAGGATCCAGATTCACAGATACACATGGCAGTTTTGGAACTGCAATGGAGCACTTTGGACACATCCTAGGAGGATGGAGGAGGTCATGGAGGGACGGGACATCATACTACTTACAGAGACGCCCCAGAGCCCAAAGCGGGGGCAACCCAAAGTAGAGGGCTATCAGTGGGAGTTTACATACAGGGGGACCACACAGCAGAGCACATCGAGAGGATCTGGAGGTATAGCGGTACTCTTCAAGCGAGAGCTACAGGAGCGCCTACAGGTGGTAGCACGTGACCAGGAGGCTAGATACATGTGGATTAGACTGCAGCTCTCAGCAGCAGACAGGGTGTTATACATTGCTCTATGCTACTTCTCTCCTAGAGGATCGAGATATGCCATGACAACAGAGGATGAGAGTAGAGGGGAGGAGGAGGACACAAGGCCATTGGGAGAATCACCATATGCAGCCCTTTCAGATGAGATCATACACTACTCCAACCTAGGAGAAGTCCTCCTTATGGGGGACTTCAATGCACGGACAAAGAGCCGACAGTGCGACATTTATGATTTCGAGCACCCCGAGGTGATGCACACACTAAAGGTGGAGGACACGGGAGCCTGCAGGGTGTCAGAGGACATGGGGCCGGATAACACCAGATATGGTCATCACTTACTTGAGCTGGGAGCGCAACACCATCTCGTTATTTATAACGGGATGAGACAGTGGCAGGATTCAGGAGCACTGACATGCTTTCCACGATCGGGGGGGGGGGGGGGGGGGGGGTAGGTAGCGCAGTGGACTACATCATGGGGTCCATGGAGACCACATAGGCAGTGACATCTTTCACCATCCCCCCTGTCCTATTGGTGCGGATCACACATACCTCTTACTGTCATTGGCGAGCTCCACACCAGCACCCACACAGCCCACACAGGCATCGCATATATGAGCATCATGTATATGATGGGCTATTCCAGATGGATCCCCTGTCACCTCTAGACACACTCACCACCCAGCTGTCATCTCTACTACATACGGCTGCCACCCGCAGCTTCCCCCATCATACACACATTGCACATACAGATAGATCTGGGAGCATGCCCCAGAATCGGTGGTATGATGATGAGTGCAGAGAGCTATATAGACACCTCCGTGCCTAGAGAGCACTGGGGACCATCACACAGAGACAGGCGAGCCGACAGATAAGGATCCTCACACGCCGTAAGAGGCGTGCATATGAGGAGGCACAGTACTGGGATATATACCACCTTCTCATGAGCAGAGATGCAACCACTGCATGGCGCAGGATGAGAGAGCCTCGCCCTCGCACATGGCACACATATGCAAAGAGCCTCTACCATATCCCTTAGCAGCCACCCATACCACAGCCACAGGAATCCCGCCCTACCACCTCTACTTTCTTTACCGCCTCGATGGTAGAGAGAGCTATTTGCCGGTTACAGCATGGGAGATCGGCTGATCACACAAGTATACAGAGTGAGCATCATATTTATGCAGCTGACACACTGGGACCCTTTGTTGCTCACCTCTTTAATAGGGCACTAGTGGAGGGCCTACCAGCTGAGTGGACTATGCACACCATCGTGCCTCTCCACAAAGCGGGAGACATGCTAGACCCCAGCAACTACAGGACTATCATGATTTTTCATACATTGGCCAAACTTTATGGCGCAGTGCTCGAGGCACAGTTGAGCTCATATGCAGAGGAGGAGGGACTGCGAGCACCACGGCAAGCGGGATTCCGATGAGCTTTCTCCACTATTGACCATATATTCACTCTGAGATGTCTGATTGACCACGCTAGGGCGCAGGAGAAGAGATTATACTGCTGCTTTGTGGATTTCCGCAAAGCATTTGACACGATGCCACGAGAGAGACTCTTCCAGCCCCTACAGTCATTGGGGATCCCATCAGAGATGGTTTGGGGCATCTATGCTTTATATGAGCAGGTCTTCGGGCGCATACGATGCCCCGGGAGGCTATCTGATGTTATTGCTAGCACCATAGGTGTGAAGCAAGGATGCCCACTCTCTCCTACACTATTTGGGCTATACATCGATGAGGTGGCTGACTTCATTGGTCACGGTGGTGGGGACGGGGTAGACATCCACAGTCCACATTATGCTATATGCATATGATATTATTCGGGTCTTTGAGTCGCAGATGGGACTACAGAACCATCTCCATGCACTCGATGACTTCTGCACACAGAGGGGGCTTACAGTGAACCTTGGGAAAACCAAGGTCATGATTTTCCACACCTCAGGGCCGGTTCGACGACAGGCCATCTTCACACTAGCAGGAGGACAGGTAGAGGTGGTAGACTCATATGTGTACCTGAGGATTACATTTACGACTCCGCCAGGAAGATTTACTATGGCACAGGCAGCCAGGGATAGACTCACACAAGGGTATGCAGCTCTGGCCATGCTAGAGAGACAGTGTCACCAAGCACACTTCCAGGAGCCCCGCACGAAGGGGTGGTTGTTTGACACACTAGTCACCCCTGCTTTGTTGTATGTTGCAGCTGTATGGGCACCTGGGCTCGCCACCTCCACATGGTCTTAGATAGAGAGGCCTCATATTCTCATGCTCTCACGGATGATCCGCAGCAAACCCTCTGTCCCACATAACATTGTCCGGACGGAGTTTGATGCACCTCCTATGCTAGTAGAGGCCCTCTTCCATACGATCTACTTCATACAAAGGATCAGAGATACGCCATCAGATCCACTCTTACATAGAGCTCTTGAGGCGTCCAGGCAGCTCGCAAAGAGTGGAGATAGGAGATCATGGTATTCACAGATGATACAGTGGCTCACTCAGCATGGTCTTGGCATAGATCCCCTGCCACCTTTCCAGTATGATCTACATGCACCACACATCCAGCTCTCTCACAATGAGAGGAACAGAGTCCTTCGGCAGGATTTATGGCAGCGATATACTCAAGAGACTTGGATTACACCCAGTCAGCCTCTACCGCCAAAGATGCTATACTACAGAGATCAGTTTATGCATATCTCAGCGGATGAATTCATACAGAGACCTAGATACATGGATGTGTACATGCCTCACAGTGCCCGAGTGGTGATAGGCCAGCTCAGAGTGTCATCACACCAGCTTGAGATTGAGGCAGGTAGGGCAGCACAGATCCCCAAAGCAGAGAGGATGTGCAGACTATGCCAGGAGGAGGTTGAGAGTGAGGATGTGCAGACTATGCGCGGTGTGGACCCCCGAGCCAGACGGAGACCGAGAGGCTACCAGACTCCCAAACTACATCACAGGGATATCACAGAGATACGGGCTCGACATCAGCACCATATCCAAGAGCGGCTAGCTCACTTACACTCACACCCGGAGATCATGCTCCGAGGTATTTTTGCCTCGCCATCGCCTATGTATCACATATTACACTCCCATTATGGTACTGGTTGGAGCTAGACAGATCTGCATTGCATTCTTGTATACCCTGCGCATATAGGTTGCATACTGAGCCTCTAGCAGTAGTGCTCCATCCATCACACCCCCCCAACTAGCTCAGTACTTTCATAGTTTATTTCATGTTCATTTTGTCCTTTTTTTTTCTGGACATCCAGAAGACATTGACAGTTGTACATTGATTTGTCTCATAGGTCGAGTTCGGCCTCTAGTAGACGTTAATACAGCTTTCTTTCTTTCTTTCTCTCTTAAATCTCTTAAAAGTTTGAAGTCTTAAAGTGGATCGCTAAACTCGCGAAACTCAGGATACAGAAGGTGGTGTGAGCATTTGTGTGAGAGGATCCTCCAATACGAATACTTCTACTGCATGTTACATTGGTATCAAATTCAACTTGTCCACACACGCCGTATCCTAGCGTGAGGGCATCCTTGGATGGTCAGATTGCGTTCCGGCACGACCATCGACTTCAGCATCATGTCTACAGAGAAGAGTACTACGGATCCGTACGTACGTACGGAATCAACCTTGCCATGACCTGAAGACCAGATTCCTCCCTCCCCACTACATGACTGGTCTGACAGATGAGTTCTATGGACTCAGACAGAACGGATCCCCAATGCTTGAGTTTTCCGGCAAAGTTATTACTTTAGCACAGCAATTAGGGCTATCTGCGCAGGCCAAGATGGAGCAATTCATTCGTGGATTGGATCCCAATATTCCGTTCACAGTTCGTAACTTTGAACCCAGTACATATGACCGGGCTTTGACTCTTGCTCAGAATGAAGAAATGAAGATGAACGGAGGCCAAGCCCAAGCAGTCGCCCTGTCCAGTACCAAACCCCAGCAGCAGCAATCTGCTGCATAGCCAGGGAAAGGTAATGAATCTTCTAAAGATGCTAAGAAGGACGGCAGTAATAGCTCCAGTTCAGGGGGTAAGAAAGATAAAGAATCTAAGCCTAAGAAAACCCCCGATAAAAAGGCTAAAGCAAGCATTACTGGAGGTTATCTTCCTCGAGAGGAGCAAAAGAAATACCAGTCAAAAAACAGATGTTTTTTTTGTCACATCATAGGGCACGGTAAGAAGGATGGCAAGCAGAACAAGCTGCCAAAGCCCCTTCTGCCACAGCATCCCCAGCTCCTCCAGCCCCGCCTACTACCACCAATGCAGTTTAACTTTTACCTTCTATGCATCCTATGCCATCCATGGTATTTGATGCTAAGCAGGAGGATGAGAGCGATGCTGCACAAAAAAGCCTCATCCGAGCTTATGACTCTGCCAAGGGCCGACAGTTTGTAGTCCTTTTCGATATGGGCAGTTCTGAGGACGCCATCTCTCCCCAATTAGTCCCATATCATCTAGATGTGGACGGGTTCACACCAGGTCTCCGCACCCACATTTCTTAGAAGGCACAGCAATTTGCCTTTGACATTCAGAAGGCCTCATTCCAACGAGATTTCATTGTCTCACCTCTGTTGGGGTGTGACATGATCTTAGGAATTCAGTGGTTTCATCAGTATGAGCCTATTCCCGATTGGGGGCAGGACACTTTCACTATCTGTAAAGGTTTTCCTAAGCCTGTCATGATTCATGGGGATAGAAGCATTCTGGGTATCCCATTGATTTCGCATCTCTAGGCCCGACGAGCTATCCGCAAGGGTGCAGAAGGAGCACTACTTTATGTTTGTGCTCAAACGACCTCTACCTAATCAGTAGCATCCATCTCATCTTCAATCCCTCAGTTAGCAGACCTCATGTCCAAACATCAGGACATTATGCTCAAGGACGATCTCTCGCCCAGTCTCCCACCCTGTCGCCCCAAGGACCATCACATTGATTTGGTCCCTGGATCGGATCCTCCTGGCAAGTTTCCCTATCATCTTTCCAAGACTCTAGAGGGCGAGTTAGAAAAACAGTTATCTGAGCTCCTCTGAGCCGGATTCATTCGGCCTTCTTCCTCAGCATTTGCTGCACGTATCCTATTTGTCCAAAAGAAGGACAAGTCTGCACGCCTTTGTGTAGACTACAGGACATTAAACAAACTCACCATCAAGAATAAGTTTCCTATGCCAAGGATTGAGTACATTTTGGAGCGTTTAGACGGTGCTAAAAGTTTCACTAAGATCGACCTCAAGAGTGGTTACCATCAGGTCCGCATTTTTGAAGCTAACATTCCAAAAACAGCTTTCCGGACAGAGCGTGGTCACTACGAGTTCGTAGTCATGCCTTTTGGGCTTACAAATGCACCCGCAACCTTCAATAAAATGATGTCAAGGATTTTCGCAGTCCTCATTGGGAAGTGTGTTTTCATATTCCTTGATGACATACTAGTCTTCTCAGCCACTGTGGAGCAGCATGGGAAAGATGTGGAGAAAGTCTTGCAACTCTTGCCAGATAATGGGCTCTACATAAACGCCAAAAAGTCTGTCTTCGGCATTAAGGAAGTTCAATACTTGGGCTATATCATCGGTTCCGATGGGATTAGACTGGAGCCATCAAAGGATCATGAAATCTTAGATTGGGACATTCCTAAGACCGCCCAAGAGATCCGCTCATTCGTAGGTCTTTGCCAGGCCTATAGTACCCATGTCCATCAGTTTTCCAACCTTGCAACACCTCTTACCGGTTTGCTCAAGGGGGTGAAGACTCGAAAGCAAAAAGTCTCAGTCATAGGCAAGGCGCTTGATGCATTCCGTGCACTCTAGAAAGCTGAAGAGCTTTTGGGTGTGATCACAACGCTCAAACATTGGAAGCCTTTTCTTTATGGACAGGTTTTCACACTCAAAACAAACCACCAAGCACTTAAGTGGCTTCAAACCATGCCAAGTGCCCAGTTGAGTGATCGATAGGCCAGGTGGAGTCAACTCTTCCAACAGTTTGGAGGAATGATTGAGTACATCCTTGGTAAGCATAACCGAGTAGCAAATGCTCTTAGTCGAAAGGCCAGCATCCAGGCAGTCCAGGAATCTACCATTCTCGAAACCACGGGGAAGGACTTTAATATCATGAAAGACCAATACATCAACTCCCCTAAGTTTGATACTCAGTACAGTTTGGTCCTCAATTATGAGCCTGGCCACTATTCAGTACAAAACGGTTGGTTGTTCTACAAGAATCGTCTCTGTGTCATTCGAGAAAAGCAAGCAGCTCTTCTTCATGATGCCCATGACTCCTTAGTTGGAGGACATAGGGGTATCAACAATACCCTTGAGAAATTGAAACGGTCCTTTTATTGGCCAAAAATGAGGCGTGATGTATATTCACATATTCAAGCCTATAAGATTTGTCAAAAAGTAAAGGTTCCACATACAAAGAAGGCTGGTTTACTTCAACCTTTGCCTATCCCTGACGGACCTTTCATCGACATATCTATGGACTTTTGAAGGGCCTCTACCAGCATCCACTGGTGTGGTATCCACAAAGCCGTATGGCTAGACAACGAATTCTTTCAAGAGTACCCCCAGTTGTTGGCGGACTACTTGGAAGCCATGAACTTGCCGCCAAGCTAAGCAAGAGGGAATGTCACATGCACTCTGCACTGTGTGCATAGTGACAAGCTGGCTCATCATCATCAGTGCAACAATGTAACAGTATTAGTATCTTTCAGGATGATATTTGTCGTACGTCGTGACCCCATTGTAATCCTCAATCCAGGATAAATCAGGCACGAGCTACGTAGGTTATTCTCAGTCTTAGACAGTCAGTTAGTCAGTCAGTCCAAGTCCCTTAACCCACTTGAAGAGACGCATTCATGCATGTAAATTCAGTAGAAACCTTAGGGTTTGCATTAGAAAGCATTCTGCATATTGCACATCATTCGTTCATGGCATCTAGACCATTGCAGAAACCCCAGATATCATCTAGTATTTATCAGGATATTTACTAGGAGTTTTCTGGTATTTTTTCCATCATTTTCAGCATTTTATACATCTTTTATGCATTTATTGTGGACATGAGCAGTCAGTCAACTCTGTAGCCAATCCACTGGCTCCCTTGGTCCATATAAATAGATCAGTATGTCATTCAACTAGGAGTTTTCTGGTATTTTTTCCATCATTTTCAGCATTTTATACATCTTTTATGCATTTATTGTGGACATGAGCAGTCAGCCAGCTCTGTAGCCAACCCACTGGCTCCCTTGGTCCATATAAATAGATCAGCATGTTATTCATCCATTCATTCATCATATTCAGCAGTAGAGCATTCAAGCGCTTGGCATCTTCAGCAACAGGAGCATAAGCGATTGCAGTTTCCAGCCATCATACCTCAGCGTTTTCCTCCTACAGCACTAGGTGCCTCAACGCATGAGCATTCAGCCCCTGCATCAGCAAAACGCATCAGTTTCAGCATTCAGCCAGCAGTCCACCTTGCGTTTTCTACATCCGTACAGTTTTCAGCATTCATCTACTCATCGTTTTGCTTCAGCCACTTGGTGAGCAGCATTCATATTCATTTACAGCATTCATACACAGTCTAGAACAGTCCCAAACAGCCCCTCTCTCAGTCCCAGCTTTGCATCCCTCCCTCATTCCATTGAGAAGAGTGCATACACTCGAGATTGGACATCATTGGTGCTTCTACAGCAATGTATAGTTCAGCCCAACTCTTGGTCTTCAGAGGTCTTGCGTTTGGCTTATCGTCAATCACATCGTCAGTCTCTTCAAAGATAATAAAGCCAATACTATCTCGGTAACAGGCTAGGGGGCCCTTCAGTTGGTAATTCGGGACCCCATACGGTGTACAGTTCTCATCTCTCTCTGTCTCAAATCTCTTAAAAGTTTGAAGTCTTAAAGTGGATTGCTAAACTCGCGAAACTCAGGATACAGAAAGCGGTGTGAGCGGATCCTCCAATACGAATACTTCCGCTGCATGTTACAAAGAGCCACTCACTAGGATGTTTCCCCACTAGAAGGCAAACAATCCTAGGCCGAAAACATTAGTTCTCCCAGCTGACGCATTTCTTTCTCATTAAGGCTTCTAGATCTTCTTCCCTTAGTGGCCAGAAACGCCAAGAGACTCCACCGACTAAGAAAAACTCACTCTTCTTTCCATTGATGAACAACTTGTGCTCCTGCAACTCTTGAAAAACCTTAGCTAAATGCTTTATGAGTTCCTCTTTGGTCTTGGGAAAGACAATGATGTCATCAAAGAAAGTGCTTGCATACTTTGCATGTGGTCTAAAGATCCCATCCATCATGGGGTTAAAGATAGCCAGAGCATTTGTGAGTCCAAAAGGCTTCACCAAATACTCATACAATCCAAGTACGGAAGGCCATCTTGTGAATATCCTATGCCTAGATCCGAATCTAATGATAGCCATTCTTCAAGTCAATCCGACTAAAGAATGCCGTGCCTTCCAGCCGATCCAATATACCATCAACCGTCGGTATAGGAAACCAATTCTTGATTATAATCATGTTCAATGCACTGTAATCCACGCACATGCAGAATGAGCCATCCTTCTTCTGCACTAGAAGCACTGAAGAACAAAAGGGTGTAGAACCAATCCGTCAACCCCTTTGATAGAAAGTCGTATACTTGTGTCATAATCTCTTCTTGTTACTGCACTCACACAGTAAGGAGGTCGATTCGGGGTTGAACTCCCCGGAATCAACTCTATCACATGATCCTCTAGTCACTCAGGACCGTGAAGCAATCCTTGTATCCCTCTAGAAACTGTAGTCTCTCCCTCTCAAGAGAGTTCAAATCTTTCACTGAGTCTTCGCTCTTATCCTTTACAAAGATAATATAAGTGAAGATGGAAGACTTTATTGCTTTGGAAATAGATACATGGGATACAATAGGGATGGTATCTCCCTTCTTCTTTGCTACAATAGTGATATCCTTATTCTTATGCTTAAAAGAAATGGTCCTCTCGGGAATTTGGATAATAGCACTCTTCCTATGGAACCATGGCATCTCCAAGATGACATCCGAGTGCTTCAAAGGTGAAATATAGAAATCCTCATAGTCCACATAACCATGGACATGAATCCTCAACTTACTGCCATTGCATCACATAAAACACTTCTTCTGCATGCAAGGCCAGTCTCATCCCCTCGAATTTGATACCCAATTGTTCCACAAGCTCTATGGAAATAAAATTATATGTGGCTCCCGTGTCAAACAACACTAGAGCGTTCTTGTCCCGCACTTTGCCCCAAGAGAGGCGTAACTCTCTAGCCTTGGGTTCCGAAGTGTTACCCAATACATCAGGAATGTTGGGGGACTCACACACTCACACACAGCAATATGTAGGGAGAAGAAGCTCACATAGAAGAGAGAGAGAGAGAGAAAGAAAGAAAGATATATTAACGTCTACGAGAGGCCAAAGTCGGCCTATGAGACAAAAAATAATACAACTGTGTTCTTCCGGTCATCGGAAGAAAAGAAACAAAAGAAAAAGTGTGCATGTGTCTGGATACAACTGTGAATCATCATGGATCGGTGGAGCCCATATACAAACAATATAAGGGGGGTGGGGATGTGGATGGAGTAATAAGGCAAGATGCATCTCTATATGCTGAAGGGGTAGTACAAGCATGCTATGCAGATCTATGTCTAACTCCATCCAGTGCCATAAGAGGGATATAAAATATCATACATCGCCGATGCTGAGGCTGTGAATGGCATGAACATGTACCCTGAGTCTGAATGAAAGCGAGCTAGCCTCTCCTGTGTCTCCATCTCGTGTCTCATTTGGATAGCTGCTATCTCTCGGTGACGGAGTCGGGGTGCTCTATGTCCAGTCTGTCTAGGTCTCCTCCTGTCTCTCAATTCCTCTGCTCTCTGTGCGGTCACCCCACGTGGTACATCAGCTGGCACTGGCATAGCTCTCTGGAAGAAATCTGTGAGCTGGGACTGTCTCCCACCCCTAGTGGGAGCGGGTGTCTAGAGGAGTCTCCCTCGAGAACTATGAAGCTCTAGTAGTAGTCTGCCAAGCTGTCGCTAGTCCGAGGCCTCCATCAACTGATGTAGTGAAGAGTGCTCCTCAAACAATCCTGCATATCAGCCCCTGGTGGGCTCTACATCTACATACAAAGTGATCCTCAGTCTCCACCTCCTCGCGGCACAATCTGCATATCCGCTCAGCTCTAGGAACCCGTGCCGCTCTCCCAGCCTCTATCTCTAGCTGATGTGATCAGACTCGTAGCTGTCCAATAGCAACACGAGAGCTGTGTGGCATGTATACATCCATGTACCGCGGTCGATGTATAAACCCATCCCCTGAGATGCTCATAAAGTGGTCTTTGTAATACAGCATCTTCGGTGGTAGTGGGCTCTCTGGTGCTGTCCATGTCTCCTGAATGTAGTGCTGCCGTATGTCCTGTCTCATCACTCTGTTCCTCTCATTGAGAGAGAGGTAACCCCGTGGAGCAGACTGATCATACTGAAAAGGTGGCAACCTCTCAATGTCTATACCATGATGTGAGAACCACTGTAGCATCTGTGCATACCAAGATCCAGTGTGTCCAGCCGCGGCCAGCTTTCTGGATGCCTCAAAAGCTCGGCGGGATAATCTCTCCATGGGCATCTCCCTCATCCTGTATATAAAGGAGATCGTCTGGAACAATGCCTCCACTGCCATAGGTGGTGCAGCAAACTCAGCTCGAACAATGTCGTGCGGGACGGATGGTTTGCTGCGTATCATCCTCGAGAGCATCAAGATTTGTGGTCTCTCCAGCTGTACCCATGTGGAGGCTGCAAGCCCTGGTGCCCAAACCGCTGCTGCATACATCAAGGCTGGTGTCACTAATGTATCAAAGAGCCACCCCTTCGTGCGAGGTTCCTGAAAATGTGCCTGATGACACTGACGCTCAAGGCCAGCAAGAGCTGCATACCTCCGGGTCACTCTGTCTCGAACTACCTGAGCCATGGAGAAGCGTCCAGCTGAGCTAGCAAATGTGATGCCAAGGTAAACATAAGAGCTCACCACCTCGACCCTCCCTCCTGCTAATGTGAGAGTAGTGTGGCTCCTGACTGCAGGTGAAGTGTGGAAGATCATAATGTGAGAGTAGTGTGGCTCCTGACTGCAGGTGAAGTGTGGAAGATCATAATGTGAGAGTAGTGTGAGCCCCTGCTGTGCGCAGAAGTCATCAAGAGCCACAAGGTGTCTTTGAAGCCCAACCTGCGTGTCGGATACCAAGACGATGTCATCAGCATAAAGCATAACATGGACAGTAATACCTGATAGCTCAACCCCAGAGCCTCCTCCCTGTGTGATGTAATCGACCACCTCATCAATATAGAGCCCAAAGAGCGTGGGGGAGAGCGAGCACCCCTGCTTCACACCAATGGTGCTAGCAACTGTGTCGGACAAGCCTCCTGGGCATCAGACTCTCCCAAAGACCTGCTCATATAGCCTGTATATGCCCCACATCATGTCTGAAGGTATGCCTAGTGTCTGTAGTCGCCGAAAGAGGCGCTCTCGGGGCACAGTATCAAATGCCTTGCGGAAATCCACAAAGCAACAATAGAGCCGTTGCCTCCGTGCCTTGGCCTGATCAATCAGGCACCTCAATGTAAAAATGTGGTCGATGGTCGAGAAGGCTCGACGGAAGCCTGCCTGGCCTGCTGCTCTCAATCCCCCAACCTTTGCATGAGTGCTCAGCTCTGCCTCCAAAACTGCCCCGTATAGTTTGGCCAATATATGGCCAATCATGATGGTCCTGTAGTTCTTGGGGTCTAGTACATCTCCCGCTTTATGGATCGGCACAATAGTGTGCATCGTCCACTCAGCCGGAAACCCCTCTGACAGAGCTCTGTTGAAGAGATGAGCAAGAAATGGTGCCAATGTATCAATAGCATAGATGAGATGCTCTCCCTGTAATCCTGTACGATCTGTCGCCCTCCATGTTGGAGTCGGCATATGGCCCTCCTAACCATAGGTGGGGTGAAGAAGGTGGAGACTGTGAAGCATGGCTCTGTGGGCTGTGGTATAGGGGGCTGTGCAGGCACATCATAAAGTCTCTCTGCATATGTCTGCCAGGACTAAGGATCGGCAATAGGTGTGGGAGGACGAGGCTCTCTGAGTCTCCTCCAAGCAGCAGCAGCAGCTCATGAGCATGTGATATGTGTCCCAGTACTGAGCCTCCTCACAAGCTCGCCGCTTACGACGGGTGAGAGTATGCATCCTCCTGCCTGCCTGCCTGCCTCTGGGTGATCTCCCCGCGAGCCCTCTGCACTCGGAGACTGCGGTAAAGGTTTCTGCACTCATCATAATACCATCGGTTCTGGGGCATGCTCCCAGATGTAGGTGGCCGTCCTGTCTGTATGTGGTATGGGAAACTCCTCGCGGCTGCGGAGTGCAGTACATGTGAGAGCTGGGAGGTGAGCATGGCCATGGGTGCCGATGGATCTAAGGCAAATAGATGATCATGAACATGATAGTCGTACACCTCGGCTAGGTCCTGAGTGAAGTGAAAAATAGTGCGTGGTGGCTGTATGATGGGTGGGTGGATCTCCAATAAGCTCCTAAAAGTGAGGGATAGGTATGTATGATCCGCCCCAATGGGGCATGGTGGTACGGTGAAGTGAGACACCATATCTGCTGCCTCCCGGGATCCCATCACATAATCCACTGTACTACTACCGCCTCCCACTGGAGGCAAGTCAACCCACCTGAATCTGGCCACTGAGTCATCCCGTTATAAATAACGAGATGATGTCGGCCCCCAAGCTCCAGCAAATGTTGCCCATATCCAGTGCTGTCAGCTCCTCCATCACCGGAGATCCGAGTGGTCCCTGTATCCTCTGTAGCTAGCGGCTCTAGTCTCAGGTGATCCTCAAAGTCATAGATCTCGCACTGTCTGCTCTGAGCCCGTGCATTGAAGTCCCCCATCAAGAAGACTTCTCCCAGTGTCGAATAGTGTAAGATCTCCTCAGATAAGACAGAGTATGGAGACTCACTAGCCTCTCCTCCACCCGGCTCCTCGGTGGTGGCAAACCGCGACCCCTTCGGAGGAAAGTAGCAAAGGGCGATATAAATCCATCTGGTCTCCGAGAGGCGTAAGCTAATCCACATGTATCTCGCCTCCGAGTCTCGTGCTACGACTCGAACATGCTCATGTAACCCATGCCTGAAAAGCACTGCAATACCTCCTGAACCTCGGGAGGTGGCCTGTCTCATCCCCTGTCGGTGAGCTGACTCCCACTGATAACCCTCAACCTGTGGTAAGCCCCTCTCCGGGCTCTCATGTGTCTCTGTCATCAAGATGATATCCCGGCCCTCCATCACCTCCTCAAGTCTCCCTGGATGTGTCCATAGGACTCCATTACAGCTAGACACAAAATGTGTGGTAATCACAAAATGCAAGTCAACCCTTGCATGTAAGTCACATCCATGTAATATAGAAGTACAAAAGTTACATGGATAGAGTGTCCTTTCACACTTGATATCCAAGGGGAAAAACCACATGGGAAAAGTGCCCTTGGTTAAGCCTTGTTCACACGTAACACTACCATAAGTGAGCATATGCCTACAAATCCCCCCTGTGGTGAAAGTGTGAACCTGTACAAGGTAGCAGATCACTCTCTATATGAGAGTAAGCCCAAAGCTTTGCGGAAAGCTTCAAACTTCTCTCGAGGTAAAGCCTTTGTGAACAGATCTGCAACATTATCCTGTGTAGGGCAATTAGATAAACTGATCTCTCTCTGCATGTAACCTCTGTCTGACAGTGTGATAATGAATCTCAATGTGCTTGGTACGTGCATGAAATACGGGATTTCGTGCCACGGCCATAGCACTCTAGCTATCAGTGAGAATGGTGGTGGGTGTCTGCTGACACTCACGAAGATCAGCCAATAATCTCCTTGACCATTCACAATCTACTGTAGCTGTGAAGACTGCCCTGTACTCAACCTCGCAAGTAGATGTGGTAACAGTGGGTTGCTTTTTGCTCAACCAAGACATACATGAACTGCCAAGAAAAAAACAATTTCCAATGGTGGATTGCCTGGTATCATAATCACCAACCCAATCTAAATCACTGTATGCATAAAGCTACAAGCTGCCCCCCCTGGGATAGAACAAACAAAGATCCAAGGTATCCTGAAGATAACAAAAAATGTGTTTGACTGCTTGTTGATGCTTTGTGCCTGGGCTGTGCATGAATTTGCTCAACAAAGACACCCCAAAAGATATGTCAGGCCTCGTGTTGCACAAGTAAATGAGACATCCCACTACCTGGCTATAAATGCTGGCCTCAAAAGGCTCTCCAATATCATGCATAGTAAGCCGTACACCTGGTTCTACTGGAGTAGAAATTGGCTTACATTCATCCATGTGAAACCTTTTTAGCAAACTTTTTATGTACTTAGTTTGCTACTTAACAATGCCATCATCTCTATGCATAAACTGTACACCGAGATAGTAGTGTAAAGGCCCCAAATCTGACATATCAAATTCAGCTTTCAAATCAGTCTTGAAATCTGATATTTGTGCTTTGCTAGTCCCTGTTATGAGCATGTCATCTACATACAAGATGACTGAGAATATCGGCACCAGTTTCTTCACATACAATGTGCTTTCGTCGGCTAGACTATTCACATAACCTTGGCTGGTTAGATGAGCATGTATTTTATCATACCAAGCTTTTGGAGCTTGCTTTAACCCATACGATGCTTTGTGTAACCTGCATACTTTATGTTCCTCACCAGGAACTACAAAACCAATAGGCTGATTGTATGGGAGAACATGGGAACTGTTGGGATTGGGAGAAAGGATTGCCAGGACTATGGAGAACCAGCTTTTCTGTCACCATGGTTTGTGCTCATGAATGGCACCAGTTTGTGTGCATAGCACATGTTTCTGTACGAGGCACTAGTTTCTTGTGCATGGCACTTATTTAAGTGTCTTAGCACCTGGTTGGTGATTTTCATTGGCATATGATTATCTCATTGATATTGGTGATTGACACACAATTGGCTCTTGTGCCTCTGTCTAGCATATCTTCCATGGAATTCTCGCCCATTTATTTTGGGACATGATTTTGATATTGGTACTATGGAGACTTATTTAGTCTCACCGATTTCTTTGGGACATGGATTCTTCAGTTATATTGGATTTTTGAGACTATCTCGTCTCGCCCACTCGATGGTACACGATTATATCTTGAATATATGGCTTGAAGCTTAAAGTTGCGGACAACTTTTAAGAAGCTGGGGAGGATGTCACCAACCTGGACATTTTCCAGTATGAAAGGGGTTTGGTGGACTCCGCGATGTCTAAATATTTGGAAAGTACAAGCTTTGGGAATGGGGGATTATCCTAGAATACAAAGGACCACACTCCTAAAATTTAGGAGAGTTGCTATTTTTGGCCCGACTCCGATGGAAATTCTATTCACGTCATTACATCTCGAATTGAGCAGATACCAAGAGTTGGCAAAGTGCCTATGACAGAATGTCTACCAGTTGGGATATTTTTAGAGATAAAGTTTATGGAAGGACCCATCTCTTAGATTGGGACATGTGGCAAGAAAGTGGACCAAAAGTGAGACAAGTGGCCTCACACTTGTCACTTCAGCTATTGTGTGGCTCTCCACTTGTCATTGTAGCCTTCTCTTGCCATTTTAGCTCATAGGAGGCCCAAATCTATAAATTGGAGCCCTCTCTCTTCATTAATGGAGGCTCTCTTGCTGCACACTGGCCTCTACCAGCGTTACAGGCTGCCCTAATGATGGCTACTCTCTTTCTCTCTCTCTCTCTCTCTCTCTCTCTCTCTCTCTCTCTCTCTCTCTCTCTCTCTCCGCTGCTTGCCTGCGCCCCCCCTCCCGCTGCCCGCTTCGCCACTTCTCGCCTGCATTTTGCCACCCTTTCTCAGCCCGTCTCTCTCCTCTGTCACTGTTCGCCTGCATTCGCCCTCTCTGTGTGTAACCCGTGTCTGTCTACGCCCTTTCCTCACCGTTCGCCTGCATTCGCCCCCTCTTCACCCTTTCCCCACCGACCCTTGCTCAGGCCCCCAAGGCAGTAACATAATGGGGACTTGAATTTCATCCATTTCTTCTCTTTCTCTCCCACATATTTACCTGCTCCTTTCAAACATTCCCTCCCTCTACAATGGGAGGGTCTGTAGATGACAAAATCAGCCAGCTTGATCATATCCTTAGGGATCTTATCAAGGACCAGAAGAAGACATTGGACAGCACCATCGCCGCCATCAAGAAGGACTTATTGACGCGCATGGGGAAGCTAGAGGCCGAAGCGGAAATATGGAAGGAAGAGAAGCTTACCATGCAAGAGGAGTGGGAGAAGGAAAAGCTCGCCATGCAGGAGGAAATCAACCTTTTGAAGGGCGAAGTGGCATCCTTACGCGATCGTCCACGGGAGGAAGGAGAGACTCTTGAGGTGGACAAAGAGGCAATCAAAGAAGAGATCACCAAGACCCTCACCCACACAATCGAGGGGAAAATGGAGGCGGCCCGCGAAGGATGGGTAGAAGTGATGAAGAAGAACATCAAAAAGGAGGTGCAAGAAGATGTACAAGTGATGAAGAAGAACATCAAGAAGGAGGTACAAGAAGATGTACACATGATGCAGTCTACTCTTGATGAAGAGAAGATGCGATGGATCCGGCGCCTCAACATCCGAGTCACAGGGATACCAGAGAGCACTACCTCCACGCTCCAGATTGACGGGCGGAACCTATGTACCAAGCTAGGACTAAAGGAGGATGAACCGCTCCCATTCACTAGAGTATGCAGGACAATCCCAAAGGACTCCACCAAAGGCAAGGCCTTAGTGCTACAATTCCCGGACGAGGAGAGTAGGATGAGCTTTATGAGAAGACGGGCTATCTTGAGGAGCTTGCCAGGGGACCCCATCTACTTCGATGATGATCTCACATGGATGCGACTGGAGCACAGAAGATTATGCATGCCGAAGATCAAGGCGGCACGCAAAGAAGGGAAGAAGGCACATTATAGGGATGGTCACATCTACATTGATGGGAAGAGGGTCGAATAGCGCCATCTGGCCTATGAGACACGGAGGAAACAACATGAAGACAAAGAGATACACAGCAATCTAGAACTGTAATGGAGTCCTATGGACACATCCAGGGAGACTTGAGGAGGTGATGGAGGGCTGGGATATCACCTTGATGACAGAGACACATGAGAGCCCGGAGAGGGGCTTACCACGGGTTGAGGGCTATCAGGGGGGTCAGCTCACCGACAGGGGATGAGACAGGCCACCTCCCGAGGTTCAGGAGGTATTGCAGTGCTTTTCAGGCATGGGTTACATGAGCATGTTTGAGTCGTAGCACGAGACTCGGAGGCGAGATACATGTGGATTAGCTTACGCCTCTCGCAGACCAGATGGATTTATATCGCCCTTTGCTACTTTCCTCCGAAGGGGTCGCGGTTTGCCACCACCGAGGAGCCGGGTGGAGGAGAGGCTAGTGAGTCTCCATACTCTGTCTTATCTGAGAAAATCTTACACTATTCGACACTGGGAGAAGTCTTCTTGATGGGGGACATCAATGCACGGACTCAGAGCAAACAGTGCGAGATCTATGACTTTGAGGATCCCCTGAGACTAGAGCCGCTAGCTACAGAGGATACAGGGACCACTCGGATCTCCGCTTATGGAGGAGCTGATAGCACTGGAGATGGGCAACATTTGCTGGAGCTTGGGGCCCGACACCATCTCGTTATTTATAACGGGATGACTCAATGGCCAGATTCAGGTGGGTTGACTTGCTTTCCAGTGGGAGGCGGTAGTAGGACAGTGGATTATGTGATGGGATCCCGGGAGGCAGCAGATATGGTGTCCCACTTCACCGTACCACCATGCCCCATTGGGGCGGATCATACATACCTATCCCTCACTTTCAAGAGCTTATTGGAGACCCACCCACCCATCATACGCCCACCACGCACTATTTTTCACTTCACTCAGGACCTAGCCGAGGTGTACGACTATCATGTTCATGATCAGCTATTTGCCTTAGATCCATCGGCACCCATGGCCATGCTCACCTCCCAGCTCTCACATGTACTGCACTCCGCAGCCGCGAGGAGTTTCCCATACCACATACAGACAGGACGGCCATCTACATCTGGGAGCATGCCCCAGAACCGATGGTATGATGATGAGTGCAGAAACCTTTACCGCAGTCTCCGAGTGCAGAGGGCTCGCGGGGAGATCACCCAGAGGCAGGCAGGCAGGAGGATGCATACTCTCACCCGCCGTAAGCGGCGAGCTTATGAGGAGGCTCAGTACTGGGACACACATCACATGCTCATGAGCAGAGATGCTGCTGCTGCTTGGAGGAGACTCAGAGAGCCCCGTCCTCCCACACCTATTGCCGATCCTCAGACCTGGCAGACATATGCAGAGAGACTTTATGATGTGCCTGCACAGCCCCCTATACCACAGCCCACAGAGCCATGCTCCACAGTCTCCACCTTCTTCACCCCACCTATGGTTAGGAGGGCCATATGCCGACTCCAACATGGACGGGTGACAGATCGTACAGGATTACAGGGAGAGCATCTCATCTATGCTATTGATACATTGGCACCATTTCTTGCTCATCTCTTCAACAGAGCTCTGTCAGAGGGGTTTCCGGCTGAGTGGACGATGCACACTATTGTGCCGATCCATAAAGCGGGAGATGTACTAGACCCCGGGAACTATAGGACCATCATGATTGGCCATATATTGGCCAAACTATACGGGGCAGTTTTGGAGGCAGAGCTGAGCACTCATGCAGAGGTTGGGGGATTGAGAGCAGCAGGCCAGGCAGGCTTCCGTCGAGCCTTCTCAACCATCGACCACATTTTTACATTGAGGTGCCTGATTGATCAGGCCAAGGCACGGAGGCAACGGCTCTATTGTTGCTTTGTGGATTTCCGCAAGGCATTTGATACTGTGCCCCGAGAGCGCCTCTTTCGGCGACTACAGACACTAGGCATACCTTCAGACATGATGTGGGGCATATACAGGCTATATGAGCAGGTCTTTGGGAGAGTCCGATGCCCAGGAGGCTTGTCCGACACAGTTGCTAGCACCATTGGTGTGAAGCAGGGGTGCCCGCTCTCCCCCACGCTCTTTGGGCTCTATATTGATGAGGTGGTCGATTACATCACATAGGGAGGAGGCTCTGGGGTTGAGCTATCAGGTATTACTGTCCATGTTATGCTTTATGCTAATGACATCGTCTTGGTATCTGACACTAAGGTTGGGCTTCAAAGACACCTTGTGGCTCTTGATGACTTCTGCGCACAACAGGGGCTCACACTACTCTCACATTATGATCTTCCACACTTCACCTGCAGTCAGGAGCCACACTACTCTCACATTAGCAGGAGGGCGGGTCGAGGTGGTGAGCTCTTATGTTTACCTTGGCATCACATTTACTAGCTCAGCTGGAAGCTTCTCCATGTCTCAGGGAGTCCGAGAGAGAGTGACCCGGAAGTATGCAGCTCTTGCTGGCCTTGAGCGTCAGTGTCATCAAGCACATTTTCAGGAACCCCGCACGAAGGGGTGTGAAACCGGCCTGACGGGCAGTGAAACAAACACTCGCACATAAAACACTTCAACGCCATTGAGAACCTAGAAAAGGAAAACAAACAGAGGGAGCTAGAGTGCTCCTGCAAACAGTACACGGACACCGATTGGCCCCAAATCGCAGTGGCGCCCCTTGTGGTATTTCTTTAATTGATTATAAGAGCTTTGATTATAATATAAGGCTGGAAACACAGCCGTCACAGTAGAACCCTTGAAGCCTGCAAAGAACCTGCATCTGGCTTCTTGTCCACTCGGCATCCACAAACAAGTCCAACCATTGTTCACATCGAAAGACTCCTCTCACACTATGAACAGCATCACACCCTGACACATCCAGTGCTCCTGCATCACAACACAGACTCCCAAACTGTCTCTCAAAAGAGAACTCGCATCACAGCACAGCATACCATACAGTCGACACACCTGTACCAACCCTCTCTACCTTCCAAGGGTACTATCCATCTCTGTCGTGGATTCCCTGTCCCCTGCCCAATCGGTAGCAAGGCTGTACCAAACATGTGTCCATTCCTGAACCTTCTCCCTGCATGTGACCTATTCCTGGAGAAACCCAAAAACATGCTTCCTCGAGAAACCTACGACCTGTTTCCACATGAAACCCTTAGGCCTGTTTCCCTTTGAAGCTTCTGTCCTGTTTCCATACATCTAGTTACCTGTTCCCTCATGAAACATCTAGCAACATAGAGATGCCCATAACTGTAGGTCCCACTGTTCCTTTCTAGCAGGAAGAAAACAATCTGCTCCATGAGCACGCAGCCATGTGAGCTTGCATCACTCCCATGCCAAGAAACATAACCAAGTGACCTGTACTTGTAGCTAGAAATCCAAGTACATAGCTGAATTTGCAGCCAAGCAAAAACAGCCCATAAACAGTCCCGAACCAAAAGCAAAGAGAAGCTGAAAGTTCCATCAGTTGAACGCCATCGACATGATGTCTATGTTCATGAATAACCAGCCCTTGTCCACCTTTGTGTCCAAAGAAACCAGCCCCTGTCTACTTTTCAGCAGAGGGAGAGAGAGAGAGAGAGAGAGAGAGAGAGAGAGAGAGAGAAAGCAGTACTGGCTGTCCCCACATGTACGCCCCTGTTTCTCCTGCAGCCCCCTCTTTCCAAGAGAGCCTCTCATGCCCTGTTCAGTCCAGCACCTTTGCAGTCCATCCACGTGGGGTCCATGCCGATAGTCTCTGCGCCAGCTCTATCCGCCTCCAGCAGCCCTGTAACTGCCTGCGCACAAAGGGACCGTGCAGCCTGCACCAACACTGTCCGCCTCCCGCAGCCCTGCAAACCTGCGCAGCTTTTCACCAGGAAGGGGGAAGTCCCACGCTCAGTTCAGCCACTGCCCGACTATCTTCTCCTCCACGCAGCCGACTTGTACCTGCAGTTCAGCCCACGTGCATCCTCCACGCAGCCGACTTGTACCTGCAGTTCAGCATGCCTCTGTCTCCTGCCCTGCCCTTCACAGACACATGGGAGAGAGAAAGAGTTCAAAGTGCTCTCCTGTGTACACTGCCGAACAGCCCTCCTCAGCGAAAAAGCACACACTCAACAAGAGATAGGCGCCTCCTTTCTGCCCGCCAGCCCCTCTTCTTCAAAAAAGCACACACGTGGCCCCAAAATAGCATAAGGGCCACGTTTTTTTCATGAAGGGCATTATAATGATTTTTAAAGGTTTTTGAAACCTTTTAAGTTAAAATCCTTTTGCCCCCTTCACACTTGGGGTTGTCCACACATGGGCTCCCTTTTTGACTCCAACCTGATGCCATTCACACTGTCCACCATGTCCCCGTGTACACCTGCATACTGTCCAGAGAAAAACACAGGGTCATGACAGGGTGGCTCTTTGATACATTAGTGACACCAGCCTTGATGTATGCAGCAGCGGTTTGGGCACCAGGGCTTGCAGCCTCCACATGGGTACAGCTGGAGAGACCACAGATCTTGATGCTCTCGAGGATGATACGCAGCAAACCATCTGTCACCAGCCTGGACATTTCCCAGTCTGAAAGGGGTCTGGTGGACTCCAGGATGTTTAAATATTTGGAAAGTACAAGCTTTGGGAATGGGGGATTATCCTAGAATACAAAGAACCACACTCCTAAAATTTAGGAGAGTTGCTATTTTTGGCCCGACTCCGATGGAAATTCTGTTCGCGTCATTACATCTGGAATTAAGCAGATACCAAGAGTTGGCAAAGTGCCTATGACAGAATGTCTACCGGTTGGGATATTTTTAGAGATAAAGTGTATGGAAGGACCCATCTCTTAGATTGGGACATGTGGCAAGGAGGTGGACCAAAGTGAGACAAGTGGCCTGACACTTGTTAGAAAATGGATCAAAGTGAGACAAGTGGCCTCACACTTGTCACTTCAGCTATTGTGTGGCTCTCCACTTGTCATTGTAGCCTTCTCTTGCCATTTTAGCTCATGGGAGGCCCAAATCTATAAATTGGAGCCCTCTCTCTTCATTAATAGAGGCTCTCTTGCTGCACACTAGCCTCTACCACCGTTGAAGGCTTCTCTAATGATGGCTACTCTCTTTCTCTCTCACTTTAAGGCTGCCCATGAAGAATACCGGCTGTATGGGACTGTTCTGGAGGCTTCCATCGCGAAGAAATACTGAAGGCAAGGGTATTCAATCATTTATTATGATTTCTAGCCATTGTATGTGTTGTACCAGCATTTGTACTTGCTGTACCTGCTGTACCAGCCACCATACCGGCTGTACCAGCCACCATACTGGCTGTACCAGCCATTGTACTTGCTGTACCAGCCACTGTACTTGCTGTACCAGCTTCTGTACTTGTTGTACCTGCTGTACCAGCCACCGTACCGGCTGTACCAGCCCTTGTACTTGCTGTACCAGCCATTGTACCTGCTGTACCGGCTGAATGGAGAGTTGTACTTGCTGTACCCTTTCTATTGCATGAAGACCCGTGGTTTTTGGGGAAGAATCAGTACCCACACGGAGGTATATGGATTATATTGTTGGCTCAGCATTTCTACAGCCTATGTTCCGGCTCAGTTGCCTTGTGTTGGGCTGTGTTATGGCATTTGTATATGGATAATCCGGCATCTCCCGTGGGGAGAGTAAGGCCCTCAAAGCTTGTACATGATATTATTCTCCTTGGGTAATAAAATACTCCAAGGGGGGGGTCGGCCCATTCCGGCCTCTATGCGGTGTCACGTGTGCAAGCTCCATTTTCAGCATTTGTGGATGTTTTGTCCAGCTTTATGTTTTATGCAAAGTGATGATGGATATGTGTTAAGGGTGTGGCTATGTTTAAGTGTTTTAATATGCATTGATGGTATCAACAAGTGTGTCAAAGGCCCTAGTCCCCCGGGCACCCGCCGCCGCGAGTTACACCATCCGTCCCGCACGACATTGTTCGAGTTGAGTTTGCTGCACCACCTATGGTAGTGGAGGCATTGTTCCAAACGATCTCCTTTATATACAGGATGAGGGAGATGCCCACGGAGAGATTATCCTGCCGAGCTTTTGAGGCATCCAGACAGCTGGCCGAGAGGCTGGACACACTGGATCTTGGTATGCACAGATGCCACAGTGGTTCTCACATCATGGGATAGACATTGAGCGGTTGCCACCTTTTCAGTATGATCAGTCTGCTCCACGGGGTTACCTCTCTCTCAATGAGAGGAACAGAGTGATGAGACAGGACATATGGCAGCACTACATACAGGAGACATGGACAGCACCAGAGAGCCCAGACACAAAGTGTGTGGTGATCATAAAATGCAAGTCAACTCTTGCATGTGAGTCACATCCATATAATATAGAAGTACAAAAGTTATGTTGGAAGAGAATGACTCAAAACACAAGAGCTTGCAGCCAAGGAAGTGGTATTTATAGAGATACAAGGGTAAAGTTAGGGTTAGGTCTAATATGGGCGGGCGCCCAACTTATGGGGCGCCCGGCGGACCAAATACAAAGAATGCCGTTACAAGGCCCAAATGGGGGCCAAATGTACAAGTAAATATATGGCCGCGAAGCTCTCGAAAAGAGCTACGCGATGATCAAGGTCCGGAGGCGAAACTGGGACTTTATACCCAACAACCTCCCACTTAAAGGGCCAGTGAAGCTCCTCTAAGTGAAGCTATGTAACTCCCACCCGCTGGAGACACATATCAAGCTGTGCTTTTGGCAAACTTTTGGTGAGAGCATCTGCAGGGTTCTCATGAGTGCCAATCTTGACCAAACTGACCAAACCATCATCTAGCACCTGTCTGATGAAGTGGTACCGTACATCAATGTGTTTGGTACGAGCATGAAACATGGCATTCTTAGCCAGGTATATGGCACTCTGGCTATCACAACCAAGGACCGGAGCCCTCTCTGGCAATCCAAACTCTGTGACAAGGCGTGCTAACCAAATGGCCTCCTTAGAAGCCTCTGTGATGGAGATGTACTCGGCCTCAGTAGTAGAAAGTGCTACTATCCTCTGGAGTCTAGAGCACCAAGAAACAGCACCACCTGCAAGAGTATAGATGTACCCACTAGTAGACTTGCGGGTATCAGAATCACCTGCCATGTCTGAATCACAATAACCCTGCACCTCAAGTGGACCTTTACCATACATAAGGCATTTCTTATGTGTCCCCTTCAAGTACCTCAAAATAGACTTTATAGCATCCCAATGTGCTTTGCCCGGGTTGGACATAAAACGACTGACTACTCCCACTGAATGAGCAATGTCTGGCCGTGTAGCAACCATAGCATACATAAGAGATCCACAAGCAGAAGCATAAGGGATCCCACGCATAGTACTAGCTGCATCATCATCTTTTGGGCAATCATCCTTGGATAGTTTAACATAGGGCTGCAATGGAGCACCCAAAGGCTTAGAATCAGCCATGTTAAATCTATCAAGGACTTTCTGGATATACTTCTCCTGCGAGAGGAAAAGCAACTTCTGTGCTCTGTCCCGTCTAATCCGAAGACCCAAAATATGTTCAGCTGAACCCAAGTCCTTCATAGCAAAGGCTGACTTCAGCTGGTCCTTAAGAGCTTCCAAAACGCTCTTATTCTTCCCGGCAAGAAGCATGTCATCAACATACAGCACAAGTATCACTGGGCTGCCATCTGCATCAGTTTTAGTATACAAACAATGATCTGCATGGCTACGATTAAACTTCTGGTTAAGCATGAAACTTTTTGTACCACTGCCTCGGGGCTTGTTTCAGCCCATAGAGACTACGCTTCAGCTTACAAACCAGATGTTGTTTGCCAGGAATGACAAAGCCTTCAGGCTGCTTCATATACAGCTCTTCATCTAAATCACCATGTAAGAAAGCTGTCTTTACATCCATCTGATACAGTTCTAAATCCAAAACAGCAATGAGAGCAAACAAAACACGAAGGGTGGTCATTTTGACCACAGGAGAGAAGACCTCCTGAAAATCAATCCCTTCCTTCTAAGCATAGCCCTTAGCAACAAGGCGGGCTTTATACTTAGGCTGGCCGTCAACTGTCTTGACTTTGTACACCCACTTGTTAGGAATAGCCTTCCTTCCTTTGGGCAACTCAACCAAGTCCCAAGTGTCATTTGCATGTAGAGACTTAATCTCCTCCTGCATAGCATGCTCCCACTTGTTTCGGAGTTCACAAGACTTAGCCTCTTTGAAAGTAAGAGGCTCACCCTCATCTGTAAGCAAAACATGTTGCAAAGAGGGATCAAAACGCTGAGGTTCCCTCCGAAAACGAGTAGACCTCCGTACCCAATGATCATTGGCTGGTTGGGGGTCAATATCGGGAGGAATCATAATTTCAGCATCAAAAGGCTGCGGGTTTTCACGAACAGCCTGATTTTCAGCATATAGGGGTTGCTGCCCTACACCTCCAGGAGCATGAAGCGGCTGTCCAACCTCTTCTGGCTCAAATATCACGGACTCATTATGTTCAGCCCTTTGTGAAGCATCCTGGGGCTCATTTTCAGCATCAATGGGTGGCTGCCCTTGCTGAAATTTGACCTTTTTCTGATCACCATGAGAGGCACAAACATTACGGAGCAGCTTTGCCTCATAAAATACAACATCCCGGCTGCGAACCACTTTGTTGGTTGATGGCAACCACACACGGTAGCCCATCTCACCTTCATCACCGTAGCCAACGAAGGTGCCCTTCTCGGACTTAGTATCAAGCTTGTTCCGGTCTTCCTTGCGGATATGCACATATGCATCACAACCAAAGATGCCTAAGTGGTCATATGAGGACGGTTTGCCAGACCAAACCTCCTCAGGGATTCCACCTTTCAAAGCTGTGTGTGGAGATCGATTGCAAACATGAACTGCAGTTTTCAAGGCTTCTCCCCAAAAATCCTGAGAGAGATTAGCTGTGGACAGCATGCATCGAACTCTTTCACACAGTGTACGATTATACCTTTCAGCCACACCATTTGAAGAGGGGCTATAGGGGGGTGTAAGTTCCCTCTTAATGCCATTATCATCACAAAATTTCTGAAATTTAGTACTAACAAACTCCACCCCATTGTCAGTGCGTAAGCATTTAATCTTCACTCAAGTTTGAGTATGAACAAATGCATGAAACTTTTGAAATGCAGCAAAAGCATCATCCTTAGATTTCAACAAAGTGATCCATACTTTTCGTGAGTGATCATCCACAAAAGACACAAAGTACTTTGAACCACCTTTAGATTTAATGGGCATGCTGCATACATCAGAGTGGACCAAGTCCAACTTTTCAGCCTTGCGAGAGGCACGAGAGGAGTAAGAACTCCTATTCTGTTTCCCATACAAGCAATCATTACAAAAATCAAGCTTGCTTCCTTTTGCATCAAACTTGTTCAAGGAGGACAAAATGGAGAGACCCTTTTGGCTCATGTGGCCAAGTCTCTTATGCCAAAGCTCCATGTGGGAGCGTACCTCTGCAAAAGCAATAAACTTACCAGACAAAGCCTGACCATGAAGGCTATATAATGTTCCTTTCTTGCATCCTTTTGTAATCAGCCTTGTGCCTTTGGTCAATTTCCATGTGCCATTTCCAAATATGGCCGTGTATCCCAAGGCATCAAGCTGGCCCACAGACAGGAGACTGGTTTTCAAACCAGGCACATACCTCACATTTGGCAGCACAAACTCACTACCATCCTGCAAAGTCAAATTCACGGTGCCCATGCCTTCAATATTGCAAGCATGATCATTCCCCAAGAACACCTTTCCTCGGGAGCCTGCAGTGAAAGTTGCAAAACACTCCTTGATAGGAGTTACATAAAAAGAGGCACCCGTGTCAATAATCCAAGTCTGTGAAAGCACATCAAATTCATACATCAAGGCATGAATAACATCTGGTTCTGTGACATGCAAGTTATGAACATCAAGAGCATTAGCAGAAAAAACACATAGCACATCATCTGAGTCAGACAGTTCCTCTATGACAACACCAGAGGCCACATTGGCCTTGCTCTTGTCCTTTTCGAACTCTTCTGCTTTGCTGGAATTACTCTCTTTTTCCTTCTTTTTGTCATTTGAATGACTGGATTTCTTCTTCCGGTCTTGCTCCATTTTGTAAAACTTGCAATCTGGCTTCTTGTGGCCTTTACGACCACACTGGTAGCATGTAACATCAGACTGCTGGCCCTTGCTCTTGCTTCTACCCTTTGAATTGGTAGTAGTATTTCCCCGCTTGGTCGTCCTCCCTCGTGAGACATTTGCAGAACCGCTAGTCTCTGAGGTCTTCCTCCGGATATCTTCATTGAGAATAGCACCCCTGACTCCATCAAAAGTTAGGTTGGGATTTGTCCCAAGTGACACCACAAGTGTCTCCCAAGAGTCAGGCAAAGTAGTGAGCAAAAAGATAGCTTTCAACTTATCATCAAAAGCAGGCAATCCAGAATCCTACATCTGATTAAGCACCCCTGTGAAAGCAATAATATGCTCTACTGCATTCTTAGAATCATCAAGTTGCATATTCATGAGTTTCCTGATGAGATGTACCTGGTTCACTGGCGTGGTGATCTCATAGGTGCTTCTCAGCTTCTCCCAGACGGCATAGGCTGTTGTCAGCCCTTTGAGGTCAACAAGAACCTCATCAGCAACAGCCATCTCGAGATAGGCAACGGCCTTTCTGTTCAGGATTCCCCATTCATCATCTGTCATAGCAGCGGGTTTGAACTGCTCAAGTGCAGTATCACATTCCCGCAGATAGAGGGTATTCTGAATCCTCACCTTCCAAAGATCAAACCCAGTGCCTGCAAACTTCTTAATCTCTAGTAGACCCTTAAAATCACTTGTAGACACCATGACTTATCAAACTGACACTTCAGAAAGTAAGCAATAGCAAGATGTGATGTACCAGATACGGGTTGACAGTAGGATGCTCGTAGATTGATGAAACAACTTCAAGTGAAGAAGACGGCGGAAGAGAATCACCGGATGTCGATGTAAACCCGAGGGGCAGCCGGAGATACTGCAAAAGAGGACCGGGGCAGCTCTATATTGATGCTAAAGTGAATCCGGGGCAGTATGTTGCTGTCTTTGGGGCTGCTCGTAGTTCCTGGCTGCTGGAGGCAGCGTCGGCTGCTGCTAGTGGCCGTGGGGCTGCTGGCTGCAGCCCGGGCGGCTTGCTGGTGGCCGTGGGGAACAGCAAACGCTGCTGATTGCAGCAGCACAGCAGCAGAAACGCAGCAAAGGGGGCAGCAGGGGAGAGGAAAACGCAGCAGAAGGGCAGCGTAGAGTGGAGCAGAAAACGCAGGAGAGGGGAAGAGCAAGAAAAACGCAAAACAGGCTCCTGCGTTAAAAAAAACAGAGCAGCACTCTGAAAGAAAAAAAAAACGCACCAGATTGATGATAGAAGGGAGGTGTTTGACGCGAAAAACGCAGACAATCCCGTAGTCAAGTGGTGGAAGACACCTCTAACTCCATAGCTTCTACATACAGCTTCCCTCCATAGCTCTGATACCAGTTGTTGGAAGAGAATGACTCAAACACAAGAGCTTGCAGCCAAGGAAGTGCAGAGGAGATAGAGAAGAGTGAGAGAGAGAGAACTCACACAATGCTCAAGAATATCTTGATGTCTTATTGAGGCTCAAGGGAGACCTCGTATTTATAGAGATACAAGGGTAAAGTTAGGGTTAGGTCTAATATGGGCGGGCGCCCAACTTATGGGGCGCCCGGCGGACCAAATACAAAGAATGCCGTTACAAGGCCCAAATGGGGGCCAAATGTACAAGTAAATATATGGCCGCGAAGCTCTCGAAAAGAGCTACGCGATGATCAAGGTCCGGAGGCGAAACTGGGACTTTATACCCAACAAGTTATATGGATAGAGTGTCCTTTCACACTTGATATCCAAGGGGAAAAACCACATGGAAAAAAGTGCCCTTGGTTAAGCCCTGTTCACACGTAGCACTACCATAAGTGAGCATATGCCTACAGGGAATCCCACTAACCACTGGCTTAGACTTTTCCTTAGACTATTTCCTTGCTCTCTAAGTCCCTTTACGACGATCCGGACATTGGGCCGACATGTGCCCCTCTTTGCCACATCTAAAGCATTTCTCTTCCTGCAGTAGATCTCTATTTGCTCATTGGTTGAGTTGTGTGTTCCTTTGTAGGAGTTTGGAATACCCCTCAGCTTCATAGGTTGAAACCTATTCTTATACCGAAGACTTTTGATCTCCAATACTTGTCTTTTTCATTGGTTCGTCTACCATGTAGACCCTGGCAGCAAACTAAAGCTGAATGCATCAAATCTTGGATGGTATCATTCAAGCATACCTTCACAAAATCTTGAATGTTGTCATGCAAATTGGCCTAATACTTTCTTAACTTAGACTTCTTAGAAATCTCTTTAAAAGGAGTAATCTTGAGATATGCACATGTAAAAAGACAAGAGAGCTCTCTAGATCAAAGAACTTGTAATCAAGACTCCTCCACGGGGTTTTATCTAATAAACCTCGGATGGGGGGGAGGGCGGGTTTCGGCCCAAGGCTATGCCGACCCCTAGTGTGGTGTCTTCTCTTACTACTCTCTTTTGTTTATTTTCAGATTTTCTCAAGGTTTTACGTGAGAATTTGTTGTTTTCTTGGAGATAAGCTAAGTACCCGTGCCACAGCCCTTACGAAGGCTTATTACAGTGGTATTAGAGCGAAGGTTATATCTCTCTCCTACGAGGGATAACAATCTTTACACACCATGCTTTTTGCTTTTTCTTCAAGCAATGGGAAGCACTCACTACCAAGAAGAGGACCGAGCCACCAAAAGTGGAAAGTAAACCAAGAACCCACATGGTCAAAGAAACCATGACCAATTTGGACACTATTCTCCAAGATCCCAACTTGATGAGAATTTTTTAGCAACTATCTAAAAAGATCGAGCAAATGAAGAAAGGGGATGAGTAACCAACAAAAGAGGATGCAGCTGAAAATCAAAAAGATCTCCCTCACAGAGATCACCCAGTCCTCCACCTTCTCACGGAAGGAAGAGAAGCCATTTGAAATCAGCCCACTCTCATCGTGGAAAAAGCGGACATGGTTGGAAAAGGTCCAGGAGCCCATCTTCTTCATCAAGCCTTTCTTCTTCCTCGTATTCTTCTTCTTCTTCTTGCCCTTCTAGGTCACCCTCTCCACGGCATAGAAAGAAAGGGAAGAAAGGGAGTTCAAAGGAGGAAGGATGGTGCGTTTACACCATATAATAGAGCTTATGGTTACACAGACAGAGCTCTCACTTTTGTCCGCCGATTTGATATTGCTTTTGGTTTTGAAAACTATTCGGAGTCATCCAAGATTTGCATGGCTAGTGCACTCATGGTTGAGGAAACATGTCCCAAAAAATGGAGAGACCTCAAGAAGCAGTTTTATGATCAATTTTTACCTAAGAAGTTTGAAGATGATGTGCACCTTGCATGGGAAAGATTGCGGATGGAAACAAGTGTCTCAACAATGAGAGAATAGTTGAATTTATAGTTCTTGCCCAAAAGCACTTGAGAAAAGTGCTTTAAAACTCACTTATAGTCCAAAAAGCATCTTCTTAATAATAAAAGCTCTTCTCTTTTTCGTATTTAAAAAGCTTTTGATCTTTTACTTTCCAAAAGCTGGTCACATCATTCCAAGCCCATAAGACGGCCTTGCGCTGCTATCTTGCCATGTGTCAATGCCAAGTCATCAATGCCACATAACCTTTTTTCAAAAGCTTTTTTTTTCAAAACTCACCTTCTTCTTCTTTTATTGCACGTTGCGTTTTTGCATATCAGCAACCTCTATTTTGATGCTTCGGTGACACCCAGTTGTGGTTTGCCAAGGACAATTACTTCAGATAGAGATCCAAAGTTTACTTCTCATTTTTGAAGAGCATTATTTTACAACTTTGGAACTAAATTGCAGTTGTCTAGTGCATTACATCAGTAGGCTGATGGTCAGAAAAAAATTTACAATCAGTTGGCCTTCGATGTTCTCGAATTGCATTGCCATGACAAGCAGTCAAAGTAGAAACATTATAACACGCAACAAAGCCTTCTATAGCATGCAATACGTTGACCATTGTAACATGCAACAAAGCCTTCTTTAAACTTGTGAGTTTACAATGGGGTCACGGCGTATGACAAATATCATCCTAAAGGGTCTAATATTGTACAACGTTGCACTAATGATGATGATGAGCCATCTTGTCACCATGCACTACAGTGCAGAGTGCATGTGACATTCCCTCCTGCTTAGCTTGGCGGTAGGTTCATGGCTTCCAAGTAGTCCGCCAACAACTGGGGGTACTCTTGAAAGAACTCCTCGTCTAGCCAAACGGCTTCGTGGGTACCTCGATCTTGGAACTTCGTGTAGAACTGACGTATTCTTCGATCGGAACCATGCTTCCAACAATGAAGAAGAACCACTTCAAGGAAGGGGATTGGGTCTATTTGCGCATGTTGCCTAACAGTTGGACGATGCATGTTGTTTTTCATGTTTCTTGGCTAAAACCATATATTGGACCAGAAGTATTAGATGTTTTAGATGAACGGCAGCCAGACGTGGTAGACGAAGGGAAAGTCATTGAGCCTGAGCAGAACATCTCGTCTAGATTTATTTGCCTATCTACTATAAGCTTCTTGGGCTTTGGTCAAGCGGTCTTTAACTGACTCGATGATTTCGGAAAATGCTTCCGTCGTTTTGTTAGCCTCACGAGATGAAGACACCATTCTCGTCAAAAGAGAAGAGAAGGTTGCCTCATACGGAGTCCGTCCGACACTGGATGAATGAGTATCGTTCAAGATGGCTTCGACCAATGGAAGATAATGTTTCCATTTGGACTGCTGGTCATGACAATATGACTTGAGAACATAGGCAAAGGTTGAAGTAACCCAATCTTCTTTGTATGTGGAACCTTAACTTTTTGACAAATCTTACAGGCTTGAACATGTGAATATACATCACGCCTCATTTTTTGCCAATAAAAGGACCGTTCCAATTTCTCCAAGGTACTGCTAATACCTCTATGTCCTCCAACAAAGGAGTCATGGGCATCATGGAGAAGAGCTGCTCGCTTTTCCTAAATGACACACAGGCGGTTCTTGTAAAACAATCAACCGTTCTGCACTAAATAATGGCCAGGCTCAGAGGTGAGCGCCAAATTGTATTAAATACCAAACTCACGGGAGTCGACATACTGGTCTTTCATGCTATCTAAGTCTTTCCCAGTGATTTCGAGAATGGTAGACTCATGCATTGCCTGGATGCTGGCCTTTCAACTAAGAGCATCTGTGACTGGGTTATGCTTACCAGGAATGTACCATGGGTACTGTAGGCTTAGCAAAGACCTACGAAAGAACGGATCTCTTGGGCGGTTTGAGGGATGTCCCAATCCAATTATCCAAGATCTCTTGAACCTTTGAGGTGTCCAATTAAATCCCATCGGAGCCAATGATATAGCCCAAGAACGTCGAAGATAAACTTTTTGTTGTTTATGTAGAGCCCAATATCTTGCAAAAGTTGCAAGACTTTCTCCACAAGACTGCGAAAATCTTGGACATCATTTTATTGAAGGTTGCGAGTGCATTGATAAGTCCAAAAGGCATGACTAAAAACTCGTAGTGACCACGCTCTATCCAAAAAGCTATTTTTGAAATGTCGGCTTCGAAAATGCGGACATGATAGTAACCATTCTGGAGGTCGATCTTAGTGAAAAATTTTGCACCATCTAAACACTCCAAAATGTACTCAATCCTTGGCACAGGAAACTTATTCTTAATGGTGAGTTTATTTAATGCCATGTAGTCTACACAAAGGTGTGCAGACTTGTCCTTCTTTTGGACAAATAGGATGGGTGCAACAAATGGTGAGGAAGAAGGCTGAATGAATCCGACTCGGAGGAGCTCAGATAACTGCTTTTCTAGCTCCCCCTCTAAAGTCTTGGAAAGACGATAGGGGAACCTCCTAGGAGGTTCTGATCCAGGGACCAAATCGATATGATGGTCCTCATGACGGGATGGGGGGAGACTGGGCGGGAGATCGTCCCTAAGCATAATGTCTTGATGTCTAGCTAGGAGGTCTGCTAACTATGGGACTAGGGATGAAGATGAGTGCCACCGATGAGGTAGAGGCTATCTGAGCATGAACATAAAGCAGTGCTCCTTCCGCTCCCTTGCGGATAGCTCGTCGGGCCTAGAGATGAGAAATCAATGGGATGCCAAGAATGCTTCTATTCCCACGAATCATGACAAACTTAGGAAAACCTTTGTAGATAGTAAAAGTGTCTTGTCCCCAATCGGAAATAGGCTCATATTGACGAAACCACTGGATTCCTAAGATCATGTCACACCCCAAAAGAGGCAAGACAATGAAATCTCATTGGAATGAGGCCTTTTGAACTACAAAAGCAAATTGTTGTGCCTTCTCACATATGTGGGTGCGGAGACCAGGTGTGAACCCATCCACATTCAAATGATATGGCACTAATGTGCAGCTCATTTTGTTAGCCAATTGGGAAGAGATGGCCTCCTTAGAACTGCCCATGTCAAATAGGACTACAAATTGTCAGCCCTTGGCAGAGCCATAAGCTCGGATAAGGCTTTTCTGTGCAAAATCGCTCTCTCTCTCCTGCATAACATCAAATACCACGGATGGCATAGGATGCATAGAAGGTAAAAGCTGAACCGCATTTGTGGTAGTAGGCGGGGCTGGTCCGAGCTCAGCACCAACATCTCATGGAGCGTCTCCAACGCTTGGAGGCAACAGCAGCAAAGCCCACTCCTTCAGTTACCCCTGACTTTGTCACTCTTCTTCCAGATGGAACAGCAATGACAAGAGGATGAGGCCAGACGGCGGGAAGAAAAAGCAGATAGGCGGGACTACGAGGAAGTCCAACGTAGGATTGACGAAGACCGGCATCAGGCTGGACTCGCCGCTCGGGAGCACCAACGAGAGCTCGATCGAGAGCGCATGTTACTCGAATATCAAAGGGAAAAGGAGGCCATACATCTGAGGTATCAGCACCTCTCATTAGTTTCCCTGACCATAGGTGCCACCAGGCAACAACCCGCGACATCGACTACCGTCGTTGGAACTCAACCAAACTTTAGTAAGTATGATGGTAAGTGTGATCATTTAGCAGTTAATCAATTTATTCATCAATTTAATGCTCATTTTCCTTTAGGTAGGATCACAGACCCTTAGGATAGAGTCCACGTAACGGTTCCCATCTTACAGGTGAGACAGTCACTTGGTGGCAGCATTGGTCTAGTCTTCATACAGACCAGACCACAAGTGTCAACTTTTAGCTGGGATACATTTGTCCATGACCTAAAGACCAGATTTCTCCCTCCCCAGTATTTGACCACCAGTATTTGACCAACCTGGCAGATGAGTTCTATGGACTCAAACAAAACGGGTCACCCAAGATGGCCAAGATGGATCAATTCATTCGTGGATTAGGTTCTAATATCCGGTTCACAGTTCGTAACTTTGAACCCAGTACATATGACTGGGCTTTGACTCTGGCTCAAAATGAAGATGAACGGAGGCAAGCCTAAGCAATCATCGCAATCTAGTACCAGACCCTAGTAGCAACAATCTGCTGCACAGCCAGGGAAAGGTAATGCATCTTCTAAAGATGCTAAGAAGGACGGCAGTAATAGCTCCAGTTCAGGGGTAAGAAGGATAAGGAATCCAAGCCTAAGAAAATCCCTAAGGAAAAGACTAAAGCAGGCATCACTGGAGGTTATCTTCCTCCAGAGGAGCAAAGGAAATACGAGTCAAAAAATATATGTTTTTTCTGTCATACCATCGGGCATGGTAAGAAGGATTGCCAGAAATGGCAAGCGGAGCACGCCTCCAAAGCCCCTTCTTCCACAGTTTCCGCAGCATCTTCTGCTCCTAATATAAATGTGTTTTACCTTCACCATAAGGGCTGTAGCAAAACGATTGGTGTATGGATGCTGAAAACTGTGTAGATGCTGAAAACGCTGAACCCTTAAGGGGCTGAATGCTGGTTGATGTTGTGTTTTGCTGATGAGGTGCTGAATGGTCCAAGCCTTAATGCTCCTTGTGCTGAAGGATGAAGCGCTTGAAGGCTTGTGGCTGATTGGTGATGAATGAATGAGCAAGTGATGCTATTTATATGGGTTTGATGCTGGTCGGCTGGCTACAGAGCTGGCCGACTGCATCATAAATGCTACACGACTAGATATGAGGTGATAAATGCTACAATAATGATAATAAAATGCTAGAAAATATGCTAAAAATGTAGAATAATGCTGAATAATATTCTGATGCTTCTGCAATGGTCTATGTGGTCTTATGTGCCTAGGGATGGATGATATGCAAAATGCAACCACGAACTGATGCAGACCCTGAGGCTTCTATGACTTCTATATGCATGAATGATTCTCTCAAAGTGGGTTAAGGGACTTCGACGGACTGACTGACTGTCTAAGGCTAAGGAATGACCTACGTAGCTTGTGCCTGACGTATCCTAGACCAAGGATTACAATGGGGTCACGGCGTACGACAAATATCATCCTAAAAGGTTCTAATACTGTACAATGTTGCACTAATGATGATGAGCCATCTTGTCACCATGCACTACAATGCAGAGTGCATGTGACAAGGCTCTCTCCATTGGTTCCAAAGCTTTAAGAAACATGAACATAGCCATCCACAGCTTGGTCTTGCCTTGCCATAACTTATAAGTTGAGGATCTCCTGCCCCACTGACACTGGGTCTCTTCTTTTGCTAAACTAGCTCACAAGAGCTCGCTTTGCACAATCATAATCCAACTGCACTGAAGGGGTTGCCATCCTCACTGATGACACATAAAAATTCATACCATATCTTTGTCTCGCCTTGCAAACAAAATGGAAGAATCTTCATCAACATACTTGGGTCCTCTTTACCTTTGAGGAATGCCACAAACTCCATCGTCTCAATAAACCTATCTACATCTTCATCAGTTGAACCATGAAACTCAAGAAAGTCCTGAGCAATTCATCCTCTTGAACCTAGGTCCAACACCTCGGGTTCTAAGGATGCTCGGGCTTCTTCTCACTACCCTAAACAATCTCCAGCCATCTCCACCACTCTTTGACAGCACAACAACTCTGCACCAAACTCTTTGACTTGGAATTACCGCCAAGGGATTACAACCAGGGCAAGACACAAGCCTAGGATTACCACCTTGGGAAACTTACAACCAAGTTCAAGCTTCCATTACACAACTACATCACACTGCACCAAACCTTACAAACACATACCAAGGCTTCTCATCTCCCTTCGATGCATTCTCCTCCGGGGGGGCACCAAAACGGTGTTAGGTAGAGCATTAAACATGAAACTGGGTTCAAAGAAAAAACACTAGCACTTTCATCATCATCACCTGCAAGTAATGAAAAAACATGGTCACCAACATCGGATCCCCTATCTTCCTCATCCTTGTCCTTCATCAATCTTCCTTGTGAACTCCCAATCCCCTTCTTGTCTTCGAAAGCCTTCATGGAAACCTCCTCTTCATAGCCCAGCAACTCCTCCTCAGCTTCATGCACCATTTCCACAAAGTCATCCCATGTATTGCCTGAGTTCTCACCTTGTTCCGCTTCCCATGACGACTCCTCTTCCTGAAGAAAGGAGATGATATGCTTCTCCTCTTCATGGCTTAACACTCTGAAATCCTCTTCATTGTCTCCTTGATAAGACATGTCTTCAAAAGTAGCTTGAATTTTCAGTGTGTCCTCAAGGTTTCCTTGAGCACGGTATTCTTTGGAAGGCCCTATACCACCACGTTGTCCATCAATTGGGAAGACAATCTTTAATTCACCTGGCAAAGCAGACACACCAAATGATAACATAGTATACATAGGCACTTGGAATATAAGCTTCTATTTCAAGGAAAGTACGTTGATCAAGCCCAGCTTGAACATTTTCCATTCGTTTTCTTGAGCAATCTTCACTACATCTTCAAAAGTGCAAGGTTTTCTTAGCTCCACCTTTACTCGCAATGGTGTCCTCAAACCCGAAATGAATCTTTCCTTCTTCAGCATTGAGGGGGGAGCCTTGATGCCAAGAGACTCTCTCCACTAGTTCCAAAGCTTTCAGAAACATGCAACATAGCCATCCACATCTTGGTCTCGCCTTGCCATAAGTTGTGGATCTCCTGCCCCACTGACATTGGGTCTCTTCTTTTGCTAAATTGGCTCACAAGAGCTCGCTTTGCACAATCATAATCCAAATGCACTGAAGGGGTTGCCATCCTCACTGATGACACATAAAAAATCGTACCACATCTTTGCCTCGCCTTGTTAACAAAAGGGAAGAATCTTCATCAGCATACTTGGGTCCTCTTTACCTTTGAGGAATGCCACAAACTCCATGGTCTCAACAAACCTATCTACATCTTCATCAATCGAACCACAAAACTTAGGAAAGTTTTGAGCCATCTCCACCACTCTTTGACAACACAACAATCCTGCACCAAACTCTTTGACTTGGAATTACCGCCAAGGGATTACAACCAGGGCAAGACACAAGCATGGGATTACCACCTTGGGAAACTTACAACCAAGTTCAAGCTTCCATTACACAACTACACCACACTGCACCAAACCTTACGAGCACATACCAAGGCTTCTCATCTCCCTTTTTCACACAAAATCGAAGCATTCTCCTCCGTGGGGGCACCAAAACAGTGTTAGGTAGAGCATTAAATATGAAACTGCCTCTACAACTCTCGTATCAACACCGTATCTCAACCCACTGACACACAACACCTGCACCACTCAACAGTTGATCCTTCAATCCAAAACACCCCAAGGAAAAGCCATGCACATGATCTACCAAAGTGTGGGCACCAGAGCAATGTAAATAGCAAAGCTTCTCTTAAGGTGTTATTCCAAAGGGATTTATACAAGAGAGGTTATGTCTTATTGGATGATAATTACAAGAGGCTCATGGGGGGTAAGGATATTCAGTCAAGATCTTTGTCTTCGAAAACAACTCAGTATCAATTACTCCATGTGGTGTCAAGGGACAAATACATGATAGCTCAAGGCAATTCTACTGAAACACACACGCACAGCCAGAAGCTAGAGACACACGAGCAAATCGACTCTGCGAATGGTTTGCGGTACCACAAGCCTCCTTCACACTGTAAAGTCTTCACGAGATGGTCTATGATGATGATCCTTCTTGCCAAGTTTCCCTCTTTCCCAACTACTCTCAGCCTTCAAGGAAGCAGTCCGCAGTCCTTCTCAAAAATGACAGCATAACAACTTTCATGCTTCCCCTTGGTCTTCTCTGCACCTTCTTCCAACTTCCAAGTAACCTCTTGGGCCTCAATATCAACACTGTCTCGATCGCTTTCCACATCCTCCCCTGTGATGTCCTTTTTTTCTTAAATATTAAACCATCTGAGCGTTCCAAAGCAAAAAGCACATGCCTCAACCACTCCTATACATGATTTTGGGGTTTGCCATTTTCTCCTAACATGTTTTGCCCACCCCCTAGCCTGCAAAGACATTCATGTCCAGCAGCCTTCATTGATTAAAGTCAAGTATATGTCATCCTGTAGAAAATAAGAATGCATCATAGGAATCCTTGGAATCAAGAAAAGAAGTCGATGATGCTTGAGCAACAGTAATCTCAAAATCCTCTTCATACACAAGCTACATGATCTCATCCAACTCATTGCCAACACGCCCATCATGTGCCGCGTTTTCCAAAGCTTCTTCTTCTTCCTCCTTGAAATACAAGAGTGCTTGAGATGCTTCTTTACAAACATGCTATGAATAGGCATTTGAGTGAATCCATCCTCCTAGATTAAATATTTTGGGTCCTTGTAAATCTTGAAGCTTAATCTCCTTTCCTTGGTCATACGGCAAAGTAAGAAACCTATCACAAACATTGGGTTCCCAAGCTTTGGTCCTTGTAATGTTCGAAAGCCTTCATGGAAACCTCCTCTTCATAGCCCAACAACTCCTCCTCAGCTTCATGCACCATTTCCACAAAGTCATCCCATGTATAGCCTGAGTTCTCACCTTGTTCCACTTCCCATGACTCCTCCTCTTCCTGAAGAAAGGAGATAACACAACAATTCTGCACCAAACTCTTTGACTTGGAATTACCGCCAAGGGATTACAACCAGGGCAAGATACAAGCCTGGGATTACCACCTTGGAAAACTTACAACCAAGTTCAAGCTTCCATTACACAACTACATCACACTGCACCAAACCTTATGAACACATACCAAGGCTTCTCATCTCCCTTTTTAAAACAAAACTGAAGCATTCTCGTCCGTGGGGGCACCAAAACAGTGTTAGGCAGAGCATTAAACATGAAACTGCCTCTATGACCCTTGTATCAACACCGTATCTCAACCCACTAACACAGAACACCTGCAACACTCAACAGTTGATCCTTCGATCCGAAACACCCCAAGGAAAAGCCATGCACATGATCTACCAAAGTGTGCGCGCCAGAGCAATGTAAATAGCAAAGCTTCTCTTAAGGTGTTATTCCTAAGGGGTTTATGCAAGAGAGATTTTGTCTTATTGGATGATAATTACAAGAGGTTCATGGGGGGGTAAGGATATTCAGTCAAGATCTTTGTCTTCGAAAACAACTCAGCATCAATTACTCCATATGGTGTCAAGGGACAAATACATGATAGCTCAAGGCAATTCGACGGGAACACACACGCACACCAAGAAGCTAGAGACACAGGAGCAAATCAACTCTAGGAATAGTTTGCGGTACCACAAGCCTCCTTCACACTCAAGTCTTCACGAGATGGTCTATGATGATGATCCTTCTTGCCAAGTTTCCCTCCTTCCCAACTACTCTCAGCCTTCAAGGAAGCAAGTCCGCAGTCCTCCTTATTCTCAGAAATGACAACATCAAGCAACCTCTTGGGCCTCAATATCAGCACTGTCTCGATTGCTTTCCACATCCTCCTCTGTGATGTCTTTTTTTATATATATGAAACTATCTGAGTGTTCCAAAGCCAAAAGCACATGCGTCGGCCACTCCTATACATGCTTTTGGGGTTTGCCATTTTCTCCTAACACCGTGCCGAGGAGAAGAATGCAGCATAAGGCCGGAGCGCAACTGTCAGCACTCCAAATATCCAGAGCTATTTCCCAAAAAAGTGTGCAGGAAATCTAATGTGCAAGCAAGCTGAAACCCTATCCAAGAGCAGTCTGGAATGTGGCAAAAGCTTCAGTATGAACAAAGGCAAATGGTAAAAGCAGCCAAAGCCAAATTTCAGGCCTTGCAAGAACTCGCTGATGCACGCCCATTACAACCTGCTAAGGAAGAACAACTGGCTGCAAATGACGAGAGAAAACTAGAAAAATGGAAGGTGAGAGCCAGTGAGAAATGCTTCTGGGATAAAGGCTGCTCCTCTAAACACACACACACACACACATGAAGCTAACAATAACAAAATTAATGTAAACCAGTAAAATGTGGTGTGCACGTATGCATAGCTGTGAAAAAACAAATTTTTAACACAGCCCTTAAACTAAAACGAATGCATGCTTACAAGCTCTCCACATTGTCTACAAATCCTTCTTAAAATCTTGAACATTCCAAATCCTAAAATATAACGAACATCACTTAACCCAGACCAAACCGATCTTCGTGTGCTTGTAGCCCATGCAAAGAAGTAATAGAATCAACCCTAACGTTGAAACTACTTTCTTCAAACTGCAAATGATGTTTTATTCCAACAAAAGAGGCGTCTCTGAAACGTTTTGTTGTGTGAAGATCCTTACTCTACCCTCTTTTACCCTTTTCTCCTCTTCCTTAATCGCAAGCGTTTTTAATGCAGAAAATTAAGCCTGACATTAAACACAGCCTTACTCTTGCCTGTCTCTCAAGTACCTCTGTAAACCTCTCAAGGCAGCTCTTATTATCCCATCCCACAAAATACATTTCCAGCAAAAAATGCACTTCTTTGTATAAAAGAGAATGCACCAACCTGTATGTACATCTTGCTGAAGGCTCTTTGATCTGAAACGCCTTTTCTCTTCCTCCTTCTCGACCACTTAAGGTTCAAAAACGAAAAACATTTGGCAACATTCATGAGAAAATCTTTCTTGTTCCACTTCAATCTCAACAAGAAAGAAAGAAAGAAAATAAAGCCAAGCCACACAGGCTACATGCTACAGCATTGCAGCAAAGCATGCAGAGCAAGAGAAACAGATTCATTGACACCTTCACCTATTTCTTAGCTCATAACCAAGGCAATAAAACTTTCTATTTGCAAACCAGTCCTTAAACTCTTAAACCACTATATAAATGGGATTCACCAAATACCAAATCAACATTACACAATACACCTCCAAAGGGCTTCTGTTGGACATTCTTAAATAGTTCTAAAGTCGAGCATTCATTAAACATAAGAATTGATTCTTTCTTTCATCCCACAGTTGCAGAGCATGCCAGCAGGCAGGATAATTTTTATATGCAACCCACCTGGCCCAGATGCATGCGTCCCTTAGGGTGGCTTCAGGTGACCTGCCTGGCCCCTCTCCACATGACGGGTACTGGCATGATATTGATGTAGAGTTGTCGTCTAAGGAGAGGACAGCTGCAAAGGCAACCTGATTGTGTGGCAGACCCAGACAAGAAGTTAGCTTCTGAAGCCACCCTTTCTTCAACAAGCAATAGGGGCTTTTTGTAGCTACCTCCTTTTCCAGCATTCAGCATTCGAGCTCCTAGCAGCCAGCAGATGTGCAGGCAACTTGGACCGGTGTTTGACCTCATCCAAAGAAAATAATCTGAAGTTTGTTGTAATGTTTGTGTTTCAGCCAGCATGGAAGATGGAGCAGTTGTATATATATGTACGGAGGTAGTTAATAAAGATCCAGTAAGCAACTCCTTGTAGCCACTCACAAGTTAGAAAACTTAGGTTGTGCGTAAGGATCCAGCCAGCCCACGTATATAGCTATCGTCTCACGACCAATCCAAGTGAATCCCCACTGTTGACCCCAAGTAGGAGAAGCCAGAGGATCGGTTAGGAAACCCAGAGACTTGTTCCAGTTGATCTTTGCTCCTGCTGCCAAGCAAAAAGTATCAAGAACAACTCGCACATGCTCCAAGACTTGCGCATTATCCTCTACATACAGAGCTGTATCATCGGCATACTCTGCATCAAGGAGGTCCTCAAGTAAATCCAAAGGTAACCTTAGGCCATGAATCCATGTGGTGCCATCTTGAAGAAAATCAGACATGGCCTCAGCAAAGAACAAAAAATAATAATAAGGAGCAAGAGGACATCCCTGTCTCACAGACCGATCCAAGTGAAAGGAATCACCCATACGACCTCCAATAGTCACTCTGTTGCTAGCACCACGATAAAGACCAGACACCCCCATAATCCACTCGTGCGGAAAGCCAAGCCTACTAAGAGTGCCTTCCAAGAATTCCACTCTGTCATGCTTTCTCGAAATCCAACAATAAAATGGCCAGAGGTTGCCTGCTCTGCTGAGCCCACTCTGCAGCCTCAAAGAAGGTGAAGATATTGTCCAAGATGCTCCTATCTTGGACAAAGCCTGTCTAAGTGTCACGAATAAGCTCTGGGAGGAATGAGCGAAGTCTGCTGCAATCAACTTTGCCAACCCCTTATAGGAAGTCAACAATAAAGTGATCAGTCTCCACTGTCGCAATTCCATCTTGTCACCCCCTTTAGGAAGGAGACAAATCGAGCTGGATGTCATGCTCTATGGCATTCTGCCACAGTCGAAAATCCTCTGAAAGGCCAAAAGAAGAGGGTTCTCCAGCCACTCCCAAAAGTAGAGAGAAGGCTCAAGAGAGACCATCCTCACCTAGACAAGTGTGTGCACTCTGTGATACAAAGTGACTGCCAACTCCATTTTTGTGAAAGGGGCCATCAAACTATTAGCAGTCATCTCTTGTCTGTATACTATGTCAGGGCCTCTGATGTGGGTGTGCCCGCCCGTATTTGGTATCTTCCCATTTTTCCTCACTCTCCGTATTTTTTCCATGTTTGGATTGTCGGCTGCCCCCAGGTGCTGGCCAACTGTGTCTGTTGGCTGCCCGACTGCTCTGTTGTTGATACCCAACCACCCTTTCACTGCTGGCCGACTAGATTTACTCTGGCCGACTGACCTTTTTGCTGGTCGTGAGCAGTCAGGCTACTGTCTGTCGGCCTGTTTTGGGCTGGCCGACCAGCCAGCCAGTGGCCATATAAAATGCCCCCTTGCCCACACACTCCATCTTGTAGTATTCCAGGATTTTATTGGTGTATATAGCAGAGTTACACAAGCTTCTCTCTCTCTTTCATCTGTGTATTGCTCTCTACAGCAGTTGTCTTCATTTCCGCTGTGCATTCTGACATGGTATCAGAGCCCCAGGTGGCTTGAAGCTTGGAGACAGTGAGACGTCGAGGGTTTGCTGATTGAGGTGCTGATTGGAGACTGTTTGGGTTGTACGGGACTTGGAGATCGGGTAAAAGGCGGCCCCACCTTGCATTCTATTTGCAGCCTCTTCTTCTTCTTTTTTTCCACCCACCCTCCTTTCACAAGATCTTGTGAACCCTTGAGATGGCAGATTTGCTTGAGACAGCTGAGAAGCACGTGAAGATCCCGACACTCCCCACGTTCCCGGTGGACCGACAGTTGGATGAGAACAACTACGGCATATGGAAGGTAATGATGGAATCTGTTTTGGAGTCCTATGACTTGGTTGATTTCATTGTTGTTGGGGTTCCACGGCCGGAGTTGGAAGATGGGGAGTTACACTCTATTCGGAAGGAACAGGAGGCACAGGTATAGTTATGGGATCGTGTTAATGCCCGAGTCCGTTCTTTCATCTTCCGCAATTGCACACCACAGGTGATCAATCACATAAAGCATATGACGCTGGCCAGAGGGATTTGGCAGCATTTGGCTTCTCTCTACAACAGGGTATCACCCATGAAGAGGATCTCCTTGGAAGTTCAGGTGCAGGTGATGAATCGTGCAAAGTCGTCGACGATGCGGGAGCACATCAACAAGCTACAAGAAGTTCTCCAAGCCGGGAAAGAGAGATCATCAGAGGATATGGCCATAACGTTGCTGTCACACTTGCCCTCTCAGTACTCAGCATTTTACTCCTCTTTGATCACCAATGGCAGGCTCAGCACCATCACATGGGAGGAGCTTGTGCCCATGGTCTTGGACCAGGAAGAGCGATTCACGAACCCTCCACAGGGCGAAGGTTTTGAGGCCTTGACTAGCCAACGGTCGAAAGGCCGTAACAACAACAACAAGGGCAAAGGGAAGTCTTCATCGGAGAAGTCTTCTGAGGAGAAGCCCGCCGATTCAGACCGAGAGAAACCGAAGGCCAAGAGGACCTATAATGATTGTGGCAAGAAAGGCCACTACTGGAGAAAGTGTCCCAAGCGGACTGGGAAGAGTGCTGATTCTTCAACTTCGGCTACAAAGACTCTAGCCTTTGTGCACTTGGAGATGTTGGACACCGATGCTTCATCTTCTTCGAGCGAGGAGGCAGTTGGCTTCACCGCCAAGGATACTCGGAAATGGATTCTTGATAGTAGTGCTTCCAAGCACAAGACTCCTTTTTCAGGATCTGAAACGGCAATTAGGCCGCATTTTCATTGGCGACAATTCCACCATACCGAACAAACGCCTACCCATCTCCTCTGTGACCACCCTGAGAGTGCAACTCCAAACTCTCTGTCTAGCGAATTCAACCTCTGGAGAATCTGCCTCAGCAGAGAACAAGGTAGAGTAGAACTCAGTGGCCACCTCCAAAACCTCATCTGGTGCTGTACGGACTAAGCCTAAGCAATCTTTCAAAGCCCTAAGCTGATGTCGACAAGGCCGCAGTCCATGAGTCTTGAAAAACTCTTTGTTCATTTGATCCCCCTTCCAGGCCCAAAATGAGGCAAAAGAGTGAAACTGGAACTCAAATCTGCTCTCATGTATGGCACTCAAAGCTGCTATGGCACGAACCTTGTCATCCCTGAGAGAAGGAACACCAAGATACTGCTGTTGACGTCGTTGAATAGAGGCTACAGACTGCCTAATAGCTCTTTCCTCTTCCTGCATTCCTCTGCCATCTCTTGACAAATCCGGCTCGACTTGATCAAGGTTTGGGCCACCTCTCCGACACATCCTCTGTATCTGTCGCGGAGAGACTACTCGGTATTTAGGTTTCCAAGTTGGCCTTGACATATCTGCAGCCCAACAGTTTGTTCCAGTGATCTCCTCCATCAAGAGAAAATTGGCTTTTTGGAGTTCAGCTAGACTTTCTTTGGCTGGCTGGGCCTTGGTAGTTAATCAGGTTCTCTTGGCCATGGCTTGGTATGTCGCTTCTTGTTGGTGCCTTTCACAATCTCCCATCTCTCAGCTTCAACAGTTCATCTGAAATTATTTGTGGGCTGGCTCAGATGGCACTTCGGACACGAGAGCTAGAGTAGCTTGGGATACAGTTATTCTACCGACACATGATGGGGGTTTTGGCATCATAGCCCCTGAGACACAGAGCAAGGCTTTACTGACAACATTCATGGTTCGAGGGCTCACTCCAGGAGATCACACCTGGGATGGTGTGTCAATCACCCTCAGGATGGTGTGTCAATCACCCTCGCCTTGGTAGAGATCGGAGGCCTTCAGTCCCAGAGCTTGATACTCTTAGATGGCAGCAAATTAGGGTTGTTGCCTCTCCCGGTAAGGAGTGGTTTATTGACCTTGTGTTGATTGCAACCGACCTTTGGCTGGCCTCCATTACAGCAAGGCCAAGAGCCGGTTCCCTTCTTTCAATACACTGCCAAGATTGGGCATCGCGCATTGCTTAGTCAATCCACACACCCCCCTTCTAGAGCCCCTCATTGGAATGCAGAGGGGATTTCTTTGGCTTTCTTGGAGAGATTTTGGAGGCAGCTTTGGGATTCGTGGAGACCACACATGACATGTTGCATGCGCGGAAGCCTTGTTGTACCGATCCACAACCCTAAGCCTGATTAAGAACAAGATGCTAAATAAACATGATTAAGACAGAGGCGAGAGAATAAGAGAGAGAGAGGTGTCAGGGTTTTTCTTGTATTTCATATGGTACAAAAAAGTTGCTTTAATGCTTGTACATGGTTGAGCCCTTGGTCAGCCCCAAAAGGGTTGAGCTCTGGCTCCTACATATCTTCTACAGACTAATACGAATGATGAAATGATGAATGCACTGCCATGACTGCTGAATGGGGATTTTATGCTTATATATATGGGCTGAGGTGCTGATCGGCTAGCTACAGGAGCTGTCCCCGTTCTAGACAAATGATATTCATGGGATGTTGCATTTAATGCTGTGCGTATTGGATTGGCTTGCCCATACTATGCTGGCCACTGCCTATGACGCCTGGCTGCCTGCTGCATGAACACCTGCTGGCTGCCGACAGCAACCTGCTGGTTGCCGACAGGGTCCCATGCCCTCATGGTGATGATGATGATGCTGCTGATAATGATGTTGATGCTGATGGTTCTAATGCTAATGTGTAACGCGCGGAAGCTCTGGGAGTCTTCTTTCAGCCCTAAACACTCTTGAAGACCTTCTGATGCAAAAACGCACCATGATGCAAAAACGCAGGTAGAGAGAGAGTAGAGAGAGAGAGTGAGAAGTGCTGGAATTTCAGTATATACTATGTACAAAAAAGGTACAGATCTTTGCAGCCATGGGCTGCCTTCATAAAAAGGTTCCTAACCCTAAATTCTGTCCCCTATGGGACCTCTAAGTGACCCACACCCCTAGTGGGAGTGAATGCCTATTACAAAGAGCAAGGGGGCTATTTATAGCCTCTTGGAGTGTAAGATAAACTGGCCGACTGCTGGTCGGCCAGTTCATAAGCCATTAACTCCATTTAAATGCTGCCGACTGAACCTCTTGATGCGCCTTCAGCCAGCACCCCTCTGTCCTGCAGCCGACAGCCCACTGGTGTTGCTGATGTCATCCTCCATCCAGCCGACATCCCTCTGATCCATGCTATGGTCCAAATCTTGCTCCATGTCCAACTTCTACTGGTTCATAGTCTTTGTTTGCTTGCCTCTTCTGGATCTATTCGTGGAAATGTCCATGGCATCTGTGATGCACATGACATAATGCTAATGCTCCTACCGCTTATGACACTGATGATGGTCATGATGATGATGTCTGAAGAGCAAATCGAACGGAACAATCAACATTAACTCCATTAACACCCGCTCAAGCTCATGATGGTACAGAAAACAGCAAAACGCTGATGCACTAATCTCAAGAAAGGAGTGGATACAACCAGCCTGTAGGCAAGGAGTGGACTCCATAGGCAGAGGGCTGAAGGTGCTCACCAAGAATGATCAAGGAATGATGTGATGAAATGAGGAGGAGGGCAGCATGTATATATACTCCTACATGAGCTGGCTGACTGCCTCCTAGTGTCCTACACGACCTGAAAATAGGTGATAAACTCCATAAAATGGGTGGGCAACCCACATCAAAGGCCCATAAAATAGGGGAAAAATATGGGAAAAATGGGGGAAAATATGGCGAATGCTTGAGCATAGAAATGCCCCCCATAAACACAAGAAAAGCCACCGACAAGAGATGATATATGTTTATACCCCCTCTCAAGTCCTGGGGCTAGCCCAAGGCCCAAGGAGCTGCCATGAATGCCGATAGCTGACTGAGATAATCCTCTGGTGAATAAATCTGCAGCGTTGACCTGGGTAGGACAATATTCAAGGATGTCTCCCTCCAAGATCCGTATGTTGAGCAACCAAATCAAGGAACCAACCAGTTTCCTGTACAAAAGTGTATATGCCACTAGATCAGATCCAGAAGAAGAGAGTTTGATGCCGGGATCCATGGTGAAAGTGATAGGCATACAATCTGTCATCCTAAAAGCCTCCAGCAGCTCTGTAACATACCGTTGCTGAGAGATGAATATGCCATCCGAGCACTGAAAAATCTCCAATCCAAGAAAGAAGTGAAGCAACCCAAGATCTCTCATCTCAAATTCCTGACTGAGGGCAACCTTTGTCTGAGCAATGTGTGCTGCATGGCTGCCTGTGATGATCAAGTCGTCTACATAGAGAATGATAAGAGTATACAACTCTTTCTCAGGATAAAAGGAGAGATTTGGATCAGCCGCCGACCGCTTGAAACCCTTATGTTGAAAGAAAGCATCGATCTTCTTATACCAAGCCCTGGGGGCTTGTTTCAAACCATATAAGGCCTTTTTCAACCTATAGACCATACCTTTGGAGCCAGGAACCTAAAATCCCTCGGGCTGTTCCACATAAACTTCCTCCTTTAGCTCCCCGTTGAGGAATGCCAACTTGCCATCCATATGTGCAACAAGATGGGCCAATGAGAGTGTGCAACAAGAGCAAGAACAGACCGTATGGTCACCATCCGAGCAATTGCCGCGCCAGCTTTCTGAGAATAGCCTTTGGCCACAAGCCTGGCCTTGTACTCCTAAGATGATGTCGTGGTACGCAACCGCTCCGATCAACAGGGATCCCCTACTGGAGGTGAAGGCAACCGTGTTACCCCAGAGACCCGCAATGTTTGGTACAACCAATTGGGAATACGAGATCCCCCCTCAAAAGTCGAACCCTGCTCCTGAGATGAAGCCTGTTGTGCAACATCCACCAAAATCTCCTCCTCCTAGTCAATGTCGGAGGATTCCTTCGCCTGAGGTGCTCGAGGACGTGCTCCTTGCCTTGGGCTTCGTATCCGTGCACTTTCTTGTACCTTGGACCTGTACACCTTCATATGGGACTGAAACAGCGTTTAGCCTTGCTGAGCCTGATGCTCTGATACCAATGTAACACACGGAAGCTCTGGGAGTCTTCTTTCAGTCCTAAACACCACTGAGAACATGCTGATGCATAACGCAGACAAAAGGGAGAGTAGAGAGAGAGAGAGAGATATGCTGGATATTCAGTATATTCTTATGGTACAAAAAGGTACCTACAATCTACAGCCAAAGGCTGCCTTCTTGAAAAGGTGTAAATCACCAAAACAATCCTAGTCTAAGACCCATTCCATGAGGGAATGAATGAGTTCATCAATGAGCAAAAGTGCCTATTTATAGGCTCTTGGACTTCATGGAGTGCTGGCCGACTGCTGCCCGATTGGTCATATAATCCACATATGTGATGCGCCTGCAGTCGACAACAGCCCTGGTACAGCCGACTGCTGCCCGATTGGTCATATAATCCACATATGTGATGCGCCTGCAGCCGACAACAGCCCTGGTACAGCCGACTCCTATTTGGTTCAGCCGACAGCCTTTGTGTGCAACCGACAGCATCTTCCATGTCTTCCATGCCCTACTCCAAGTCCAACACTAGCCTCTTCTGCACCTTATGCTCCTAAATTCTGGTTCTAACTGATCTTTTTCTGGCTGCCCCTTCTGGATTAGCTTCTGAGAATGTCCATGGCAATTCCTGCACATGACACATAGAGCAGCCAGAACTGTAGGCGGCCAGAGCATAGGGGCTGCCCAAACAGCTTGGACAACGGCCCAGCCAGGCGGCCAGAGCATAGGGCTGCCCAATTAACCTGGACAGAAGTGATGGGAAAGCTAGCAGCCGGGTTGGCGTGAACACGTGGCATTATCCAGCAATAAATGCTATTTTGCAAGTCGTGGAGAGAAAAGCAGCCAGCCGACCAGCATCCTGAAGGGGTATAAATACCCAAGGTATAATTCAGTTCATTTCATCTCATAATTCACAAAGTGCTGGAGCTAACTCAAGGGCCAGGACAGCCAAAGAGAAGCTAACGCAAAGGGTGAAGAATTGAAGGTCAAGGGCAGAGGATCCTCCTCAACCAAGAAGGTTCAGGTTCAGTCTTTTATTTTTCAGATTTGCATCATTCTAATAAAAGCAAATACACCATTCATGGCGGGGGCCCTACAGAGGGTATTCGGGACCCAATACTGTGTCCTCTCTCTCTCTCTCTATTTTTCTGCACATCTACATTCAGTTTTGTGCATTAATTTCGTCACGAAAAGTGTGCTAATTTCTGAGCATTGAAGTTACCGATCTCCCCCAAAGCCGCATGTTACATTATGCTTAGTGATTGAGCATGAATGCTCTAATACCAACGTTGCATGCACGGAAGCCTTCTTGTACTAACCCATTGCCCTAAGCCTGATTAAGAACAAGATGCTAAATAAACATGATTAAGACATAAGAGAGAGAGAAGAAGAGAGAGATAGTTGTCAGGTTTTTCTTGTATTTCATATGGTACAAAAAGGTTGCTTTCATGCTTGTACATGGTTGAGCCCTTGGTCAGGCCCAAAGGGGTTGACCTCTAGCTCCTACATGTCTTCTACTGATTGATGAGAATGATGAAATGATGAATGAACTGCCTTGTCTGCTGAATGGGGATTTTATGCTTGTATATATGGGATGTTGGGCTTATTGAATTGACTTGCCCATACTATGCTAGCCACTACCTATGACCTAGCCGCTTGCTAGCTGCAGACAGGGTCCCATGCCCTCATGGTGATGATGATGATGTTGATGGCAGATGCTAACTTCTACTGACTTATGAGGATGATGAATGAATGAAATGACTTGATTGAATGAACTGAATCATGACTTTTGCTTATATATCATGCTGAGGTACAGGTCGGCCAACTCCAGATGCCATCCGCCAGGTCTTGGACTTGAAAATGCTGGACTTTGCTGTAATAAATGCTGCACATACACAATTGCTTGCCCACTCTGCCGGCCTTCACACCGGGTGCCACCCCACTTGCTGCTAGGGCTCCTGCTGGCTGCCAACAGGCTGTCTACAGGCAGCCAACAAGGGTCCCATGCCTCCATGCTGTAAATGCTGACGTACTGATGCTAATGCTAATGTTGATGTTGCTACTACTTATGACATTGATGGTCATTGATGATGATGCTACTGATGCTAATGATGCTCTAAATGCTGACTTAATCAAGGATTCCATTGTTCATGTTAACGAGCAGCCATGGCATGAGTGTGCACATGACAGGACGACTTACTTTATGTGGATGTTGGCACATGATGGTCTACCAGTGGGTAGTTGGCTAATGCAGATGGGTATTCTTGGCACATGCTCAATTTGCTCAAATGGGATCCTGAAGACTCCTCATCATTGTCTTTGGTCTTGCCAGTCCTCTTAGATGATGTGGACAACTGTTTTTCGGCTTCTCCGACGGATTTCTCCAGACCTTGGTTACAATAGTTGGGGTGCATTTTGCTGGTTGTAGCCAAATTTGGTAGGCCGGCATCTTGGATACGAGGCTGCTCCAAATGATTTAGTTTTCCACATCACGCATGGGATCTCTCCTCGCATGCGTTTTTCTAATATCCCTCATCATGTTCTGCATTCTCAAGAATCATTGAATAGCTCACATACCTTTAGTATCATAGGCGCTATTACGGGCTGGTGCATTTGGAGGGCCAAATGTCGCCAACTCTTAGAGGAGAATCTTCTTCCACTCATCAGATTTTGGCAGATATTTGGTCCGACACCATTCACATGCTTTGTGGTGAACGGGACTATTTGATGACTCTCTCCTCTCAGTCTAGTGAGTTGCAGAGAGAACATTTCTTGGAGACTTGGAGGCATCTGAAATTTTCTTCCACTTGCAGGGCGGTACCCCACAGTGGAAGTGTATTCCTCCACAGTGGTTTATGTCCCGCATCTCTTATCTCCCTCCCTAAGATTTTGTATAGGTTTTGTTTTTTGCCATAAAATTTTGCCTTTGAGTGTGGTTGGTCGCACTTGTACTTTTTGGCGCTTTAGCGAGTGTTTGTATGAGATTTTGTGGTAATATAATCAGCCCTGTTTTACTCCAAAAAAAAATAGCTATCGTCACGTGAGTCAAATTAGACCACATGATAACACTATGAATCTTCCCAACAGCCTTAAACTAAACAAAATATCATGTTTTATCTTCTTCTAACCTGAACATTAAGGGACAAAAAAGTGGTAAGTACTTGCAGCATTCATCTTGACAAGCTTGCGGTGGGCTTCCAATGCCATGATTTCCTGCAAGTCAAAGACATCCGCAATCACTAGTAAATACTGCCAATCGTTACTTCAACTGAAAAAAGTTACGCTGATAACTTAATGCACCCCGAAAACCAGTCCGAGAGGACAGTGCTACACAGCAGCTTCTCTTCTTTGAAGTGTTAGATCATGAACACATACCTCTGGAGTAGGGGCCTCTTTCCGGCGTCCCGTCAACCAACTTGACCACTCAACTGTGACAGTGACGATTTAGCTCATCAAGTCTAGTATGTTGCTTTTTCTCTTTTCCTTTTTTCGTTTTAAAAAAATTATGAGCCTGTTTTGCTCAAGCACAAGGCTTGAAGTTGTATTGTACACAAATCAAAAAACACAACCTGGAAGAGTCCTTGGATCACAATCTCCCTTGTACTCCACCCACCTCCTCTGTGTCACTGCATTCCCACAATGTGTAAGGAGTGCTTGAAAACCAGCGGAACTCGTACAAAAACTCAGCCCCTTTCCATGCACCCTCTTCCGTTTTTCTTGGGTTTAGGGTTTAGGGTAAAAGTTCTATAGTTTGAAAATGGCCTTGAATGATGAAGGCAGGCGCGGGGACGGGGGGAGAGAGAGAGAGAGAGGGCGATTTCTTTACATGCGCCATCGACGTTCCTCGAGTGGCGGTAGTAAGCGTTGCCTGCCTTGTCCTTCCCCACAAGCTCCTTCAAGCGGACAGCCGCCCACAGCCTCGCCAGAAACCCCACCATCGCCACCTCCTCCTCCCTGCTTGCAACAACAAAGGTTCTCAGGTTTCATACGTCGTCCGACACGTCGGCCTGTTCCAACCGACCGCACTAAATCCGTGGGCGGCCACAATGGTCGAGCTTTTTTAGTCTTCAAAAACTGGTTTTTTCCAGGGAAAATCTTTTGTGGGTAGAAAAGGTTAACCTTTTCCCTGTGAGAATTAACCTTTTCTACCCACAATATATTTTCCCTGGGAAATATATATATATATATATATTCTGCCTGCATCAAACATAGCATAAGCCGTCAAAAGGCCAGATAGTTTAACAAACTGGCAAAGAAAATACAGCAATATCAACTTTACAAGACTTTGGTTCAGAGAACATAATGGCATCTCTACATATCTTGCTATTAGTGAAGTCAATTCAACCTATCCTCTAGCAAGCTAGCCCAGTAGCTGAAATAGTTCCCAACCCACCTGTTTCTCTCCTAGCTTTATGACCCCACTTTCAATCATTTCTTTGTAAAGGTCATTGCCTTCTCGTGTCTGTTCTCCTACACCAGCAAACACAGAAAACCCACCTGCCAATCACCAAATAATCTTGCAATCAGCTCCTAGTCAGAAAAACAATAATAACTTACACTATGTTGAGTCCTCAAGATGCAAATCTTAAATGTAATCAAGCTGGGAACCATGGGCCTTTGCAATATTGTTGATCAGCTCCATAATAAGGACAGTCTTCCCCACTCCAGCTACCTTGCTGCGTCGTGGATAATACCAAAGACATGGAACAGAATGAGTAGAAGATGGTCGGTAGTGATTTGGAAAGTAATGAAAGTGCCTCACCTTACACAGTGCATGGGCATTGATGAGATTTTCTTCGTAGAGACACGCCTGCTGGTACATATTCTGATCCATTCTATCAACATGCAGCAGACATCGATGAGGATGATGATCCAAGGAATATTCAAAGAGATGCTGATATGCAGCATAGAAGTCAAAATAACCCTATCATTGTAGATGATAATGATAGCTCCCATGCACAGCCAGACTACAGTGCATCTTATCTGTCTGTGTGGGAGAAAACACGCAATTTCAAAAAAGCTATCATGGATGGCGATGAGTTTGTCCCACTAATATATATATATATATATATATATATATATATATATATTTCCCAGGGAAAATATATTTTCCCATGGAAAATATATTGTGGGTAGAAAAGGTTAATTCTCACAGGGAAAAGGTTAACCTTTTCTACCCACAATAGAGAGAGAGAGAGAGAGAGAGAGAGAGAGAGAGATGAGATGACTTGCATTAAAACAACAATAGTACTTCTCTCTTGGACCATTGGTATTTGAACCTCACTACATGTTGAGCTTGCTTGCTATGCCATTAGATCACATCAGTTGCCTATACTTGCATTGGTGCACTCATGTTCAGAATTCGAACACATCAGCTACCTATACCTTCATTAATGCACTCGTGTTTAGAATTAGATCACATCGGCTACATGTACCTTCATTGATGCACTCATGTTTAGAATAAACTTCAATAAAACTTACATATATGCAAAAATGGTCAAGAGGAGATCTTGTCTCACCATCCACAATAACGAATTATTAGTCACTTTCTTACCGCTTTACAATAAAAATCCCAAAAGACTACTCACAATCAATAATGTCCAACAAAAAGTGACTTGACATTGAATGTTGAATAATGATTTATATCATCTATCAAGCTACCACATGTGCTCCACACTCTCACTAGAAGGAGCATCAAGTCCAACAAGGATTTTTACAAGGGACTTGATATGGAATGTTGAATTTCTCCACAAAATATGATATGTCTCGTATCAAGATACCACAAATGTGCCCCACACTCTCACTGGAAGGAGCATCAAGTCCAACAAGGGTTTTAACATCTAACACAAAGGCCAAATTTCGGCAAACTGCAAGAGTGGGGGGATCAGGAGGTCTTTCTAGTGTTAACACTTGAGGACATGTACCAACATTGTAACGCACTTTACTCCAAAGTAGTAGATGCAAGACAAATGCCTAACTATAAGGAGCTCACATAGACTTTCTCCCCCCTCATTGTGAAAGGTATCAAGGAGGCGTTCAGAAAGATGTCACATTGTAAGGTAGTTGACTTACAAGGTCTTAGGGTTATGATGCTCAAATTTACAGGAGGGATGATTGGATTGTTGAAATAGTTGATCTTAGTACTGTGAAAGGTTATTTAGGTCTTTTGATGTGAACACACATTAGGTGTGAACCACCTATTATTAAGGGATAAAAGATAGGGTCCTAGTGCCTATAAAAGCATTGTACATGGTGGAAATCTCATGCTCAATAATTTATTTATCATTGTGTCGTGCAATCTTGCTCTCTTGTGTGATGACCCATCTCTCTCTCTCTCTCTTGCTCTCTTGTGTGATGACCCATCTCTCTCTCTCTCTCTCTCTCTCTCTCTCTCTCTCTCTCTCTCTCTTCCATCCATCCATGTCTATGCTCACATCTCTTTCCACTCTCACTCCTCTTGGGCCTAGCACCATGAATTCTAATATGGTATTAGGGCCAGTATAACAATCTTCTCATCGCTAACATCTTTCCCATGCTGCCTATCACCATGCTTCACGTTTCTTATTGCATTTTTTGTCAACATTTTTCTCTTTTCCATCACTACTATGTTTTATCCCTAGTCTATGTGTTTCCCTAAAGCAAACTCCATCATGCTCTACTCCTCTGCGTTTACGGTTTTTACATTTTTTAGGGTTTTTGTATTTTTTGGTTTTTTGCGTTTTTAATGTCTCTGCCCTACAACACTGGCAGCCTTACTATGCATTCATGTCTCTTTTTCCAATCATATAGCACAATTCTATTCTGGAATTGAGATAGACTAATTTTAGTGTCTTTAGACGAAAAATGCCTACAAAAGATTGAATTTTGTCTTAAAAAATTGCTTAACTTGTCAAAATTAGGTGAGAGCTTGTAGGAATGTGGAATAGGCCATGCTAGACTTTTGAGAAAGAATGGGCAGCACTATGGCACCATTCTGGGTAATTTTTCAAAACTTTAATTGAAAAATGGGTTTTATTGAACTTTGAAAATACCTGCCCCTTCCAGTTCTAGATCAGATTTCATGAGATATGAATGCAAAAAGGGAAATGGGAATGTTAAATTTTGTTTTGCCAATTTTGTTGACAAAAAGCATTAATCACAATCCCATATAAGATAGTTTATGCCAAAAAAAGGTTAAAAATTGAATGAAATTCACATAAAAGATGTAAAATTGATGTGTAAAGCATGCAAATAATAGATTTTGAAAGGAATTTGGAAATTTCAATCATCATTTTGTGTAAAAAATTAATTGTTTTGAGAATTTAGAGCTAAAAGCAAAGAAAAAGCATGAAATCAAAATTTTAACTTACCTAGAGTAAAATTGGAGTGTTAAAAAAATGCAAAATCGGGTTGGATGCAGGTGCCTATTTTTTTTTGACCCCACAGGGACAAAAATCAGCCCACAGCTTCACATAACCAATTTGATACTCCCGAGATCATGTAACAGGGTTTTTGGGCAAAAAGAAGCAAAGTAACAAGAATGGCAAAAATAGGAAAATCGGCTCTCTAGAGTTGGTCAAGTTCTTATATCGTTGTTGGCGAGTTTTTCAATTAAAAACTCGTATTTTGGCTTTAAAAAAGGCTTACAAAAAGCCTAAAAGTCATAAAAAATAGCCCAATAATTCACTAAAAAACCAAGTACCCTAAATTTTATAAAAAGAGTGCAGAAGTTGCTAGATGCATTGGGAACCTAATATTAAGCATTAAAGTACTAATTAACCTCATTAATCGTCGTGATTAATCTACCCATCATCCATCTAGCTACTAAATTAGGCTTTCGATCTCTCGGTGCCCAATTTGAGTGAAACCAAGCATGCCTGTAGAGCTTGATGAGGAGAATGCATATATAAAATCTTAGCAACATCATCAGAGATGATTAGCTCTACCAAAAACCAAGGTATATGCTACCTTGTTGGACTTGGCATGTTGGTGTCCGTAGGCTATTTGGGGAAATGGATAAGTATTTAGTTGATGTGTACTGTGATTTGAAGTTCTTAGCTTGGAGTAGAATGGATTGGGAGCAACTAAACCAAATATGCAAGCATTGTGAATCCATTTGGCCCTATTTACGTCTAGGTGAGAAAAGCAAAAAATCATTGTGATTCCATTTGGCCCTATTTGCATCTAGTGGGGAAAAGAAAAAATCATTTCATGTCTATAGTTTCCTTCAAGAGGGCTGAGATCTGACTTTTTGCTAGGCAAGTGACTTCAGTTGTTGCCGATCGAATCTTGTGAACATGTGAACCTCACCTCCTTGACATGGAAAATCATTATGCAAAGCCATATGTAGTTTTGAGGTCATCTAAGCCTTGTTTTGACCAAGTGGAAAAACTTTCAAGTTTCTAACTGGGGTTGATAAACCCATGCAATGTGCATACTTTTGATTGTTTAAAGATGGTGCAAAATTATTGGTTTTGATCACCACAGGCCTTGAGAGAAGACCAATGATGCCCATTTATAAGTACCCATTTGGAAGACACCTAAGAAGGGGGTGATGGAAATTAAAGAACGGCTCACTTGTTGATAGTGATGCCTACACTCAAAAGAGAAAGCAAATTTTGAGGCCGATGAGACTTGTAATAAAAGGTATTGGAGTTTAATTTGAAAAAGCGACTTACACGCAAAGAGAAAGCAAATTTTAAGGTCGACAACCTTCAATAAAAGGTATTGGAGTTTAATTGAAAAGGACAAAGATGATTATGTATGATTAGTACACCCATGGAGGCTTGGAATACTCTCCACAACATTTATGAAGCAACTAAATTGATTATTGCTTCATAAGATGAAAGAGCAAGTCTTTCTAAAACATAACGAGGTATCTAATGACTTGCATGGAATTGGAGATGTTCTAGTGTGGATATGGTAACACTTGCACTTAATGCTATACCTCCCAGTTGTAAAAGCATACATAGAGCTCTAATGGTTTGTGAGCACACTCCCTCCTCTGAAGATGAATGCTAAGGAAGCATATATATATAATGTGGGATCAAACTTTCAAATAGGAAGAGGAGGCTGAGGCTGTGGAATATGTCATTTCAAAAACTCCTTCCAGTTGACCTACGTAAAAAAGCAAAGGTGAGAACACTTCTTTTTGTCATAAAGGGTAAGAAACAACAAAGGTACAATTCATCTTACACCTCTAGAGGAAAGATGAAGTTTTAGACCATCTAATAATCATGCATTTCAAAAAAAAAGGTTCTTGGTATTATTGTGGAAAAAGAAGGACATTGAAAGGGATTGTTGAATCAAAGTGACAAGAACAAAATGTGAATGGAAGAAAGGAAAGAGAAGAAACTTTCCCGATTAAGGAAGGTAATCTTCAAACTTGAAATGTTAACAGCAACAAATAATTCAACTCAAGATGGTGAGTTCTCTATTATTCTAATGCATCTTCTCATATAACTTTTCATAAGAATTACAAGAATAGTGATATTCTTGATAATGCTCAAGGTATTGAGGGTGTAGGTGAGAAAGGACATGTGAAAGATGCTTGTTGATTCCAAATTTAGCAAGAAATTTTATTCCAATTGGTTGTATTTTGTTAATAATATATGAAGCCATAATTTTACAAAGATAAGTGGCTTATCAAGGACATGAAAAACAACTTCAAGTTGTTGCTCGTGGTGTGCGAAATGATGGATATATTTACAAGCTTAATACTATTGTGGATAACATGCTTTGGTAGCTTCAAAGGATGACAAAAGTCAATTGTAGCATGAAATGTTTAGACATTTGAGTTATGAAAATCTTCGATTGCTTCATGTGACAAAAGTATGATACTTGTCCTCCTTCAAAAATATCAATGAATGTGTTTGTGAGCCATGCATGACGGGAAGTAATATGAAAGATCTTTGTTTTGAAAGCATGATGCATATAGAGCAAGAGAATTTCTCTATATACATTTCCATATAGAGCAAGGGGATTTCTTGACACAATCCATAGTGATATTGGGGATTGTCATAAACTCAATCTCATGGAGGTTCATTACTTTATGTTACATTTATTGATGATTACTCACAAAAGTGTTGGCATATTTCTTGAATCACAAGCTACAAGCTTTTGAGGGTTTTTAAGAGCTCAAACCAAAGTTGAAAAAGTAAGTTAGAAATCAGATCAAGGCTTTATGAATAGATAGAGGAGGTAAGTACAACTTAAGGGTTTTCAATAATTTTTTCAAAGAGCATGGAATTCACCATCAACTCACAACTATCTACACTCCTTTAAAAAATGGTTTACTTGAATGTGCAAGAAGCATGTTAAAAGCAAGTAAAAAACTTTCTCAAATAACAAACCACTCATTTTACATTTGAGAGTCTTTGATGCATATGTGCATATATCGGATGAAAGAAGAAGAAAGATATGAAAACTCTAAGAAGTGCATATTTGTTTGGTTATGCATCAATGAAAAATCATACAGATTGTTTGATACTCATAAGAGGAGGATTATCGTGATGGTAATTTTTATGAATAAAAAAATTATGGTCTTTGGGCTGAGCAATAGTGTATTTGTAAATCTCAAATAAAAGCATTAGAAGGTATGACTTGTTTGGAAGCTTTCTCAAATATCAAACCACACATTTCACATTTTAGAGTCTTTGATGCATATGTGCATATGACGGGGGTGAAAGAAGAAGAAAGATATGTAAAGTCCAAGAAGTGTTGGCAAATGAAAAGGCATACAGATTGTTTGACCCTCATAAGAGGAGGATTATCATAAAAATTTGTGATGTCATTTTTTAATGAACACAAAAATGATGAATTTTGACATCAAAATAGGATAGCAATTCTTTATCTTGGTTTGATGATGATGATGATGTAAATTATGAAGATTTTTAGCTTGGTGATAATGTGAATGGTTTAGCACATGACAAGATGAAGATGCGTTATCACTTCAAAATTCAACCCAACACACCCAAGGGAAGCAACAAATGATCCCAAAGTGAAGTCACCTCCAAAGGTGGTGAAGAATCTGTTAAGATTCACGGTGCCTAGGGCGGCTCATAGTAGCAAGCAATGCACAACATGATTGAGAGTAAAGATGATTAAAACTTGAGTAAGAAAATTCTATGCAAGATTAATAAGCTCACAAAGTCACAATAATCATCTCATATACAAATTAGTGTTGTGAGTACATTTTGGCTCACTCTACATGTGCCACCTTGTGCTTTCCATGTGCTATGTTTTTAAACATTGACTTCACCTTTTACATATAACCATACAAATCAACCTTTTAATGTGCATGCTCTCCCCCTTTCTCTACACTTGTTGCACTATGGCAGCATATTTCTCTACAACCCCCCTTTGTACCATATTCTTAGGCTACTGCAAGGTTGTTGGATGTGAGGTGATACAAAATGTCATCACCCCCCCTAGTGCCAACATAGCTACTTAGGGTGGTAAAGTGTGATTGCCTTCACCCCCCCGGGTGTTACTTTGGCTACTCTCAGGTGGTTGGATGTGATTTGTTAAAAACTCTTCCTATCCCCCCCTGAATGCTAGATACATACAATGTGCTACTTTGGCACTTCAAATAGCTACTTTGGCTATAGCTTTTAATTTGAGTGCGTCATATGGCCTCAAGACGGATTACAACACTTTTTGACTCATGGTTTATTCTTTGCTTGCTCATATTAGCAGCATTTACAAAGGTTACAAATTTTTGGTGAAAATATTTATCGATGATTGCCCAATTTGATGTGCCCATATACTCAATCCTTTTAACACCCATGTGAACACCCCTTATTTAGGGCTCTTTTGCATTAAGCCTCTAAACAACCTTACCACTAAGGTTATGAAAACCTTATCCTATACTACCACCAATGTCTTATAGACCTTGTACCTGCTCCACCATCTCGACAGTGCAAACTGCTGCTTTGAGTTGCAAGACTACTAATGTGCTTGGAGAACGATTAGAGACTACTAATGTGCTTGGAGAACGATTACTACTCTTAGAGATGGAGATGAGTGCTACCCCTACTCCTATAGGATGGAATCCCGTGCTGCTATAGAATGGAATTGCCTGTTCTAGTGGTGTTGCTAGTAGGTGAATGCTTGCCAGTGAAACTGCCCCCAGCTTGCTATGTGTGAAGATGGTTTCAGTTGAGGGGAACCTTACAATAGGGCTTCATCAGTTTTGTAGATTCTTTTGCTTATTATGAAGGATTGACATTTATGCCACTCTTTGTAGCATTTGTACATTTGCGATAAAGTAAATTTGTGTAGCCATAGATGTTCTCCGTCGAGCGGCTCCTCACCACGAGTTTTTGTTACTGTTGTTCTTGAAATTGTCTCTTGTCTATATGTAGAGACAGTTATGTAGATTACCTAGTGCAAGTACTGTTTGTTACTTGCATTATTGTCGATGTGGTGAGGTTCCCTCTACTGGTATGCTTTCTCTTCAAAGAGCCCTACATTGAGTAGCTAAAAAGGTGATGGCTATTGTGTTAGTTGCATGAGACTGCTTGTTTGATTGCTTTTTAAGATATGGCCTTCTTTACTTATCTAAATGTTGAAGAGACCTCTTTACTATTGGGCTTGGATTGATTTTTAAGCTCTAGCCTTCTTTACTTATCTAAATGCTTAAAATGCTGAAGAGACCTCCTACATTGATGAATAGTGAAGCTCTGCAGTGAACATTGCTTAGATCTACAGCATACATGATTTTTTCTATGCTTCTCTTTGGTAACCTTTCTTTCTTATCTAAATGTTGAAGAGACCTCTTTACTATAGGTTGGATTGATTTTTAAGCTCTAGCCTTCTTTACTTATCTAAATGCTGAAAATGCTGAAGAGACCTCCTACATTGATGAACAGTGAAGCTCTACAGTGAACATTGCTTAGATCTATAGCATACATGATTTTTTCTATGCTTCTCTTTGGTAACCTTTCTTAGCTACATACAAGTTGTGCTCATATTTATCCTTCAATTTGCTGTCATGTGAGAGATGCATACAGTCCTCTTGTGTTGTTGTAGGTCTTGACTCTATGGTGATTTACGCTAGCACGTGCTGAGAAGGATGCTGCACAACTACTCTCTCTCTCTCTCTCTCTCTCTCTCTCTCTCTCTCTCTCTCTCTCTCTCTCTCTCTTATTCACACAGATAAAATTCTTTCTTTTAAGCTAATCTCCTTTCTCACATAAAGCAACTAGCCCTTTACAGTTGTAAGACAAAGAAGAAAACTCCAACGAGGAAAGGATTAAGTAAATCCTAATCTAATCTTCATAAAGATAACGCAATCTCCTAAAATCACTTGCTATGGCTAGCCCTAGGAGGCTCTGATACCATGTTAAGATTCACGGTGCCTAGGGTAGCTCATAGCAAGCGCAATGCACAACATGATTGAGAGTAAAGTAATTATAAACAATATTAATAAGCTCACAAAGTCATAATAATCATCTCATTGCAAAATCCATAAATGAGTGTTGCGAGTACATCATTTTATAGCTGTCATGGAGCTCTCAACTCACAAGCTACTTGCACCTTTGTGCCATCCATGTGTCCATAAATCCTCACACTACATGTGCCACCTTGTGCTTTCCATATGCTACATTTTTTACCATTGACTTCACCTTTTACATGTAACCATACAAATAAACCTTTGATCTAGGACCCTTTCCCTTTTTTAATGTGCATGCTCTCCCCTTACTCTACACTTGTTGCACTATGGCACCATATTTCTCAACAGAATCCTCCGAAATGGTGCTTAAAATGATTGAAAGATAGCAAGATAGAAGATCAACCTGAATCTAGTGAACCAGCTTTCAAAGCATGCCTTGATGTAAAAAAAAGATAAAGAGGTATGTGAGCGTTACATTAATGCAAAATGTGTTGAAATTTGGAAATGTATATATGGAAGCATACCAAAGTAAGAAATGAAAAGGAGCAATGGGATGAGGAACACAAATCCATCTTAAAGAATGATAAATTGAAGCTTGTCCCATTACTCAAAGAAAAGAAGGAAATTATAAGCAAATGGGTTTACAAGCTTTATTACAAATCATATGACACACATTGATAAACACAAGGTGTAATAGTTCAAGCAAAAGAGGAGGACAAAAGAAGAACAAGTTGAAGGTATTCTCACAAAGCCATTTGTAAGAAAATAAGTTGATCATCATCAAGAGGGAGATTTGAAGGATTATAATCACTTATTTAGCACATAAGACACACATTCATTTGTTAGATCCTATTACATTACATGATTCTAGACTAAGATCCATATATGGTGATTATAATAATGGATAGAAGATATGAACAATTATGGTGATTATAATAATGGATAGACGATATGAACAATTGTGGTTAGTCCAAAGGTCAAGACCTTTGACATTCCATTTGAGGGCTATTTAAGCAGATCCTAAGTCATTGTTTAGAACATTGCACACACACACACACACACACATTCTAGTTTGATGCTTCTCAATTGTGAACTATAGATGTGATGATACATATTTGGTGATCCCATTCCATTAATATTCACATTGGAGTGTGTGCTGATGGTAAGGTATCCATTGTTGTTGGAGAGGTTGTTTGAAGAGTTTCCTCAAAGTGGTGAATTATCAATGTTAAAGTTAGGACTTAAGTTAGGAGCATAATTGGTTTATAAAGTGAGAGAATTCAATTCAAATGTATTGCAAGTCAAGGGAACTTATGGCTTAGGTCTCCCAACACAATAAGATAGTTGTTTCACTTTTTACATCTTCAATTGTCCAACCCTTTTGTCCTAATTGTTGTTATATCAGGTATCTTCAAACCATTCCTATCCAAGTATTACCTATTCATCTAAAGTTCTTGTAGGTGCTACAAAGATCTTTCCAACCAAGTGATCATTGCTAATATGTAATTTGAGCGTCATGCAACCAACAACAACATGCATCCTTTGACTATTAACACCTTAACAAGTTCAGGCTTATGCATAAAGTTAAACATTATTCCATAGAAAAGTTAAACACCTTAACAAGTTCAGGCTTATGCATAAAGTTAAACATTATAATAATGGATAGAAGATATGAACAATTATGGTGATTATAATAATGGATAGACGATATGAACAATTGTGGTTAGTCCAAAGGTCAAGACCTTTGACATTCCATTTGAGGGCTATTTAAGCAGATCCTAAGTCATTGTTTAGAACATTGCACACACACACACACACACACATTCTAGTTTGATGCTTCTCAATTGTGAACTATAGATGTGATGATACATATTTGGTGATCCCATTCCATTAATATTCACATTGGAGTGTGTGCTGATGGTAAGGTATCCATTGTTGTTGGAGAGGTTGTTTGAAGAGTTTCCTCAAAGTGGTGAATTATCAATGTTAAAGTTAGGACTTAAGTTAGGAGCATAATTGGTTTATAAAGTGAGAGAATTCAATTCAAATGTATTGCAAGTCAAGGGAACTTATGGCTTAGGTCTCCCAACACAATAAGATAGTTGTTTCACTTTTTACATCTTCAATTGTCCAACCCTTTTGTCCTAATTGTTGTTATATCAGGTATCTTCAAACCATTCCTATCCAAGTATTACCTATTCATCTAAAGTTCTTGTAGGTGCTACAAAGATCTTTCCAACCAAGTGATCATTGCTAATATGTAATTTGAGCGTCATGCAACCAACAACAACATGCATCCTTTGACTATTAACACCTTAACAAGTTCAGGCTTATGCATAAAGTTAAACATTATTCCATAGAAAAGCAAGTTAACACCTTTGACTATTAACACCTTAACAAGTTCAGGCTTATGCATAAAGTCAAACATTATTCCATAGAAAAGCAAGTTATGACTAGCCCTCTTATATTAACTAAAGCACAACAATGCACAAGGTCATTGTGAGTAGGCAATCCTACCCAAAGTTTAGCTAGTTAAATGGCTTCTAATTTATCCTTTTGTTAGAGTAGCCATGTAAGCAATAGTCTAATTTTGGTTTGAAATTATCTGACTCTTGGCCTGTTTAGCCTTTGTGCTTCACATTGAGTAGCTCTTAACTCTTATAGCCCTCTTGTTTTTTTTCCATATTCTTAGGGTGAATTTGCGTTAAAACCCTAAGATATCTCTAGTTAATCATCATGCATAAACATGCATAAACCAGGCATAAACTCATCCTCCCGACCACCCCTGAGCCTAAGGGTGCACACATAAATACAATGAAGTACCACATACCTTACCTTGGTGTCCCATCCCACCAAGAGATATGACATCATTCGATTAGCACATAGCTCTAGTGTGAAATGGCATGAGAGTAGATACAATGCTCTACATTAAAGAACATTCCTTGAGTGTGCCCCATGCCCCTATTATATAGAAGGGTCCTCAAGTGACTCTTGACTCTCCATTTTCCATGTGTGGCCCTTGGATGCCTGACCCTAATCTCAACCCTTAAGGTTAGCCCTAACCCATGCTCCACTAGAGCTTGTTGCCATACTCACAAGCCTAATGTGGGTTAGCCTCCTAGTATATGCAAATGATGCTTGACCCTAACCTCAACCCTTAAGGTTAGCCCTAACCCATGCTCCACTAGAGCTTGTTCCCATGCTCACAAGCCTAATGTGGGTTAGCCTCCTAGTATATGCAATGTGCATATACTAGGAGGCTAACCCACATTAAGCTTGTAAGCATGGGAAGAAGCTCTAATGTGCATATACTAGGAGGCTAACCCACATTAGGCTTGTGAGCATGGCAACAAGCTCTAGTGGAGCATGGGTTAGGGCTAACCTTAAGGGTTGAGGTTAGGGTCAGGCATCCAAGGGCCACACATGGAAAATGGAGAGTCAAGAGGCACTTGAGGGCCCTCCTATATAATAGGGGTATGGGGCACACTCAAGGGAGGTTCTTTTGTGTAGAGGATTATATCTAGTCACCTACCATTTTACACTAGAGCTATATGCTGCTGGAATGAAGTCATATCTATGGTATGGGACATCAAGGTTAAGGTATGAGGTACTTCATTGTAATTCATGTGTGCATTCCTTGGGCTCGGGGTGGTCGGGTGGATGAGTTTATGCCTGGTTTATATATGGTTATTAACTAAAGAGATCTTAGGGTATTAATAGTGGTATCAAAGCAATCTCTAGTTAATTGTTGTTGTTTTTTCTTTCTTATTCTAAATTTTAGCATTTTTTTGAAGTAAATTTTAATATGTACTAAATAAAAATGTTATTTTGTTGGTTCGTTTTGGTGATTACGCATGTGGATTGTCGATATGGCGATTGGAATGCATGTTTCTTCTATTCAATGAACGAATCGATGTTGCGAGGGAATTCCATGAGTTCAGTGCTATTTTTCCTAATTTTTTTGGGTTTACAATAAGCATTTATCAAACTTTTACCAAAATACCACACATTTTACTACTACAGATATTCTGGTAGAATGAATTCCTTGAATTTTTACATTTTTCGGGAGTTTTTTTCTAATTATTTAGAAATTTTTAGAGCATTTTTATAATATATTTTTAATGCATTTTGGTGGGTTTTCCACGGAGATGCTATCAATCTGCTGAAATTCAGTATGGGGCAGCCAATTGATGCATTGAGTGCTCTCTCGTGTGCATGGGATTCTTTTCTCCTCTCAAAAATAAAACTTTCTTCTTTTTCTCTCTCCCGCGTATGTGAACACCTCTTAGAAGGCACAGTTTGATTAAATATTAATCATAATTAAGTTATAATTATAGTTATAATTATGATTAAGGTTATTTAATTAAAATCTCAATCAACCTCCTCTCTGTTAACAGAGAAGGAGGGGGTGGAGAGAGAGAGAAAGTGTAATGGAGAAGAAGGGGAGGAGAGAGGCTTTCTCCCTCGCTCTCACAATTCGCAATGCGCGTGCGCGCCTGGGGGGTGCGCTGCAAGCCACCGGGCGAAAAAAAACCCCTCCCATTAAAATGTTTTTGTAAGCTTTTTAATTAAAGCTTTTAAAATATAAAAAAATATTAAAAAATCTTTTCAAAAAAGCTTGGGAAAAAATGTTTTAAAAAAATAAGAGATTAAAAAAAATCTTCTCTAAAAATTTTCTTAATTTTTTTCTCTTGGAGCCTTTTGGCTTTCCATTTTCCTAGGAAACCTATTGATCTTCCGAACTCCGAGGATCTTTTGACCTTTTGGATTCCAAAAACTTTTGACCTTTCACATTCTGATTTTTGTTTTTTGTCTTTTCATTTTCTCGAAACTGTTGGCTTACGGAATTCTGGGAAGACCATTGGGATTCTGAAATTTTTGGACCGTTTGTATTCTAACGCATTCGAGGTAAATTAAAAAATTCCTAGAAAATTAGACAAAGGTTATTTGAATTTTTTAGAAAATATGGGATTGGTGATTGGCATGTGGTGTGTCCATTCGAGCACCCGTGATCATTCAAATTCCTTTAAAAATCTATTTTTTGCCCAGAAAATTAGAATATCCATTAAAATTGTAAATTTTTTAGATTTGAGAATTGTTAGGCGAAATTGAAAATTTCGTGAACGATGGGATTCTCTGGAGAATTTAGGAATATTCTAGAAATTATTTTTAGAAATCCTAGAAATTGGTATTTTTAAAATATCAATGGTATTTCGACAAATCTAATTGCTAATTTTTTTTTGTAGAAAAATTAGGTTTAGAATGCCATAAGATAGGTTTGGTGGTGAGTTGTTGACGTGGATCGAGCTGGCACACACATGGTCACTAGCTTTTTTACCGTCCTCGCTTTGATTGGTTGCTGAGATCTGGGCTTTTGCGATCTGGCCACCTTTGCAGATTGGCCCCCCTTCCGTGGCTTTGTGGTTTTTTAATTTTTTCGCTACCTCCACTAGTGAGATCATGCCACAACAAATACTCTGGGGACCGGCTTCTGACCTTCCGCTTTTGCTTCTTCTGGTGTAGTTACCACCGGTTGGCCCTTGTATTTTCTCATCCTGAAGCCATTTACTGTCTTTGAAAAAGGTATGCCATCCAAGTTTTCTAAGGTAAAGGCATTCTGGCTGACCGGGTCTTTCACTATGAATAGTCGTATAACCACCGGATTTTGATTTTTTCGAGGTGAGATCCCAGCTTATAATCGTAGACCAATACAAGATCTCCTTTCTCAAAAACTCTGTGCTTCAAATGCCTATCTGTCCCAAGCCTTTCTTCTCCACTGCACTATCTTCGCTCTTAGAGAGTAGATTTATCTTTTTTCCTCTAAGGCTAGGAGTTCTTCTATTCTATGCTCTTGGGATTCTTCCATTGGCAGCTTCTCTTGAATGGCCACTCTCAAATTGGGTACCACAATATCCATAGGCATAACTGCTTCCAACCCATACACCAACTTGAATGGTATTTTCCCAGTTGAGACTTTGTAGGATGTGTGGAATGCCCATAGGGCATCATCTAACTTCTGGTCCCAATCATTTTTGCTAGCATTTACAATTTTCTTTAGAACTTTGGTCAGAACCTTGTTGGTCGATTCTGCCTGGCCATTGCATTGTGGATAGTAGGGTGAGGACTTCTTGTGATTGATCAGGTATCTCTTCATCAACTCTTTTATCACCTTGTTCATCATGAAATGTGTGCCCTGGTCATCACTGACTATTTCCATCGGTAACCCATGCCTAGCAATGATTTCCTTGAAGAGGAACTTCACCACCTCTTCTACAGAGTTGCTCTTTACAGCTTTAGCTTCCTACACTAGGTAAAATAGTCAGTAAACACAATGATGTACTCACATCTGCTTCCTTTTGTGGGTGGCTTGATTGGTCCAACAAAATCTAATTCCCACTTCATGAATGGAGATAGTGGAAGTATAGGTGAGATGGGTAATCTATCGGAATCTCTGGGTTGACCCATTCACTGATAGACGTCATAGTTCTTTGGTTCATTGTTGGCATCCGTCACGACAGTTGGCCACCACAGGCCTACTTGCAAAAATTTTCGGGCTGTCATTTCTCCGCCCATGTGTCCTCCAATGATACCATAGTGTGCTTCTCTTAACACTGCTTACTGCTCATGATCTCGGACATATCTGCGTAGAATCTAGTCTATGCCTCTTTTGTTGAGTTGTCTAATAATCATGGTGAAATTTTTGCTTTTTAGGGCAATTCTCTTTTTCTTGTCAGCGGTGTATCCTTCAAGAAAGTCCCATCTTCCAAAAACTGCATCATGTCGTAGTACCAGTTTTCTTCTACTTCACCTGTTGTTGCTACTGTGAAAAAGTTGGTATCTGGGAGTTGATCTTCTACACTCTCCAAGGCAGGTTCTCCAGAATCTAGTCTGGACAAAAAGTCCGCTACTGCATTTTCTTCTTCATGTGTGTGCTGAATGGTGAACTCGAATTCTTGGAGTAGGAGAATCCATCTTGCTATTTTTCCCACTAGAAAAGCTTTTTCACCAGGTAAATGAGAGCTTGATGGTCCACATGGAAAACAAATTTGTTTACCAAGAGATAGTGCCGGAACTTGTTCATATCATAGATCATTGAAAGGGCTTCATGGTCTGTTGTGCTGTAGTTCCTTTCCGCCCTTGTGAGGGCTTTGTTGGCATAATGGATGGGCTACATATAACCTTTTTGCTTTTATTGCATCAGTGCATTGCCCACTACTTTGTTTGAAGAATCTACATAAACATGGAACATTAAATTCCATTTCGGGTTGTTCATCATCACTAGTGTGGATGACACCATGTTCTTCAGCCACCAACGGAATGCCTTCTGACACTCCGAACTCTATTCATACTTTGCATCCTTCTTAGTAGTAAGTGCTTATAATGGGAAAGCTACATGTGCTAGATACTTCAAAAATCTCGCATGCCACTTCACCTTGCCAAGTTGTTGGGAAGCATACATTTTGGATATGGCCTCCGCCTTAGCCGGATCTATAGCCAATCCTTGGGCTGACATGATATGTCCTAATTTTTATCCCAACCATCATCCAAAAATTTTGGAATGTCATCACAACCTTTTGCTTTAAAAGAAAACATTGCAAAAGCACACTTGGTTGGATTTAACTTCAGCCTTGTATCTCTGCATCTATGCAAACATAGCCTCAAATGATAGATGTGCTTTGCCTTTTCTCTAGACACGCTGAGAAATCATCCACAAAAGCTTTCATGAAATCTGTCAAGTAGTTATAGAAAATTTCCTGCACTAGCAGGTGTAATTTTTTAAGCCAAACATTATAACAGTTACCACAAAGACACCCCATGATGAATGCAGTCTTCTCCCTGTCTTTCGGAGCCATCTTCACCTAATTGTACCCACTGAAACCATCCAAAAAAGAGTACATCTCCTTTCCAGCTACCTCATCCAGCAAGGAGTTCGTGAAGGGAAGTGGAAAGGGATCTAAGTTAGTTGTGGCAATCGGCTTGCGGTAGTCCACACAAATTCTGATTTTCATATTCTTTTTGGGAACTACTATGATGGGGATATCCAAGAAGCTTTCTCTACTGACACGATGAAACCTACTCTCAGTAGTCTGTCAATTTCTTCTTTGACTTGCTCTGCGCAATTTGGGTTCATTCTGTACCTCTGATGTCTAACATGTATGACTCCCTCTTTTAAGTTGAAGCTGTGCAAGAAGAATTTAGGATCAATGCCCTCCATGTGTTCATTCTGTACCTCTGATGTCTAACATGTATGACTCCCTCTTTTAAGTTGAAGCTGTGCGAGAAGAATTTAGGGTCAATGCCCTCCATGTGTTCATATGACCACGCAAAGACATTTTGGTATTCCTTTAGCAAGGAAACCAACTCCTGTTTGAATTCTTCTTCTAATTCGAGGCTGATCTTCACATGCTTTTCTTCTTTTCCATCCCCTAGATTTACCTCCTGTAGTTTGTTTGGGCTTACTTTTGTGGCATTGTTTTCTTGGTTCTCCTTTTGCTTTTGCACCCAATCTTGGATTTCTTGGATCTCTTCTTCTTGCTCCTCCAAATTTCGAGCCCATTTAATTTCTTCCGAGGCTTTCTCCTACAAGGTTTTGCTTAGTTTTGAGTCCTGTGTCTTTTCAGAGTCTGCTTCTTTTCTCTTTATTTGATTATTTGCTACTTCTGCATTTTCACCCTTTGCTCCCACATAATGCCTTATTACTTCATCCACATTTAACATGTATAAGGGCATCAGATCCGGGTGTTCATGGAGTATTTTGTTCTCTTCATCATCATTAAAGCCTTCTGACATGTTGAATGTTTCAACATTGATTGGCCTCTAAGCAGGTTCCATTGATCTCCTTGCATTGGAAAGATCAACATGAACTTTCCACTTTCCCTTTCTGATGGTGGTGATTCTGTTCCTTGCCCAGTCCTGCTTTACCTTGCATTGGAAAGATCAACATGAACTTTCCGCTTTCCCTTTTTGATGGTGGTGATTCTGTTCCTTCCCCAGTCCTGCTTTACCTTGCCATGTCTCAACTAGGGCCTTCCCAATAACACTTGACCTGGTGTGGTTTTCTGTGGTAATAACCACTATGTTAACCTTGAATTCAACATGTTTTACTTTCATTATGGGACATTTTTGATGATTCCTTTAGGTACTACTACCCTGTTATCTGCCATTCTTATGTTGAACGGAATGGGCTCCCACTTGAGACCCAATCCCAATGTAGTTTTTTCAATGATGACATTCACTACGAATCCTCCATCCAGCACTGCACCATTGATGAGTACGTTGTTCAATTGAATTGTGACTTTGGCCTCTTCATCATCTCTCGATGTGGGGGGGGGGTGTTCTTTGGCTTGCATATTGCTGCATTCCGGTGTTTCTTCCTCTATTGAGTGCTTTAGTTCCTTGCTTAATCCTTCAATGTCTGTCATCAGGATTTTGGCCTTGAATCTTCTACATAAGTCCAACACTTATCTCAGCCCAGTTGGACCTATGTATCCAGCATCATTGACATTACATTGGTTTATAACCAGTCAGCATTCTTCTGGCTTTCTTCCCGGCATTCCTTATTGAGTTCCTCTACATGCCTCCTCTACATGCCTGCTTCCATTTATTTTCGGGAGATCTGCAATGATTTCACGTGAGCCATCCTCCTTTTGCTTACCTTGCCTTCTCTCTATTTGCTTAGTAGTTTGAATCCTCACCTTTTCATGTTGTTCCGAGTCCAGAGCTGCCTTCTTGTTGCGGGCCTAGGGTGAGTCTTGATTATGTAGCGCAGTTATTACTACACCAGATTCATTAGCTTTAGTCCTTGTTTCTACCAAGATGTCATGCACCTCCCTCTGTATATCATCTGCCTACATCATGTTGGCGCTATATTGTGGGGGCACATCATGTTCACCTTGCAAATGAACTTGTTTACCATTGACCTCGAAATCAAAAGTATTATCTAGATAACTATGAGAAAGAGATGGTCCTAAATGAAACAACCATTCATGACCCAAAATAACATTAGCTCTCGTAATATGCATAACTTGAAAATATAAGTGCATTTCATTTCCCTGAATAATGAGTGGTACATGCTTAACCACCGTGTCCCATATATGCTTATCATGCCTATTAGCAAGAGATACCATGATTTATGATCACTAGGGCTTTGTAGCAATTTTAACTTTTTAATCAAGTGATAATTCAAAAGTTATGTGTAGCCCCATTGTCAATCATGACACAAACTCTTCGTCCGTTAATGTGTCCATGTATCCGAACCAAATCATAAGGCCTAAAAGAGGGTACCCACATTGTAGAGGTTACATAACACTCATGCGTGGCATCAGTATGACATACTTGAACTTCAAAAAACTTTTGAGAAGCTTCAAGCTGTGGCAAGACTTGCATTGTGTGCACTGCCTTACAACCACCCTTATCGACATCTTTGTCACGGTTCTTTGGATAATTTTGTTTATTGTGATCAGAAGAAGCCATGAAAATAAAACATAATTTTTTCTTTTTAGCTCACTCATAATCTTGCGGAGACAAGGGCTCTTGGCCTTCTTAACCACATCATTACCTTGTTTGGCCCCCTTCTGTTTATTCCCCTTAGAACTATGGAAGTCGGATGCTCCAACCCAAGGTGTCTTGCCCGTGCGTTTCTTCTCAATATTATCATCGAAGATCTATGCACATTTTATGTCCTCTTTTCTAAATTTTTAGGGTATTGAGTTTAAACTTAGTCTTATATTCATTATCTAGACCACATAGAAAATCTCATACTTTTTGAAAATAATTTAAACCTTCAAGCTTGAGAATTATCTCGTAAGACCTTACACCTTACAGTTGTCCCAAGCATCTCAGTTAGGATCCTTCTCTTCTCAAGTAAGAATTCTTTTTGAAAAAGTGCCTGAAAAGCAGCCCATGTCATAGGTCGATCACTTTGGCCAAGACTCATCCACCACTTGTAGGCCTTGCCTTCGTGAGTGAGACTTGCCTTGAGCGCGCGAACAACACCAGGAGAAAGCTTCAAAAGGTGCAAGTCCATCCACTTTTGTAAAAAAGTGTTCACTGCATCTTTATTACGCTCCTTCTCTTCCCTCCAGAACACAGGAGGATTCATGCTCTTGAGCATAGCTGCCACTTTTTGATTCATGGGTGTTTCAATGTCTTGAGTTCCCCAGGAGTAGATACCCTTGGAGTCTCAACCGAGACACTCCAAAACCTTGAACTAGCAACCAACTACTTAAGAGTCTCTTGCTAGCATAAGGAAACAATGGCACAAGCTTGCAAGTGTTAGGAGAGTTAGATTTAAAATACCTGAGGCTAATGTAGTTCAATTGAGCAAGGTTTCTAATATATTGCCTATTGTGGATGTTTGGGTTCATGCCAGGAAAGTGAACAAGGTTTACATTGATGGGGGAGCCTAGGTGTGTGTTATAATTGAAGCGGCTATGTATGATATTAGATTGGAGGTGGCAGGGAAGTCTATTTTCGCGCGAACTAGATCAGGTTGCAAGGCATGAGAGGTATTCAATTTGTAATGGATTTGATTTATAGATCTTTTGTGGTACTTACCTCTTGTAGTTTGTTGCCCCAGGTGATAACCCAAAGGTGCAAAGGTATATTATGGCTATTCAAGAGTTTGATATGAGTTTCATCAAAGAGGATAGCGTGAGAGCTCACATGGCTGATATGCTCACCTATAGTGAAGTTCAGGTAAAGCCCAAGTCTATCAAGGATGTTGAGAAGCAGGTTATACCTGGTCATAACATGTATGAGGAGTTGTGGGACATCGATGGTATATTGTTTTTTGATGGAGCTTTTAAGAGAAATGTCAGCAAAGGAGGAGCGGGATTTGTTTTTGTTGATGAGCAAGGGAAAGATCTATGGTATGGCTAAAGAGGCTGAATATTTTAGCCTATGTTTCGGTCTTGAAGAGTGCAAAAAAAGAGAGGTCAAAAGGCTGATCATAAAAGCTGACGCCGTGGCTCATCATAAGGCAAGTACAAGGCACTTGAAAGGTCAACAAAGATGAGATGAAGGGCTGGTTTTTAAAAGTAAGAAAGCTTCTTAACAATTTTCAAGCTTTCTAAATATGGCATGCATCCAAGGATGACAACAAGAGAGCCCATGAATTAGCAGAGCAAGCCTTACCAAAGATGTGCATGCTATAAAGGTCCAGGAGCCTTTGTAAGTATCAAGGTAGAGAGTCTCTTCACGAGAGGAAGGGCATGTTCTTCTTGTAGGTTTTTCAAGAAAGAACTTGCATTCTTCAAAGAGGAAGGCGATTGAGAGAGCCATGAGGTATGTTTTAATTGCTGATCACCTTTATGCCAAAGGAGCTGATGGTGTTATGCGAAGAGTTTTATGTCATGGTGATGAGATTTAGGATTGCTTAAAGGCTTGCCATGAGGAAGGATGTGGAGGCCGTTATGAAGTTAACATCACAAAGAAGAAGATCTTGACAACTAAGCTTATGTGGCCAAGCATCAACTGGGATATTAACCATTGGTGCATAAGTTGTCATGTGTGCGAGGCTTTCCAAAAAAGGGTGTTGGTTCCAGACCCTATGCATCATATCTTAAGCTATGCAACTTTTGAAAAGTGGGGTATGGATGTTATAGGACCTCTTCCAAGGACCAAAAACAAGAAATACTATATTATCATTGTGGTGGACTATCTGACTAGGTAGCCGGAAGCCAAGGCAACAAGTAGTGCTACCGCAAAACAGGTGTAAATTCCTTTATGAGATGATTTATTGTCATTTTAGAGTCCCTTTAGAGCTGGTTTACTGATCAAGGAAGAGGCTGATGTGATGAAGAATCTTGCCAAGATGTTGAGCGTAAAGCACATGTTTACTACTCCTTATCATCCCCAGTGCAATGGGCTTGTGGAAAGTTTTAATGGTCTATTACACACAAGTTGTTATTCAAGCTCATGGAAGAACATCCAAGGGATTGGGATATGTATTTGGATAGGGATTTATGGGTGTACAGGGTGTCAGAAAAGAATGCTATAGGATTTACTCTCTATCATATGATCTATGGTGATGAGTGTGTGTTGCCTATTAATACCATGCTCCCTTCGCTTGATTTAGCACATGAGAAACACGAGAAGAAGAGATGGAACATCTTGCACTCTCTCTTTTTGGATAGGGATGAAGCCATCAAGTAGTATGAGAAGACTAGTCATAGGACAATTAAAGCATTCAATGAGAAGCTGGGCAACAAGGATTTGGAAAAAGGTATACTTGTGTTGACATATAGCAATACTCTTGATACTACTTTCTAGACCAAGTTTAGAGTGAAGTGGGAAGGTCCTTATTGAAGGTCTTTTTGGATAGGGATGAAGCCATCAAGTAGTATGAGAAGACTAGTCATAAGACAATTAAAGCATTCAATGAGAAGCTGGGCAACAAGGATTTGGAAAAAGGTATACTTGTGTTGACATATAGCAATGCTCTTGATACTACTTTCTAGACCAAGTTTAGAGTGAAGTGGGAAGGTCCTTATTGAAGGATCTTGATGGCATGATGCATCCAAGCAGGGTCAATGGCTTGCAGTTTAAGCCATACCACATCAGAGTCATGTAGAGCAAAGAAGACAAGGTGAAACACTTGAAAGTGTTTCACAACGGGGTTGGGGAAAATATGTGACAAGTTTTTGTGCCCTATGCAGTGAGGAAATTGACAAACTTAAAGGAGGAAAAGGTAGATTGAACAATGGTAGGGACAAGTAGATGCAAAAGTAATTGTGGTTGTGATGCAGTTTTCTTTGGAAACCTATTTTCTTTTTAGATAGTGTTTAGAAGCTAGCACAATCTTGTTAGTAGATAGGAAGTTGTGATTTATGTATGCTAGTCTAAAACGTGGATATACACCTTTATGTTAGTCGAGGTTGTGGATGTAGTATAAAATCAATCCAATTAGCCGGGATAAGTGGGTGGGATAATGTATAAAGGCCATGTGCCTGCTAAAAAGGTAAGCTGATCGCGTTGATGTGGGGGAAGATCCAGAAGAGAAAAGTTGTCGAAAAAGGAAAGAGAAGGAGGGAGATCAAAGATATCGGGAGGCAATTCTTTTTTGAAGGAAGGAAGGTAGGAAAAAGTCATCTCTTTGGATTTTTCTATAAAAAAGGCTGTGCCAGAGGATTGCAGGAGAATAAGGACACACCCATTAGAGTGGATACACAACGAGTTGCTGGGAGATGACGAGAGTGAGGCATGAAGAACACAACCATAGACAGAGAAAGGAGAAAGAGTGGAGAGTAAGAAAAGCTTAGAGAGAACACAACGATAGACATAGAGAGGAGAAAGAGTGGAGAGTAAGAATATCTGAGAGTAGTGTGAATAGGTGAGTAGTGTGAGTAGGTGTGGGCAGGGCCAGAGCAACAAGAGAGTGTGAGTCAGAGGATTAGCTGCTGAGGGTTGCAGGAGGCAAGCCCAAGATCTTTGACTAAATCTATGTTAGAACTTGGTGCTACCTAGGACATGCCCAACTGCAGTTTGTGTTTGAAGAAGAAGACAGAGAGAGTGAGTGAAAGAGGGAGTATGAATGGCCCCAAGGTATCCAAGGGCACCCAAGAATGTCCATAGGGCCATTATTTTCATGCACAACATGTGGAAGAATAGCCATAGGGCCATTCTTGCATGACCCCAAGGCCTCAAGGTCATTTTGGAATGGCCGTGGGGAATCCAAGAATGGCCATAGGGCCATTCTTTTCATGCACAACATGTGGAAGAATGGCCCATTCTTGCATGACCCAAAGGCCTCAAGGTCATTTTGGGATGGCCATGGGGGCTTCCAAGAATGGCCCACCAAGGGCCACTCTTTTAATGCACAACAGGTGGAAGAATGTCCCAAGGGCCATTCTTGCATGACCCCAAGGCCTCAAGGTCATTTTGGAATGGCCATGGGGCATCCAAGAATGGCCCTAGGACCATTATTTTCATGCAAGGCCATTATTTCATGACCCAAAGGCCTCAAGGTCATTTTGGAATGGCCATGGCGCATCCAAGAATGGCCCCAGGGCCATTCTTCTCATGTACAACATGTGGAAGAATTGCATGACCCCCCAAGGCCTCAAGGTCATTTTGGGATGGCCATGGGGGCATCCAAGAATGGCACAAAGGCCACTCTTTTAATGCACAACAAGTGTAAGGACCATTTCGACATGACCCCAAGGCCTCAAATATCCACCATTTTACTTTAAAATGCATCACAGTGCATGGAATAGTGGCCATGGGGGCATCCAAGAATGGCCCAAGGGCCATTCTTGCATGACCCCAAGGGGCCATGGGTGCATCTAAGAATGGTCCTAGAGGGCCATTGTTTTCCATGCACAACATGAGGAAGAATGGCCCTGGGGCCATTCTTGGATGATCCTAAGGCCTCAAGTCATTTTTGGGATGGCCATGGGGCATCCAAGAATGGGCCATTCTTTTCATGCACAACAGGTGCAAGGACCATTCCTACATGACCCCAAGGCCTAAAATATCCACCGTTTTACTTTAAAATGCATAACAGTGCATGAAATAGTGGCCATGGGGGCATCCAAGAATGGCACAAGGGCCATTATTGCATGACCCCAAGGGGCCATGGGTGCATCCAAGAATGGTCCGCTAGGGCCATTCTATTCAAGAATGGCTCAAAAGCCATTCTTTTCATGCACAACAGGTGTAAGGACCATTCCTACATGACCCCAAGGCCTTATATATCCATCATTTTACTTAAAAATGCATCACAATGCATGAAATAGTGGCCATGGGGGCATCTAAGAATGGCCAAATGGCCATTATTTTCATGCACAACAGGTGGAAGAATGGCCATAGGAATATTCTTGCATGACCCCAAGGCCTCAAGGTCATTTTGGGATGGCCATGGGGGCATCCAAGAATGGCCGTAGGGCCATTCTTTTTCATGCACAACATGAGGAAGAATGGTCCTAAGGGCATTCTTGCATGACCCCAAGGCCTCAAGGTTATTCTTGCATGACCCCAAGGCCTCAAGGTCAATTTTGGGATGGCCATGGGGAATCCAAGAATGGCCCTAGGGCCATTCTTTTCATGCATAATAACTGGTGTAAGGACCATTCTTACATGACCCCAAGGCCTCAAATATCCACCATTTCATACACAACACGTGGAAGAACGGCCCAAGGGGCATTCTTGCATGACTCCAAGGCCTCAAGGTCATTTTGGGATGGTCATGGGGCATCCAAGAATGACTCTAGGGCCATTCTTTTCATACATAACAGGTGTAAGTACCATTCTTGCATGATCCCAAGGCCTCAAGGTCATTTTGGAATGGCCATGGGGCATTCAAGAATGGCCATAGGACCATTCTTGCCATGCACAACATGTGTAAGGACCATTCTTGTACGACCCTTGGGCCTCAAGGTCATTTCGGAATGGCCATGGGGCTTCCAATAATGGCTCTTAGGCCATTCTTTTCATGTACAATAGGTGGTAGAATGACCCAAGGACCATTCTTGGATGACCCCAAAGTCTCAAGGTCATTTTGGGATATGGACATTCGGCATCCAAAAATGGCCCTAGGGCCATTTTTTTCATGCACAACAACAGGTGAAAAAATGTCCCAAGGGCCATTCTTCATGACCCCAAGCCCTCAAGGTCATTTTGGGATAGCCTTGGGGCATTCAAGAATGTCCCTAGGGCCATTCTTTTCATGCACATCAAGTGTAAGGATCATTCATGCATGACCCCAAGGCCTCAAGGTCATTTTGGAATGGACATGGGGCATCCAAGAATGGCCCTAGGCCCATTCTTGCCAGGCACATGTGTAAGGACCATTCGTGCATGACCCAAGGGCTACTCTTGCATGACCCCAAGGCCTCAAGGTCATTTTGGAATGGCCTTGGGCATCCAAGAATGGCCCTAGGACCATTATTTTCATGCACAACATGCGTACGGACCATTCTTCTATGACCCCAAGTTCTCAAGGTCATTTTGGAATGGCCATGAGGCATCCAAGAATGGCCCTAGGGCCATTCTTTTCATGCACAACAGATGGAAGAATGGCCCAAGGGCCATTCTTGCATGACTCCAAGGCCTCAAGGTCATTTCGGGATGGGCATGGGGCATCTAAGAATGGCCCTAGGGCCATTCTTTGCATGCCTAATAGGTGTAAGGACCATTCCTACATGACTCCAAGGCCTCAAGGTCATTTTGGAATGCCATGGGGCATCCAAGAATAGTCCTAGGACCATTCTTGCCATTCATAACATGTGTAAGGACCATTCTTGTATGACCCTTGGGCCTCAAGGTCATTTTGGAATGGCCCTTGGGCCATTCTTTTCATGTACAACAGGTGGAAGAATGACCCAAGGGCCATTTTCTTGCATGACCCCAAGGCCATTTTGGGATGGACATTGGGCATCCAAGAATGGCCCTAGGGCCATTCTTTTCATGTACAACTGGAAGAATGGCCCAAGGGCCATTCTTGCATGACCCCAAGGCCTCAAGGTCGTTTTGAAATGACCATGGGGCATCCAAGAATGGCCATAGGGCCATTCTTTTCATGCACAATAGGTGGAAGAATGGCCCAAGGGTCATTCTTGAATGACCCAAAGCCTCAAGGTAATTTTGAAATGGCCATGGGGCATCCAAGAATGGCCCAATAGGTGTAAGAACCATTCTTTTCATGCACAACTGACCCCAAGGCTTGCAAGAATAGCCCTATGGCCATTCTTTTCATGTAATTTTAAATTAATAACGGCCCCATAGCAACGTTCAAGAATGCCCTTGGGGCATGCTATTTAGGACCATTCCTTATGGTGATATGCATGAAGTTATCTTTTTTAGCTCTTGTGCATTGTTGCTTTATTTATTTTTGTAAATATATTAGAACTATTTTTAAATTATCTTACAAAAATCACTTTTACATAGGAAAAGATGTCAAGCAAAAGGAAGCTTTCATTTCCCTCAAGCATTGACATGGCCAGCGGAGACTTAAAGGATTGGTACCTTGATCTCTATGACCTTCAAGGCAAAAAGCTACATCGGATCCATCTCTTCATTCAGACGGAAGACAGCAAGGAGTCTTTTGAGGGTAGGGGACCAGTCAAGGCAATCAATGTTTTTGTGGTAGATTTGCATCAAGAAATCAAATACATTGATGTTGAGACTCGTGGGGATCTCACGTACCAACTCTCTCCCACTGCATATCACTTTTGCATAGGAAAAGATGTCAAGCAAAAGGAAGCTTTCATTTCCCTCAAGCATTGACATGGCCAGCGGAGACTCAAAGGATTGGTACCTTGATCTCTATGACCTTCAAGGCAAAAAGCTACATCGGATCCATCTCTTCATTCAGACGGAAGATAGCAAGGAGTCTTTTGAGGGTAGGGGACCGGTCAAGGCAATCAATGTTTCTGTGGTAGATTTGCATCAAGAAATCAAATACATTGATGTTCAGACCCGTGGGGATCTCACATACCAACTCTCTCCCACTGCATATAGGAGGGATCGTATGAGGGTTGATCAAGAGGACTCTATGTTCTCTAGAGGGTGGAACCTGACTATAGAGAATGTCTCTGACATTACTTGTGAAATGCTATTCAATTCTTTTATTATGATACTACAAAAGAAAGTAACAAAGAGAGATGTGTTTCTCGGGTTGGTGTCTCATCAAAAAGATCAAAAAAGTCAAAGGTACAACAAGTGGCCACAACTTTGAGACTGGGGGCTCCACTCTAACCATTTCTAGCCAAAAAGATCTAGTTAGAAAGGAAAAAAGCGAAGGATTTCCCTTTAGGAGGGATGGAGCAGTATGCACAATATTTTCCTGTGGGTTTATATACTGAGTACGAAATCCCCGTGAAGAATTATTTGGTAGCACCCAACCACACTATATGTCGTCCCATGAACATTATCAAAGAAGCAGAGGAAATTTGTGGATGGTTTGATGGAAAGGAAAACAATCCTTGTTCATGTGCATACCTAATGCCTGTCAAGCTGATTTCTGAAGGGCCCTATACACGAGCCACTAGCCAAGGAAGATCTAAGGGCAAGCGATGTTAAAAAATATGCATATTGGATCATAGATGGCCAACATTCTATCTATGCTGCAAAGGCAACTGTATCATTAGAGGATAATCTTGATCCGAGCTTACTCTACTTGAAAGATGTTTATAGGTATTGAAAGGCTCGGATTGTTGTGAATGCACCTCCAACAATGACGGTGGCCATCTCCAAGATGGCAAATCTAGAGGCACAAGCATTATTCACCGAAGCAGCCCTATAGTGACGTATTAAAGCACTTGAGAAGCTAATACGAGCATTATAAAAAGCCTTCAAGACCAGCAGTCAGCAGTTGGAGTCCCAAAGGGAAACCCTTCTTGTGTAAATTGGGATATAAGTCATTGTATCTAATGTTTTTTAATCTTATTTGATAGCTTTTTTGATGTACTAGAATTGGAACTATCTTGTTGTTTATGTTCTATTTGTTTTTTTGTGATGACATAATTTCTCTTCGAGTGATGAATCATCAATGTTTGCACAGAAGCAAGCAACATGGTTACATGCCTCGACGACATTTTCTATACTTGGCTAAAGATTATAGAAGATGTCGAAACTTGGGGGAAAGAAGCCTAATCCATCTCATTTCACATGCTTGTGTGGTTTAGAAGAAGACATGATCAAGCTTATTCAAACAAAGCTTTTGAAAGGGGACATCTTGCTCTCGAAGGGGGTTGCAGACAAGGAAAAGATTGACATGCTTGATAGAGTGATGCTACTGAAGTAGGATAAGGTTTTGCAAGAACAACTATTGCTTCAATTCAACAATGTTAATGATTCAAAGAAATGCAAGGACTAGGAGAGGAGCTGGTTTCAACTTATCACATTAATGATAGTGTCTGCCCCATGTGATTCATCGAAAGTGTGAGCCATGAATAAAGGTAAGATTTTGCAGGTTGGTAAGACGAACTTGGAGTTTCCATCAGATGCAAAGGGTTACATACAATGGATTGTTGTTGTCAATAGGGAAGAGTAGGTTGTGAGACTGATCTTCCATGGCGTATTCCCATTGTGAGCTTAGAGATGGAAGATGAACACTTTTTAGCTCGATTTTATCAAAATCAAATGCCCATTGGATTGTGTGTCCTTGGATAGCACATAAGGGAGTGGAAGAGATATGCAGTGGAGCATTGGGAGATTTTATCAATTGTTGAATGGCATCATGGCAGTCTCACAATCACAATATGCATTCCTTGCCTTTTTAAAGATTGTTGATATTGTGCGTTTGCAAGATGCTCTACAGAAAGTTCCTGGATGGCATAGAATGTTCTATGGTGCTCTACATTTTGTGTATGATGCATCATGCAGCAGTGGTGTGATCAAGCTCTTCAGTGTGCTTATTTTTTTGAGTAAGGAAAACACGTATGAAGGCTATGACAACTATGTTGGCACTCAGGGTTCCATCTTAGATGCAACTATATTACCATTGGAGTATGATAAAGTAAAGAGTATGGATCCCGTAGTCTTTTTACAACTGAAAAAGGCCATGGTCATCGATCAGTTCATAAAGAGTCTATGTATGCAAGATATTATGATGATTGATGTATATAGTAATGGCTTTGTGTCAAAGCAAGCACTGAAGGCAAAAAGAGAGGTAATATGTCTAGTGGAGAGAGCCCAAGATCGTGATGACATTCATTCCAATCTCTTGGCATTTGCAAAGTTGGATCATAGTGTTAGATAGTGGACAAAGATCCTTGAGGACCCACAATCAACTGCTACTTCTACCTCCCAAGCATCTGTTTTGCAAGTAGCTGAAGAAGCCCAACCCTTGCTTGTGAGACAAATTTCTACTACAGGTTTGGTTTCTAAGCTTATACGCTTAGAGAAAAGAAAATAATTTGTGTAACTGTTCACTAGATACTAAGAGAGCTTTCTTCTACAAGGAGTCTCATGAGCTTTCTTCTACAAGGAGTCTCATGAGCTAGCGGCATTGATTTTGTAAATGTTTTTTTCTTTATTGAATATAAATTTATCGTTTACCTTAGGTGCCTAGTTAAATATTTTATGGGGACGTTATTCTTATCTCTTCAATGCACAATAGAATGGCCCTAGGTCCAAACTGAAAGAGTGCACAGAGCGGAAGCAGAGTGGCACTAGAATGTGCTGAACAGAGAGTGCAAGAGAGAGAGAGAGATATGGAGAAAACTATGCTGAATATAGTGAACCAAAACAATCCTAAGCAAGAGACATTGTTAGTCTCATAAGTGAGGGAGCAAAATATGTACAAGACTGAATGAGAAATGAGAGGCAAGTCCCACCTATTTATAGGTGAGGAGGGCTGGCTGACTGGAGCATATGAGCTGAATATGCTGGCCGACTGGAGCTGAATATGCTAGCCAACTGGAGCATATGAGCTGAATATGCTGGCCAACTGGAGCATATGAGCTGGCCGATTGGTAAAATACCAAAAGGGCTAGGAAAAATCCCAGAAAAATATGTAAAATAGGGGTGGCCAGCCCACAATCAAGGGCCATACAAATGGGACCAAAAGGACACCAAAAATGGGTAAAAATTGGGGATGAATGTGTTAACACCCCCTCTCAACACCAGATGCTGAACATACCTCCGAGAAGCTGAAGAAGGCGTCCTCTGTCAAAGACAAAAGAAAGCAGAAACAACAGGTACCAAGAAAGCTCCACAAGCAATCTCCACAACAACTCAGCTACAAAAGTAACAGAACAAGCTGCCACGTACACTGTTCTTCTAGAAGAAATCAACCATGAAGGTTGCATCGTGTTGCTCCAAATATTGGTGGCAAACCCAAATATAAACATAGTGTCACAGGAATCCCTAGAAGCCTGTAGCTCCAAGAAGATAATATCCTAAAAAGAAATAGAGTCCATCTGCTCCAACTATGTACTACCAAGAGAGTAGCCAAATGCTGTATAATAGCACCCTCCTCGAAGGTCAGCATCGCCAGATGTAAGAACTCAACTACCCCCTCTGAAAACTCATGTCGGGACTCCACAAGCCCAACCAAATCCAAATCCCAATCCTTCAATCCCTGGAAGTACCACTGTGCCCAAGGCATGATCACGGACACACCTGACTACCCACAATCCAAAATCCTCACACCACAGAGTAAGGGAAGTAGGAACATTCACTGTAGTGGTAACTGAAGTAGTAGTAGCCTCCTCAATAGCATCACATAGCGTAGAAGCAGGCTCCTCCATAGAAGGAAAAGGGACCAGCAACACATCTTGGTCACTGGTTGACGAAAAAAGAATCGAAGACGAAGCAATAGGAGAAAAATCCCCCTCAGAAGTTGTGAGCAAAGATAGCCCACTATCTTCCTCAAAAACATTACCAGAGATATCATCCTGGCAAGGAGAAGTATGCATAGAAACTGAAGGCAGGGCAACAGGAGAAACAAACTCCTCAGATGCAATGAGAAAAATTGGCCCAATATCCTTCGCTACTGCAGGAACATCTCCAAAAGAAGTATCCACAAAATCACTAGCTGCACACCACCCAGAAGTAAAAAGCATCACTGGCATCACCATACAGGTCACAAAGCAACTGCCACACATAGAAGTTAGAAGCATCATCAGGAGCATAGATGAAGTGTCGAAGAATCGAATCCTGACAATTCAGGAGGAGAAAGCCATAGATCTGTCCCCGTCAGTCTTCCTCCACCGACACACATCCTCCGCAAAGACAAGGTCCGGCAAGCACCGATTCTTATACGAGAGAAACTCCATCAATCCATACTCCCTGAGAATAGAAGTAACCTGCAACTTCCATGACTGAAAGTTACCACCATCCAACTTGTCTGCCTCATCAAGGAAATAACAAGAGAGTGGTACGGGAGCCAAATCTGAAGTTGTCATCATTGATCCAATCAATAGGACCAACCCTCATAAGATAAAACTATCCAAATTGGAAAAAGCTAATATAGGGTCTTTCCTCCCACCAAAACGTAGCCCTAAGAGGCTGGACAGCACCTGAGAATCTGCTGTAACAAAAAACGCAGAAGCTTTCGTTGACTGTACCTCCAACCTTGAGGTCACTAGAAGAGGGAAGCAAAAAATGCAGATTTGACTGTACCTCCAACCTTGAGGTCACTAGAAGAGGGAAGCAAAAAATGCGGATTTGATATAGAGAGAAAAGGCAACCACACAGGGCCAGGGAATATGATGTAAGAGGTGCAAGAGGGAAAGGCAACAACAAAGATAGTAGCTTGGGCTCTCCTCAAGGAAATGCACAATCTCTGACGAAAAGGTGTCCTCCACACAGGTACCAAGAGTGCCACCAAAGCCTGCAACACCACAAACCCCCTCTACAAAGGGAAAGGGCCACGGGAGAGGAAAATGCAGCAATGAAAAGGTGCTATCATGTAGAAAACAGGCCCGCCAATCTCCAAGTGGGCAATGAAACGCTGATCAACAAGAGCCAGATGGCTGAATTGGTGAAGCCAATATGAAGGAAAAGCGACCAGCAGGGTGCTGTCTAGAAAACATAGCAGCAAAAGCTATGAATCTGGAAGAAAACACAGAGGAGTAGGTGCTGAAAACAGGGCTGAATCTGGGGTAGCAGAAAGGTTGCTAAACCGGGAGCTCTGATACCATGAAAGAGTGCACAGAGCGAAAGTAGAGTGGCACTAGAATGTGCTAAAGAGAGAGTGCAAGAGAGAGAGAGAGATATGGAGCAAACTATGCTGAATATACTGAACAAAAATAGTCCCAAGCAAGAGACACTGTTAGTCTCATAAGTGAGGGAGCAAAATATGTACAAGACTGAATGAGAAATGAGAGGCCAGCCCCACCTATAAAGGGCTAGTCAACTGGAGCCGAATATGCTAGCCGACTGGAGCATATGAGCTAGCCGACTGGTAAAATACCAAAAGGGCTAGGAAAAATTCCCAAAAAATATGTAAAATAGGGGTGGCCAGCCCACAATCAAGGGCCATACAAATTGGACCAAAAGGACACTAGAAATGGGCGAAAACTGGGGATGAATGTGTTAACACAAACTACATATGAAAAGTTAGGTTTTTTTGCTATGCGCAATCTCTTGTATGCATAATATAATGATTTAATAATGGTCATAGAACCATTCTTTTTATGCACATCAACCTTAAGATTGGCCCTAGGGCCATTCTTGCAATGCTCTAGTGTATTCTTCTAAGAATGGCCCCAGGACCATTCCAGTCTTGCATGCTCTTCGAGCCTCAAGCTCGTATTGGAATGGCCATGGACCATCCAAGAATGGCCCTAGGGCCATTCTTGATGAGCATGTGGGCCATTCTTGATGAGCATGCAAGAATGGCCAGTGGCCATTCTAGCCTTGGTGCCACCCAACTTCCTTGCATGCTCTTGGGCACCCAAGAATGGCCCTAAGTCCATTCTATTCTTGCACAACAGGTGTAAGAATGGCCCTAGGGCCATTCTTTCATGGCAACTAAGGCCACTATTTTGATGTAAGGTCCTCAAAAAGCACCCTCTGAGTTGCCCTAAGGCATGCAAGAATTTCATGTGGGCCATTCTTGCATGATCCCCGGGCTATTCTCCAAGTCTAATGCCATTCTTGCATCCTCTTTTGGTCTTAAGGTTATGTTGGAATGGCCATGGGGCATCCAAGAATGGCCCTAGGGCCATTATTTTCATGCACAATAAGTGTAAGAATGGGCAATTCTTGATGCTCTTGTGTGTATGCAAGAATGGCCTTGGGGCCATTCTAGCATGGGCTTGGTAAATCACCCAACTTTCTTGCATGCTTGTGGGGGAATCTAAGAATGGCCCCTAAGGCCATCCTTGCATGGCAAATAAAGCCCTTGTTTTGCCTTAAAGGCCTCAAAAAACATGTAAGAGTGGCCCTGGGGAATCCTTGAATGGCCCCATGGCCATTCTTGCATGACCCAATGGCCTCAAGATCATATTTGAGATGGCCATGGGGCATCCAAGAATTTCCCCAGGGGAATTCTTTTCATGCACAGGAGGTGCAAGAAACATCCACTACTTGCCTTACAGGCCTTAAACAACATGCAAGAGTGCCTTGGGGCATCCTAGAATGGTCTCAGGTGCAAGAATGGTTCTAGCGCCATTCTTTCATGGTGCCAAATAAGGCCTGAAAGAGTATTCAAGAGAGGCCTGAAAGAATGGCCATTCTTGTCATGCACAACAAGTGCAAGAATGGCCCGTGGGCCATTCGTTTCTTGCACCACAAGTCGTAGAATTATCTGAGGGCCATTCTTGCATGACCCAAGGGCCATTCTCCAAGTCCATTCTTGCATCCTTTTTCAATCTTAAGGCTATGTAGGAATGGCCATGGGGCAACAAGAACGGCCCTAGGGCCATTCTTTTCATGCACAAAAAGTGTAAGAATGGCCCATTCTTGATGCTCTTAGGCATGCAAGAATGGCCTAGGGGACATTCTAGAATGGGCTTGATGGATCACCCAACTTTCTTACATGCTCTTGCACATAATAGGTCAATTCTCATCTCTCCGCGTATAGATGGGCATAGAATGGCCTCAGGGAAAATTTATGCTCCGTATATTGATGAAAAGAGAGATATTCTCTTCTTTAATGGCATAGATCCAATTTATACCTTTGTTACCATTTTATATTGGCTTCAAGACATGCTTTTCTACTTTTTTGTGTTTGATGAAGATTGGCATCTACTCCCCTTGTACCTTGTTGGATATTAGAATGTACAACAGGTGCCTATCTAGTCTCCCTTGTGTCTACTAATGGGTCAAAAGTAAACTCGTATCTACATACAACCATGTACAATGCACAAGCTAGTATAGAATAGTTATAGCATGGGTTTCTAATTTCACTTATACTGCTTGTGCCTGGTACATACCCAGAAAATCAAGCATAGCTCCCTATACCATGTGTTGTGCGATATGTGAGAGAGCGTGATCCTCTTGGAACATCCATTTTTCCTATTCCAATTGATGAAATATTTGAAATTAATAATGTAACCTTTATGGTCACATATGGGTACACCATTGTCTAAGTCATATCATGCTTAAAAATGTTATCATTAGAGTTATTTTGCATAGGAGCCTCTTATGATCCGTATGAAATAACTATAACATCAAGCATCGCAGATACTATCATGAATGAAATTGCCATTGAAGTTATGGAGGAGTCAATTCCACTTAAGAGAGCAATGCTGACTGTGGTATTGGATTTAAATGGATTACTCTTGAAGCGTTGCTTCTAGCCATGTTCTCTACACCAATCCATTATGTATGCTCTAAATAGATACCTTATACTTTGTCCAAGGTGTATATCATTTTTTCAGAATGTTTTAGAAAAATTCAATGTTGTTATCTGGTCAACTGCAACACAGGAGAATGTTCTCCAGATGGTGAGAGCTTTGCAAGAGAAAGCTGGGAGAATACTTTCTTTGTTTCCTATTTGGAGTCAGAATGCATGTTATAGTTTTGAGAAGAGAAAAGTCTTCAGGCGCTAGATAACCCAGGTGTGTTGAGGCAATGTTTAAACCACTTGCAAGAATGTCAAAAGCCTTTCAATGTGATCCAGGGAGGATAGTTCTTATTGATGACTCTCCATATAAACCTTGTGTTGCTCCCTCTAATATCTACATCTTTCCAAACGAGTTTGATTTAGATAAGAAAGATGATAATGTTCTCATGTGAGAGCTACTACCATACTTAATGCTTCTTTGATGATGCAAAAGATATACATATTGTCATTGAAAATAATCGATATGGTCAGCTCCCAGTATCGAATGGCCATGATTTATATAATCTTGTTAGTGATGTTATATTGATAAATGGCAAGAGTATAATGTGATTTGGTCACAAACAAGGTTCAACATTGGTAAACTTCCTCTTGCAAGTCAATTACAGGACTCTTCTAAGGTGAAGGACACATGTGGAAAGAGAGGTGATAAAGGAGAATCGATTGGTGCAAGAAGCATGCAAAGCCTTAGTGGTAGCTCATCTCACGTCATGGGAGATAAGATAAAGGATATTATAATCAAAGAAGATCCTCAAATTTCAAGCATGAAGCCATCAAAATTGATTTCTCTAACCAAAAGATTGGGTTGCAAAGGAGGGAGTAACTTGAGGTCTCAGTCGGCAAAGGCATTTATCAATAAATTGCTAAATGATCATGGTCTTGTAAATATCAATAAGTAGAGCAAAGGTATTATCCTATCTAGAATTTCTCACTATATTACATATATATTCAGAAACTGTGTACTGTAACATTCTAACTTTCATCATGACCTTTTGTGTGCAGGTTTTCCTAGGTTGTAGAATTTCCAAAAGATCTATTCATGTAATGCAATGGATCAAGAACTTTAAATCAAGATATAACTTGGAAGTTTAGAAATATTCACAATGATGTACATGTTTATTCTCTTGTTGAATCTATTCAAGTTTTGATGGATTGTTTCAGTCTTTAGGGTCTTGAACTTTGTTTCATTTTTTCTAGTGTTAGCCTATAGTGGGAGTGCATCCTATTCTTAGGAGGCTCCTTTATTGCAACTTTTCTCATATTTTGTTAGACAGTTTCTTCGTCGGAGTACACCCTACTTCTTCGTCAGAGTGCACCCTCTTGAGGCTTGTTCATAAGTGTGTTCACAACATAAAGTTTATATACCACTTGTTTCTTATAATGTACCTAAAAACTATTCTAAAATCTATTATCTAGTATCTTCTCTTTTGTCCTTCTATAATTTAAAGCCCCTCGCTCAAGGTTTGATTAGCACCTTATACTAATAGCTTTGCACAAGGAGTTTTGAATGGCCCTAGGACCATTCTATAGCATGCACCTACTAGGGCCATTCTTTTATGGTAAATAAGGCCACTGTTTTCCCTTTAAGGAATGTCAAACCTAAAAAAGTAACCCAAATACAAGAACCAGAGGAGTATCGCCTCCCTTTTCAAGAGGAAGACGTACTCTCTAAAGAAGAGTCATTAGAGGTAGATTATACGAATTATGCGGTTGAAAGAGCACATGAGGAATTTGATGAATCCCTTATGAAATTAAAGCAATCTCTCAAATCCTCTTTTGGAGGAGTGCTCTTCTCTCGTTGGTGAAGCTAGCATAGCTTCAACACTTGCACCTTTAAAGGCTAAACATGAGTTACACCAAGACATAAAGAGCTACATAGAACAGGCCTGTATGGATTCACAAGTTTTCAAAACAGACCTCAGTTAAAGTTATGAGAGGACCGAGTGTGCTGTTGTACACGTTGGGTACTCTTGAAAAAGCTAAGAGCCAAAAAGAGGATGAAAGAGAATGGGAATATGAGACCAAAATGGGATCTGAAGCTGAAACAAATACTGAAACATCCATGGTTCCTCTTGAAGATTCTATCATGGTATAGTTGGATTTCCTTATGGGGCAATGATGTTAAGCGCAAATGCGGATTGATTAGCCCTTAGATAGTCATAACATCATGACAATAAGCACTTGGGTGTCATTGGGATAACCTAAAATCATCCCTAAAGACAATGGTCTTGCAAGAGGTGCCAATGGAAAAAACATTGAAGTTCCAGGTTACTTTACTTATGCTATACTCAAACAATCAGTGGAAATGTAGAATTTAACTTCCATGTTACCCAAGATTCCCTTGAGTATGATGTCCTCTTTGGTGGAGCTTGGGTAAGTGACTTATTGTATTCAATTGATGGATCCATGCAAACAGTCACCTCCAGCACTCCTGCAGGCATTGTGCAATTGCTACTTAACGGGAGGAAGAGACCATGGAGGAGCTGGAACTTCCAACATATCTTACTATATCCCAAGAATTATGGTTGGATTAGAAATTTCCACTAGACTCACCACAATTCAAGCACAACTTTATCCAACACGAGAGCACAATCTCATGACCCTCGAGTTATGGGATTTGTTAGGTCAACCAACACTCATGGCTCATCCTGATAGAATTTCTTTCACACAAGACTTGAACATGCCATGTTTGGGGTACTTTGAGCATACAATGTATATTGAAACTAACCTCCTTACTTGTAAGGTTTTTTGTGGTTGAGTATGTGTTAGAAGCAGATTTGATCTTGGGGCATAAATGGACTATTGATGCCCAAGCACCATTGTGCTTTGCTAGCAATAGGGTCATCATGATGGTCAACGACACAAAGTTGACAATACCATATCGCTAGGAAGAGGATATAACCCTAATGGATTTCTATGATGCTGAACACAAAAAGTTACAAGTCTCTTCCACGGAAGCCCCTCTACACAGTGACCTACCATCTACATCAATGACCGACTCTAATAAAGCATCTACCCCTTCAATTCCATCCTCACCAATGAAGTTCAATGCCAAAACATCACAATCAACAACTATTCCTGAAAAAGTTCCCCAAGCGCAACCATCTATCTCTAAAAAGAAACTCAAAGAAAAAGCCTCGACCTTGACAACTCCTCGTTCACCACCCTCACCATAGGAGACTGCTGCATGCTCAAAAGCATCATCATCAATAGCCACTCCACAAGAGACTCAAGCCTCATCGACATCAATGCTCAGAAAATGCAACCTCAATGCCAACCAATGTGATGGAGGGCCCCAAACCTTCCACTGTAACCAAAAAAAGAGTACTCCACCATGACAAACAAAATCAAGGTATCTTAATGGTATCAAAATGTGGGTGGAGAAGCCGCTACTTGTAGCCCAAGGCTACTACGAAGGTACCAATCCAATTTGGGTGCCTCGATCCATCAAAGCCTCTTCCTCAACGTAGCACTCAAAGGCCAAGGAAAAAAAAAGTACTCCACAACATCATTCACAAAAGCCTATGCGAGTTCCTCAAAGAACTCCGGCAACCCAACAAGTGTGGGTACCAAAAAAGATTACTGTAAGCACAAGGGTACTACCAAGGAAATACCAAAGCTTAGATTCCCAAGTGCATCAAAAATTTCCCTAAGCTTGAAGAAAGAAAGAAACCTTAGCACCAAAAGCATCAACCCACCAATTTATAATGTTCATCAACGATGGGTGTCTGTGCACGTGCTTCAACAACAAGGATACTATGATAGTAATCCCATCATATGGTTGCCAAAATCAAACAAAGTAAAGACAGCCTCACCATTGACTTCATCCCCAACAGCTTCACCTAAGATTCGACAAATAATGGAGGCCCAAGCAACACCAAGCAAACCACTCGTCGACCCCTCTCATGCATTCAGCACCTACACAAGAGCTCGTGTGTTCAATCAACCCTAATGGTAACCAACCAGAAACTGTATCTCCCGACTCGACAACACTTGAACCACAAAGTCAAGAATCAATTCTCACGTCTACAAACGGAGACTTATGAGCGCATTAAAGATAAACTCACAATGCTCTTTAAACATTAGTGCAAAAGCTACGTGACAGACTTAAGAATCTATTCTCTCAAAAAGGAGAGTAGCCACAAGAACCTATTGCTCACAAGGTGGTAACCAAAGAAGAAGAAGAAGAAAACAAAAGAGAAAAAAGAAAAAAAAAAGAAAAAGAAAAAAAGACACAAACACAAGGGAGTCACACATATGGCCTACCTAAAAATGGTAGAATATCACAAGCAACTCCCAACGATCTTCAATAGCCACATTACATTTTTGTTAAGCTTATAGCTTACTATTATTTTGGTTAAGTTAGTGTAGCAAGTGCTCTTGATGAGTACATATCCATACTCATGCACTGGAGGACATTTGCACCAAAGCCTCACCATTGATAACTTTCCAAGTACATCTCTGGATGAGGGGGCCATGGTGGGTGAAAGCCTGGTCAATGGTATAACCCATCGCCTAGAATCTTCCTTCAAATTGAAAACCTCTCCAAACAAAGCCAAATCTTCACAACACAATGATATCTACTCCTTAGTGAAGATATTTATATTAGCCTCATAAGTCGATGTAATTCTTTCAAGCCTTGCCAACAAGTGGCTACTTCAATAAGAGCCGCTCAATAAGCATCTATATGACTTAATTCTTATACTTCATGTATATTTTGTGAGATCCCTCTGTCCCCTCCACGCACTGGACTCCCGGTAAAACTGACAACGGAAGCAGCCCCCTCATGCGCAGGGCAAGGTTTCTCACTTGGGGCAGGGTTTCTCGAATGTCCGGGCACAAGACTAGGCTGGTGTCACTCCGAAAACCGAAACCGGGAAAATTTCCCATGCCCGGAAAGCGGGGACGATTCCACCTTTTTTAATTTTTCTTAACGAGTTTTCTAACGAGATCAAAATCTAAACTATCCTCCACCTGAATAAACTAGATAGAAGGAAACTATCACTGATTTAATTTGATTATCTGAGCAATTCAACGCTTTTTTTCTAATCAAGATTAGGCACAGCCGTTGATCCACTCAATCGAGAAATTTATCAGGGAATTAACTATCTACTCGAAGCCTAGCGTAATCCTAAGATTTTTCAGTTTGATTATTAAAACTCCATGATTCCAGCCTAACCCCATCCGGCCCATGGGTTAGCCACACCACCCTACCACTAGAATCGGTGGAACCAAACAAGTACTCACCCACCCATAATTAAAATACCTTTCTTAACTTTAGCTTTAGAGAAAACAGATACGCGCACACTCCTCTTTAAAACTTTAATATAAAAATAATCCATTGACAAAACAATTTACTGGTTACATATGTCATACTTCAAAATTTCCATTGAGTCTTTGTTTCTCACAAAACAGAATCACTCTGGACTCTCCATTGAGACCAGCCAGTCAACAATGAGATCCAGTTTACAATAAGTTTCTCGTCATCATACATATATATCTTCCACGACATACGCATGGGTGTCCTTAGCACCGCGAGCCCGTGCATCACTTGGTCAGAACCCTCCAGGATCCTCCTTAGGTGTCCTGGCACTTCACTCAAGGACCGCTTCATCGGCCCTCGTCCATTGTACCGGAAGCGCACCATTTTAACCATACCGAGGCTGGTCAAGACCTCGGCAGATTTTGTCGCGTGAGCTGTCCCTCGAACACTCCCCGCCAGCTGTTGCAATCAAACTTCCCTTAGATAAACATAAATGCCAAATGCTCCCTCCAGCATTCTGGTGTAAGATAGTCCTTTAAGAAAATAGGGTTTCTATGCAAGTTTTCAGTCTTTGAATGCCATGAATAAATCTTAAATCTGTATCCCAATATTTCTAGATCCAGGTCTGAATTCCAGACAGAATTCCTCAAATTCTGATAACTTGATCCTCAGATCAAAATCAAAAGTCTTACTTAGTTTCAGATTCGGTGGGTGTTTTGAGTGCATTTTTCCTGAACTGATCACATCGTCATTGACGAAGGGATTAGGTCTTGGTCAATAGTCTGAATCAGAGTTTGGGTGGTCTGGAAAGGTTCTTCCTAAACTATCTTTCTTGAAAGGTACTATTTCAATTTCTCTTTTTCTAAGTTTCGTTTACGAATATTTGCTTACAGATTTCTAAAACATGGATTTCTTAAAAAGAATAAAATAATCATTTATCTCGATCTCCGACTTCGATAGTTTAATTGAATTTTCTCATTACCATCTTAGTGAATTTGAAATGGTAGAATTTTCTCTCACATATTATCTACCTATTCATTTTTCTAATTTTTGTGAAAATTAAATAGAGGATTAAGGAGAATCCTTATTTAATTATAAAGGTTCTATATGCATCTAATTATGCATAAAATCCGATTTTGATGAAAGTCATACTTTTATCATCATAAAAATCATTTATGATGAAAATCACTCTTTTAATAAAAAAATATCTTTTATGTATCCATTTATGTATAAAAACCATTTATGATGAAAATCACACTTTTAATATAAAAAATTTATCTTTTATGCAACCATTTATGCATAAAAATCATTTATGATAAAAATCACACTTTTAATATTAAAAAATATCTTTTATGCAACCATTTATGCATAAAAATCACACTTTTAATATAAAAAATATCTTTTATGCAACCATTTATGCATAAAAATCATTTATGATGAAAATCACACTTTTAATATAAAAATATCTTTTATGCATACTTTTATGCATGAATTTCAAATATGATAAAAGTAACACTTTTATAATAAAATAAATTTCTTTTACACATACTTCTATGCATGAAAATCAATTATGATAAAAGTAACACTTTTATAATAAAAAAATAATCTTTCATGCATATTTTTATGCATAAAAATCAATTATGATAAAAGTAACACTTTATAATAAAAAAATAATCTTTTATGCATAATTCTATGCATGAAAATCAAATATGATAAAAGTAACACTTTTATAATAAAAAAATAATCTTTTATGCATACTTCTATGCATGAAAATCAAATATGATAAAAGTAACACTTTTATAATAATAAAAAATAATCTTTTATGCATACTTTTATGCATGAAAATCAAATATGATAAAAGTAACACTTTTATAATAAAAAAATAATCTTTTATGCATAATTTTATGCATGAAAATTAAAAATGATAAAAGTAACACTTTTATAATAAAAACATAATCTTTTATGCATAAAAATCCATTTTGATGAAAGTAACACTTTCATAATAAAAGAAAATTATTCCTTTATGCATAAAATCTATTTTTATGAAAGTAACACTTTCATAATAAAAGAAAATTATCAATATGCATTTTCTATGCATGAAAGTGACACTCTTAGAGTATAGAATTGATAGGAATTACTCTTTTAGCATAATAAAAGATAATTCTTATTTCTAAAAATTTTGCCATAACCTCCTTTGTATGGCTGATCATTTTTCAAATTTTCCTACTTGATTTTGTCATAAAAATTAACTCTAATTGATTTAAAGTAATCTATACTAATCAAAATTCACTTATACAAGAGAAAACATTATAAAAAGTTTAATTCCATCAATTATCACTTAGCTAGGATAAAGAAGGGTTGATTTACTAGAGAAGAGAGGGGAATGCCTTTTACAATGAGGCATAACATCATTTGCAAGATAGGGAAGACAAAAATCATAAAGAATTTATAAAAAACCATGAATTGAATGAAAAAGTTCGTCAACCTGAACCTCCAAGCATGGAAGTTATTCTTATCAAGCTTCTCAGCCACAATCTGGGTTATCCCATCATTTGACATCTTGCCAAACACACAATTTTACCAAAAACTGCACTCTGGTTTTTCTGCACAAACTGCTGTATTTTCTGCCCAGCGGTACTGTAGTACTCTCAAATGTCACAACTAGTGACTTCAATGTGCATACATACACCCAATGGCAACTGTAGACCTCTTTGCAGCACCCACAGTGTCTGCACAGTCAATCTGTCTTCCTGCAGTTCTTAAAACAGAGTTCTGCAGAGAATCGATGACTTACCCGCAGTGCTCGAAATCGCCTGCTTTCTGAAAAACAGAGGTCCAGACGCGTCCGAAACGCGTTTTTGACCCAAAAATTCAGTCCAATAGGACTTTATAGTTGCCCTATAGCTTTGCTTCTGCGAAGAAAGCTCCTCAATCAGAGACCGTTTGCCGGTGCCTCCCGTAGAGCTCCCGATAAGGGTGTAGTCACCAACACAATAGGGAAGAGTAGTTGAAGCTCTTACCCTCGTACCGCTTCCTGTGGTTCTCTTGCTTGCAGCTTAGCCCTTAGCACGAACCAGGCTCTGATACCATGAAAAGATGCAGGGGGAAAGAGAGCTTGAGCTCTTGCAAGCACACACACACACTCACAAAACCCTAATAGAGAACACACAAGGTGAGAGGCTGAAAATCTTCTTCTTCTCTACTCAACACTCAACACACCATATACAAGAATAAGAGTACTCATAATATGAAAGGTACTCAACCAATACATACAGGGTTCTCTATAGTGTGAACCCGACTAAATGAGCTGGCGCTATAACTATGCCAGTCTCTAGAATGGCTGTCACACAGCCTGTCATCCCACTGGCCGCATATCACCCAAGATCTCACCAACCATGCCAGTGGTGTAAGTGTGGGGCCTATCTCCCAAGCCGGTCATCAGTGTCCACCGCCTCACTAGATGAGCTCGATATCTCAACACCACGAAGATGGAGTTGTAACCTGATTGCACTGAAGGTAAGGGCCAGTAATAAAATCCATACTGATACATTCCCACTTCATCTGGGGGATGTCCAATGGATGTAACTTCCCAGGCATTTTTACTCTTTCAGCCTTGACTTTCTGGCATGTCAGACATTGACGTACATGATTCAGTACATCCTTTTCAAGACCAGGCCAAAAGAAGCTTTTCTTTACAGACATGTAGGTTTTTTGATGAAACCTGGATGTCTTGCTATAAGGCTGTCCTCATGGGCTTCATTCAGGATTTGATCCTTGGTTCCCACTTCATTGGGGTTGCATAGCCTTTATAATACATAATGCCATCATCCATGCTGTACCCCTGAACTTTGTTCAACTCTTGAGGAGTTTTGCTTTCCTGCATAAGTAGGGTAGCAATAGGGCCAAAGAATCTGTCCTGCATGATCTTCTCTCTTGCTTCAATAATCAAGGGATTTGATATTACAGTAATTGCAAGCAAGGAGGCTTTTCTGCTGAGGGCATTAGCTACCACATTCTCTTTACCGAGGCGATACTTGATTTCAAAATCAAATTCCTGTAGGGTCTGCATCCACCTTCTTTGGCACATGTTGAGATCCTTTTGAGTGAAGATCCACTTTAAGCTCTGATGATCTGTCATCAAAGTGAATGTTTGTCCCAGTAGGTAATGTCTCCACAGCTTGAGGGCATATACTACCGAAAGTAGTTCCAGGTTGTGGATAGCATAATTGGTTAGGGGAGAAGCTATGTGAGCATACTTTGGTATAAAAATCCTATACCAACTAGTCAATCCCAAGAATCCTCTGACTTCTTTCACTATCTTTGGTTCTGGCCAATCTATGACTACTTGGACTTTTGCGGAATCTAGAGAAATCCCATCTTTGGATACCAGAAAGCCCAAGTATTCAACGTGGTCAGCAGAGAAAGTGCATTTGCTCTTTTTGGCAAAGAGTTGATGCTTCCTTAGAATCTCAAGAACTTTTTTGACATGAGTCTCATGGTCAGCTGCATTCCTTGAGTAAATCAGAATGTCATGAAAGAAAACTAGAACAAAATCATCCAAGTATTCTCTAAGGATGTCCTGCATTAGGCGATTGAATGTAGCTAGGGCATTTGTCAATCCAAACGGCATGACAATAAATTCATAATGCCCATACCGAGTATCGATGGTTGTCTTCAGGATATCTTGCTCATTAATCCTGATATGATAATACCCTGATTTGAGATCTATCTTTGTGAAGATCTGGGCTCCACTTAGCCTGTCCAGAAGCTCAAATTCTGGGGATAGGATATTTATTCTTAACTATCAGCAGCTGATTCAGACCTCTGTAGTCCACACAGAGTCTAAGCGTTTCATCTTTCTTTTTCTGAAAGAGAATTGGCACACCCCCCTGAGAAAGTACTCTGGGGAAAGGGTCTTCCTTCACTTCGAAATCTTCCTGAATCTTGATTTTGATTCGGGCCTTGCTGCCTCTTCGGGGGTGGAAAGTTTGAAGTACTTCCCTGGGCTTGGAATCTTTTAAAGTTAGAGGGTACAGGCTTTGGCGGGACCTTTACTACAAACGCTTTGGTAAAATCTTTTGCTATTCTTACTGCTTCAGCCATGGACACTGGCTTAGCATTTTTGACCAGTGTGTCCAAGGGTTCGTTCATTCCCCGAATGAACCTGGCCATAAGTTGTTCTTCATCTAGAGGTGGTGAATATTTGAGTAGAAGAGCAAAGGCTTGGTGATATTCCTCGATGGTTTTTCTCTCTTGCTTTAATTCTAAGAATTCTTTCATTTTGGTTTCCAAAAATCCAGGAGGATAAAATCTTTTTCTTAGATAGGTTTTTAGATCATTCCAGGACTGAGTATTTCTGTCCAAATGGTTGGTGTCACAGTGGTTCCTCCATGCTACCCTGGCTGTTTTCACTACTTTCAGCCAGGCAAGAGCCATTTTACTCTGCTCATTGTAGCCTATGATGTCAAAATACTCTTCCATGGCTTCCACCCATTTCTCCACAGCCTCGCCCAGGTTCTCCCCTTCTCCTTTGAAGGGTCCTAGCTAAGTCCTATGAAGAGCCTTGCGAACATCAGGGTCAAGCTCGTCATCTTCAGAGACAGGGTCTGGCTGACGGCCACGGTTTCCTCGTCTCATGATTCTGCCAAAAATTTATATATTATTAAATTTTTATTTTGATATTATCCACGAGATCCTAAGACTTAAGAGGTTCGAAAAAACAATTTCTTAAACAAGACAATGATCTTATTGGAGATCTATGACATATGTTCCGATAACAGATTTTTCTTATCAGATCATCCCCATAAATAATCACTTATACAATAGGGAATTTTTCTCCGAAAAACATTTCTTTATTTATATAAAAGTTGCAATATGTACATAGAACAGCTCGGCTCCAGAATTCAAAATCTCCTCGGGAGACGCATACGACGACGGTATTGGGCCATAGCCATGCCCTGATACAAACGTCCACTTACTGACAAGGGAGCTATTATCTTACTGACAAGGGAGCTATTATCTTCCATTTAGGAATAAAGCAACTAAGGAGTCTGTAGACTTGGCATGAAAGTCTGAAATTCCGAGGCGTCGAGTGATATAGAATGACGCCACGCACCATTTTCAGCTTTAACAAGATCATAGCCAATGAGAGGTTTTGCCACAGCATTGCACGGTGGTCGCAAGAGGCGTGGACATATTGTCTTGCAAACCACTTATGCTGTAGTCTCTCCACTGGGTTAGGAAAATATAAATCCTTGAAATGACGTGCGAGTCTTGCTCGGCTTGTTCGAGTTGAAGCAGAAGAGATGAGATGCTCGAAGGTGAATGCAGTCATATCTTGAGACTGGGTGAGGTCGGGAATACCATATAAATAGGAAGCTTCCATCTATAAAAACAATTTCTTTGATTTTAAAAATTCTTCATTAAAGAAGCTTACAGAATGAAAATACATTATGAAAATGCTTTTTCTGAGTTCTTATTTTATCAATTTCTGATAAGAATTTATTTATCTTTCTTAGCTTTTAGCAAAGCTCTGATACCAACTGTGAGATCCCTCTGCCCCCTCCGTGCACTGGACTCCCGGTAGACAGAGCGGAAGCAGCCCCCTCGTGCACGGGGCAGGGTTTCTCACTCGGGGCCTCGCCCTCGAATGTCCGAGCACGAGACTAGGCTGGTGGTCACTCCGAAAACCGAAACCAGGAAAATTTCCCATGCCCAAAAAGCGGGGACGATTCCACCTTTTTGAATTTTTCTTACGATTTTCTAACGAGATCAAAATCTAAACTATCCTCCACCTGAATAAACTAGATAGAAGTAACTATCACTGATATAATTTGATCATCTGAGCAATTCAATGCTTTTTTCCTAATCAAGATTCCACCTTTTTGAATTTTTCTTAACGAGTTTTCTAACGAGATCAAAATCTAAACTATCCTCCACCTGAATAAACTAGATAGAAGTAACTATCACTGATATAATTTGATCATCTGAGCAATTCAACGCTTTTTTCTTAATCAAGATTAGGCACAGCCGTTGATCCACTCAATCGAGAAATTTATCAAGGAATTAACTATCTACTCGAAGCCTAGCATAATCCTAAGATTTTTCAGTTTGATTATCAAAACTCCATGATTCCAGCCTATCCGGCCCATGGGTTAGCCACCACCCTACCACTGGAATCGGTGGACACCCTACCACTGGAATCGGTGGAACCAAACAAGTACTCACCCACCCATAATTGAAATGCCTTTATTAACTTTAGCTTTAGAAAATAGATACGCACACACTCCACTTTTAAAACTTTAATATAAAAATAATCCATTGACAAAACAATTTACTGGTTACACATATACTTCAAAATTTCCATTGAGTCTTTGTTTCTCACAAAACAGAATCACTCTGGACTCTCCATTGAGACCAGCCAGTCAACAATGAGATCCAGTAACAGATTATAATAAGTTTCTCGTCATCATACATATATATCTTCCACGATATACGCATGGGTGTTCTCGGCACCGCGATCCCGTGCATCACCTGGTCAGAACCTTCCAGGATCCTCCTTAGGTGTCCTGGCACTTCACTCAGGGACTGCTTTGTCGGCCCTAATCCATCGTACCGGAAACGCACCATTTTAACCATACCGAGGCTGGTCAAGACCTCGGCAGATTTTGCCGCGTGAGCTATCCCCCTCGAACACTCCCCCGCCAGCTGTTGCAACCAAACTTCCCTTAGATAAACATAAATGCCAAATGCTTCCTTCAACATTCTGGCGTAAGACAGTCCTTTAAGAAAACAGGGTTTCTATGCAAGTTTTCAGTCTTGGTTTTGTTTTGAATGCCATGAATAAATCTTAAATCCGTATCCCAATATTTCTAGATCCAGGTCTGAATTCCAGATAGAATTCCTCAAATTCTGATAACTTGATCCTCATATCAAAATCAAAAGTCTTAACTTAGTTTCAGATTCGGTGGGTGTTTTGAGTGCATTTTTCCTGAATTGATCACATCGTCATTGACGAAGGGATTAGGTCTCGGTCAATAGTCTAAATAAGAGTTTGGGTGGTCTGGAAAGATTCTTCCTAAACTATCTTTCTTGAAAGGTACTATTTCAATTTCTCTTTTGCTTACAAATTTCTAAAACATGGATTTCTTAAAAGGAATAAAATAATCATTTATCTCGATCTCCGACTTCGATAGTTTAATTGAATTTTCTCATTACCATCTTAGTGAATTTGAAATGGTAGAATTTCCTCTCACATATTATCTACCTATTTATTTTTCTAATTTTTATGAAAATTAAATAGAGGATTAAGGAGAATCCTTATTTAATTATAAAGGTTCTATATGCATCTAATTATGCATAAAATCCGATTCTGATGAAAGTCACACTTTTATCATCATAAAAATCATTTATGATGAAAATCACTCTTTTAATAAAAAAATATCTTTTATGTATCCATTTATGTATAAAAACCATTTATGATGAAAATCACACTTTTAATATAAAAAAATATATCTTTTATGCAACCATTTATGCATAAAAATCATTTATGATGAAAATCACACTTTTAATATTAAAAAAATATCTTTTATGTAACCATTTATGCATAAAAATCATTTATGATGAAAATCACACTTTTAATATAAAAAATATCTTTTATGCAACCATTTATGCATAAAAATCATTTATGATGAAAATCACACTTTTAATATAAAAATATCTTTTATGCATATACTTTTATGCATGAATTTCAAATATGATAAAAGTAACACTTTTATAATAAAATAAATTTCTTTTATGCATACTTCTATGCATGAAAATCAATTATGATAAAAGTAACACTTTTATAATAAAAAATTAATCTTTTATGCATATTTTTATGCATAAAAATCAATTATGATAAAAGTAACACTTTATAATAAAAAAATAATCTTTTATGCATAATTCTATGCATGAAAATCAAATATGATAAAAGTAACACTTTTATAATAAAAAAATAATCTTTTATGCATACTTCTATGCATGAAAATCAAATATGATAAAAGTAACACTTTTATAATAAAAAAATAATCTTTTATGCATACTTCTATGCATGAAAATCAAATATGATAAAAGTAACACTTTTATAATAAAAAAATAATCTTTTATGCAAAAAAATCCATTTTGATGAAAGTAACACTTTCATAATAAAAGAAAATTATTCCTTTATGCATAAAATCTATTTTGATGAAAGTAACACTTTCATAATAAAAGAAAATTATCAATATGCATTTTCTAGTTGCAAAGGCAGATGCCATAATTACATCAGAACTCGTATCACCATCTCAAGTACCTATGCTATATTGTTGTGCTGATGAGATATGGTGCTAGGAATTACTCTTTTAGCATAATAAAAGATAATTCTTATTTCTAAAAATTTTGCCATAACCTCCTTTGTATGGCTGACCATTTTTTAAATTTTTCTACTTGATTTTGTCATAAAAATTAACTCTAATTGATTTAAAGTAATCTATACTAATCAAAATTCACTTATACAAGAGAAAACATTATAAAAAGTTTAACTCCATCAATTATCACTTAGCTAGGATAAATAAGGGTTGATTTACTAGAGAAGAGAGGGGAATGCCTTTTACAAAATGAGGCATAACATCATTTGCAAGATATGGAAGATAAAAATCATAAAAAACCATGAATTGAATGAAAAAGAGAAGAATCTCCAACTTACTAATGAATCTGAGAGCTTTCCTTTGGCTTGATGGTTTGAGGGTTCAACTCTTGTTTGATACAAGAGTGGCCACCAATCGTTTGGAAGAGGGAGGGTCAAAAACTAATGAATTATGAATTAAATTCACTGTTTTTGGCACTTGGGAGAGGCAGGGTAACAGTGTATAACACTATTGAGTTTCAACAAAGGGGAGGGCTTCTATTTAAAGGAAAAAGTAAGCTTCTAACCAAGCCAACTGATTCTAGAATTTTCCAGATCAGTTTGGTCAATTTTTGACCATTTTTGGGTTAGTTTTGGTCACTTTTTGGATCTAACTGAGACAGGAGAGAGGAGAGATAAAAATATCCCATTATTTGGGAGTTTAAAACTCATTCAAGCATGTGAAATAGGTGCCTCCTTCATGAGGGGAATTCCCCCATGCAGAGGTGTCAAAAATGTATCATTTCACCTAAATATCTCTCTTTTTTAACTATTAACCTTGTTCTTAGTCAACTCTTCATCTTATGTGAGTATTTACTCATTTTTGGGAGATTTTTCTTTTATTCTTCTATTTATCTCCTCCCTACATTTGGATGAATCTTATTGGTCCATAGGAACCTTAATTTAAAATTTTGAAAAAATCTTCACTCCCAGGATAATGCCTCTTGAACAGATTATACTTAATTTCTAATGCACCTTCTGAAAATCTTTTTGAACTTCTATTTCAAGGAAACTTATTATAATAAGATGAGAATTTTTTCTATCCAAAAATATTTAATATCTGAATATTATTTCTCTAGAATATTTTCTCTCTCTAGGCCAAAACTGGTAGTAGAAACAAAATCTTTTATATTTCTGAAGAGGGATTTGATTACAAGGGAAGATGTTGGACATCTTGAGAGCCTGGGGAGGAATCTTACATATTTGCTTCATAAGAGCACTTAAATATACACATAAAAGTATAAAAAGCACATGGGAAGAAGCATGCAGGAACAGGTCCTACTCAACAACATTTGGCAAGAATCTTGCCACAAAAAGGGACTTCATTAACGGCCAATTTATTCAAATGATGCATGTCGCTTCAATGAACCAAATGAGGAACTGAAAATCATAATCTCGTTTTGATGATTTTGTCTACATTCTTCCGGATCATCCTTCTCTTCTCCCCCATTATTAACATCTCTTAGTTTCCCAACTAACACAAATTAAATGAGGCATGTCGCTTCAATGAACCAAATGAGGAATTGAAAAATCACAATCTCGTTTTGATGATTTTGTCTACATTCCTCCGGATCATCCTTCTCTTCTCCCCCATTATTAACATCTCTTAGTTTCCCAACTAAGACAAATTAAATGTAACATTGCTTATGATTGCCAAAAAACAAGTGTGCGAAAAAGAAAAACATGCTCATAAAAATATAAAAAATGTCATCACTCGTGAAAACCCCAACCGACCCACCCTATTAGGAAATTCCACTAGCCTCTAACCTTTTCATTTACTAACTAGCCTTTCTTATTCCTTCTAGAGGAACAGAGACCATTGAACGTCACTCAACTTCAAAGGCCATCAACAAAACTTGTTAATTCTCCCCACACAAAGGTCTTCAACGTGATCCATTATCTTATATCAAGGAGTCAAGGTAGATACACCAAAAGGTCATACATTCAAGATATAAAGCAATGGTGTCCAAATCTACAACTTGGATGGACACCCATAATGGTCCTATGTAATACTTATGGTGATTTCCACTTCAAGAGCATGTGGTAGTAAGTTAGGATGAAGTCCCAAGTGATGTACTTCATGGATATATTATGAGAGTGGTCATTGTAATAGCATTAGGCCTCTTATGAGCCTAAAGTGCCCAACCGACCACAGTTTAAATGTGTGAACACTTATGGCCATGTATATAAGTGAAAATCTCTCATAATACGGAAGACTCTCCCATTGTGCAATAGAGTCTTGCTCTTGCTAATCCTCTTGCTAATCTCTCTCTCTAATGCATGCTAGTGAGTGTGTGTGAGTGAAGTGAGGTGAGAGGAGAGATAAGTACACGTAGTGTAACGCGGCGGTGTGACAATGCTCATGGGAGACACAGTGGAATGGCTTTTCAAGGATTTGTAGAGCTTGGAAACCTCAAGGGTTATGAGCTCGGCCATTGGAAAGATCCTCATGACAATTACGGTTCACGAGGTAATCTCTTATTGGATGTGTTTTAAGGAGGGTTAGGGTGAGCCATAACACACCTCAATGTGCTTCGTTCTAGCATGGTATAGTGGGTTTCTAGCCAACTGTATGATATTCATGTTGTTAGAATAAATGACAACTACCCTATCAACAGCTCACCCATATCACCAAGTAGCTTATGAAACCAAGCAACCTCACAAGCTACCATAGCAATACACCCTTGTGCTCTGCGTCTGTACTCAACAAGGCAACTTTTGGCTGCTTCTTACTGCTCCAACTCATAGCAATACAAAACTACTGGTAGATCTCCTATCTGCAGCACTACCAGCCCAATCAGCATCTGTGTACCCATGCAACTTTATCTCTATACCAACCTCATAGAAAAGTCCATAATCAACTATGGACTTTATGTACCTGAGAATCTGTTTAGCCACATCCAAGTATGGCTTCCTAGGAGCCTGCATAAATTGACTTACAAGTCCAATAGCATAACTCAACTTTGGCCTAGTAATGGTCATGTAGATCAAGCTTCCCACTATGCGCCTATATCTAGTCGGGTCCTCCAAAAGCTCACCTCTATCTGTGGCGGAAAGCTTTGTGTTTTGCTCCAATGGCACTGAAACAGGCTTATAGCTTGTCATACCATACTTGGACAACATGTCCAAGCCATATTGCCTCTGCAGTAGCAAAATGCCATGAGGTGATCTCACCACCTCTATGCCCAAAAAATATCACAGCTCACCCAAATCCTTCATCTCAAACTTTTACTTCAAAAGCCTCCTGACATCCTGTATGTCAACATCACTATCATCAGTGATAATCAAGTCATCCACATAGATGAATAATAGCATGATCTCTCTATCTGTCTTTTTCAGATAAAGTGAAAAATCTACATTTGATATCTGAATTCCAATGGTAACAAGATACTCCCTGATCTTTTTTAACCATGATCTGGGTGCCTGCTTCAAGCCATACAAGGCTTTGTGTACCCTGCACACAAAATCTGGGTGTGCATCACTCTCATAAGTGGTGGCTATATCATGTAAACTTTTTCTTGCAAATCACCATGCAAGAATGAATTCTTTACATCCATGAGACCAACCCATTGCTGTAGCCATAGCAATGATAGCTCTCACGGTTGCCATTCTTTTGAAACCAGGCTGAATGTCTCTTCATAGTCAATGCCATAAGTTTGCGCATAGCCTTTGACCACCAATCTTGCCTTATACCTGCTCACTGAACCATCAACGTTATGCTTAACTTTATACACCCACTTACATCTAATTGCCTTCTTTTCCTTAGGCAAAAGCACTAACTCCCATGTTGCATTTGTATCCAATGCTGCAATCTCCTCATTCATGGCATCTTCCCATTCCTTATTTCCAAGTGCCTGCTCTTGTATTATTGCTTTAACTATGTAAGCATAATGATCCATCATATCTTAACCTATCAATAGGGTACCTAACCATCGCTGACTTGCGTACACCTCGATCACTGCCAAGTGTCCTCAAAATAGCCCCCGTTCTCTTTACACTAGTAGTAACCACATATGGAATGCCAAGATCCTCATCAAGGCTCTACTCAAAGAGTTGCTAGAGTCACCATCCACATATATGTGACCTACTGGCAGATTAGGCACAAAAGGTTGATCTACCTTTTCCTTCCCTCTGCATGATACATGTGTACCTACATCTGTCCTCAACCTGCCTGTGACCATGGGCTAACATTGGATCCATTTGCTAGAGGACTCTTGAGGTCCACTAAGAACCTGTGATTGCTCCTCTACATGTGGTGCAACATTAGCACTTCTTACATCTACATCTTCTATTGCCTTCAGTACTGGTGCATACCAGGTACTCATCTTGTCAAAGACAACATCTCTGCTTACTCACATCTCACGAGTAGTAGGGTTATAACATATTTAACCTTTCTATTCCATAGTGCATAACCAATAAAGATGCATTTCTCTGTCTTTGGATCCAACTTTGTTCTCACTTCATTAGGGATATGCACATATGCAATACACCCAAACACTTTCAAGTGTATGCGTGTAAACTTTTGTTCTCAGGCGTCATACCATGAATAGCTAATAGTGGGTGTCCTGTTCATAATGTACATAGCAGTTGCTACTGCTTCTACCCAAAAATAATGTGGCATATTCTTTTCAGCCATCAAGGCACTTGCCACTTCTGCAATGTACCTATTTTTCTTTTTGCAACACCATTCTATTGTAGAGTGCATGTAAACTGTCTCTTGATTCCCTACTTCCTTAGAATATTGCTGAACTCATTGGATAAATATTCTCCCCCACCATTTGATCTCACAAATTTTATTTGCATGCCTTTGTTCTTCTCGACCAAGGCTTTAAATCTCTGAAAGTGATCAAACACCTCACTTTTCTCCTTCATGAAGTAAACCCACACTTTCCTAGTGTGGTCATCAATGAATGTAGCATAATACCTCCAACCTGCAATTGTTGTAGTCTTGGCCGGTGGTCCCCATACATCTGAATGCATGACATTTAATGACCTTGCACTGATATGATTTTCATGTGGGAAAGCATGTTTGGCCTACTTACCAGCTGGCATGCTTTACATGCTTTGTGCATACCATCAACCTTAAACTTTGGCAAACCTGCAACAATATTTTGGGCCTGCATAGACTTCAGTCGCTGTACATTCACATGACCAATGTGCTTGTCCCATATATTAATATTTGCAATGACACCTCTTCCATGTGCAAACATGGCTGCCTTTACTTTAGACATGTTCACATACAAAGTAAACATCATGCCATTTCTGTTTCCCTTTGTAACCAAGCAACACTAATTTTTGAAGTCTTCCACAAAATGTCCTTGAGGATTAAACCTCACTTATAGACCCTGCTCAACCATTTTTCCAATAGAACTAGGTTCTTTGTAATATTTAGAACATGAAGTATATCTACCACGTACTTCATTTTGCCATCGTACATAGACAATGGCACTTTACCAACATGTGCAATGGGATGCACATTATCATCACCTATTTCTACATAACCTAGTTTTTCCATTTTTTGCATGTCTCTAACTAAACCACTCAGCATGACTAGTCATGTGGTTAGAGGTGCCAGAATCCACATGACTAGTCATGTGGTTAGAGGTGCCAGAATCCACATACCATGTATCTTGAGATCTTGACACATTTCTTGTTATGGAAATGAGCATGTGTTGCATCACAAACAACTGCTCACTTCTATCATCACCTCCCTGTTTAATAGATGATGCCCTTGCTGCAATTAGCTATTTGAGTATAAAAAAAACCACATAACATATAACACATGCAGATCTTGATTGGCATAAAATAATATTTGATAGAATTACCTACAAAAGCATCGGGTGTCAGCATCTCCTTCTGTAGTGCTCTGTAGCCGTAAATTGTGGCTCTACATATCTCGTATGCAGATGGTGCTCGACCATAATCCTTTCTCTGTCATTTAAACATTGCATATATATAAGTAAGAAGTGAATTGAATGCATATGAGATCATAGATACATGGATACATACATACATACATACATACATACATATATATATATATATATACACACACACACACACACACACACACACACAAATAGCTATAGATAGACGAACAAAAAATTTGTGCACTTACAAAGAGTGCTCGAAAGCCACTAGAGCCCATCCGGCCAAGCTGAGAGGTGTGCCCTGATTGGACACGAGCCTGTGCTGCCTCCTGCAAATTAAATGCACTTTTATATGAATATATAATTAATGCTATTCGAGAAGTACCTATCATATGCATTGAGTGAATTAACTTTGTGTACCTTCTGTTGAGGCCATGTCACTCTCAAGCGAATCTCTTTCCTGAAGTGCCGCCAAGAATCTCTGCACATCGCAGGTGGACGTGTATGCTCAGGGACGACCGCAAATTTCCCAAGCATTTTAACAACAGTGTGTTATTACAAGGTTTCACAATTTACGATCAATAAACATATAGATGGATATATAAACACATATACATAGGTAGGTGGATAGATAAATAGATAAATGTAGCGGTCTGTATGTGCTATGGATGCTCAATTGGGTGCATTTGGACAGCGTACTGGCTCTTCGAATGGACCAATTGCACATCCATAGTGCATACGGACCGGCCGACGGTCCGTATATGCTATGCTAACGCATTTGGGTGCATGTCCAATTACACCTTGAAGAACTATTTTGTGCAAGGTTACTGTAAGCCTCTAATATGGACATAAGTACAGTAAGAAGGTATGATTACAAATTAACTAGTTTCTGCTGAGGGAAGAACATTATTCCTAACCTGGGGATAAGCAAATATGCATTGTGTGCTACCATAGCATTTACAAACACTTCTAGGATGATTTTGTATGTGTATTATTTTTGTTCAAGTTTTCTTTGATTTTTAATGATATTAATATGACATTAATATTTTATGAATGCAGATTCCGGGTCATCCTCTGGGACACCGCCTCCTCCCACTCTTCCTGTGTGTCCATCTGTAGTTGCGAGAGGAGATGGTTCCTCTTCTTCCACATCATCTACGACACTAGGCGACTCACAAACATATTACGTTGAAAGAATCCCATGTTGGTGTGCAGCATGCCATCGCACTCATCGATGAATGCGACGCATATATTTTGCCCATATGGAGCAGTATGGTCCATGTCCTGATATGCCACCGCAAGAGGAACGGGAGCATCCCATGGTAAGTGATGTCATTTTAGAACTATGTATAAATTCATATCCAAGTTTACTCCGCACTATTAATCGTGTTCCATGTGTGTCTCACCCTTCATATAATCAACAATGATGCATTATTCAACACATACCAGTTCTACATCCTCAATTTCATGAGGATTGTGAAGACCATGGAATTGATCCTTCATTCCTTCCACGCACACGATATGGTCAAGCCATTTTTTAGTTGCAAATGGAGGCATCATCAACTTCTTTGCCCCTCTCAAAGACATTGGGTGATCATCCATTCCCTGATCGTCTTCTATCTCTCATTCAAATGTACGATCGTAGACGCTATGGAGGATGGTTGGGAGCAGCCCTTCTAGCCAGACGGAGAGGTTTTCAGCTTTTGGGGTGCTCGATATGTGATTGCACCATCTACCATTCCCAATGGTGGACGAGGTCACGCGTGCCCGCAAACTCAGAGGTGACTCTTATGTTATTTTGTGGGCCCATTTATGGTTGGGGCGCATGGCATGCACTTGTTTGCTTTATCAGAAGTATGACAACATATGGGCTTTGTGCTAATGCGGCCTCACTCACTGAAAGAAACATTAGATATAATTGTGGATCGCGGCTTTATATTGATGGAAGACCCTATGCTCAAGGAAATATAGCAGGGCTAATCAATAGTAGTAGAGGGAGAAATGAGAGAACAAATTGTAACTTTATGGAGTGTGAGAATAGTCACGAGCCATGTTATATGATTAGAGATGTACCCATATATATAGTAGTGTGTGCTACAAGATCATTACAAGCTGGCCGAGGAATTATTTGTAAATTATAGATGGCGTCGGCCATCACCAGCCCCTCTTTGAGAATGAAATTTGAGATAAAGTGTCGGCCTCTTAAATTATGTATGTTTCAAATAATGTATCCAACTTTGTAGCCCAATCAGCATTTAATTTTGACAAATATTTGATGATATATTTCATTGTCTCGTCAGTAATACAACTAAGGGTATTTTAGTGTCTTGTCTAAGGTTATCTTGAGTATAGATTTTTGCTGCTAATATGCTTGAATTGTGTTGTAAAAAGGGTTTTAATGTTATGATTATATCACTTAATAATTCGATTGTTGTTACTTTAAATCATTTCTTCATGTAGACTATGTTTATACATGTAGTGTCTAGATGTTGAGGGTGTATCTAAAGTCACCATATCTTGCCAAAGGAGTATATGAGGCTTTTACGTACACAAGATCCAAGTACATATCAATGACTTAGAGATGAGTACAATGCAAAATGCAAAGAAAAAGCGACCAATGAGGGACATGTTGATGATGACATCAATGAGTTTATCGACGATTGGTTCCAAGCAAGTAGTGAAGAAGAAACTTGTCCGCATGAAAAATTTCTACGAGAAGAAGCTTCAAGGCCCATCTACGATGGTGCATCCATATCAAGATTGAGTGTGACCTTACTCATCTTGAATCTCCAAACACGCTACCAATGGAGTAATGCATCGGTTTCTGCATTACTATCATAAGTTATATTTGTATTTTGTTTGCATAAAAATAATGGCTCTCAATCACTTTTGTGCTCATTAAATATTTACAATTGAGTGGTAGGCTTCTTTCGAACAAGATTCTACCATCAAATAATGTGATCCCAAAGTCGAGAGACGAGGCAAAGAAAATGATCGCATCCCTTGGACTCGAATACAACACAATTCATGCATGTGTCAATGATTGCATTTTGTATCGTGGAGAGTATGAAAATGCAACCACTTGTCCCAAATGCGGTGTTGCTTGTTTCAAGGCAGGAACCTTGAATGTCCCTATGAAAGTTCTGCGACACTTTCCCTTGGCACCACGAGTTGAACACATCTTCTGCAGCCCCGAAATAGCCAAGCTTATGGATTGGAGTTCGAGAAATGCAAGTGTAGACAGAGTCATGAGGATTCCAAGCGATAGCAAAGAATTTAAGCATATCGATGCTACATGGCCAGAGTTTCATTGGGGAGCCTCGCCATATAAAATTTGGAGTTGGCCTGGATGGAATCAATCCCTTTTCCATGCGATCGAGCAAGTGGTCAACTTGGCCCGTAGTTCTTATCAACTACAACATCCAACCATTCATGTCAATTAAGAAAGAGCATTTAATATTGTCTTTGTTGATTCTTGGTATGTGACAAATATTCTCATTTCTAAATAGCACACTCATTTCTATTTGAAAAATGTCAAATTTAAACGATGCATCAATGTAGGGAAGCGGCAAGTTAAAGACATCAACGTATATCTTGCACCGCTCATTGATGACTTGCAACAAATATGGAAAGGAGTAAATGTTATTGATATGTCAAAACCTGTGGGTAATAGAAGTTTCAAGGTTCGTGGCATTTTAGCATGGACAATACATGACTATCCTGCCTATGGCTTTGCATCAGGTACAGCAAGGCTCTTTAGTTGTTTGTTTGTTTATACAATCAAAAAATTTGGATGTTGAAAACATAAAAACAATTTTTGTTTCTCTCAGGCCTATCAACAAAGGGTTACAAAGCATGTCCACCATGCGGTGATTGGCTACGCTCCAAATATAGTCGAAGTTTGAGTAAAAATATATACCTTCGACATCGACGATTTCTACCTCCAGATCATGTGCTACGTTCCAAAGTGAATGCGAGACATTTTAAAAGTGGAGAATGGACGTTGTCCAACGCGAATGACTCCAAGATATTGGTACGTCAAGTGGACAAACGGACCTCTAATAGATCCAGAGGCAGAACTTGCAAGCGATAACGATGACGAATATGATTTGCGGCAGTCGTCGAGGCAAGAAATCAATGGCACAGAATTCCTCCATATGGTATACATTGGAGTATTGAAAAGATCTAAAAATAACTCATTTGCTTGATCCCATGCACATATTTAAAAATGTTGCACACTCGCTTTGGAATCATCTTGTGGGCTTCAAGGATACAGAGGCTGCAAGGGCAGACCTAAAGATTTGCAACTGCAAACGATCACTATGGCCTATAATCAATGAGGAGATAGGAAATATTACTTATTCACAGGCACCATGGGTACTCACAAAGCAAGAGATAAGCATCATCAATGAGCAGATACGATGCATACGTACTCCTACGGGCTATGGTGCTTCATTGCAAAACATGTTTACCATGAATGATAACTCTCTTTCAGGTCTAAAGACACACGACTGGCATAACTTCATTAAGGTATGGTGCCTCTCTAACATGTATCATCAATTTCTAATGAAGGTGCCATTACATTATCATTTGTTAACACTAGAGCTAATCTGTGTGCAGTACGTCTTGCCACTTGTTATCGACGGTTGTTTGACTGAGGGTATTAGGGATGTTATATATCGATTAGGATCATTGACAAGGTATTGAAAATGGAACATCATATTGTTCTTACTTCTTTGTCACAAAAATCTTATGCTAATCACATTGTTTCTCTTTATAGATGGATTACATCCAAAGAGATCGACTCACGTGATATCCCGCAACGAAAGCTAGAGTGTATTGAGCTCCTTTGTCTGATGGAGAAGGAGTTACCTTCCTCCTTTTTTGACATTCAAGTCCATGTTATGATCCATCTCGTTGAAGAGATAGATATTACTGGGACCGTGAGTACACGATGGATGTTCTGGGTTGAAAGGTACATGGGGGTATTGAAAGGATTTGTGCGCCAGTGATGAGCAAGACCCGAGGGATCCATGGCAGAGGGATGGTTGCTTCACGAGTGCATGTATTATCTATCCGAGTACTTGCAACATGTGGATAACGAAGCTCCTCCTGGCTGGAGAGAAGAATAATCAGACAACGAAACCACAGAGATGTTATGTGGGCAAGGGGTCCCACTAAAGATAAGTGCTAAGGAGAGGGAAGCGCTTAGTACTTTTGTGGTGTATAACTCAGATTGCATGCAAAAATGGATTGACAAGCATGACAAAGAATGCAAAGAGAGAAACCGGAGAAGTAGGGCATCCAAAAAGGGTCGGAGTGCACCTCCAACGATGAGCCTAGAGTGGTTGAATACACATATCAGAGAGATGCGAGGGCAGGGGTTTGAAATCTCACGAGAAGAGTTTGAGCTTAGCCTAGGATGCGACACCATGGTAAGTTACTCCAATGTTATATTTTAATTTGAATAATACTACATGTTTTTCTGGATTCTAACCATACATGTTCATGTGGTTCCCATGTGGTTTTAGGTCCGAGCTCACAACATGGGTGTGTGGTCAGCATCTCCGTGTCAAGAGGATTGATGATCTTTGTATCGTTGCGTCCTTTCATCAACTCTCTCGTGCAAGTGCTTGTGACACAAATTTGATTGAGGATGAGCTCGACTACGTAGGGGATCTGGAGGGCATATACGAAATTAACTATCATGTTATGAAACAGGTACGCATGATTCGTTTCAAAATATTATGCAAACCAAATGATTGAAATATTCAGCATCTTTGAGTAACAAGTTTATATACATTATAATATTGCAGGTAATTTTGAAGGTGCGTTGGTTTTGAGCGGAGCACAAAGGAAAAAGGGCCACCTTGAGGCACGAACAAAGCGGCTTCCGGTCCGTTGACTCATCGAAGCTCCTACGAACAACCAAAGAGCCCTATCTTCCCGATGCATGCGCAACAAGCTTTCTTTTACAAAAATCCAACTGGCAATCCATGGTGGCAAATTGTTCATGTGAACCCTAGAAGCCGAAGATTGTTTGATACCACCTTTTCTACTGAGCGTGAAAATACACCACACACAACAATGACCTCTAGAGAGCCCGACAATACACCAGACACAACAATGACCTCTATATCACATGGGCAAGGAGATACAATTCTTCGCATTAGAGAAGCAAATTTGATTTCACAAACAAATGTCACACCACCCTCAACGGATGATGAAGGGGATGATCTGGGTAAAGATTTATCGGATGATCTAGGAGAAGATCTACTAGAGGCTGACATTGAGCAAATCTCAGAATCCACCTCGAACAATGCTCCACTCCCTGACGGACTCGGCATATGCCTAATAGAGATGGAACTTCGAGGCTATGGCTGACAACAACGAGGTGTTCTTAGAGATTGATATCTTTGGCGAGGCATAGTTTCCAATTGTTCATAAACAGCTTGGCTCATCAATTCAAAAGAAAATGGTAATGTGTTTCTATCTCGATATCCTTTTTTTTTCATCGCTTGTTTTGATTATACATGATACTAACTATAGGGTGGGGTGGTAGGGGGAGCCTCTTGGTCTTAGAGTGGCCTTATGCTGCTACTTAGGGGTTCGATTCCCCTTAGGCTCGTGTTCTATAGTCATGAGTCCATGTACTATGCATGTGTGTGTTTTGTCTTACAGGCAAAAGTGTTGTGAAAAGAGCTGATCGTGAAGCTAATGCGCAATGAGCAACTGACGTGGCTGATGATGTAACTGACAATGTTGATGTGGCATCAAGAGCTGAGGTGGCAAATTAGCAACATCTAGTTAGGGTGTGCAAGCATCCAGTTAGCAAGGCTGGACTTGAGCGGTTTCCGAGACAAGTAGGGGAGAGAGGGTATAAAACTGCTCATACCCTTTATACCTGCTTTATGCCAGAAAGAACTCGCTTCTACCAGAAGAAGCTGGCCTTTTTGACTAGTAAAGCTGCCCTTTTCCTCAGATGGCGAGGAAGAGCTATGCACAAAAAGAAGAATTGGTGGGCTGATTTGTGTGTGTGTAAGTGCGAGAGTATGTGAACTTTCTAGAGAACGTTTCAGGTGTTTGATGTTCCAAACTTTCTTTATTTAATTTAACAATAATTCAACCATATTACTCAAAGAAAGAAGTAGACTTGAATAACATAGCAAAGCAAATAATTGTACCGTGCATTGTTCCGTCGATGCTTTAGAAGCATTTGCATCTCATGCAATACAGCGGTCTCGTCCCCAACCAACATTGAACTCCTGCGCGAGGATTGCCAATACATATTTCTTGTCATTATCATCTTGATCCCTACAATTTGAAAAAAAAGTCACTTTAGTTAGATTTATCATTTGATATCAATGTATACAGAGATTTTAAAAAATACATGAAAGAATTGGACTTACCGCCAGTGGATGTGTATCTTGGGCATGTATGTGTGCACGAGCTCTCTCAAGCGGCGACGAAAAAGTGCCCCACCGTGTCTACATACTGCACTCGCCCACTCTGATCCACCTGAATGCTAATGGGCATCGTGCTCGATAGCATGCAAAGCTCCGAGGTGGCAGGTGGAGGTGCAAAAGGAGGCACACATGGTGAAGGGACTGGTGATGGTGATGGCTGACTACTACTACTGCACAAAAAACACATATAATTTTTAAGATTCATTTTGGATGGTTTCATGAAAATTACACCTAGACACGGAGTAGATTAATGCATACCTCGAACGACAGCGCCTCTGTGCCAAGGGAGTGCCCTCGACCTGTGTCAAAACACTAGGGCGGCCCGGCGTCTGCTGCACCTGCGTATGCACCAAAAGCGTATGCACGGGTTGGGGTGTGCCGCCACCTCCAAGAATAGGATCCCTCGAAGAGCCCTCCCCAAAGGCTACTGGCCGTACTAGTGTCGAGAGGTGAGTGATGATTAACTCAAGCTAGGGTACAGTCATGGTAGCATACTCAATCATATCCTCATGGATGGACTCTCTGTCTACCACCATTTGTCTCAAGATCCTCTTGATGACCATCAAGAGGGGAGCCTTTTCTTGCTCAGCCATAGCTATTTCAAGGAAAAAAAATTGTAGTCAACTCATGAGAAAGAGAGAGCCAATAGAGATCATGCGTAAAGGACAACACAGTTATGTGCTTGGGCAAGAACTAAGGAAGTGCTCAAAAAGCCAGCAAGTACACGTCAACTTTTTTCTCGGAGGAAAAGTCGTGAAACCAAGGTGCACAGAGGCCAGCCAAAAGCTACTCTGCCCCCAGGTTATACTCAAGTGATGCGTGGACTGCCCCTTTTATGTTCCCTTGCTACTCTATCTTTTATTTACAATATGCTCTAAAAATAACAAGCATGTATTCTAAAAAAAACGCAGCTCTTTAGATCCCCACGCCTCAGCTGCTGCCATGGTTGAGCCTGATGCTCATCATGTACATGATGTACATAGACTTCATGTTTACCATGTCCAAGAAGTACATGGTCTTCTTCCTCGCGCTCCAGCACTATAGCTGCTCTAGGTTCCAATTGTGCAAGATGCACCATGTGTACATGGTCTCTCTCAGTTCCATGTGTGCTAGCCCTTCATCCTGTATAAAAGATGTCACCAACCTGTATTAATCAAATTTAATACATACATTAAGGATAATTACCAGAAGAACCATGGATGGACACCAGAAGCTCCTAAGCTATTTAGTGAGAGGTAGTCCTAAAGATATTGTAAGGCTATGATATGAGCACAAGTACAGCGAGATGGTATGGCTACAAGTAGCTAGTGAAGGATAGATAAGTTCAATACCAGCCAGCTACGGATTGCTGTGGATTAACTCCTCGCAGCTTGCTGTGGATTAAATCTTCTACAATTTCCTAAGTATGGAAACCTAAAGGCCACTAGGGCAGCCCATGTCCCTAAGGCATATGATAGAGAGAGAGAGAGAGAGAGAGAGAGCATAAGGGCAGGGGGTGCGTGTTAGAGCTAGATCTAGCCTACAAAGGAAATCGCACATCAAAACTGGCTAAGGTCATTTATATCAGTAGAAAGGCATATGCCAAAAGTGAATCGCAGCTCTAAAAGTGAGGAGAAAGGCTCCTTTTGCTCAGCGCAAAAGGAAGGAGGCCAGCCAAGCTGAGAATCGCCTTTAGACACCCCCGGCCGGCCCCCCGGAGCCGTGCCCTCACGCCCCCCCGCGAAGCCGTGCCCGAACACCCCCTAGCCGGCCCCCCGAAGCCGTGCCCAAACACCCTCCCCGGTCGTTCCCCTGGAGCCATGCCCGAACACCCCCCGGGGCCGGCCCCCCGGAGCCGTGCCCTCACGCCCCCCGGCCCCCGCCGTGCCGTGATCAAACACCCTCCCCCGGCCCTCGCGGTGCCGTGCCCGAACACGCTCCCCAGCCCCTGCGTGCCATGCTCGAACACCCCCCGCCGACTGGCCCCCGCGGGTGCCGTGCCCTGAACACCCTCCCCCGGCCCCCACGGAGCCGTGCCGTGCCGTCACCCCGGTGAGCCCGAACACCCTCCCCGGCCCCCGCGGTGCCGTGCCCGAACACCCCCCGGAGCCGTGCCCTCATGCCCCCCCTCGGCCGGCCCCCCCGGAGCCGTGCCCCCCCGTGCCCTCACACCCCAGTGTCGTGCCCTCATGCCCCCCTGATCGGCCCCCCCCGAGCCGTGCCCTCACGCCCCCGGCCCCCGCGGTGCCGTGCCCGAACACCCTCCCCGGCCCCTGCCGGAGCCATGCCCTCACGCCCCCGCACCCCCCCTGCGGTGCCGTGCCGTCGTGCCCCCCCTCGTGCCGCGCGGTGCCATCATGCCCCGCAGCCCCCCCGGGTGCCGTGCCGTCATGCCCCGCAGCCCCCCCTCCTCGTGCCGCGCGGTGCCGTCATGCCCCGCAGCCCCCCCGGGCCGTGCCGTCACGCCCCCGCAGCCCGCCCCCCCGGTGATGCCGTGCCGTCATGCCCCGCAGCCCGCAGCCCCCCCCCCCGGCGGTGCCATGCCGTCACGCCCCCGCAGCCCCCCCTCATGCTGCGCGGTGCCGTCATGCCCGCCCCGCAGCCCGCAGTAATCATGAGAACTGGGTTTAACTGTGCAAAAGCGATTAACATGATGTCTGACTGAATGACTGATAGAATGAACATGATCTAAGGCTGGTTACCATGTAATACTCTGATACCAATGTGACATGTGAGGCTTCGATCGTAGTAATCACAACCTTAGTCTAGCTAAACTGCACTTAATGATGTTTAAGAGATAGACAAATATGTGTCAATGCAATGCAGCTATATTAGATGATGAATGCGGTTACAATGAGATCCAAAGGCATCTATGCTATCCTAGATGATGTCTACCCCTGGAAGAGAGGGAAACATGCTGAATAATGATGAAGGATGGCTGAAAGATGGTGGCTGTCCTGACTCCAATGCTGAGTTCCACCGCTTGTATGCTAGTATCCCTCTATGTAGGAGTTGGGAAGATGGCTGAATATGCTGATGCATGGATGCGTTGCTGTTCCCAGCCCTCTTGGTGTAGAAACGCTGAAGGAACACACTGTTGGATGCTGAACTGTATCCCCCTTTGCTCCTAGGAAGGAAAATGCTGAAGAGATCCAGATGTCTATGCTGAAATGATGCGTTTGTTTATATATGGGGAATTGGTGCTGGTCGGCCAGCTTGGCTGCAGTTGGCCAGCTCTGAATATGCTCACGACTACCATTTAAATGCCATAAATGCTTTAAAGGCTGGTCGGCTGACTTGAATGCTGTCGGCTGACTTGAATGCTGTCGGCTGCCTCCACAATCTATGGTACAAAAAGGTACATGTCTGTAGCCCTTGGCTGCCTTCTTGAAAAGGTGATAACACCCCAAAATTCAGTCCCAAACTAGGACTCCTATTGACTCAAACCCCTAGTGGGCTGAATGATTAAAAACAAGGAGCACTTGGGCTATTTATAGCCCCTTTAAATCAATGGGGAACTGGCCTCGGCCAGTTCATAAATTTATTAATGCTCTTTTAAACACAGTCGACTTGATCACTCCTGCGCATGCTACTGCCCGACTACTTTCCAATCCACACACACCCTAGCGCCTGCTGTCTGCTGCCTCTATGTAGTACTGGTTCAGCCGACCATGGCTATGGGCAGCCGACACCTTCTGCAACCAGCCTACTCATCTCTTGTCCTGCTGATGTCAGCAGACAGTCCTTTCTGGAACCAGCCGACTGCTTCTTGCTCCAAGTCCTGCTCCATGTCCACCTCTCAGATGTTACACCTGAAGCTCCTACACTCTGGTTCTACCTATCTTCTACTGGTTCATACTCTTTATCTGGTTGCCTTTTCTGGATCTAGCGCTGAGAATTTCCATGGCATCTATGATGCACATGACATCCCCCTCTCCTAAACTTGATGATGACGGGAATCCAACCTGCTCTTGGATGACTGTCATCATCCCACCTATCCCGAAGTCCATCTGTCATCATCCATTCCTAGCAAACCTTTTTCTCTGAAAACCCGGCCTGTTCTCCAAACCACTCTGTCTCTGATGAAGATCTATGCATCTGGTCTTCCTCTAGTCCACAATCCATTCCTGCCCTGACTCTGAACACGCTCTTGGTCTTCATTCCTAGAACTGAGTCTGGCACTCTCACATCACCCTTGGAGGATCAACCTCCCTTGGGACCGTTACCTAAGAACCTATCTGGCTCACGGAACTGCCGTCCCCATCTGGCACTCTCACATCACCCTTGGAAGATCAACCTCCCTTGGGACCGTTACCTAAGAACCTATCTGGCTCGCGGAACTGCCGTCCCCATCTGGCATAGTGGAACACCACCAACAACAAACCTCCTGGGAGTTCTTCCCGATCTGTGTTCTCGCCTTGGGCTTCGAATCCGTGTACTTTCTTGTACCTTGGACCTGTACACCATCATCTGGGACGACTGATTCAATTTTTAGCTTTGCTGAGCCTGATGCTCTGATACCAATGTAACACGCGAAAGCTCTGGGTAGTCTTCTTTCAGCCCTAAACACTCTTGGAAACCATCTGATGCAAAAACGCACCATCTGATGCAAAAACGCAGATATAGAGAGAGACTAGAGAGAGAGAGAGAAGTGCAGGAAATTCAGTATAATCTATGGTGCAAAAAGGTACGTGTTTGCAGCCCTTGGCTGCCTTCTTGAAAAGGTGATAACACCCCAAAATTTAGTCCCAAACTAGGACTCCTACTGACTCAAACCCCTAGTGGGCTGAATGATTAAAAACAAGGAGCACTTGGGCTATTTATAGCCCCTTTAAATGCATGGGGAACTGGCCGACTGCTGCTGCTGCTGGTCGGCCAGTTCATAAATTTATCAATCTCTTTTAAACACAGTCGACTGGATCACTCCTACGCATGCTGCTGCTCGATGCTGCTGCCCGACTGCTTTCCAGTCCACACACACCCTAGCGCCTGCTCTACTGTCTGCTGCCTCTATGTACTGGTTCAGCCGACCATGGCTATGGGCAGCCGACACCTTCTGCAACCAGCCTACTCATCTCTTGTCCTGCTGATGTCAGCCGACAGTCCTTTTTGGAACCAGCCGACTGCTTCTTGCTCCAAGTCCTGCTCCATGTCCACCTCAGATGTTACACCTGAAGCTCCTACACTCTGGTTCTACCTATCTTCTACTAGTTCATACTCTTTATCTGGTTGCCTTTTCTGGATCTAGCCCTGAGAATGTCCATGGCATCTATGATGCACATGACAAGTGGTAGCAGGGGGTGCAAACAGTTTCTGAAAATAAGAAAAGCATTCATGTTGGAGCTCTAAGAAAGACAGAGTCCATTCACCATCCAATTTACGGACTCTGAGGCAAGAGGTCTTCCTCTTGTAAGCATGTAACCCTTGAAAGAGATTTTGAAGAGCAGCCTTTATCCATGAATTGAGTCATCCTTGCCCGAACCTGCCACTTGGCCAATTTCCATCGGTCAATAGCTTGCAAGAGAGCTGTTGACTGAGAGAGAGTGTCCATTTGTTGAGAGGAGAGGGGCTGCAATTGGGAATGTGCAGTCAAGGACTGAACTACTGCTTTGGCATGCTGAACTTTAGCTCTCCAGTCAGGCATGAAATTACTCCCATATTCATGAATAGCATGCTGAAGCCTGTCCACAAGGCGTTGCCATGCAAAATTACAGTCATAATGGGCATGGGCTATAAGAGGAATTATGGCATATCGGATCAATTGTTGAAATTGTGCATGCTGCAGGTATCCTTTATTGATATGTTTCATCCGAATGGAATGTAAAGGCATGTCATCCCAGGGCTGCCAAACTGAATATTCAGCCATAAAGGAGCATGGTCAGAGAGACCAAGAGAGTGATCAACCTCAATATGAAGACTGAAATCTGTATATTGTTGAGCATGCAGTAAATACCATCTATCCAAGCGAGCCCAGTAGTTAGTAAAGGCATTATGATGATAGGTGTAGCCCACTATTCTAGTGTGCATGGCTGTCCATAAATCTTGTGCATGTGTCGTGGTAAGTAACTCCTCCCATGATCGCTTTTCAGAAGGGATCATATGAGATCTATGAGTAGTGTTGTCTGATGGCATGGGAGAGTTATTAAAGTCTCCACCAAGAAGAGCACAAGATCGCCATGGGTAAGAAGCAATGGCATGCCACATGGAAGCTCTGGAAGCAGAAGTTTGCAAGGCATAAATAGAGGCAAATTCCCAAATATCACCATTGACATCACATTGAATCACCATCCATCTGCCATCACAATCATTGAAGGCAAGTTGGGGCTGCAGTTCATGTCTGACCAATATGCAAAGACCCGAGAAATGCTTAGTACCTGCATAGTGGATATCATAGCCCCCAAAATAGCCAGCCTGGCCAGCCATAGAATGTTGGTTATGTTCTTGCAAACAGAGAATGTCCGCCTACCTGGTTAAAACATAATTCCACACTAGCCTCCACTTAGAAGGATTGCAGAGGCCCTGTACATTAAGAGTGACACAATGGAGTTTGTCAAGCATGAGGATATATACAAAGGAGGAGACACAATGGAGTTTGTCAAGCATGAGGATATATACAAAGGAGGAGACCAAGAATATACAACCAAAGAGTGCTTAAGCATCAGCCATCATGGGCTGCAGCCCTTCCTTCCCTGGGTCAAAGGATAGCCCTTCCTCAGACTCACAAACAGGAATGTGTTTTTTGAGAACTCCAACCCAATTGAGAAGAACCGGGGGAGTGGGCTGAGGTAGAGGCTTGGCCTGGAGTAGGGCCTGGAGTAGGAGTAGATGCATCCTAGTGGCAAGATTGAAGGGGTCTTTGCCTTAACACCCTCTTGGGCTGTAAAAAAACATCATTATCAGGGGCCTTCTCTTTCTCTTTACCTTTGTCCTTGCCTTTAGCTATGGCTAGCATTTGCGAAGCCACTTTCCCAACTTTGGAGGCATTTTTATCCAAATTCTTGGACCCAATAGTCTCTTGCTTATGAGTGGGCTGAACCAAGGGAGAAGGTATAGCAGTGGCTGGAGGGGGATGCAAGACAGTAGGGCATTCAGAGGCCAGATGCCCGTACTTATGACATGAAAAACAAGCACCTGCAAAATTTCCCATTTCAATTCAAAGTACTTTTGGACCATTGGCAAACCTTCAACCTCGACTGCAATGGAGGGGAGGGTAGGGGTATCTGTGTCCCACAAAACAAAATCTATTACGATTCCCAGCAGGGTGAGGGGGGCAGATAACTTGGCCCAGTGCAGCGGCCAATCCTGGCAATTCTTCTCGCATATAGTTTGGGAAATTAACCACCTCGACCCAGATAGGACAATGATGTCGTATGAGACTTTGATAGTCCTTATTGGGAAACCATGGCATAGCATGTACCATTTTCCTGCCATAAAATAAAGGAGAAAATTCAAGCACACGCTGCTTCTGCAAGGCATCGGGGTGAGGTGAACTTCATAAAACCCACGGGAGGCAAAGTACACCCCCTCCACAAAAGAGCCACCAAGGATAGACTGAATCCATTGTGCAACATCATTGGCAGATGGTATCTTTCCAGAAAGAAGATAATGACTGCAGTTTGTGCAAGCTTCTTAAGCAGTTGTACCAGAGATGGTAGCTGCAATTTATAAGTAACCTAAGGAATAGGCTTGCTCCAATCCTGGCGAGATTGATGGAAGTCCTCTTTCAGAGTATCAAAAACATATTGAGCCTCTTATGGTGCGACATTGTTAGTGGTGCCAAAAGAGGAGTAAGAACTACCTGCACAAGTGGAGGCTAAAGGAGTCTACGATCGAGTATGTAGTTGATGATCTCTATGACTCCTCTATCCTTATGGAGCCTGGTTGACAACCAATGACAAAGCATATATAATCGAAAGACGTATGTAATGGAAACATGAGAAGCATCTCATTGGATCTAACTCCATAGGTACTATCCTAGCACAACCTCATGATGGTGTTAAATCTCTAGTAAGTACAGACCCAAGCACATCTTTTCCTTATAGTGTATAACCTATGAGAGAGGGTTGAATCCATCTTGAGACAATGGAATCTCCCTTGAATCAAATAATAGGGTGGGAATCTGAACATATAATGCTTCTCAATCTGCACCTCCCTAACTGTGTACCTTGCATAACTATGCCTCTCAAGTAATGCCCTTTGCTCTACCAAATTCAATCTGATTCAATCTACACTTAGTGGGATGATACTCTTTATTGGCCGATGATAATATGGCATGTGATCTTCCTATGAGGGTATCTAGGGCTGACAATGAATCCATTCTCAAAAACTTGCAGGAAGTGCTCTTTATAAAATTAGAGTTTTATAGGGAGATATAGTGGTAAAAGGAATCAAAAGATATTGATATCTAGATTACCCTATCATCTTCTTGGAGATTTCAATTGTGTGCCTCAAGGCCACGTGATCTACTTGCAAGGCTGCCACAACCATTAGTGATCAAACTGATCCGACTGCACCTATAAAGACGACACTCGGTCAAACCAAGGAAGCAACTTGCACTTGGATCATTGGGATCAACGCTTTTTTCCCCATCAAGAGGCACAGCCGTTGATTCCATAGAACAATTATTATCCGAGATTTACTTTATCTATCGTAGTAACAGAAATTGAGTCTTGATTTACGGATCCATCAGTCGAGACTACGATCCCATGGGTTAGCCAACTGCCCAACCACTGTTGATTTGGGATCCAATTTGGAATTTGGTTACGTTTTGTCTCGGGTACCAAGGAAAAGAGTTCCAAGTCTCCCTAGCCGGAAGTTCATGCAAACATAAAACTAGCCACACCACTTACACACCTACTAATATGAAATTGCCTTTTTCTTAGCATCAGCTAACTTTAAAACAATCCTTTAATGAAACCATAGTACCACTGATCACAATCTTCCAATTTATCCGGTTGATTCATAATTTCCCATAGAACGTTCACCACCTGTCCACTCAGGGACCTTTTCAATAGTTCCTAATCACTTATAAAAATCAAGATGGACTCTTGTTGAAGATCAGCAAGATCAACCAACAGATCCATAAAACGAGCCATGGACTCATCCATTGAAGACCAGCAAAGTCAATCAACCAGATCCATGCCCGGTTTCAGAAAACAACTTTTACTCCTTGTTCCACTATCTTCCTCGATGCACGTGTGGGTATCCTAGGCGACCCAGAGCCCGAGCACCGTATGGTCAGCACCCTCTAGGATCCTTCGGTCCGCAGGTGACCTAGCGCTTCACTCATAGGCCGCTTCCTTGGTCCCTCATCCACCGTACCGGAAGCTCACCATTTTAATCGAACCGAGGCTGGTCAAGGCCTCGGCCGACCTTGCTACGTGAGACGTCCTCCATTGACCCGTCAGCAGCAGTTGCAACTTTAACAGTTAGGTCTTCATGACCTTAATCCACAAGACGGTCAAAATGCTTCCCCAGCATTCTTGACATAAAACAGTCATTTACAAACAGTCACAAAATACAGTTTCTAAATCGAACTCTCATCTTTCCATCCCTCCTTAGTCCACATTACTTATTCCACATTCCATTCAATGTGTACTCATTCTCATCCATTTCCTCATATCGACGACACATTAATTCACATACACATTCACATTCACATCCATACATCCTCATCTACATGCATACATCCATTTTCACATCTTCATTTATACATCCACATCCCATACATCCATTTTCACATGTTCATTTATACATCCACATCCCATATCCACATTCATACATACACATCCATATCCACATCCATACATCCACATCCACATCTACATTCACATTCATACATCCACATCCACATTCCCATTCACATCTATACATCCACATCTACATCCGCATCTGTATCTACATCCATACATCCACATCCACATCCACATCCACATCCACATCCACATCCACATCCACATCCACATTCACATTCACATCCATATATCCACATCTACATGCATACATCCTCATTCATATATCCACATCCACATACATACATACATCCACATCCACATTCCCATTCACATCTATACATCCACATCTACATTCCCATTCACATCTATACATTCACATCTACATCCACATACATACATACATCCATATTCGCATTCCCATCCACATACATACATACATCCATATTCGCATTCCCATTCACATCTATACATCCACACACATACATACATCCACATCTACATCCACATTCACATCTACGCATATACATCTTCATGCATACATCCATTTTCACATTCATACATCCACATTTCCATCTCCACATTCACACATCCACATACATACATCCATTTCCACATTCCCATTCATATATCCCCATATGCCTTCACATCTAATCTTTTACATCACATCCATCCTTGCCCTATCCTCATGACCCATATACATCTTATCCTATCACATACACTTCTTACCTCATCTCATACACATCTTATCACATCTTAATTCATCTTATCACCTGCTAACTTATTTCATAAGCATCTTATCACCTCTTATCACATCTTATACACCTCTTATCACATCCTATCACATCTCATATCTATTTATAGAATACAAGAGAATTCTTATATTTGATATAAGATTTCTTTACACATTTATTTATGCATAAATTCCATTTAAGGAGATTAATACTTTCGAAGTAAAAATCAATCTTTTATGCATCTTCCTATGCATAAATTCATTTTAAATGAAAATAACACTTTTGAATTAAAAGTTGATCTTTTATGCATCTTCCTATGCATAAATTCAATTTAGATGAGAATGACACTTTTGAATCAATCTTTTATGCATCTTCCTATGCATAAATTCAATTTGGTAGGAATTACACTTTTAGAATAAAAGAATTTCTCTTATGCATCTAAGTTATGCATAAAATCCATTAGTGAGGAAAAAGTGAGCGCTCATACAGTTCTATAAAATCCTTCTTCACAGACTCACTTGCGTCTTGAAGGTGAGAAATCATCATGGATAAAACCAGTTCCTGCTGCCAAGCCATGAAGGAGATTAAGAAAGAAAGGAGATCGATGGAAGTAAGATTACTGTGAATGGTAAGTAAAAGTTACGACTTATATAAAGGAAGGAGCTAGCGTAACTTAGAAGCCAACGGTATCTTGTCACTGAAGTTTTACCATCTTTCCATGATTTGGGTTTGGCACATATTTCTATAGAAGGTTCACATGAAATACATTATGAACTTTGATGAGGTAGAAAAAGCTCGTAAGCTAAGTCACCTACTTTCATTGAAATTCGACATGGCCCACAATATCTGGGGGATAACTTCTTATACTTCCTAAGAGATAAAGAACTCCTTTTGGGCCGTACTCGAATGAAGACCATATCTGCTTCTTTGAATTCTCTGACTGTCCTCTTTTTATCTGCATACTGCTTTTGTCGATCTTGGGCAGTCTTTTAATTGATGACCAAAACCTTGGCATCCAAAACATCGGTTCTCACTTCTGAACTCATCGTTCTGAATCCTTAAAATAGGTGGGACTCCTGAGAAGTATTCTAGGGAAAGGGTCTTCCTTTTTTAAACAGAATCTTTCTTTTATTTTAGAGAGGGAATAATTATAAGATCAGAAAGGGAGATTCTTACTCCTGCATACCTTGAAGGCTGGGGGGAGGAATCTTACATTCTATCCCACTCAAAAAGTGCGAGATGTCCTCATCTCGCAACAAGTAGAGGACAACTCATTTTCTTAAGATCCAATTTATTCTGGGGTTCCTTATATTCAGGTCAACCCAACAGAATACGGGGATAAATATCCCTTATATAGAACTCATCATCATTAAATAACAATTCATTCAGATCATATCATTCATATCTTTAACACGATAATGGTCCATTAGACCGAAAAGTTTCCTTCTGAACATTCCTCCACGGGAATTTCAGTTAAGTAAGTTCTCAATTTGACATCCCTTAATTTGATCATCCGTGTCAAGTATTAACAGTAGCAATTTGACAGCACAATCCACTAATCTCATAGTGATTTGATGAAATCATTATCATCATTTATCATCACAGGGACTCGTCCCATTCATCCTCATTGTGGTTTTGCTCAGGTTATTATATTTTAACTAATTTCAGAAATCATCATTTTTCAATCAGAATCCAAATCAATTCATCAGTTCTCAAACAAAATTAAAATCATATCGACCACATTCAAAATCATCATCTGGATAACATTAACACTTATAATTTCAAGTCTTAGATTTACTCGTATATACTGTCGATAAAGAGCTGCAGTTATACCCTCGGTATATACGGGCCGTCATAATACTTGGAACTATAAGGTAAATACCATCATGTCTAGGCCTCAAGCAAGTCAGGGATTCTATATAAATGCGGTACTTCCATCTGAAGACCCAATTACCAAATTACGAATTTCAGTTTGAATATCAAATTGTATGAATTATATCACACAATTACAATCTTTTTGTGCTTCTTGACATATTTGGCTTCTCAGTTAATCTTTATTAGCCAATTGGCTCTGATACCAACTGTGAGATCCCTGTTCCCACTGCGCAACGAATTCAAGGTACTAGCAGCGGAAGTAGCACTTCATGCGCGAGGCAGGGTCCCACACTCGGGGCCTCGTCCACGGATATCCGGACAAAAGACTAATCCGTCGGTTTTTCCAAAACCAAACCCGGAAAAACTTCCCTTATCCGGAAAGCACGGGCGATTCCTCCAGGATAACTTTTTACTCTAACGTAGTCAAGACCATTAGTGATCAAACTGATCCGACTACACCTATAAAGATACTCGGTCAGATCAAGGAAGAAACTTGCACTTGGATCATTGGGATCAATGCTTTTTTCCCCATCAAGAGACATAGCCGTTGATTCCTATCCATAGAACAATTATTATCCGAGATTTACTTTATCTATCGTAGTAACAGAAATTGAGTCTCGATTTACGAATCCATCAGTCCAGCCTAACCCCATCCGATCCCATGGGTTAGCCAACCACTATAGTGATGGGATCCAATTTGGAATTTGGTTAGGTTTTGTCCTGGGTACCAAGGAGGAAAAGAGTTCCAAGGCCCCCTAGCCAGAAGTTCATGCAAACATAAAACTAGCCACACCACTTATACACCCAATATGAAATTGCCTTTTTCTTAGCATCAGCTAACTTTAAAACAATCCTTTAATGAAACCATAGTACCACTGATCACAATCTTCCAATTTATCTGGTTGATTCATAATTTTCCATCATTCCTTCATCAGAGTATCTATGGCATCATTGGCAACTAGAACGCTCACCACCTGTCCACTCAGGGGGCCTTTTCAATAGTTCCTAGCGCCCATAATACTCGGCAATATAATCACTTATAAAAATCAAGATGGACTCTCGTTGAAGATCAGCAAGATCAACCAACAGATCCATAAAAAAAGCCATGGACTCATCCATTGAAGACCAGCAAGGTCAATCAACCAGATCCATGCCCGGTTTCAGAAAACAACTCTTACTCCTTGTTCCACTATCTTCCTCGATACATGTGTGGGTATCCTGGCGACCCAAAGCCTGAGCACCGTATGGTCAGCACCCTCTAGGATCCTTCGCAGGTGACCTAGCGCTTCACTCATAGGCCGCTTCCTTGGTCCCTCATCCACCACCATACCAGAAGCTCACCATTTTAATCGAATCGAGGCTGGTCAAGACCTCGGCCGACCTTGCTACGCGAGACGTCCTCCAATGACTCTCCGTCAGCAATTGCAACTTAACAGTTAGGTCTTCATGACCTTAATCCACAAGATGGTCAAAATGGTTTCCCAGCATTCTTGACATAAAATAGTCATTTACAAACAGTCACAAAATACAGTTTCTAAATCGAACTCTTGTCTTTCCACATTATCCCTCCTTAGTCCACATTACTTATTCCACATTCCATTCAATGTGTACTCATTCTCATCCATTTCCTCATATCGACGACACATTAATTCACATACACATTCACATTCACATCCATACATCCTCATCTACATGCATACATCCATTTTCACATCTTCATTTATACATCCACATCCCATATCCACATTCATACATACACATCCATATCCACATCCATACATCCACATCCACATCTACATTCACATTCATACATCCACATCCACATTCCCATTCACATCTATACATCCACATCTACATCCACATGTACATCCACATCCACATCCATACATCCACATCCACATCTACATCCACCTTCACATCTATACATCCACATCCATACATCCACATCCACATCTATACATTCACATCTATATATCCACATCTACATCCACCTACATACATACATCCACATCTGTATCTACATCCATACATCCACATCCACATCCACATCCACATTCACATTCACATCCATATATCCACATCTACATGCATACATCCATTATCACATCCTCATTCATATATCCACATCCACATACATACATACATCCACATCCACATTTTCATTCACATCTATACATTCACATCTACATCCACATACATACATACATCCACATCCGCATTCCGCATTCACATCTATACATCCACACACATACATACATCCACATCTACATCCACATTCACATCTACGCATATACATCTTCATGCATACATCCATTTTCACATTCATACATCCACATTTCCATCTCCACATTCCCATCTCCACATTCACACATCCACATTCCCATCTCCACATACATCCACATTCCCATCTCCACATTCACACATCCACATACATACATCCATTTTCACATTCCCATTCATATATCCCCATATGCCTTCACATCTAATCTTTTACATCACATCCATTCTTGCCCTATCACGACCCATATACATCTTATCCTATCACATACAGTTCTTACCTCATCTCATACACATCTTATCACATCTTAATTCATCTTATCACCTGCTAACTTATTTCATAAGCATCTTATCACATCTTATACACCTCTTATCACATCCTATCACATCTCATATCTATTTATAGAATATAAGAGAATTCTTATATTTGATATAAGATTTCTTTACACATTTATTTATGCATAAATTTCATTTAAGGAGATTAATACTTTCGAAGTAAAAATCAATCTTTTATGCATCTTCTTATGCATAAATTCATTTTAAATGAAAATAACACTTTTGAATTAAAATTCGATCTTTTATGCATCTTCCTATGCATAAATTCAATTTAGATGAGAATGACACTTTTGAATCAATCTTTTATGCATCTTCCTATGCATAAATTCAATTTGGTAGGAATTACACTTTTAGAATAAAAGAATTTCTCTTATGCATCTAAGTTATGCATAAAATCCATTTATGATGAAAATCACACTTTTAGTATAAAAAGAATATCTTTTATACATACTTCTATGCATGAAATCCAAATATGATAAAAGTAACACTTTTATAATAAAATAATCAACTCTTATGCATACTTCTATGCATGATAATAAAATAATCAACTTTTATGCATACCTCTATGCATGAAATTCAAATATGATAAAAGTAACACTTTTATAATAAAATAATAATCTTTTATGCATACCTCTATGCATGAAATCCAATTATGATAAAAGTAACACTTTTACATTAAAATAATAATCTTTTATGCATACCTCTATGCATGAAATCCAATTATAATAAAAGTAACACTTTTACATTAAAGTAATAATCTTTTATGTATACCTCTATGCATGAAATCCAAATATGATAAAAGTAACACTTTTATGTTAAAATAATAATCTTTTATGCATACCTCTATGCATAAAAATCAATTATGCATAATATAAAAATCAATTTCTCTATGATTACAATGAATATCTTTCAATTAATCTAGGATGATAATTCCTAGAATATGGTAGGAAGTCCTCTTTTCATGCTTTGAATGAAATTATTTTATGCGTAATTTTTATAAAAATTTTGCCATAGCTCCGCGCTGCTAATCTTATCATTAAGAAAATAAATAGAATGATCCCTAATTGGATCATTAATCCATAATGGATTGAATCATCAATATTCATGAAATACATAAACTAAAAGCATAGAAAAAAACCATTAATTTGGCCTCAAGCATAGATTAATCTTGGATTAAGGAAAAGCTTTATGAAAAGCTTCATTTGGATTGAGAATGGGTCATGAGTATGACCATTTCTTGAGTGGGAGAGAGAGATTACATAAAAACCATTAGAATTAAGCATAAATAAAAATTTATGTAATTCTTAACTATCATTAATCAATTAACTTCAATAGCATTCATCAAATTATGTAACTCTTCACTACCATTCATCAATTAACTTCAATAGCATTCAAAAACCATTCCAATTAAGCTTCTCAAGCTTGAGAGGGGTTGAGAAGAGAGAAACATTGAGAAATTATAGAAAAGATCAAAATTCACCATTTACCTTACAAATTGCTTGATTCTTTGTTCACGGTAGAGGCCCCCAACCAATCAATTGGTTTAGTATGTTGATGAAGCCACCAATGGGGATTGAAGAAAGAGAGAAGTGTCAAAAACTAGTGAATTATTATTGAATTCACAGTTCTTGGCTTAGGTGGAGTAGAGTAACAATGCATTAAACATTGTTAAGTTTCAACAAAGGGGAAGGCCTCTATTTATAGGAAAAAGTGAGCTCCTAACCAAACAAACTGATTCTAGAATTTTCCAACTCAGTTTGGTCAATTTTTGACCATTTTTAGGTCAGTTGAGCTAACTTTTTGCAACTAGACTTGAATTAGGAGAGAGGAGAGATGAAATATCTCAATTTTTATGAGTTTAAAACTCATTCAAGCATGTGAAATATGCACCTCCTTTAATGGACTCCCCTTCCTTACATATGTGTCAAAATGGAATCATTATACTCAAAATATCTCATATTTTTAATATTACTCATAGTTTTTTTACTAATAAACCTTGTACATTTTTAACTCTTCATCTTATGTGAGCATTTACTCATTTTTGGATATCCAAAATATCTCATATTTTTAATATTGCTCATAGTTTTTTACTAATAAACCTTGTACATTTTCAACTCTTCATCTTATGTGAGCATTTACTCATTTTTGGATACCCCAAATATCTCATATTTTTAATATTACTCATAGCTTCTTACTAATAAACCTTGTACATTTTCAACTCTTCATCTTATGTGAGTATTAAAGGGACTCCCCTTCCTTACATATGTGTCAAAATGAAATCATTATACCCAATTATCTCATACTATTAAAATTACTCATAGTTTCTTACTAATAAACTTTGTACATAGTCAACTCTTCATCTTATGTGAGCATTTACTCATTTTTTGGGTATCTTCTTTTACAAAATTGGATTTATCTCCTTCCCACACATGGATTGATTCTATTGGCCCATAGGAACCTTAATTGGACCATAATCCAAAAATTTCTAAAAATCTAGACCCTTAGACTAAGGTCCTTTATACCCATTTCTAATTAATTTCAATTGCACATTGGAAAGTTCTTTTTGAATTTCTGTTTCAGGGGAATTCATTTTAATAAGATGAGATATTTTTCTATACAAAAATATTAAAAATCTGAATATTCTCTCTCTAGAATATTTTCTCTCTCTATGTCAAAATAGGCAGAGATAAGATCTTTTATATTTCTGAAGAGGGGATTGATTACAGGGGAAGATGCTGGATATCTTGAGAGGCTAGGGAGGAATCTTACACACATGCTAGCTCTTCACCCAAGTACATACCAATAAGAGCGACATGCTTCTTCTATTTGTTGTAGGTAGAGGTATAAAACAGTTTGATCGGGTAGGACCCCTGCTGCCCTTGAGCATTCTTGGACCGTACTGGCAAAACAACTCGAAACCCCTGAAAGTAAATGACAATGAGGAAAATGAGTACTGTTGCTAGCAAGTTTGTCACATTTGGAAGATTTTGCCTATAGAAGGCTTCCCTAAGAGCCAGGCAATTACAGCCCCTTCAAACTCGGCACCACGGCCACTGTTAATCGTAGTTGGACTGAAAGCCTTCCAAATGATGTTTTCACTGCAGAGATGGTAGCAAAGACACGTGAGCATCATGTTGCACGTGTGATAGTAAAGCTCACAAACTCAACCCAAGTAAAATTTACCAGATGTTGGTGGCAATGAACAAAGAGATGCCCGAACCCCAAGACATATCCCTTCTGTAGAAGTTCGTCCAAGCAGATCACAAACAATGATTCCAGCAAAGAACAGTTATACAATGATAAGAATGGCATTACCAGCACCCAAATCCCTCACATCACCATACATGCCCGAAAGCACATAGGCAACAGCCTCACCAATCGTGATCATTATGCCAAGAAGCTTTTGTGCACCATTCTTGTAAAACATATCTCCAAGTTGATTCAGCCAACAGAGGAGGGACAAAATTGTGAGTCAAGAGCCAGAATGACTCTAGGATAAGCTACCCTGAGAATAATCACAGCCTACACTCCCTAACACTGTGCCTTTCCTTTTGGTGCAATTGATACCCCAACAACACACACCTTACCTGGCCGCCATGAGCTTGGATTGAGAGACGAAGTGCGCACCGCCGTGAGCGTGGAATCAAACGTTTGAAGCTGCTACAGTGCGCGCGAAACGGGCGAAGAAAATGAACACTTTTAGTTTTTTTTAAGATTCGCGATGCATAAACGACCCCAAAAAAAAGTGGCTTATGCATCGCAAGTTCGATGCATAAACCACTCATTTCGAGCTTGCAAGGGTCGCTACTATGGTGGCATACACAACTACATTTTAAAGGTCGCATAAGCCTCCACGAAAGCGACCCCCGCTATTTTCTTCATATTTATATGAGGGTCGCTATGTATAGACCATTCTTGTAGTGAGTACTCCAAAGTGGCTATCACATAGCCTATCATCCATTGGCGGCATATCAACCATAATAACTGTGCCAGTGATATAAGTGCGGAAGCTATCAGCCAGGCGGGTCATCAATGTCCACCATAGCACTAGTTGAGCTCGATGTCTCAACAGGTCTTTGTATCAATATTAGATTATTTGTTCCATTTTTTACATTCAATTCTTGATTTTGAGATTCTTCTTCTTGGATTTGGAGATTCTAAGTCTCTCTCTCTCACGTTTTTGAGCTAATCACACTTTTTTCTTCTCTAAGTGTACATTGAGAGCTTGTGTTTGCAATGGATTGATCTGCTATATTAGTATCCTTTGGCGCCTACAAACAATGACCACATAGTCTCCTCCCATGTGTAGGTCAATATTCGGTACTGAAAGATTGGGAGTTACAATCTTCTCTCTTTCGTAATCCTAATGCTTCTATTAGTGTGTTTTCCATGTGTGAGTGAGAAGGCAACCCAAATCACTTAATCCAATTGTATCCAAGAAAGACCTGTCTTGTTTTTATTGCAAGAGAATGCCTATTTTCATTGCAAGTTGTGGGGCTGTATACTATTGCATGCGTGACCTTGCTCATACAACGAGGTTGATGATACACCAAGGTGTGCATCAACATGCAGTCTAGAAAGGGACTTGTTGTGCTGCCACCGAGAACTAAGGAACTAGTGAAAGAGGCAGTATCTGAGCGGACCACGCAAGATTCAAATGACAATTGCAAAGCACCTTATCATGGATACTGTGGTGAGGCCACAAAGTGTAATTGATAATTAGATTGCCCCCCCCCCCCCCCCCCCCAGTGGAGCTTGGAGTCTTTTAGAGGAAATACAGCCTCTCATTCAAGCACACAGGTGCAAGGGTCTATAATGTATATATTTTGATCAAAGTTCAATTGAAAATATTTTTTTATTATTAATTCCATATTTCATGTGTACTACTTTAGTTTAAGAGAATGGTTAACGCTTTGAAGCATGTTGGATGCTCTAGTGGACCAGAGTCTAGCATACTAGAGCTGAAGAAACAATGTGCGTATGAATTCTTTCACGGGAGTAGGTTCCCTGGACAAGGGAGACAAAGGACAACGAGCATTGCTATGTCTTCAAGATGTCTACTATTGGACCATCTTTGGGTGTTGACCTGGTAAGTCGGATGCATCATTCTGGGAATGGAGATTTGAGACATGCCTAGGTTTTCTTTGATCATGTGCGGAGGGTTACCAGCGGGTGGACTACAATGGCAACACATGTTTACGACCCCAAGTATACTTCATAATTATAATTCTGTAAAGTCCATGCCTATTAAGACCTTACATGTACTTATGTAAAGAAGATCATGCTCCATTATACAGGAGCTTATGACAATTTCCACTTGCAAAATGAAGGAGGAAGATACCGATGCACAAGCCATGTTTTGGCTTAATGAGGTAGTGGAACAAAAGGGTTTGCCAAAACTGGACTTTGCTGGCTTCATGGTTGGGGACCGAGGCTAGGGAAAATTGGAGGGCTGTGAGGACTATTTACAATGGTGGGGGCCAGACAACAAAATGGAGGGTAAAGAGAGATTATGCTTGTTCCATTGGGAACAAAGTCTCCACATACACACACAGTAGTATGTGGTGAAGAATCACCAGGATGAGCATCAGCATTTGTGTAGGCAATAGAGGTGTGTTGAAAGTGAGGAGCATACCTAAGCCAAATATAGATGTATAAGAGCATGGTGGGGTAACAGAAATGTGGGAGACGGAAATATTCCTGCTATGGATTGTTGGCTGAATAAGCTGGTGGAATGTCCGATACTCTCATTGGAGAAAACAGCTTGTCAAGGGTGAGATAATCATTTAGTGGTTGGTGGTAGTTATATTTGTATTTGATGTTATATTTAATTTCCTTCTTCATTAGCACGTTGTGGATGAATCTACGCAGACTACATTCCGCACAATAAACTTGGCGGAATTTTTACTGGACCATGATACATGGAGATTAGAATATTCCACAAATTGAATAATAGAAGAAATAAACCATAAACACTATAGCATAATTCAAGAGCATAAAAACCAAAGAACATGGGTGCAATCTCCCTCCCGATTTGTGTGGATCCACTCCCACATGCGGTATTTAAATCATATTATCATAAATTTAGCCCTTGGAGCCATAAATATCATAGCTTTTTCAAAATTAGACTTTTACAAAATTGAACCATAGTCCAATGCTTTTAAAGTATCTGATAAAAAATAAACCTTGCCCAACATATGTACAATGGGCCAAACCATACAAAATCAAATATTTAGCATACATATGCTCGGCTAGATAATCTCGTCCAATGTCCACCTTGGTTGTTCCGAACTCATGGTCTATACTCAACATAGTCCATAATGTTAGATCACCATTACTTTGGAATCACTCTCAAAAATAATTTGACAAATGGAAATCGTTCACTACCATGCTTCACACATAAACCATGCATCGCACATAGTTAATCAGATTTGTCACATTGGATTCACTCACAATGTCCTCACACTATGTGAAACATAATTAGTTGGATTCACACGAATCACATGTGTTCATAGAGTTGATCGGATTCACTCACAATCAAACTCACACCACACGTTACTGTTGATCGGATTCACTCACAATCAACTTGACCCATGATATTCTTTTCATTTATTGGATCACCCAACAATTAATAAATTAATTACCGTAACATTCTCTCTTGCTTGGGTTGCAACTGACCTCAGTTGCATATTTAATTAGCAAGTGAAGAGAGTTAGGATATAATATCCATCTCACAGATAGAATCCTTCTCAACACTAGATTGTGATAAGTTATCCGTCACATATAAATATCACTTATATTATCCGTCACACGGACATCAAAAGAGTATCCTTCACATACACTAGTACGAGTATCTTTCAAACACTAACATGAGTATCTTTCAGAGACATTAACATGAGTATCTTTCACAAACACCAACACGAGTATCTTTCACACACATCTTGTTAACCTAATTTGAAATAGAAAAGAGAATAATTTGAAGAAAGTATTTTAAATGAGGTGTTAAAGTTTAGAGGTTGAATGTGAAATAATAATAAGTTACATATATTCTTAAGTGATCAGTCGAAAAACATATGTGCATGATTGTTAGTTCACTCAAGTCATCCTGATAGTGAATGGTCTAATATGTATTTTCTTCCGCGTGTAGAAAGTACATATCAATTATTAAACTATCTTGACCAATATATTTGAATTTAACCATAGTTTTTTCCCTCTTTCTTGGAAAGAAGGCCACCTAAGGACTCTAAATTCTTTTTTTATATTGAACAATGCATAAGTATGAGTTTTAAGCTTACTTGTCTAGTCGTAGAAGTCATGATCTGAATTACCCTCCTGCTTAGGTTGGCCGCCGTCGTCTTTGTCTATACCCATATTCGTGGTCGTAGCTTGATTCTTTGTCTTCTGTGGACACTCGTATGCCTAATGCCCTTCTTTGTCGCACCTGTAGCATGTAATCATACGAGGCTTTCAATATCCATTGTTGGTCTTCTTTGCAGCTTCAGTTTTCTTCTCATTCACTTGTGAACCTTTATCCTTCCCTGCTTCATCTTTGTACTGAAACTTCTCAAAATGTTTAGATCGAGAAAAATGAGGACTATCACTGTAGTGTCCCTTGGAAATCCATTATTCTTCTCGTAGTTTGTTGCTAGAGAGATCACGTTGCTAAGAGGATGAAACATGTTCACTTCTACTCTAATAACTGGCCTCAAATCTGCTATGAACTTCCTCCTTTGCTCTTTTTCACACACTTTCTCCATAGCTTGAAGTTGCAATAATGTTTGCCAAAATCTGTCAACATAGGTTGATATGTTCTCCTTTTTGAGTTGTCTAAAAATATCCCATTGCTGTCTGGATTTACTCTTATATGATGGAGGTAAGAAATCCTTCTTAATCATCTTTTGAAATTCTTTCCATGACTTTGGTTTGCATTTGCTCTGTCTAATAACATTCCACCAAAGAGCTACACTGCCTACCAAATGATTAGTAGCACATTTAACCTTATCCTTCTCATAAATTTTTTTTCCAAAAAAATAATCATCAAGCTAGCTCAACCATGCAAGTATGACATGTGCATCCCTTTTGCCATCATAATCCTCAAAAGAAAAATATTTTTTTGTGTCTCTTTCCAGACTCTTGAGCTTTGAGAGTAACTTGCACAGTCCTTTGGATAGGGTCCTCCTCAAAATCCAAAGAATCAGATTTAGAATATGCACGTCTTTGCTTCTTGTGAGCATATTTCTGCTCAAGATCTTCTCTTTGCCTCTTCTCACTAAACAACTGAGCTTGAAGTGCATTTAATTAATCTTGGATAGTTGGTAGTAGAGGATAGGTTGCCATTGTAGAAAACAAAGTAAATATTATGAAAGTACAGAACTAAAAAAGAAAAAGTAATAGGCTTACTTGAGTGCCCGTGAATTTCAAAAAAGAAGGCTTGTTGCAGCGCTCGAAGTCGGTGGTGTCCAATCGAACAATAAGAATAATAATCAAATAAGACCTTGATGTTGACAATTTGGGAAGAAGGTCGTTCAAAAATGCTTCGAGAAAAAAAAAATCTTCAAAAATTTTGCTGACTTGATAAAGAAACTCGCCCAAAAGCATCAACAAAAGCTTCTAATCGATACTTAAATCCCTCTATTTGAATTGGAGTAGCTAAATCCAAAAGTTGTAAGTGGTTGAAATTTGACCAATTTGTTATAGAGGTTGTGAAGAAAATTCAAAAAATTTTCTTGGTAATTTTTGGATTTTCTGGGTAATTTTCCAAGCCCTTTCAGCTTTTGTAAGATTTTTGTGTTAAGCTTTTAAAAAAAGACTAAGCTTTAATTCAATTCAAGCTTTACTAAGCTTTGAAATTTGTCCAAAGCCCTTGTACCCTTGCTACAGATTCTCCTCTTCCCGTGCAAATATTTTGAATTTGTAGAAAAGCCTTCAAATTTGCTCCAAGCCAATAATCTTTGAGAAAAAATCAATTTCTTGATTTTTCTTCAAGTCTCTATGACCCAAATTCAATACCTAACTTTGCCGTGCTCTGATACCACTGTTTTACAGGACCATGGTATATGGAGATTAAAATATTCTACAAATTGAATAATAGAATAAATAAACCATAAATACCATAACATAATTCAAGAGCATAAAAATCAAAGAACACAAGATTGGGTGTAATCTCCCCCCCGACGTGTGTGGCTCCACTCCCACACATGGTATTTAAATCATAATATCATAAATTTATCCCTTGGAGCCATAAATAGCATAGATTTTTCAAAATTGGGCTTTTATAAAATTGAACCATAGTCTAATGCTTTTAAAGTATCTCATAAAAAATAAACCTTGTCCAACATATATACAATGGGCCAAACTATACAAAATCAAATATTTAGCACACATGTGCTCGGCTAGATAATCTCGTCCAATGTCCACCTTGGTTGTTCCGAACTCATGATCTATGCTCAACGTAGTCCACAATGTTAGATCACTAGTACTTTTTGGAATCACTCTCAAAAATAATTTTGACAAATGAAAATCATTCACACTACCATGCTTCACACATAAACCATGCATCACACATAATTAATCAGATTCACCCTACATTAGATTCACTCACAATGTCCTCACACTATGTAAAAAATTATTAATTGGATTCACTCACAATGTCTTCACACGAATAGCACGTGTTCACAGAGTTGATCGGATTCACTCACAATCAACTTGACCCAAGATATTCTTTTCACTTATTGGGTCACCCAACAATTAATAAATTAATTACCATAATAGGAATCCAAGCACGCAAGTTGGCTTGCTGGTGGTGGCCAGGGGTTCAAGGGGACCATATATCTTTATGATGCAGTAGTGAACAGACCTAACAAATGCACTACTTCAAACTGAAAAAAGACAAGCATTCCAACAAGGGAAGCACTTAGGGTCTAGTCCAAGCATCACAAAGTTATTAGAGAGGTGTGGTAACATAATGGATCATCACCAAGCAAACAAGTAGGTTGGTGGGAGAAACAGTCAGAGAAACTCCCACAAACAGTCCTTCTGATAGTACCCTCTACATTAAGAGAGCATTCGATCAAACTCACTATGCATTAGTAGGTACTCAACAAGTATATGGAACTCACTGAGAACTTAGACCTTGCGAAGAATGCGCTACTGTGTTGAATTATGGGAGTCCCACACACGGATTATTGCATGTAACCCTTCTCCTCCCTTTGCATTCATGCTTGCCCATGTGTCTACCTTATTTCTTTATTATTTTTCTAAGAAATTATGTAGCATTATAACTACATGAACTCAGCAATAGGTAATGGCCTCGGCGAGCTCCAAATTCAAGCATTGCCATCTCCCTCGACCCCTTTCTCACATTCATGCCTATGTCCACGCTTGAGGGAAACAATCCCTGAGTCTATGGGGGTAAGAAGCTAAAGAGTGTGAAGTATATGGATCTGAGAGATAACTTGGAAAGGCACCATCTCTTTTAGCCAAGGCAATGGATTTGAGAGACAATTACCTGGTGGGGTTGCTACCTTTTCCTAGAAATTTTGCTGCTCCTTCGACCTCATGACCACCATGCTCACCATCAACGCCAACGTGCATGCATGCAACGACCACCATGCTCAACCCATCAACACTGACTTAGTAATTTCATATCTTGTGGAGAGCTAGGGTCCTCAACCTTGCCTCTTTCGTTGTCACTATAAAGGAGCTTTGCAAATGGGTGGGAAGAAAAGAGAGAGAGAGAGAGAGAGAGAGAGAGAGAGAGCTATGGAAAGCTCAATCCCCTCTACTTCGATGCCAGGAAGAGTGAGAGCATGAGAGAGTAGACAAGAGAAGGAGAGAGGAAAAATAGAACATACGTCAACACCATCACCACTCACCCACACAATCCCTAAGCATGCATGCAACAAGAAGAAGACAAGGCATACAAGCTACTTCAACCACAAGAGCAAGAAGACTAAAACTCGATTGTGAGAATGGGATTATGTCTTTTCTCATTAGTCAAAATAACTTATATACAAAAGCAAGAAGACTCAAACTTAATTGTGAGAAAAGGGGATTATGTCTTTTCTCATTAGTCAAAATGTCTTCTATACAAGACTCATTTATACATTTCTCGACCTCCCAAATAATGTCAGAGGCCCAATAAATTAGTCTAGGCTAATATCCTAGTCTAAATGTACATTATCAGCATTACACAAGTCGTACGCTCGGTGTTTACAGAAGTCATAAGCTCGAAAATTTTCCATAATCATTAAGTGCATTGCGCGATATAAAAATGTGGCTTGAAGATGTTGTCATGCATTTTGGAGTAATGTTAGCCAATGTTGTTAACCACCATACTTATCATCAACACCTACTCAGTGATTTTGTTGGCAACAAAGTAGGGCCTTTGCTGCTTCTTAGACCTCATGACCACCATGCTCACTATCAATGCCAACTTGGTGATTTTGTTGGTAGCAAAGCAGGCGCCTTTGTTACTCCGATCTCATGACCAACTTGTATGCATGAACCATGCTCACCATTGACGCTGACTGGATTGGAGTGTGCAAAGCTAAGAATCCCCAAAAGGCCTAGAGCCTTTCTCACGAAGGATATCCATTCGTCCATACTCTTGGCTATGAGCAAGTTTAACGTGTCCACCCAAACCAGGACCTTGAGGATGAGCTACAGGCCATAGCAGGATGCCTAGGACGGTGATGTGGTTGGAGCTAGGGTAGTCGAAGAAGCCCTGCAAACCACTGCACATGCCGTGACATTCTTTTAATTGTGCCAAACACCCTCACTCTCCTCAACCGTATGTAGAATATCCCTCAGACAGGTGCAACTTGTTCTATATGTTTTTCTCACCCACCTCTTGCCTCAGCCACCATGACCAACTAGAACCAAAAGGTTGAAGACCATAGTTGCTTCCACCCTCGTGAGATGAGCTCCTAGGCTTACTTCCCCTACTTTGTCCTGAATTGCTTTCGTGCTATACTCTCAGTGCAGCAACAATGCAATCAGGAACAGAGACTCCAGTACACACGAAAGATGCAAATAGAGAAACAACCTTAAAAAAACGTATGTACCTCTAGCCTCGAGCGTACGTTGCAGCATGGTTGAAGTACAAGTAGGCTCATGTGTGCTCCTCCAAAAAGATGCATGCATCTCCAATCCACATGTGCTCTGAAAAAGTTCGTGGATCTCATGCCCCTTACGCTCCACAGGGGAGCTTGAGGAGATGCCACATGGTAGCTCGAGGGAGAATTGCCACTTGGCTATGGAGATAGTGAAAATGAAGAATAGGTCAGATTTAAGTTACAAAAGGGAAGATTTAAGACACAAAATTGGTATACCCTAAGATGTGTGCTTCAAAAAGACACGTGTATCTCATGCCCCCCTCATGCTCCACAGGGGAGCTTGAGGAGTTGCCACATGGTAGCTTGAGGGAGAGCTGCCACATGTGTATCTCATGCCCCCCTCATGCTCCACATGGTAGCTTGAGGGAGAGCCGCCACATGGCAATGGAGATAGTGATAATGAAGAGTAGAATATATACATTGGGTTTACAACACAGCACGAATAGGCAATTATGTGAGACTGTGTGTACATTTTAAACAAAACATGGAAGAGAATCAAAGAAAGCGAAATATACAAAATTTTGAAGAGTCATATGTATATTCACTCTTTTAAAAGCTGCCCCTATAAACATCATAAGCTCTTTGTACATGACTTTCCATATGATGTATTTTGTATTGTATTTTTTTCAACTAAAATTTGAAAATCACGGTTAAGTTTTGCCTTTAGGCTTAGCGGTCCTACACAATAACCTTGACCGTGATTGTCCTTATGCTCGAATTCTGCAGTGTATTTCAACTAAAATTTAAAAATCATGGTTGAAATTTGGCTTTGCCTTTATGTTCACACAGGGAAAAAAATAGACTAATTTTATTTATTGATCACCACATTTCTCTAATGTTGAAATCCCCGAAACATTTTGACATCATCAAGATATGCTTCTATACCTTATGGGCGTAGGTCGAGTGGGGCCGTACAAGCTTGATTTTGGACGGGCAACCTTGCCCTTCAAAATTGACGGGTTTGATGAAATATAACAAGTTTTTTTGGTTGTATTTTAGTGTAAGTTTTGAGAGCCATTTTGGTTTTTTTTAATTTTAAAAAAAAAAGGTAACTATGGACAGCTTATGCCTTAGATTCTTGAGTATCAAAAAGCTGCTGTCATGGTCCCTGGCTTTTACAGCTGAAGTGATGGCACATCTTATGTGGGGTCGTCCTCCCCAGCCGTCATCTCCATCAACAGGGAGAGCATGGGGGGTGCGGAATCTCTGTGCGCGCAAAAGGTGATGTATAACATGGCTACAACCTACACGGGCAATGTAGACTTGAAAAGTTTAGTCTTAATGGAAAAATCACTAGAAATCATACAAATCTCTGGATTTATAACTAAAATGTACAAATTTCATCCCACAAGTGTCAGGATTTATAACTAAAATCTACAAATTTCATCCATTGAAATTAAATGCAACGCCAAATTCTAACTGGGATTCTAACAACGCTTGTCTTGCAAGGTTTGATATTTTTATACCGTTGTCATGGATTCGTCTTGAGCTTTGTTATACCTTACTTTTGTTTCGTTGGCTTAGAGTTACAAAACTATCGATTTCAAGAACGCACAAGTTCTTATTGCATGGATTAGCCAACTAGATGATTATTTCTCTACGAAAAGTTCTCAGAAAAGGATAAAATTAAATGTGCTTATAATCACTTGATCGAAAATGCTGCCTTATGGTGGAATGTGATCAAACAAGGTGAACATAAACCTTCAACATTGTAAAAGTTCCAAAAACTCTTAAAGAAACATTTCCTACCATCACAATACAAAGCTAAGGCTCGACAACAATGGTCTACATTCAGACAACTTAACAAAGAAAATATATCAACTTATGTGGACATGTTTCAGAAAACTTTATTACAAATACAGGTAATCGAGAAGGTTCGCACCAAGGATCAAAGAAGAAAGTTCATAGTAAGTTTGAAACCTACAATTCGATCTGAGGTAAATATGTTTCGACCACATTCTCTTAGCTCAGCTATTTCTTTAGCCTTGAATTGTGAAAAGAAAAATGATTTTCCTAAGAAAACAATGACTTTCCAAACCTCGACATCAACATCTTTGAACCCTAAAACCTCTCCAAAATCATTTGACACATCTCTTAATGACCATAATACAGGTATTAACACTTATTTAGATGATTCACAAAAGACTAATAAACATGATTCAAAGAAGTGTTATAGGTGTAACAAGATTGGACACATCGCATCAAGGAAGTCAAAGTTTATTCCATTAGGACTCAATATGATCGATGAAGATGAAGAAGAAGAATACCACGACGACTACTCCGACTCTTAAGGTAACATATTTATTGCATTTGATTATTTAACACTTTTTGGTAAACTCAAGGAGAGTTTTTATGCATCAAAAGTAGAACTTATTGAAGGAACTGGCCCTTCCATATTGAATTATACTTTATGAATTTTTCACTATGTATTAGTCTTGTGGTATGGGACACGAGATTAATCCTGTGTGAAGGATTCCGATGCATACTTATCTCTACATCTGTGTGGGATAATTTCTGGTGGACACATAGAAGTCCTTGATACAATATATTTTGTTATAAAAATTAGGGAACATACTTGAATTTATATAGTATATGACAATTGATCTCCTTCTCTTGCAATAAACAAACGCGCATCTGAGGTCAGTTGCTTATCCAAGCATTAGGGAAAGGTTGAGGTCTATAGGGGCCCTTTAAGATGCCAATAGAAAGGTTATTAAGGAAAAGGGCCAATCATGTGATGCCATGTATATAAAAATGTTGGTTGATTAAAGGTGGTCAAAAGATTCTCAAGAAGATGCCTTTTTGTACTTTTCATTCCCAAAAAGTGGGGGGGGGGAGTTTTTGAAATTTTGGACATCCATATGAGCTCAAAATTTATCGGAGATTAGAGATCCAGAATCTACTCGCTGAGCTCTTTCCATAGATATGTCACATGATATGGTTTTGCCCACTCAATTTTAAATTCATCCATAACTTCTACATATGAGCTCAAAATTTGTCGGAGATTAGAGATCCAGAATCTACTCGCTGAGCTCTTTCCATAGATATGTCACATGATGTGGTTTTGCCCACTCAATTTTAAATTCAATTTTGGCGGGAAACTTTGAAATTCAAACTTCTAGCCATTTGAAGAATAAGAAGGTATCTAAAGTTAAAGAAACTTAAACATTTTAACAAAAAGTCATTAAAATCATAATATGGCAGCATAAAGGGCCCCTATAGACCTCAACCTTCCCCTAATGCAGGAGGGATATTACATAATGTCCACCCTTTAGACGTACTACGAGGACGCCCGTACGTTAGTGTGCCATTCTAGTGAATTGGTATCGTGGGTGACTCCACATTAAATACTAATTACCTAGTGGTATTGGCATAGCTTGAGACCATGCTGACGGGTGTATGTTGTTAAAGTGTAACAAGTAGTGCCATGCTTAACAACTCTATTGGATCAAGTGAAACAAGTGGACTATGCTTGATAACTACACACGATCGAAGTGAAACGAGTGGTTTATGCAACTGATGTGCCATGCTCATTGGAGTGTAACAAGTGGTAACTCACACCATGATAGATGATATGTACATAATGATACTCTCATCATAAAGAAACAAGTGGTAAATATAAGTGCCTATCAATGCATCATATTGGGATTAATTGTACACTAGGCAAATAATTGGGATATGTTTACAGAAATAGGTGATGAGCAATGCGTGTGTGTCACACATAAGGGATCTTATCTATATCATATTATTTTTTTATTATTATTTGTGATTTGATGATGGTGCAAGGATCACCAATTTAGGTGTCGCATGAGATTTTGTTGTTGTAGCATTTTCTTTACACAACTGAGGACAGTTGCTTCCTCAAACGGGAGGACTATTACAAGTATATGTTTTATCATATTTTTGATGAATTAATAATCAAAAAAAAAATATGCTTGATTTAATGTGTGCAGGAATCTGCTTAATGGAATGTGCAAATGTGCACAAGATTATTATATGTGCAAATGTGCACAAAGTTATTTTATGTAACAAGGCCCATTAGTAATTATATTTGGGCAAAGGTTTTTTTTATTTGTAAAAATCTTAGGAGACTTCATATGGTTAAAAATATGTAAAGCAATACCCCAAAAGTGGGAAAAGCAAGCCCAATATGTACGCACATCTATTCTTAGCTCCTTGGGTTATTTTTATGAATAAAATTCTCTAAATACACATGTCATGGAAGTGGAGCTACCCGACATGGGGAGGAGGGGACATTGCACCCAATCTTGTCTTGATAGTGATGTTATTCTATTTCCTTTACCTTGTGCTATGCTATGTTATTTGATTTCAATTTAATTCAAGTCTTTTTTTTATTTTTGATGTATTTTAAGAGTTTTAAATTATTTCTTCGAGAAGTACAAAAAGGGTCCCGTGACAATGTGTCTCAATATAACTCTATTCTTTACCTAAAATTGGTATTTCAATGGATTTAAGGATATTCAATAAAATCGACACCTTAAAAATACCTTTCTTGAGCATGCAAATTATCTTTCCATTTGGAATGAGCATATAACTCATCGGTGAATACTTCGAACCATTTTAGTAGATAATCCTTGAAGGCTATACACATCAACCACCAAAATGTTACAAGAGCATTCCCTAGTCCAAAGGGAATAACTAAATAGACAAATGTGTCTCTCATGGTTGGAAATGCTAATCTTCAAGAGAAATAGACACTTGGTTGTAACTCGAGAAATAGTCCAATAAGCTATAAGCTTCTTCTTCGGTAATTCTTTTCAACACATGTTTAGTGTAAGGTAAGGGGTGGTCCTTGGGCATGTTTGCATGGACATTCTTTAAGTCCACATAAACCCTTAGCTTCCCATTCTTAGTGCTATATAGCATTCCTTCAAGCTACTATAAATATTGCAATATGAATTCCATATTGCTATATATTTATGCTATATAACACTCTCTTGGACTATCATATATACTCCTGTGAAACATAGACAATGCATTCCCTCAGGTATATACTATAATGATTCATGAAGCATAGATAGTGCTATATAATTAATCATAAAGAATGCTTGGAAGATAGTCATATATAAGAGACATGTCCTGATTGCCACAGTGGTGGTCCTCAGTTTGTTGTCCCATAGTACTCATTAATATGGTCACATAGCCCACACAAGCATGCATGCTACCCGGTAGATTGCCAAGTCTACATAAGTCACCTCCTAACAATGTGGCCACATTTCACCATCGTCTAGTGTTGTCTAAACTAGGAACTTCTGGGTGCCCGAGTGCTCACCACAATGACTACTCCTCATATAGGAGGCCTTACAAAATAGAGCACATTCAGCAACAATAACAACATGAGGGTGGAGCATTGACAAACTATACATCCATTAATGAATGATACCTATGTTGATGAACATGGATATACATCCAATTACATCATGTTTTCTAAAAATCAATATTCCATAAGCACCCCATGTGACCTACTTGGTACCCTCTATAATTCTCTACAAGACCTATACTTCTTAAAAAGGGCTTTAAGCTAGCATGTGCATAAGTTTTTAAGGTCTATAACTAGGATAAAATTCCAAAAAAAAAATCCCAATACGTTATGCTCTCAATATACTCTATTAGAGGCATGCGACATTTCCCTACTAAAAGACTAGATCTTGAAAAGAATCATCAAGCCCCACAAAATGGGCCTTAAGATAGGTTGCATCTATTCCAATTCGAAATTCAAATTATACGTTTTATTTGGCAATTCATATTTCTTTTTAAAATCAATCGAATAGCTTGAAGCTACGTTATTTGTTTACAAAATTTCATTTTTCATTTGATCTACCGTATGATAGAATCTATCATTATCGTGCAATAGAGTTTTATTAATATATAAGTGATTGCTCTATGATTTTGTGATTGCTCTATGTTGTTGTGATTCAGTTTCACATAAATTTCTCTCCTCATAAGGTAAAACTACAAATAGATTTCTAAATTTCAAAAAAAGGTTTACTTATATCTGCTTAAGACTACTATTGCATTTATAAGTAAATAATCTTACTAGTTATATTTAATGCTCTAGATTATATTTCTTAAAGCGATATTTTATATTTTAATAGAAAACTATTTTTTATTATATTTAAATTTCACTAAGCTGTATGCCCTATCATCTTTAATATCTTTACATTACATTTGTAAGTAGAGATAATTAATTATTTTAGTTATTTATTCTTAGAAAGTTTTAGCAAAACATGTAAATATTTCATGTACTATTATTAAGTATTTTTAATTATGTTAATTTAGTGATATAGTTGATAACACACACACACACACACACACACACACACACACACACACACAAACTATGTGTGTGTGTGTGTGTGTGTGTATACACATATGTATACACACACACACACACACACACACACACACAATGTTATCAACGATATCACTAAATTAACATAATTAAAAATACTTAATAATATTACATGAAATATTTACATGTTTCACTAAAACTTTCTAAGAATAAATAACTGCCACACTGGTGGTTGTGGGGCTACTATCTTGGGGCAAGCCCAACTTGGAGTCGACACCTAAAGTTTGAAAAAGTGTGTCATCTGACATGATTCGAGCAAGTCTCCCTGCTAGAGTAAACCTTGATGGTCATGGTCATGGTCATGCTCCTCCTTCCTCACTAAGCTTTGGCCAAAGGTGGGGGAATTCAATGCTATTTTCATAAAAATGGTTCTATTCATTGAGACTTTTGGAAAATCTAGGGCTTGGAGGACTGTGGCGGCTATTGTTTCCAAGGGTTTCACAATTCTCCCATGCATGTCTTGGTTTTTCTTTGAAACTCATCTTTGAGGATTCATTGAGACTCGAACCAATCAATAGCTTGTACTTATATAGTCGATGTACATCACATGCATTCGACTTATATTGTTGGTGTAGGGTTCTCAACATTTTATGCCAATCAAAATGAATCATTAGTCAATCAATGTTATTACAAAGAATATAGAGGTTAACAATATTTAATGATCACACGAGTTCAAATATAAACACAAGCGAGATAAACATTGCACTAGCATAAAAAGATATACAAAATGTGTCATAGAATTCAAAATTGACATCTTAAATGTCATGGAAGAGTATAACTCTAGTAGTCCATGTGGAATACTAGGGATGCCTAAGTGTTGAGCGTGTGAGATACACATTTTTAGGAACTAGGTTTAGACCTCATGTACAAACATGGACTGGGACTATGGGCCGACGATCAGCCATAGGGTTCCATATTCACGCTATACTGATCTTGTAACTAAAACAAAGAATAGATAGCTTGGGCCTTGGAGAAACAGGGAGAGTGTGTGGTGAAGCACTCTAATGGGAACCTTGTAGTCACCCAAGCAAGCAAGAGAACGTAGGTTGGGGTGGCCATGGTGGGGGGTGGAAGTCCTACGGGTGGAGAAGTTGATGGCCCCGTGAGACAATTATACGAGGCGTTTGCTTGTGGCTCTTCATTACACGGGCTCTTCGTTACACCGAGGTAGTCGTCATCATCGTCATATTATATTGCTACTTATGTACTCATGAGTATCCCTACGTCCAAGGACTGCAGCAGAAGAGAGCAGTAATAATAATAACCTAGCATGGCCGACTATTCCAGCGCCGCCCCCACCGTCGCCCATGCTCGTGAGCCCTTCGCTCTGTCGAAGCACGTTGCAGCCTGCATCTTCGAAGCTCTCCGTGCCTTCATTACGCAGGCCCTCCCAGCCGACGGGCTCTATGAGATGAGCGGCTCCGATTTCCACACAGAGGCGGTGTGCGGGCCCGATAGGAGCGAGAAGGTGTTCCTCCGCCTGGGCCTTACGAGGGGGAAAATGAAGGATGATAACGATGAATATGATGATGAGAATACAAGCGATCATGGAGATGAAGTAGTGGTCGTGGGCGGCGAGGCGGTGCGCCGGCAGTTCATCCGGCTGCTTGGGTTGTTCCGGGCCACCCTGCGGCTGCGCTACAAGTGGGGCGTCATCGTGAGTGGTCCCTTCTCCATTGAGTACTACGCCGGCACCAACAACAAGATCCTCAAGCTGGCCGCCACCACTGACCGCCCACTCCATCTCCCCTTGCGCCGCCGGCCCCTCCACCTACAGCACCTCGCCCCTTCTACCAGGACTCGAGTAGCTCTGAGTTGCCCATAGTTACCTGTGTGGTGCGCGAGTCCTAGCCTAATAAACATATTAACGCTCAGGTATTCTCAGTTCTTGTTCATTTTGTTGATGTGAAGAAACGGATCATATTCTCGTAATATATTAAGGATGTTATCTTGATTCGTAATATTATTAAGGATATTATCTTGACTCTTATGCATTTTGGACAGAGTCCCATGAATGAGCATGTGGTCATTATCTTGACTCTTATTATCTTGACTCTTATGCATTTTGGACAGAGTCCCATGAATGAGCATGTGGTCATTACATGAACATCTCTTTTGCCTAAGTAATTAGTCATGTCCATGTTACAACCACCTGTGATCATGTCCTCATTCACGCAAGGCCCATTGAGGTTCCTTCTTTCTTGTTGTGATGGATTCCAATTGTATCAACTAAGTTATATATATGGTTTTTTGTGTTACAAAATATAAGAGTGTTGTGTTTTGCCATAGCTAGGACCTTCAAATATCAGCCTTTTGTGCCTCTTATACATAGATCATTCTTATTAAAGTTCTACACGTAGTGCAACCATCAATAAGAAATTCAAAAAGGATCTACCAAATAGTTATTTTATTAACTAAGGTGTTGAAATCAATTTGTATAATTAGTTTGCTACGAATGGTATGCCTTGAAAAAATGGAACTTGCTTAGAATGCCTATGGTGGACATGTCATGGAAGTAACAAAACTTTGAATTTACATTTTCAAATCTAGTAATAAATAAAAAAGCTCGACCATTTTATGTCTCTTCTCAATAATTGTTCATAGAGAGGTCTCTTCCATTCCATGCCAGTGTCTCTTCTCAATAATTGTTCATAGAGAGGTCTCTCCCATTCCATGCTAGTGTATCCCATGTAGCCATTCATGATATAAAGCGGTCCCCCATCCTCAGGTTATAACAAGGTTCACTCTAGCTTTGTGGTTGCTATCTTGAAAACTTAAATTTTCTTAACATTTAATGTCTCTCCCTTTCATGTTGAAGCTAAAAATCAATAACATTTCATTCTTCATTTTTTAATGTAAAAAAAAACTAATATTGGGCTTTTGTACATGAATGAGACAGGGTAGTTCATTTGTTCATTTTTTGCATTCCACCTTTATATGTCAAGCTATGTATAATAGCTTGTAATGTATATGCATTCTTTTGCCTTTGAGAATACTCCACACTATCTCCTTAACTATGTGAACCTTGCACTCTGCCTCACCATTTTGTTGTAGAATTCCTCTTGATGTCTGACATATAAAAAGGACAGTGAAAAACTTCCTAGTATCACCATTGCTAGAAACAAAAGAAGTGGTACCTGAACAACCCATGGCTGTTCATTTGGTATCGTTCTCGACCCTCCTACTAGGATGGACTCTCCACAAGCTTGAGGGAGGTATACTAGCCCTTTTGACTAGTCATATATCAAAATTCTCCATCGCCACAAACAACTCTAGCTCTAAACCAGCACTGTTCTAAACTGCTTCAAAGGCTACAAAATGCCATTCTTCTCAACTACTTCCTTCAGTCTACATAATTTGGACACATGACCAAGCTTGTCGTAGTAGAAACACTTTACCTTTGATATCTTCTTCTTCGTCGAAGCATTGGGGTTACTAGCGCCCTTACCTTTTTTTCTATTTGTGGAGAATACAATGTGAATGGATTTAAAACACGTCGCCTCCTGTATCAGCACTGCACAAACTCCTCAAAAGTAAGAGGCAGGTTGTGTACTTCCGTGTTTAGTGAGGTCAACACCCCATCACACTTCGGGAATAACACTTTGGTACATCTTCACACCAGTTCTTCATTGGTTTTAGTGATCCCAATGTCACCATCTAATCTTGTTGATTCTTTATTTGCAAAATGAATGGTTTTGTTGCTCTCATTTAGAATACATTTCTGCTACAAGCTGATTCTTCACAAGGCTTTGAATCCTTATTTGAGTCCTCATCTCATTTTGGTTTTTTAGAACTTGCCATGCTTCAGAAGAAGCTATGGTAGTATGTTGAATCAGGGTTGTCATCGAATCAGTGATGACTGTCGTGTGATAATGGCACATAGCATATCTAAATTCTTTCGCCTCCTCATACCAAAGTGAGAGCAGGATCTAACGGTATGGGTTATAGTGAATTTATTTGACTTGGAGTACGACCCAGACTCTTAATGTGGTTTTCTACAAGTCATATGAATCAAGAATAGACTTAATCTAACTTTTTGAGAGTGTAATTTATCCCATCAAACTTTTCATTACCAAAATGGTGGAGGGTTTAATCTAACTCAAGTAGCATAGGCAGCTACGCTACTTGAGGTTAGGCCATCTCTCCAATCTACTAGCAAACTACCAAAAACAAGCTTTACCTAGGGGCTATTTATAGCCATGATTGACAGTTAATACACCTAAATGAATGTAACTGTCAATCATGGCTATAAATAGCCCACTCGTGCATGTAAGCGGACAATCTATCTTATGAATAAAAACTGCCTTATGTAACTGTCTCGTCTCGTTTCTTGTTCTTGTTTTCTTGCTCTGTTTCTCTCATATAACCAATCCATGGCTTTCTTCCTCAACCCACTGAGGCCCCCTAGTTCTGGGTCGCCTACACTCCTAATCGTCCTTCAAAGTTGATCCTTTGCACTATCTAACTTTGAGGAGGCTATGACTTGTGACTTCTTCTTTCCATTGTGTTTCTTCTTCTTCTTTCGAGAATCAACAGAGCAAGAGGGTCCTTTATGACCATACAACATTGATTCTTCCAGATTGGTATGATGTATCAAAGCTACACACACATCAAAGCTAGAGTTTAGTGTAGTTTTGCACATAAGCCTTTAATGAACCATTTGCCTTTGAGTTCATTTGATGGATGATTAGATACATCCATCCGTCCATGCCAAAGTGCTAAATTTAGCTTTATAATCCTCCACTGGTAGTGTTTTATGCTAGAGTTTAGTACCTCCGAAGATGTCTTGGTTGTGAAATATCGCTAGAGAAACGCCTCACACAATGTTGGATAAAGTGTGTATCCGCGTACTAGACCTTCCAATCAATCGGCTTTAGATCTCAAGGAACACATTACATTTTAGATCATCCGGTTGATTCTGATAACCATTGGACTCCCATCAACTTTCCAAAGAACTAAGATGAGTATATGGATCCTTCGAATGCTTCCCCTTAATTAACACTAGTTTGGTAGCTCAGCAAGACGACATAAATACATATTTTCAGGGATTTGCTGAAAAAATCACATCTTGTGAAGAATGGGAGCAGTATCTTAGCATTTCTCTTCTAAGGCATGTCTTCATGAATGTGGAAAACCTTAGAAAATTATTAAAATGATAAAAATAAATTTAAATATAATTGATAAATCACCATAAGTAGATATATATTCAGCACTATAATCTAAACAGGTTATGAATTTACAAAGTAGGTTCCTACATGCAAGAAAAAAATAATCTCAACTCATCATAAATTTCTCCTAGACCTTACATAGTATTTAAGAGATGAGACAGAGATTTTTCATGATAAAAAATTTTATTACATTAAGAATTAATTCAATTAAATTTCCTTCTTAGAATCTCTTTTTAGTTGTTGAGTCTTTGACACCCAAAATACAACAATAGTGTGAGTTTATATGCTGATTTACTTTAGTTATACTAATAAATCAATATCTCCACTAAAATAATCAGTCAAGAATACATATCTAAACATTTCAATTTAGTAAATGGACCTGACAAGGCGCTAGAATGGGAGCTTCAAAATTGTGTTCTGCATATGCCTCTGCACATTCTGCAGTTCACGTAAAATGGACCTATGCTGCTCATGCCTCTGATTCCTCTCATTGACCGAAGGCTAGATATATTCTTTCATGGTGCAGCTTTATGACCTATTTTAGGATTTTTCGACGAGGAGGCCTTCACAATCTGCTTTGTCTGTGCCATCTATAACAAAACTAGATGGATCACTCAAATGACTAACCAAGAAAAATTTTGGATAAAAATCACAACGTGATATACAGATAACCAACACATTCAAACCCATACATTGTGTTGTACTGCATTTACAATCAAAGAAACTCTAACACGCAATGGGCTCAAACGACAAACAAGGAAAACATTTTGGATCAAATTCACTGCAACACGCAATAGAAAGACTTCTAACACATTGAACCCCCCATATCGTGTTGTATTGAATTTACAATGAAGGAAACTCCAACATGCAAAATCGACTCAAATGACCAATTAAGGACAAATTTTGAATAAAAGTCTCACTAAAATGCGATATGCAAACAACCAACACATTCAAACCCATACATCGCATTGTAATGCATTTATAATCAAAGGAACTCCAACACGAAAAATAGGATAGAATGACAAACAAAGAAAACATTAGGATAAAATTCACAACAACACGAAAAGAAGATATCCAACACATAGAATCCCCCGTATCACGTTGTATTGAATTCACAATGAACTAAACTCCATGATGCAAAATCAGCTCAAATGACCAATAAGGATAAATTTTGGATAATAATCACTACAATGTGATATGCAAACAACCAATATATTCAAACCAATACATCACGTTATATTGCATTCATAATCGAAGAATCTCCAACTCGTAAAATAGGCTCAAACGCTAAAGAAGGAAATAATTTTGGATTAAATTCACTACAATGCAATAAGAAGACTTTCAACACATTGAAACCCCCATATCTCGTTGTATTGACTTCACAATGAAGGAAACTCTACACATGTTATGTATACCAATTAATACAACGCGAGAGAGAGCCCATAAGTGTGTTGTCCTTGCATAGTAGTGATCCTACGGGAAGAGCGGTGTTGCAGTGCTACATTTTCTTTTAGGAATCTCTCGAGAGTCCACACAAAAGAGGAAGAATAAGACATGGTGCAAGTTAATAAGCATTAGATTGAGAAATGAAAACTTACTCGTCAACAAAATGTCATCCACGAAGAGTTGAGATGGCATAGATAACAGAAAGCAGATCACGCCAATGAAAATAAGCTGTTGTTTAAGAAAAGCTCATTGCTTAATTTGATGATTAAGGGTTTAGCAGAAGAGTTTCCACCTTAAGTAGGTGTGACGTTGCATTATGACATTAGAAGTAATGGCATTAGGTGCGAGTGGCAGGCAATGATGATGATCGAATGCATGGTGACACGTGTCTATCACAACTCATGTAAAAGAATGTGGGTGACCGCTCTGAAGAGGGATTTCAAGATATTCAAAGACTCAATAGTCCATCATTGGGAAGGGAAGAGGAGTCTTCTTCATCCATCCAAGATGTTGAGCCATCGATCAACTTATGGACAAATAATTTGCTTGTTAATGACGAGAATCAGAAGGTCTGATTACAATAATATTGAATATCGTTGATGAAGCTTCATATTGCATTTGTTTTGTTGGTGGACAACTTTATTTTGTAGTAGCTGATGATGATTTTCTCATGCGCACATCAAGATCACGAGTGGGAGGACTCAGAAAGGATTCCACATTGCATTCTTACCCTTTTTCCTTGAGCGCATGTAATACAAACAAGCAAACTTTGCATTTGCAGCATTTGAGACACCAAACGTGCATTTTAGTGTCTTCAGATCACTTGTGCAAGATGCCATTCCACCAGTGAAAATTCATAAATGTGAAAAGCTAGTAATCTATGAAGTAAGAAAACAAGTACGAGAATATTTCTGACATATGTAAATATGCAACTATATTTCTGACATAAGTACGACATGAAATTAGAAGATGTTGATTGGAAGTAGTGGCATTTTTTAAAAGAACTTGGATATCTTGAAGCAAACTTAGTATTTTGAAAAGTTTTTTTCCCAGTGCAATTAAACATGCTTAAGTTCTATTCTAGTGCATTTTCATAAAGTTATGGTGGTTATCATTGGGTGAGTTTTCCTCATTCAATAGCCACTCTTCTCCATTTGAATTTTCCTCTATTAAAATCTTCAATCTCTCAAGGAATCCTATAAGCTTTCACCTTGAATCTCCTCTTTTCTCACATACTATTTATGCATAGACAATAATAAAAAGAGATTTGACTTTCTAGTGCCTTTAAGAGGAGCCAAAAAGTTTTATTTGCCTTCATTGATTTTCTATACCCGATTCTTTTACTACGAGGAAGTGTTACTGCATCAAGAAGGCCATCAAGAAGTGTTGCTCAGTGTGCTCAATGGAGGTATGAATATGTTTAGAGGGCATTAATTTTTATGTTATTTGAAGCGCAAGTGTCTAAAAATAATGACAATGTTTTACTACATTGTATGTTTCAAAAAGCAAAGAAAGGAGTTAATTACAATTTCAATATTGTTTTATGATATATAGAATATCAGAAACAATTCTAAGAAGCGATTTATACATGTGGACCTGGATGATGAGTATGTTCCTCTCTATAAGAGAACAAAGGCTTCTAAGGTCAACCCTTATGTAATGCAACATGCCAGGGAATTAGGGAGAAAGCATGTCAAGATATATGGGTGGAAGGATCAATTTACCCACATGATTCCTCAACCCAACAACCACCTAAATTTCAGGCCTAGCTTCTTTGATCAAATATGTTTGTGAGGGCAATGCTAGTTTGCTTGGTTACACAACAAGGCTTGCTAGTCAAGTGCAAAGCGTTTGGATATCGTCTCACAAAGGATGTTGATGATTAAGGAAGCTCAGATCAAGTAGTTAAATGCTCAACTATCTAACAAGGAGAATGAATGCAATGAGTTGGTAGGAGTTGTTTATGATCAGCATTTGCAGAACCATGGGTTGGAAAAAAAAGAAGTTACGTAGAATTTAAGCACATTAGAATAAAATAAGCATTGAATCTCTTTAGAGAAACCCAATATAATAATATTATTTTTACACTTTTCCTAGATTCCAGGAAGAGAGAGAAAGCCCTTAAAGGGCCCATTTGGAGCTCGAACTTTCCCTAGTGATGGTTGAAGAGTCGTTTGCCGATCGGCATGTTGATCAAACATTCCATGAAAGAAGGATTCATAGTTGAACGATCTAAGAGAAAATAGGTGAAGATTAGAGATTCAAGAGAGGACAAGTGAAGGCTTAAGGAAGCTGTGAGAGCAATGGAATATGTAATGAAGAGGGATTGTTATGTGTAGTCGACTGTGATTTTCCCCCAGATTGTGGTAGCAAAGGAACTGAACTAAGATATTGCCTTAGTTGGAGGCTCCTCTATGAAAAGCGACCATAGCCAATGACCTTGAGGCATTGGAAAGGCACAAGACTTGGTCAATGATTACGACCAAATGGCTTTTATGCAAACAATGTAATCCTGAGTTGCCCAAGTTTTGAGGTCCTCTCCTATTATCCACATGTCTACATGGTGTGTGCTCATGAGTCTCATTGCTCCTCATGGTTTTTAGGCACAACAAATTGTACTCTACAGATAGATGAGAATGGCATGGATCGTTGTGGTGGACTCTGTGTTGCCTTCCACAAATTTATCTACACAACAATAAAATAAATCATTGTGCTGCTGGACTCTTAAGTTGCCTTCCATCGTGTTTACATTTTACTTTTTCCAAGTTAGGGTGGGCATGAAAATCTTTAAAATAAAAAATATTCTAGAAGTGATTGAGTGAGCGAGCACATGAAGTTAGAGTGCAAGTTGGTGGGTGTTGCATTCAAAGCTACCCCATTATACAACTAGGTGTGATAGAAGGAATAATTTATAGACTCAAGTGACTTTTTTTAAAATACCAAAAAGCCTTCCTTAGAAAAGAGTCAACCAATAGAGATAAACTTGCCAATGGGAATGTGGCCTAGCAATGTGGGCTTGTGACGTTGTGACAAGTTTTTTGTGCCCTATACAGTCATGGTGGATAGGAAGATATAATGTACATATGTTGGTTTAGAATAAGCTTTTGTCGGCCAAGATGTACATATTTTGGTTTAGAGTAAGCTCGGGCATGTGGGTAAGCCATACACTTGCTAAAAGGGAAGTTGTTCGTAAAGATGCGAGGAGACCCAGGAGAACAAAGGTGATAAAAAAAAGACAACAAATGGGGAATTCGAAGGTAAAGGGCGGTAGATTTTTTCATGAAGAAAAGAAAAAAAGTTCTTTTTTAAGTTCAAAATAGGAGTTTTTGGGGGAGGATGCGAGAGAGTAGGCGAGATACCCAGAGGGAAGGAAGAGTTGAGAGGAAGAAGAGCTCAGAGGGAGAAGTCTGTCAAAGTAGTGTGAGTCGGTGTGGGCTGGACCACAGCAGAGAGAGTCAAAGAGTCAGAGGATCAGTTGTTGCTGTTGAAGGTTGTAGGAGGCAAGCCCAGGATCTCTGTTTGAATCTCTGTTAGAACTTGGTGCTACCCAGGACATGCTCAACTATTGTTTTTGTTTAAGAAAAAGACTAAGAGATTGAGTAGAAGAGAGAAAGAAATCTACACAAGATGGTTGTAGAATTCAGCAAAAGGTTTGAACTTGTGGAGATGAAGATGGAGATTTAGAGAGCTGTTGTAGGGAGCTATCTATATGGATTCCCTCTATTTTTATTTTTTTCTTTCTTGTTTGAACCTAGAGTCTCAAAGGCTGTTGAGACTAGTTTTCATATTACAAACATGAAGAATGCTTGGGCTTGAACTTGTTGTGAGTGGATGGTTAAGTTTTGGGATATGGTGTTTTGGCAGTGATGGTTATGTTGTTTTGATTAAGATTGTTGAGAAGATAAATTATGAGTGATGTTTAAGTTAGTGTTGTGAGAGCTAGCTGATTGGGAGAACAGGGTCATCTGAATTAGGAGTGGTCAGTCAATGTTAGCTCAGTGTCAAGATAAGTCAACTGATAATGTAGAAGGGTAGAATTAATCTTTTTGGGTTAGTTAGGGTCAAGTTTAGAAGATTGTCATATTCAGATTGAGTTCTTTTGAGCTGGAAGTCAGCTGATGTCAAATAAGCAGCTGTAGTGTTGGATCTTTGTGGGATTAAAGTTGTTTGAGGGTTTGTAAGTGTCAGAAGACACAGAAATAGGAAAGTCTGAAGTCAACTAAATCAGTGCTGAATCAGACAGTTAGAAGTGTCAGGACTAAATCAGATAAGAATCAGCATTCAATAGAGGTTGACATGATCAGTAGGGTTCTAGAGCAAGGGATTTCAGGTTTGTTAGTCCTAGAGGACAATCGAGGAGTTTAGAGGACAAGAAACTACCTGAAAGTCAGTCGAGATTAGACAGGAGTCAGCAACAGTCATCAGTTGAAGGTCAGCTAGAGTCGGATAAGGTCTCAGCAATAGATCAGAGGAGGTCATCTAAAGTGTTAAGGCTAAAGATCATGGTTGTTGAGAGTCAAATCTGACCCATACTAACATTTTGGAGCTGATGAGGAAGTTTAGGTTCCCAACTATATCAGCGGAGAGTTAGAGGATAGCTATAGGGTTGTTGAGTGACTTGAGTTGGGTGTTTTGAGTGATTTGGATGTTGTAGAGGCCAGAGTCTTTTCACTCTTTCCATGTTTTGGTGCCCCTACTAAGGATCAAAGAGTTATGTTATAGGGCTTTGATTAACATGTTGGAGACCACTTGGAGATTAGTTCAAGATCTATGGTGGTTGAAGCAAGGTATGAGTTATTCAAAGGAGAGGGGTGAAGATGTAGACCATATCCTAAGGAGAATTGAATTGGCAGCACTTAGCAGCAACAACAACAGGGATGATGATGCTGAATGGTATGATTTCTTTTCGAAGGAGCAGCCAGAGAATGGTACAAAGATGTGGCTACAGAAGAAAGACAAATTCATAGGATTGTTGCATGGGAGTATTAAAGAAAAAATGGAGCTTAAGGATCCAGATACTTATGCAGAGGCAGTGAGCATGGCCACAGAGCAATATTGGAGGAAGAAGGTGAGGAAATAAGAGTTGGCAAGAAAGAAAAGGGAAGCAATCATGCATGCTAGACATGACCATGTGTCATGTGGGCATGTGGTGGAGCCTTTCCCTATGGACATGCATGTGGAAAGGGAGCCCTGTGTGGAGGCTCAAAGGGTTATAGAGCCACATAGAGGGCAAGATGTTCTTCATCAATAAATCCAGATATTGATTGAGAAGATCAGAAACTTGAATCTTGTTATATACAGGTTATTCAAAACCAAGTCAGACGACCACAAGGGGAGAGACACCAAAGAAATAGAATGGAGCATGTCCAATGCTATAATTGTGGGGAGAGAGGTCATATAGCGCCTCATAGTCCTCAACCAAGAAGAGGGCCAGGAAGTATATATCCTATTATTCAAAGACTATAGGGTAATAGGGATGCTAGCAATAGGAATGGAGTTAATAGGAATCAAGTGCCTAGACAAGGCTAAGTATAATCTCAAGGTCCATTAGATAATGTGAGTATGCTTGAAGCAATTGTGGAAGAGGAAGATGAGGCTGATGTGTTGGCCAATAAGAGGACAAGGATGCAAAGATCGGAGTCTGAGGATGGAGGTAAGGAAACAAGAGCCAAGAAGAAGCAAGAGAAGGAGAAGACAACCATCGAACAAGCAGAATCTAGCAAGGAAAATACAGGGCTAGAAGAAGGAAAGTCTCTGGCAGATGTTAAACATAGGAAGGCTAATTTCACTTATGGTCAGCTTTTGCATAGCTGAATTCTAGCATAAGGAGATATGGCACAAGCTTGCTAGTGTTAGGAGAGTTAGATTTAAAATACCTAAGGCTAATGTGATTCAATTGAGCAAGGTTTCTAATATATTACCTATTGTGGATGTTTGGGTTCATGGAAGGAATGTAGCAAGGTTTAGATTTATGGGGGAGACCAGGTGTGTGTCATAACCAAAGAGACTATGTATGATCTTGGATTGGAAGTGACAGGGAAGTGTCTTGGTGAAGTGTCTTAGTGTGGTCAATGATATAGAGCTGAATATTATTGGGCAAGTAGTGATTGATATGCATATCCCATTATTTTGGGAAGACCCTGGCTAATTGCTATGAATTCAAGACACGATTAGTACATGGGTTGTATTGACTTGTTTGTTGATAGGCATAAAGACACGACTAAATGTTATTGGGCAAAAAGTAGTGATTGATATGCATATCCTATTATTTTGGGAAGACCTTGGCTAATTGCTATGAATTCAAGACACAACTAGTACACGGGTTGTATTGACTTGTTTGTTGATAGGCATAAAGAGAAGAGGATAAGGTATGATTTAAATAAAGAAAAGATTTTGGAGCTCGGTGAGAAGTTGAAAATGGATACAAAGGCTGATTCAACCTCTTTTGACAGCTATGTTGCTTATTCTACAAGATCCTCAAATGAAATTGATGATGATATAGGATTGTAGTTGGAGCTGGATGTGGATATGTGTGGGGTTCATGTAGGTGAGGTTAAAGGTACTGGTATGGCTGGTCATATGGCTGAGCAAAATCGTGTTCAAGATATATAGCCCAATGTACCAAAAGCTGAGTTGATGGGAGATGCTTTGCTAGTAACCTGACTGGTGAGGAAAAAGAGCAATATGAGGCTTTATTTGACAAGTATCCAAAGCTATTTGCCAAATATCACAATCAAATGAGGGGAACTTCAAGTGTGGTTCATGAGATAAAGCTAAAAGAAGGTGCAAAACCAGTGGCTCATATCTAAGGAGGCTAGGTATTATTTAGGAACATGTTTTGGAGATTAAAGTCACCGAATTATTACAAGCTGGTTATATATACCCAGTTGATGATGTAGAGTGGGTTTGCCCTATAGCCATTGTACCTAAGAACGGTAATAAATGGACGAAGAGGTATCACTATCCTCTCCCATTTCAAGATGAGATATTAGACCAGGTTGCAAGGCATGAGAGGTATTCAGTATGTGATGGATTTAGTGGCTATTTTCAGGTTAGAATAGCCCCAAAAGACTAGAAAAGGACCAATTTTATTACTCCCTACAGGGTTATGCCCTTTGGGCTTCTTAATGCATATTCCAATTTTCAAAAATGGGTGGATAGGGTTCTTGGCCCATATCTTGGATCCTTCGTTAGAATTCTTATGGATGATTTTTGTGTTTATAGTGACATATGGATACATGTGGAGAGGATGGACATAGTGTTCAAAAGACATGATGAAGATGGATCCCAACTTAATCTGGCTGAGTGAAAACTAGCAAGGACCCCAGGGTAGTACTCTTGGGTCATGAAGTGAGTGAGAATGGCATAGCACTAGATCCTAAAAAAAGTGGGAAGTTGTTGCAGATGGATAGCCCAAAAACAATCAAGGAGCTTAAAAGCTTAGGTATTTGTCCATGTCTTTTTGTATGCTTGTAGAGCATGTTTACCCTTTATAGAAAGCTAGTCAACAGGATCCTTTTATGTGGATTCAAGTGGAGGAGAATGCCTTTAAGAACATCAAGGATATGCTTTCCACTCTTCCTATCATGATGTCCCTAGATTGGAGCGAGGTATTCTATTTGAGCCTCAATGTTGGAAATCATGTAGTAGGGGCAGTGCTTATGCAAAAAGGCACAAAGCAATCATACATGAGGCCTGTCTACTACATTAGTAGGACAATGGGTGAGATAGAGAGGTCATGTCATGAGGGAAAATTGCTAATTTGGACTCTTGTTTATGCTACTAAAAAACTGAAATCTTAATTGATCTATAGATCTTTTATGGTACTTACCTCTTGTAGTTTGTTGCCTCATGTCATGAGATACCTAGGTGATAACCCAAACATGCAAAGGTAGATTATGGCTCTTTAAGAGTTTGATATGAGTTTCATCAAAGAGGATAGCATGAGAGCTTACATGACTAATGTTCTCACTTATAGGGAAGCTCAGGTAAGGCCCAAGTCTATCAAGGACATTTTGAAGCAGGTTGTACCTAGTCCTAACCTACATGAGGAGTTGTGGGATATCGATGGTATATTGTTTTTTGATGGAGCTTTTAAGAGAAGTGTTGGAAAAGGAGGAGCAAGATTTGCTTTTATTGATAAGTAAGGGAAAGAAATATGGTATGGATGTTAAGAGATAAAGGTAAAGAGAATGCGAGGGAGAGGGAGATCTTGAGTTTGTTGCAAACACACACACACACACACACAAGAGTGCAAGACACAAGAGAGAGAGAGAGATGGATGGCTGAATTTTCTTCTATCTTCTTCTCTTCTCTACAACCATATAACTAAAAGATAAGAGTACATACATACAGAAAAAGTACCCAACTATATGAGCTGGCGCTATAACTATGCCATAACTCTACTACTCCAAAGTAGCTACACATAGTATGTCATCCACCAGCGGCATATCAACCATAATCTCATCAACCATGCCAGTGGCATAAGTACAGAAGCTATCATCCATACGGGTCATCAATTTTCTTAACACTAGTTGAGCTCGATATCTCAACACTCCTCCTCAAGCTTAACTCCACACACTAAACTCCAAGTAAGCTCCTAAATTTGTGGAGATTCTCTGTGCCCAATGCCTTCGTGAAGATGTTAGCCACTTGATCCTTTGTGTTGACATAAACCAGATCTACATCACCTGCTGAACCTTCTCCCTCACAAAGTGATAATGCACCTCAATGTGCTTTGTTCTAGTATGGTATACTGAGTTACTGGCCAACTATGTGCTACTCATGTTGTTACAAATAAATGACAACTTCTCTATCCACGGGCTCACCCATATCACCAAGTAGCTTCTGAAACCAAGCTACCTCACAAGCTGCCATAGCAATACCTCTGTACTCTTCCTCTGTACTTGACAAGGAAATTATTGGCTAATTCTTACTTCTCTAACTCATAGTAGCACTCGCAAATGAGAACATAAAACCATTGGTAGATCTCCTATCTACAATACTACCAGCCCAATCAGCATCTGTGTACCCATATAGCTGTATCTCTATACCAACCTCGTAAAAAATGCCCATCATCGATTGTGGACTTTGTCCCTGAGAATCTATCTAGCCGCATCCAAGTGTGGCTTCCTAGGGGCCTGCATAAACTTACTCACAATTCTAACAGCATAGCTCAAGTCTCTGGCCTAGTAATGGTCATGTAGATTAAGCTACCCACTATGCGCCTGTATGTAGTGGGTCCTCCAAAAGCTCGCCTATATCTCTTGAAAGCTTTGTGTTCTGATCCACTGGCATTGAAATAGGCTTATAGCCTGTCATACCATACTTGGACAACATGTCCAAGCCATACTACCTCTGCAATAACAAAATGCCATGAGGTGATCTCACCACCTCTATGCCCAAGAAATTTCGCAGCTCACCCAAATCCTTCATCTTAAACTTCTACTTCAAAAGCCTCCTGACATCATGTATATTAGCATCACTATCACCAGTGATAATAAACTCATCCACATAGATGACTAATAGCATAATCCCTCTATCTTTTTTACATAAAATGAAAAATCTGCATTGGATATCTGAAATCCAATGGTAACAAGATACTTCCCTATCTTGCTTGACCATGATCTGGGTTCTTGAAATCCAATGGTAACAAGATACTCCCCTATCTTGTTTGACCATGCTCTGGGTTCCTACTCCAAGCACATAAAATCTGGGTGTGCATCACTCTCATAACTTGGTGATTGCATCATGTATACTTCTTCTTACAAATCACCATGCACGAAAGCATTCTTTACATCCATCTAATGTAAGGACCAATCCTTTGCTGCCCATAGCAATGAAAGCTCTCACGGTTTCCATTATCGCAACCGGGTTGAATGTCTCCTCATAGTCAATGCCATAAGTCTTCACATTAGTGATGGTTACGTTGAGAAGATCAATTATAAGTGACGTTAAGTTAGTGTTAAGAGCTACCTGACTTGGAACACGATCAGCTGAAGATCAACTAAATCAAGAGTGGTCAATCAGTGTTAGCTGAGTGTCAGGATAAGTCAGCTGATAATGTAGAAGGGTAGAATTAATCTTTTTGAACTACGAGGAAGTCAGTTAGGGTCAAGTCTAACAACTAGAAGATTGTCATATTCAGTCAGAGTTTTTCTGAGCTGGAAGTCAACTGATGTCAAATAAGGAGCTGTAGTGTTGGATCTTTGTGGGATTAAAGTTGTTTGAGGGTTTGTGAGTGTCAGAGGGACAGAGAAATAGGAAGGTCTAAAGTCAGCTGAATCAGGCAATCAACTAAGTCAAGACTGAATTAAATAGGAATCAACAAGCATTCAATAGAGGTCAGTTGACATGATCAACAAGGTTTTCGAGCAAGGGATTTGAGGGTTGTTGATCCTGTGGACAATCTGGGAGTTTAGGGGACAAGTTGCCTCAAGGTCTGATAAAGTTTGTCAAGATCAAATAGGAGTCGACAACAATCGATTGAAGGTCAGCTAGAGTCAGATAAGATCAGTAGCAAATCAAAGGAGGTCAGCTGAAGTGTTAAGGCTAAAGATCAAGGTTGTTGAGAGTCAGATCTGGCCCAAACTAACATTTTGGTGGGTCAACAAATTGAGGCTAAGGAAGGTTAGGTGTCCGAGGCTAAGGAAGGTTAGGTGTCCGACTGTATGAGCAAAGGATTAGCTATATGGCTGTTGAGTGACTTGAGTTGGGTGTTTTGAGTGATTTGGATCCTGTAGAGGCCGGAGTCTTTTCGCTCTTCCTCCCAACGTGGCAAGGAGAGATCCCAAGTTCAAACCCCCACACAAGCCCGTTGGTATTGTGAGTGGTAATGCCTTCGGGTGGGGAGACCAAGCCATCTTCAGGCAGGTACCAAATTGTGACTACAAATGGATATATTGATCTACAAGAGACAAATTTTGCAAGCAATGACTTGTATTTGGTTTCCAAATCTGTACATATCCGCTCCATTCAAACAATCAATCCCTATAATGCAAACACACATTTAGTTTTATTTATTTTTTACGCACAAGGTATTAATACGACAAAGGGTTACAGGTGAGAGGGAGGAAATTGTAGGAGAAAAGATACACAGTCCACACCCATCAAGTATGAAGCAATTTTGAGGGCCAAACAAGTTCATCGTAGGGGTGAAAGGGGGGCAACAGTACGAGAGAAGTTGATAAGAGCAGTCCATCAAACCCATCAATTACTTTGGCATCATGGATAAGAAAGAGACCCCCAAGTCCTTCTTGTGCATCATGAAAATACACCAGACCAAAAATGTGTGTATCAGGCTGCGCATCTTTATTGCGACAATGTGTTGAGGCCAAATTTACCTCAAACAAACAGATAAAACAAACCCAGGCCTACCCACTTTGGAGGTAAACGGAACAAAGAGCCCTCAAAGCAAGTTTTGGTTCACTTGGGCATTTCATGCTATGAGTCTGATTCAAGAGAGAGGCACCTTCAGTGACCCTCCAAGGAACCAAGAGAAAGCCACAAAAGCATTTCTTCAAGCATATGTTAGTACAAGTTCACAGGGGCTCTAGCTTTGAGCATCCAAATGATGCAATCGATGATTTTCAAAGTGTGCCATAGGATTGTTCATCCAATGGTTTATCATTTACCTTCAAGCACAGATCATGGTAAGCTTAAGCTTGGAAAAGGCTCACAATTAATAGAGATGGCCCTTCATTAGATTTGACCATGTGCTGAATACTAGATATACAGTCCAATCGAATCAGTTGCTACTTTGATAACAGATACCCACAAACTTCTGGATTCAGGATGAAGATGAAACCAGCTAGATAGAATGTGTGTTCCGACACAACAAGTGATTAACAATGTTTTGAACACTGACCAAACATGATAATATTAAACCAAAGTCTATGTTGGCTACCCAAAGCCATAACAGAATAGAGCTGTTAACTAAGTTCCTTGCCTCTGATGGGCATCAAGGAACAGTATACAACCTATAACTTTACAAAAGAGCTGGCATGTATCGTTTCTGCGAGCGAAACTGTCTGGCTGTGTTACAAGCCCATGCTCACAGTGCTAGGGCTGCTCTGTTGGCTTATACAAAAGACATCTCCTCCTCTACACAGCTGGCATGTTTGTGAATGTAAAACCTTTGTAGCCTCTGTAGGCATAATAAGCAGTCCTCGTGTAGAATAATCCAGGTAAGAAGAGCACACTTCCAAAAATGGTGAAAAACAGCCCTGCATTAAAGACAACAAGGTGGGATAAAGTTAACCTGGCACCTGAATTTAAGCTATTCGAATGAAACATCAAGCTTGCATGATAGGGGTTAAACCAGCTCTCATGTTAGGGGTTAAACGATGATGATCAATACCACTATGTAATCAATTTCATCCATACCACTATGCAATCAATATGACTGAATGAATATGGCCAAAATGCATAAGCATTTGTTTGTTGTAAATAAAAGGTTGTTACTAAGCCATTACAAAAAGTGTGTGTGGATGATGGCCTATAATCTGGTGTGTTCAATCTATGCAATTTCCAAATATGCAAATGCAATACTACAACTTTTCTCACGTTGAGGTATGTATACATGTTGAACACACATACACCTCCAATGCTTTACGCATAATACGAAGATCGAATCGATTGTGATGCCATGAAGGTGGGCTAAAGAGACCTTCAAGCTCTCTGAGGTTAGGATGAAACGAGATTTCAAGCTATGATGTTAAGCTATGGTGCCTGCCTAATGATGTATGGTTATAGAAGATGGCTTCATAATTATGTGATGAGCCATGGCACTAAGGGTATGGAGGATAAATCTCCAAGATTAACTTCAGACAATCTTAAGACAAATTCGATCAGTTACAGCTACACATATAATATGATGATGCAGTGCCAAGAAGAATAGGGTACCTTGGGCTCTGTGGTCTGCAGCTTTGTTGAGGATGAGGAGGAGGCCGAGGACGACGCAGAGGGTGCCGGAGGTGAGGAGGATGAGGGAGAGAGCGATGTCCTTGAGGGGGAATCGGTTGTGGGCGATGAAGGTGCCCTCGAAAGCCTCCTCGTCATCTTCGTCTGTGATCGAGAACGTATGGTCCACGTACGCCATGGCTGCTGGATCTGTGTGTGTGTGTGTGTTTCGGAAGACTCGACGCTCTTTCTATCCAGCTATGTGTTCCAGTCCCTTCTTGCTTCTTTGACGGTTTCACAGATCCAACACAGAAAAAATCGCCTGTTACGGCACTCTCAAGATAGTGCCAGATTGAATTATATTTTTACGAGTTCGAAAGTTATAACTTCACTTTCATTGGTAAAGGAATCCCCTTTTTCAATGCCTCTCACCTGATCAGTGTTCTCGAAACTTTTTGAGTGAACTTGACATTGAAGAGGAAAAAGGGACAATCTATAATTTCATCCAATTTACCACTATTTTTTCTTTTTCTTTTTCTTTTTGAGATAGCTGGAATTGACCACACACAACCTACTACAACTATGTGCCTCATGGTTTCGTCCGAGGAGATTCGATCCCACGACCTTAGCGAGGCACTCGAACACTTCCCCCATCTGGACTACCAGTTTTTGGCATTTTTCCTTCTCTAAAGATGAGACGGATTTCTCAAAAAAGTTGAGCAAGCTCCGAGATAAAGCGAGCCCGTCTTTTCTCGACCTTGTGTCACCTCCCCTCATCTTCATCTACTTCTATGTGCACACTCCCCTCATCGCCCCACTCTTAGACTGTGTCCCCATTCACACGATGCATGCTGCAAAGTCGCCATGCAAATCCACCCTCCCACCACTTCTACATCCCCTCCGCTACATACAAAGCCGGGCCCTTCTCTAAATACAAAGCCCACCTGTTTTTTCAACCAAATGTGCCCTCCACTCTCGTGGCTTCTTGATCAAGAATTTCTCTCTCCCATCTCTGCGGGCTCAACCATCTAGGCATCTCTTCTCTCTCTACTGTCTATAATGCGAGGACTCCTCCAACCTTCGCAAACATTGAAATTCCTCCCTTCATTTTTGTAGTGACATGAGGTGCATGCATGGCAACATACCTAGCCATAATCAATAGTGCATGCAAGCCATTAAAGATGCATGTGCTACATGTAATCAACAGTGCAAGCCATTGAGGATGCATGTAATCAATAGTGCATGTAAGCCATTGAGGATGCATGTGCTTCATGTAATCAACAATGCATGCAAGCCATTAAGGATGCATGTGCTGCATATGGAATTGATCCACAAGCTGATGATGGTTTGATTCATTGGAAGATTTGATTCATTGGAAGAGGCGATTGACATGATGGCACCAGAGTTATTACCAATCACTTCCGCCTTGAGACGGCCACCATCCAAGAGACAATACAAGGAATTGGCTCTAGGTGTATGGTATGTGAAGCCATGGAGTTAAGACTACTGGGATACTTTCCTTCAATATGCTATTGATGATGATGTGAAATTCACATAGCAAATATGTCTTTGCTGTGCAACCTTGTGCGTGAGGATTTGGCACAATGTCCTATTCCACCATAAATTGCATAGAAGACTTGCATTAGGAACTCGTGTGTGGAAAAGGTGGCAATGTCCTTTGCATTGTCTTGGGATAGGAGGATTGATTCACCATGTGGCTTGCTTGTATGGTGTTGGTAAGTCCACTCTAGGAACTTGTGTGTGGAAAAGAAGGTGGCAATGTCCTTAATTCATCCATGCAGTTCTAAAGCATAAGTGCCAAGTTATTACTGTGCCTGGCCACCAAAATTACTTCATGCTCTCAATTCTTGAACCCAACATAGAGGTCAATAAGTCTACTTACAAAAGCTCATAGAGAGAGAAATTTGTTGAAGCAATTTCTTAATTGCAATATGTTCGTGACAAAAACAAGATAATCAAATTGCTTTTTATGTACACATGGGATGTTATGTCCCTCTCTCTCTCTCTCTCAAAGATGTTATGTCCCTCTCTCTCTCTCTCTCTCTCTCTCTCTCTCTCTCTCTCTCTCTCTCTCTCTCTCTCAAAGATGTCTATATAGAGCACCCAGAGTTGGTCGTATCATAGGTCATAGCACCCTATGATTGGTCCAAATGGCTACGACAAGGGTTGGTGGTATCGTAGGTCAGACCACCCTATGACTCGTCTAAATGGCTCTGATAATATTGGAGATTGTCAAGGCATCCATTCGTGCCCATCTGAGGTCATCAAGGCATCCATTCGTGCCCATCTGAGGTCATCAAGGCATCCATTCGTGCTCATCTAAGGTTGTCAAGACATCCGTCCGTGCCCACTTGAGGTCATCTAGGCATCCACCATTCATGCCCATTGAGGTTATCTGGGCGCTCGTTTCGGTTGCGTAACCCGAGAAGAAGGTATCTTCTTGAGAAGATCTCCTTGTACCGTAGAGTGGGATCTATCGACCCACACTAACATGCATCCTCCTTTTGGCATGGTGCCAACATAAGCCATCTCCTAACCATCCACGGCCACATATGGCCAACATTGCAATGAAGGGAACCTAGGGGATTGCACTCATTAGCATGGAGTACACATATGTCCCACTCATCATAGGGAGTAGTAGCTATTGCACTCATAATGGAGTACACACATAGCTTCTCCTCAAGAGGGAGAAGTTCACCATGGAAGCTTAGAGCTCCAAAGAGTAAGTGTACTCATAAAAATGTGTATGATCAAAAAGGTACAATGCCCCTAAGCCCTATGCCTAATATATCCCAAGGCCCCCCAAAAGTATACACGTAAATGTCCCTAAGCCCAAGTGCCTAAGCCCCATTCCCCATGTGCATGTGCAACGAAATCTACTTCATTTACAAACCATCCCCTCCTACAATGATTTCATCCTTAAAATTGAAGGGTGGTCGTGCCCAAAGAAAAGACATATACAAGTGGCTATGTACAAAAGCCAAAATCACATCCATGACTAAATGTCGATGTAGTGGAAAACCCATATATGAATCATATGACCCCCCCAGGGTCAAATGGAAAGGATAAAGAGCTCCCGTCTCGATGATGAGGGTATCTATGCAACCGCCTAGATCAAAAGGAAATCTGAGGCATGCAAAATCCAAGGCTATGGTCCCATGATAATCTAGTGCAAGTAGAGAGGATAAGGGACCACTTTCAATGATGAAGCTAGTCGAGTATCCTCCAAGATCAAAGGGATATGTATGGTATACATCCCGAACCGTCCAAGCTGAAATGGTAGTAGCTCCTAGGTCAAAAGGAAATCTCAACTCTGAAGCTAAAGGAATGGTAGCTCCTGTATCAAAAGGAAAGCTTGACTCCAAAGAGATAGTAGCTCCAGGGTCAAAAGGAAAACTCGTAAGCCCATCCTCACGACCGCAGTGTTAATCTGGCACAAAAGGTATCCACCGAAAAAGCTCAAAACTCCGAGCCAGAATGTCAAATGGTCCTGGCATAAAAGAGCCATCGTGTAGGCCAAGACTAAGATATACCATAGGTGCATCTGAATGTCGAGCCACATATCCAAAAACTATGCTCCTTTCAAGTGGCAAAGAATGCATCCGAAGTAAAATGTCCTGGCTCCAAAGAACATAGGCTCGTGTCGACATCCAGGAGCTAAAAGAACATATCTCAAGGTCAGCATCATGCGATGATAAGAGTGAACCAATGTTGTCATCCCACGTAGCATCACTCAAAATGTCAAAGACATGATCCACTATGTCAATAGGTATATGGGCATGAGCCAAACCATACACTACCTCCTCATGTGCAAAACCCTCTATGTGTGTATGATGATCTAAGATATTAATATAATCATCAACATCCTCATAATCATCACTGAAAAATAAAGAGGTATCCTCACATGAAAGATAAATGGTATCATCTCCTAAGTCATCATCTATGGCATCCTAAAAATGGTCAATATGCATAATCCTACTACGATGTCTCACATTAATGAAATCATTATTACTCTCATGAACTATCCCTGACTGCTCAAATACATGAATTCTATCCACATGAATAGTGCCATGAATGTTCTGAATACTAGGATTAGTGGTCCTATTAGCAATATCTCCACAAATAGAAATCCTAAAAGAATAGCCTGATGCATCTAACACTAGTAACTCATGCCTATGCTCATAGGTATCTCCGTGACTCGTATGCAGAATATCATTATCCTCAAGTATGCTAATGGATACATCACTAATCAAATGCACACTATCCTCATGATCCAGTGATAAGATTAGAAAGATTTGATCAAGATTAACTTACTGTTCTATTTCTGCATCAAGATTTGATTTCAGTACAATAAACTTTGCATAATCTGTAAACTGCTTTTTGTTCTACACTGTAGATCTGCAAACAGAATTGTACTCTACATTGTTCTTGAAAATCTGCACCAATCCTTGAAAATCTATATCAACTGCACATAATCTTGAAATCTGTATAAAATTTCTGCACACTTTCTTGAAATTGCAACAAATTTTTGCACACTTTCTTGAAAATGCACCAAATTTCTGCACACAATCTGAAATCTGTATAGCAATTTGAAAACTCTGCATAGCAATCTGAAACTCTGCACAGCAACCTTGATTTTCTGCACCATAATCTTCTTCTTGCAATCTTTCTCCAAGAACTCCAATTACAATCTAAGGTTTGATCTTGAAGAAATAAGGGCTTTAAGGATTGATATTTGAAACTATAGGCTCTCTAATCAAGATAATGCAAGAAAATCATTCAAAATTGGTTGCTAAAATCTCTGCAAACCCTAACTTTGAAAATCAAGAAAATCTAGATCAAGAAAATCAAGATCAAGAAGATCAAGAATTTCAATAAATCAAATAGTAAAGTGGATTAGGGTTTTGAAAATAGTGATTAATACAAATTTAAAAATGATTAACACAAATTTCATTGCTAATCTTGTTAAAACAAGAAATTAGCAAATTCTCAAAACTATGTAAAAATTAATTCAAAAAATGATTAATACTAATCATAATAAAGATAATGCATTCTAAAAAATTAGATTAACAGTAATCCAAAAATGATTATCACTAATCAAGATCAAGAAAATACATTCTAAAAATTAGATTAAGCATAATCTAAAAATTATTATCATCCCTAAACAAAGATCTAAGCCAAGAGCTCTGATACCAATGCAATGAAGAGAAGAGAACCTAGGGGATTGCACTTATTAGCATGGAGTACACACATGTCCCCCTCATCATAGGAAGTAGCACCTATTGCAGTCATAATGGAGTACACACATAGCTTCTCAAGAGGGAGAACTTCACCATGGAAACTTAGAGCTCCAAAGAGTAAGTGTACTCATCATGAAAATGTATATGAACAAAAAAGCTACAATGCCCATGAGCCCTATGCCTAATATATCCCAAGGTCCCCCAAAAGTACACATGTAAATGTCCCTAAGCTCAAGTGCCTAGGCCCCATCCCCCATGTGCATGTGTAACAAAATCTACTTCATTACAAACATCCAGTGTCTAAAGTAGGTGTTAGCCACATATGGCCAACATCTAGTGTCTAAAGTAGGTGTTAGCCCCACATATGGCCAACATCTAGTGTCTAAAGTAGGTGCCACCTACGGCCCAACATCCATTATCTAGTGTCTAAAGTAGGTGCCACCTACGGCCCAACATCCATTATCTAAATTAGGCTATCAAGCGCTCAAGCATGCTCAACATAATGGCTACTCCTCATAAAAGGGGCCTAACAAAATAGAGCAACATGTCACGTACACAGTAATAATGATGAGGGCAGAGCATTAATTTTGAACACTCCCCGTTTAATGTCCACTTGAAGCACGAAGAACTACCTCTTTGGCCTAATGTTGAGTCGATGAGATGTCACCCTCTCCAATAGATCTCTCCCAAGAAACTTTATGCATATTTCCCTGTTGTTATTGTCCATTATTGTTGGCAGTAAACCACCTCAACCTCTCCATATCCATGATCAGCTTATGCACAATGTGATATTGCATCTCAGTGTGCTTTATGCGAGGGTGGAACATTTGGTTCTTTGTAATTACCATGTAACTTTCACTGTCACTTTTGGGTGCTCTTATGCATCATGTCTCCCAAATCATTTGTCAACTAGATTGCTTCACATGAAGCAAACAAGCCTGGGTGCTCTTGTGTAGCTCTCATGTCCCCCAAAACTCTCCTCAACCATACTACTTCACATGAAGTAAAACGAGCTGCCTCTCATCTTCTATAGAAGAAATGGCCATTACATGCTATTTTGTACTCCAGACCCAAGTATTTCTTGCCTTTAAGCCACAAATACAATTTCCCAATATGAGTGTAGTAGCCCATCTCCATCATGCCTCACTCCATTCTCAAACCAAAATGCTCTATGGCTATGTGAGTGAAGGAAAAGCTCTATTTTCCTAGATGGAGGCAAGAAGAGAATGGTTTTTGAGTGGTTCTATCACTAATAGAGAAGAAGCTAATGAGAGGGAGAAGCCTACAAGAAAACCATCTAGTATGCATAAACACAAGTAAGAGCAAGAGTAGAGAGAAGAGGGAGAGGTCACAAGTATTCCATTACAAGGAAATGAATGTATATTTCTTAATCTCAAAATTTCCTTATATACAAATGACTCGCTTTCACACTAGGGCATATAAAACTTAAAAATAGTCCATTAGCCTACACCTAAACAACTAAGTACATGAAGTTTATCACTTCCCCATTTGGCATTAAGTTTAAACTAAGGCCGCTTTATAAATTCCAATGCCATCTACAAAATAAGAATTTTGGCTAAGATGGGAAAGTGTAGCGTGGTTGAAACCATGTTAACCTATAAAGTTATTAAGATTCCCCCTTCCTATTGGCTTACTGCATCCTCACATCACCAAGCTTGGGTGGTGCAAATGTTGTGGGAGTCCATAGATAATGATATCAAGTCTAGAGAGGTATCGATGATGGTGGCTGAATAATATACTTGATGAGTGAAGACTCATTGAAGAGACTAGTCCACATGCTTTGGAGCTTTTTGGAGATAGGGTTTGGTTGGTTGGTGAGCTAGGAACCATGTCAAGGCTGCATGTGGTGCAATGCGGCTGGTGAGTTAGGGAAACACGAGCATGTTGAGGCTATAGAGAGAGGTAATCCAAAATTTGAGATATCTTTGCATATAAAAATCCTCCTAATGTCTAAAATGGATTCCCCTGAATAAGAAGTTCAAAATGGACTTTCCAATGTGCATTAGGAATTAATTGAAAATGGTATAAGGGACCTTAACCTAAGGGTCTACATTTTCAAAAAAAATTGAATTATGGTCCAATTAAGGTTCCAATGGGCCAATTGGATTAATCCAAGTGTTGGGATGAGATAAATCCAAAGAATAAAAGAAAATACCCAAAAATGAGTAAATACTCACATAAGATGAAGAGTTGACTGAGTACAAGGTTTATTAGTTAAAAATTAAGAGATATTACTAAAACAATGAGATATTTTAGAGAAATGATGCATTTTTGACACCTTGGTAAGGAGAGGGGGACCTTTGAGGTAGGTGCCTTTTTCACATGTGTGGAAGAGTTTTTTAATTCAAAAAATTGTGATATTTTTCTCTCTCCTCTCTCCTGGATCAAACCAAATCAAAAAGGGAGCCAAACTGGTCTAAATCTAGTCCAAATTGAGTCAAACTAAACCTGAAAATTTCTAGAACCCAGTTGGACTTGGTTAGTGGCCTCCCTCCCCTATAAATAGACCCTCATTCCTTTGTATTTTCATATTGGAGCTATGCCATACCAGTATTATATTAAAATAATCATATTTTCTATTATCCCTTAAATTTTTCTCTCTCTTGGGAGCTTGGAGCTTCTCTCTCTCTACAACAACTCTTGGAGTTGCTCTTTTCCTCTTGGTGGAGCAATTGATTGGTCGGGGGCTTCACTACTAGAGAATCAAGCTAAACTTGGAGGTAAAATCAAATTTTATGGTTTTTTTTTTAATTTTCTCAATAACTTTCTTCTTCTCAACCCCTCTCAAGCTTGAGAAGCTTTCAAAATGATTGTTTTAATTCAAATCAAGCTTTTCCTAAGTTTTTTAATATTTAATTAGCATTAAGTTAACCTTTATGCTTAAATTGTAATGCTTTCTTTAAGTAAATCTCTCTCTCTAAAGAATAGTCATCTTTATGGCTAAATCCTTTGAAAAAGGATGCTTCTCAGTCATAGTCTCTTAATTCAAAGCTAAACTCTAGGCTTGATAAGCTAGAGATTAAGAAAATGATATTTTCATGATTTTGTGCTATTAAAATGATGGTAAATTCTTTTAGATTATTTATGAGTAGTTAAAAACTACTCTACTTCATTCTAAATGTGAAATGGATTATCCTAACAAATTGGGAAAAGAGGAATGTTGAAATTAGATCAATCTAGTCGGATAATCATAGTCATGTTTAATTTTATGGTTAAAATTATGATTTAAATTCATACTTTGATTTTAAGCATAAAAGAGGAACTACTATCATATTTTCATTACAAGCTTTTATTCTTTAGAAAAAAAAATTAAGAATTATCAGTAATAGCAGCAGCAAAGCTATGGCAAAAATTTTAGAAAATAATACATATCTTATTTTTATGCATAATGCTAAAAGAGGACTTCCTACCATATTCTAGGATTAGACATTCTATGCAAAAAGAATGATTTTCATCGTATTAATGAGAAATAATTTTTTTATAATTATGCATAATTAATTGATTATGAGAGAAGAGTGAATTTTGGTAAATTTATTTTTATACAAAACGAAGAATTCCCATGATATTTGAGATCCAAGTAATTAAATGGTAAAAGAGGAATTTTTGGCATAATTCAAATTAGGAGTATTTATCAAACGTGGAATTTTGAGCATTATTAATTTTATTGGAAAATATGGGTAGAATTGATTTTTGTAAATCCCATGAATCTTTTACTCAAAAGAAGAATATTGAATATATTTCACTTGAGAAATTTGAGAAAGAATATAAAAATATCTTTAACTAGGCCAAGCAATTGGCAGATACTTAGAAAAGTCTCATCGGTATCGAAAGTAGAAAAAACAGTACTAAAAGTGGATGTGATAAGATGTGATGTAGAGCCGAATGAATGTAAATGAATGTGACGCGATGTAAATGGATGCGATGTGATTAGATGAGATGTGATAAGAGGAGATGTAAACGTGAATGTGATAAGATGTGATTAGATGTGAATGTGATAAGAGGAGATGTAAATGTGATGTGATAAGATGTGATTAGACGTGAATGTGATAAGAGAAGATGTAAACGTGATGTGATAAGATATGAATGTGATGTGATAAGATGTGAATGCGATGTGATACGATGTGAACGCGATGCGATAAGATGTGAATGCGATGTGATAAGATGTGAATGCGATGTGATGTAATGTGAGTGGATGTGATGAGATGTGGATGAGATATGATGTGACGTAAATGGATGTGGATGTGGATGTGATGAGATGTGGATGAGATTGATGTGATGTAAATGGATGTGGATGTGGATGTGATGAGATGTGGATGAGATGTGATGTGATGTAAATGGATGTAGATGTGGATGTAATGAGATGTGGATGAGATGTAAATGGATGTGGATGTGGATGTGATGAGATGTGGATGAGATGTGATGTGATGTAAATGGATGTGGATGTGGATGTGATGAGATGTGGATGAGATTATATGTGATGTAAATGGATGTGGATGTGGATGTCATAAGATATGAATGGATGAGATGTGATGTGGATGGATGGATGTGATGAGATGTGATGTGGATGGATGGATGAGATGTGATGTGGATGGATGTGATGTGATGAGATATGGATCTGAATGAATATAAATGGATGTGATGTAATGTGAATGGATGGATGAGATGTAAGGTGGATGAATATGATGTGATGTGGATCTAGGTAGATGTGAATGGATGAGATGCGATGTGAATGGATGTGATGTGATGTGGATATGGATAGACGTGAATGGATGAGATGTGATGAGGATGGATGTGACGTGATGTGATGAGGATTTGAATAGATGTAAATGGATGTGATGAGATGTAATGTGGATGCAATGAATGTGATGGATGTGAATGGGTGTGATGGATGTGATGAGATATGAATAGATGTGATGAGATGTGAGTGGATGTGATGAGATGTGAATGGATGCGATGAGATGTGAATGAATGTGAATGAATGTGAATGTGATGTGATGATATTTGAATGGATGTAAATGTGATGTGATGATATTTGAATGGATGCGATGAGATTTGAATGGATGTAAATGTGATGTGATGATATCTGAATGGATGTGATGTGATGTGACTATGATATGATGAGATAAAAATGGATGTGAATATGATGTGATGAGACGTGAATGGATGAGATGTGATGTGGATGGATGTGATGTGATGAGATGTGAATCTGAATGAATATAAATGGATGTGATGTAATGTGAATGGATGCATGAGATGTAATGTGAATGGATGGATGAGATGTAAGGTGGATGAATGTGATGTGATGTGGATCTAGGTAGATGTGAATGGATGAGATATGATGTGAATGGCTGTGATGTGGATAGATGTTATGTGATGTGGATATGGGTAGATGTGATTGGATGAGATGTGATGAGGATGGATGTGACGTGCTGTGATGAGGATGGATGTGACATGATGTGATGAGGATCTGAATAGATGTAAATGGATGTGATGTGGATGAATGTGATGTGATGTGGATAGATGTGACGAGATGTGATGTGAATAGATGTGACGACATGTAATATGATATGATTGGATGAGATGTGAATGTGATGTGATAAGATATGAATGCAATGTGATAAGATATGAATGCGATGTGTAAATGCGATGTGATAAGATGTGAGTGGATGTGATAAGATGTGAATGCGATGTGATGTAATGTGAGTGGATGTGATGAGATGTGGATGAGATATGATGTGATGTAAATGGATGTGGATGTGATGAGATGTGGATGAGATATGATGTGATGTAAATGGATGTGGATGTGGATGTGATGAGATGTGGATGAGATGTGATGTGATGTAAATGGATGTAGATGTGGATGTGATGAGATGTGGATGAGATGTACATGGATATGTATGTGGATGTGATGAGATGTGATGTGATGTAAATGGATGTGGATGTGGATGTGATGAGATGTGGATGAGATTATATGTGACGTAAATGCATGTGGATGTGGATGTGATGTAATGTGAATGGATGGATGAGATGTAAGGTGGATGAATGTGATGTGATGTGGATCTAGGTAGATGTGAATGGATGAGATGTGATGTGAATGGATGTGATGTGATATGGATATGGGTAGATGTGAATGGATGAGATGTGATGAGGATGGATGTGACGTGATGTGATGAGGATCTGAATGGATGTAAATGGATGTGATAAGATGTCATGTGGATACAATGAATGTGAATGGGTGTGATGGATGTGATGAGATATGAATAGATGTGATGAGATGTGAGTGGATGTGATGAGATGTGAATGGATGCGATGAGATGTGAATGGATGTGAATGTGATGTGATGATATCTGAATGGATGTGATGTGATGTGAATATGATATGATGAGATGTAAATGGATGTGAATATGATGTGATGAGATGTGAATAGATGAGATGTGATGTGGATAGATGTGATGTGATGAGATGTGGATCTGAATGAATATAAATGGATGTGATGTAATGTGAATGGATGGATGAGATGTAAGGTGGATGAATGTGATGTAATGTGGATCTAGGTAGATGTGAATGGATAAGATGTGATGTGAATGGCTGTGATGAGATGTGATGTGAATGGCTGAGATGAGATGAGATGTGATATGAATGGCTGTGATGTGATGTGATGTGGATATGGGTAGATGTGAATGGATGAGATGTGATGAGGATGGATGTGACGTGATGTGATGAGTATCTGAATAGATGTAAATGGATGTGGATGAATGTGATGTGGTAGATGCGAATGGTGAGATGTGATGAGGATGGATGTGATGTGATGTGATGAGTATCTGAATAGATGTAAATGGATGTGGATGAATGTGATGTGATGTATAGATGTGATGAGATGTAATATGATTTGATTGGATGAATGTGATGTGATGTGGATAGATGTGATGTGATGTGGATAGATGTGATGAGATGTAATATGATTTGATTGGATGAGAATGGATGAAGGATGATGGGAATAGATATGACTGGATGAGGAATAAGCAAAGTGAACTAATTTCCAAGAATGTGGAATAACGAGAAATGATTTCGAACAATGTGGAAAGATGAGAGTTCGTTATAGAAACTATATTTATGACCTATTTTTCAATGACTGTTTTATGTCAAGAATGCTGGGGAAGCATTTTGACCATCTTATGACAGTTGCAACCGACAGTTTGATGCTTTGAGTTGATGGACTGAAGCACAAGGCGTATGGCTACATGTAGCTAAGAGGTTTTGGGACAATGTTGTGTGAAGGGAGAGAGAGCTCCTCCACCGGGCGGCTGAGGGTACAGAGGTTAATTGAAAAAGAGCTAAAAATTTGATTTTTTTCCTAATCATAATTAACTAGGTGATTAGCAAGATAATGGGCTCATAAATTTGATGGATTCTAAGCTAGGCTCTGATACCATGTTAAATTTGCAGCAATGTGATGAGCTATGGTAGATCAAATGCAAGAATCAACATCATTAACAAAGAGATTAGATGATAATTAAGATGTGATTAGTGAGCAATTAACTGATAGCTTAATGTAGGCATGGATAATCAAAAACCAGCCAATTCTCATTAGGCCAATGCCTCAATTCATAGAGTTTACATCCAAGCATCTAATCCCACTGATCTCTCCTTGATTCACTCCACCTCTTTTGCTTGATTCTTTCCACCTCTTCCCCACACATCCTCGTGCTACCCTTTATTCTCTCCCAGTAGATACTTCTCACCTTTTCACAGCTTCTCTCTCATTTATAGATTCTCTTTTACAGCCTCTTGCTAAGGGCTTATTCCCGCACACACCCTATTCACTTGTATATTTCAACAACAAAGAGTGGACCCACTGTACATGCCAAAAAAAAGAAGGATGACATCCTTAGAATTCCATGATGCAAAGCAGCGTGACTCACATTTATGCTTTTGCAAGACTATAGCACAACAACGACAGCACATGCTGACATGGATACGTGCGTGGCACCATATTCTAGATCCAGCGATTGTGGTCAGTGTCCGATTCTTAAAGCTGATCATAGTGCTCATTGACCAACCCAAAGAGAGCACGGCATGATGTTGTAGTACCACCGCCTCAAATGTCTACCAGCTTAAATACATGCTACATTTGAAGACATAGTAGATAGTGGGTTTTGGACTTCCCATTCTCCATTCAGAAGAACCTTAAAAAAGCTTCAGTCTTGCAAGAACTTTTATCGCGTCATGAGTTTGGCAACCAGGCAACCTCGGTAACAAGTTCTGAGGATAGAACTTACATCAGGTAGGGGGGATGTTAATCCCATCTTGGATTAACAAGTATGCTCCTCCATTTGAGGACATTAACAAGTGTCATGCAAAGGCACTATAAAAGTTGCAACATTATGAGACACTGGCCACCTAAGGCCTTAGTGTTAACCATATTACCTTTTGCGCTACCACATTACCTTTGTAATCCATCTTTTTTGTAACCATACTAAGCGCAAATTGTAAATGAGACAAGGGATGACCGAGCTTATGACTTGTGTAAGGAATTGATGTACTTAGTGTTAACCATATTAGCTTTCGCGCTACCACATTACCTTTGTAATCCATCTTTTTTGTAACCATGCTAAGCGCCAATTGTAAATGAGACAAGGGATGACCGAGCTTATGACTTGTGTAATACCGGTACATAAGGAATTGATGTACATAGAGCTAGTTAAACTAGGAAGGCTAGTTTAGGGCCCCCATTTGTAATTGGGCTGCCGACCATTGTAAAAGGTGAGCTCATGTATATAAGACATTTTATGGAATATGAAAGAGGACAATCCCATTTGTCTCAATTGTGTTTTGCCTTCTCGTTCTCTCTCTCTCTCACTCTCTTGAGCTTATGGTAGTTTTCTTACTTGTGATGCTTGCATGCTTATGATTGTTGGTGTATGTGAATAGAATGGTAATGCTCTCCCTTCTCTACTTCTCTCCTTTCTCATTGCTCTCCACCTTGTCTTGTTTACATACGATTGGCATGAGGTAGAGGTAGAGCTCTCCATGTATGTAAGATTCCTCCCTCCAGCTTTTGAGATGTAAAGGTGTAAGAACCTCTCATTCTGTTCTTATAATTATTTCCCTCTCTGAAATAGAAGAAAGATCTTGTTTTACCCTGTTTTGGCCTAGAGAGAGAAAATGTCTAGAGAGAGATAATCCAAAATTAAGATATCTTTGAATATAAAAATCCTCCGAGTGTCTAAAATTGATTTCCCTGAAACAGAAATTCAAAATGAACTTTCCAAGGTGCATTTGCAGTTAATTGAAAATGTGTATAAAAAAAGGACCTTAGCCTAAGGGTCTACATTTTCAGAATTTTTTGGATTATGGTCCAATTAAGGTTCCAATGGGCCAATTGGATTAATCCAAGTGTTGGGATGAGATAAATCCAAAAGAATAAAAGAAAATACCCAAAAATGAGTAAATGCTCACATAAGATGAGATATTACTAAAAAAATGAGATATTTTAGAATAATGATGCATTTTTGACACCTTGGTAAGGAGAGGGGGACTCTTGAGGTAGACGCCTATTTCACACATGTGGAAGGGTTTTTAATTTAGAAAAATTATGATTTTTTTATCTCTCCTCTCTCCTCTCTCCTGGATCAAACCAAATAAAAAAGGGAGCCAAATTGTTCCAAATCTTGGCCAAATTGAGTCAAACTGGAGCTGGAAAATTCTAGAACCCAGTTGGACTTGGTTAGTGGCCTCCCTCACCTTAGTCTTTTGTTAAAAAAAATTGTAAACTATATCATGCCAATATTATATTAAAATAATGATATTTTCTATTATCCCTTAAAAATCGTCTACTTTTGGAGAGCTTGGAGCTTCTCTCTCTCTTCAACAACTCTTGGAGCTTTCTTCTCAACTTACTAAACCAATTGATTGGTTGGGGGCTTCACTTCTAGATAAAGAAGCAAGCCAAACCTTGAGGTAAGAAGGAATTTTATGGTTTTTGTTAATATTCTCAAATGATTTCACTTCTCAATCCCTCTCAAGCTTGAGAAGTTTCTAATTAGTTGTTTGTAATGCAAATTAAGCTTTCCCTAAGAATTTTAATGATTAATCACAAAAAAGTTAATCTTTATGCTTTTTTAGAATGCTTTTTATGTATATCTCTCTCTCCCAAAAGAATAATCATTCCTATGGCTAATTCTTTAGAAAAAGAATGCTTCTCATTGATAAATTCTTAATTCAAAACCAAACTCTAAGCTTGTAAAGCTAGAGGATAAGAAAATGGTATTTTTATGCTTTTATGATAACAAAATAATGGTAAATTCTTTTAAATTATTTATAAGTAGTCAAAAAACTACTTTAAGTGATTCTAAATGTGAAAGAGATAATCCTATCATTTTGGAAAAAGAGGAATAATAGAAATAGCATAATCTAGTAGAAATAATCATAATTAAGTTTATGATTATGGCTAAAATTATGATTTAATTCCATAATTTGGATTTAAGTTTAAAAATAGATCTTCTATCAAAATTATATTGCAATATCTTATTCTTTTTAGAAAAAATTAAAATTATTAGTAATAGTAGCAAAGCTATGCCAAAAAAATTTAGAAAATAATGCATATCTTATTTTTATGCATAATACTAAAAGAGGACTTCCTACCATATTCCAGGATTGGACATCCTATGCAAAAAGAATGATTTTCATCATATTCATGAGAAATAATTTTGTAATTATGCATAATTAATTGATTATGAGAAAAGAGTAAATTTTTATAAATTTATTTTTATATAAAAAGAGGAATTTTCGTGATAATTGAGATCCAAGAAATTAAATAGTAAAAGAGAAATTTTTAGCATAATTCAAATTATGAGTATTTATCAAAAGTGGAATTTTGTGCATTATCAATTTTATTGAAAATATGGGTATAATTGATTTTTGTAAATCCCATGAATCGATGTAATGTAGGTGAAATGAATGTGATGTGATGTGAATGCAATGAATGTGATGGATGTGAATGGGTGTGATGGATGTGAATGGGTGTGATAGATGTGAATGGATGAGATGTGATGTGAATGGATGTGAATGTGATGTGATGATATCTAAATGGATGTGATGCGATGTGAATATGATATGATGAGATGTAAATGGATGTGAGTATGATGTGATGTGGATGGATGTGACATGAATGGATGAGATGTGACATGAATGGATGAGATGTGATGTGGATGGATGTGATGTGGATCTAAATGAATATAAATGAATGTGATGTAATGTGAATGGATGGATGAGATGTAAGGTGGATGAATGTGATGTGATGTGGATCTAGGTAGATGTGAATGGATGAATGTGATGTGATGTGGATCTAGGTAGATGTGAATGGATGAGATGTGATGTGAATGGATGTGATGTGATGTGATGTGATGTGATGTGATGTGATGTGGATATGGGTAGATGTGAATGGATGAGATGTGATGAGGATAGATGTGATGAGATGTAATATGATTTGAGTGGATGAAGGACGATGGGAATACATATGATTGGATGTGGAATAAGCAATGTGAATTGATGTAGAAGAATGTGGAATAACGAGAAAAGATGTGGAACAATGTGGAAAGATGAGAGTTCGTTAGAAACTCTATTTATGAAACCTATTTTTAAATGACTGTTTTATGTCAAGAATGCTGGGAAAGCATTTTGACCATCTTGTGTGAATGAGGACGTGGAGACCTAATTGATAAAGTTGCAACAGCTGACAGCGGAGAGTCAATGGAGGATGTCTCACGTATAGCAAGGTCGACCGAGGTCTTGACTAGCCTCGGCTTGATTTAAATGGTGAGCTTCCGGTGCGGTGGATGAGGGACCAAGGAAGCGGCCTATGAGTGAAGCGCTAGGTGACCTACGAAGGAGCCTAGAGGGTGCTGACCATACGGTGCTCGGGCTCTGGGTCGCTGAAGATACCCACGCGAGCGTCAAGGAAAAAATGAAACAAGGAGTTAGAGTGTTTTCTGAACTCGGGTATGGATCTAGTTGATTGTCCTTGCTGGTCTTCAACGGATGAGTCCATGACTCTTTTACATGGATCTGTTGGTTGATCTTCCTGATCTTCAACGAAGAGTCTATCTGGATTTTCATAAGTGAATATATTTTCGGATACTATGAGCTAGGAACTAATGAAAAGTCCCCTGAGTGGACAGGTGGTGAGCGTTCTGGTCGCCAATGATGCCATAAGTACACCGATGAAGGAATGATTGGAAATTAGAATTTAACTGGATATTTTGGAGGATTATGATGAGTGATACTATGGTTTCATTAAAAGATTGTTTTAAAGACAGCTGAATCTGTGAAACAGGCAATTTCATATTGGGTGTGTAAGTGGTGTGACTATCTTGAACTTTGCTTGAAGCGTCGGCTAGGGGGCCTGGGAACTCTTTTCCCTGGTACCCGGGACAAAACATAACCAAATTCCTAAATGGATCCTATCACTACAGTGGTTGGGCGGTTTGGCTAACCCATGGGATTGGATGGGGTTAGGCTGGACTAATGGATCCCTAAAATGAGACTCAATTCTGTTAAATTACAATAGTTGAAGTAAATCCTGGATAACCCTTGTTCTATGGAAAAGAATCAATGGCTATGCCTCTCGATAAGGAAAAAAGCGTTGGACTCTATGATCCAAGTGTAAGTCTCTTCCTTGATCTGACCACCATGAGACTTACGGGTTCAGTCAGATCAGTTTGGTTAGTGAAGACCTTGACTACGTTAGAATAAAATATCCCAGAGGAATCGCCTATGTCTACTGGGCGAGGGAAGTTTTTTCGAGTTTGGTTTTGGAAGAACCAAGGGATTAGTCTCTTGTCTGGATATCCATGGGCGAGGCATCAAGTGAGAGACTCTGCCCTGTGCATGAACTGCTACTTCCACTGCTAGCACCCCCGAATTGGTTGCGCGGAGGGGGCATGGATCTTTCAGCTGGTATCAGAGCAAATTGGCTAAAATGGATCAATCGAGAAGCCAGAAGTGTCAAAAATTTATGAAGTACCAATAAAATATTGTAATTGTGTCATGAAATTCATACAAATTGATATTCAGAATGAAGATTCGTAAATTGGGAATTGGGTCTTCAGATGGAAGTACCGCAATTGTATGGAATCCCTGACTTACTTGAGGCCTAGATATGATGGTATTTACCTTATAACTCCAAGAACTGTGACTACTCGTATATACCTCGTGAGTATAACTGCAGCTCTTTACTGGCAATATATACGAGTAAATCTAAGACCTTGAAATTATAAGCAAAAATGCTATCCAAATGATGAATTCGAATGTTGGTTGATATGATTTTAGAATTCTGGTTAAGAATTAGAGTTGATTTGGATTCTGATTGAAAGATGATGATTTTTAAATTTTGGTTGAAAGGAGATAAGTTGAAAGGAGATAAGTTGAACAAAGCCACAATGAGGATGAATGGGACGAATCCCAGTGATGATGTTAGTAACTGGAATGACAATTACGACTTCAACAAATCACTATGAGATTAGTGGATTGTGCTGACAGATTGCTGCTGTTAACCCTTGACCCAGTGGATCTAATTAAGGGATGACAAATTGAAAACCTGCATAACTGAAATTCCCGTGGAGGAATGTTCAGATGGAATTTTCGGTCTGATGGACCATTACTGTGTTAAGAATATGAATGAATTATTCTCTGATAATGAGTTCTGTATGTTCTTCTTGTAGAAGGGATCTTTATCCCAAGAATCTGTGGGGGGCTGACCAATCTAATTAACCCAGAATCAGTTGGATCTAAAGTCGAATTTGAATTATAAATAAAGGGACTTAACAAGAATTTTGGTATTGATCCATGATAGGATCATGGATCGAGGTCGTTGTGGTAGGAATGTTAACCCCCAACTCGATGAGCAAGAGCTCGACCCGGATGTTCATAAATCTCTTCATAGATCGTAGCCTGGACCTTTCAAAGGTGAAGGGGAAAACTTGGGTGAGGCTGTGGAGAAGTGGATCGAAGCAATGGGAGAATACTTCGATGTCACCAGGTACAACGAGAAAAGTAAAATGGCTCTTGCAAGGCTGAAGATAGTAGAAACAGCCAGAGTGGCATGGAGAAACCACTGCGCATTGTTGGAAATATAATCCAACATGGTCATAAATATCCCAAGCCTAGTTGTGGAAAATAATTTATCCAAAAGAAGTATTATTCTAAGGTCATAAACCTAAGATATGTAGCATGTATTAAGCATGGACATGTGTCATGGAATCTCCTCTAACTGCCTAAGCAATGATGTAAGCAAAGGCAACTCCCATTTAGCTATAAAAGCCTTGTATTGGTTCATTAGAAATACAAGAGAGAAACACTTTTTCTAAACATGAATGGTACTTGTGTATTTCCTCCTTAGTTACTTCAATTGGTATCATAGCATTGGTCCTAGGCCAAAAGTCGTGTGCCACGAGGCATAGGACTCCATAAAATATCAAAAATTCCAAAAAAATCCCAAAAATCACTCCTAGATTCCCTCTTCTTACTTTCCAGCTCAATCCTACCTTAGTGGAGGAGCTGATTCTGAGCGTAGAGCTCGTCATTTCCAAAGCGCATTTAGGGGCATCTTCCTCAATACACGGCGCCGTTGCAACCCAGAGCTTAATCAAAAATTTCATGCAGAGCTCCCAAAATTGCCATTTTTTCACAGGTTGATCAAATTTGGGGGTAGCAGCAATATTGCGCAGCTGAGGCAACTAAATCTTGATTCCTCTTACGAAGCAGTTCCAGGAAACCCCTCTGACCTCTGTATAAGAGGGTTTTACATATAGTTTCTTGCAGTTCAAGTATTCATCTTCTCTCTTAGTAAGGGCACAATCTGAAGACACCATTTGTGAACTACTATCATTTACAACACATAGCTTTCCAGCCCAAATCCTCTGGAACACATTCCATGAAGAAGATCGAGCTCCAAGATAAGGTTGATAAAATGAAGAAAGGAGCAGTAAGGACTATGCTACAAGAAGGATACACAAGAAGCTTCTTCAACAAAGATAATCAAAGGAAGGAGAAGCAAAGTTCAACATTGTTAAGTCAATTACGTTAACTGCCACATTGTTACACCCTTGTTAGCTTTAACCCTTGTTGTGGGAACCACTTATGTATGGTGGATCTTGTCCAATTGATCCAACCTATTGTGCATACCCACTTGTTTTGTCCATACCTTGAATTTGTAAAGGAAGAACATCATACCCTATTGTGATTAAGGGAGGGTTCTATCCTATTGTCTGAAGGAACGATGATGTCAAATAAAGCTATGTATGTCAAGGTGTAGTTGTCTTAGGCAGTAGAAATGTTCCCATGTTTGGCTTAAGGGACGGTGTTGGAAGTATAATCCAACATGGTCACAAATATCCCAAGCCTAGTTGTGGAAAATAATGTATCCAAAAGAAGTATTATCCTAAGGTCATAAACCTAAGATATGTAGCATGCATTAAGCATGGACATGTGTCATGGAATCTCCTCTAACTGCCTAAGCAATGATGTAAGCAAAGGCAACTCCCATTTGGCTATAAAAGCCTTGTATTGATTCATTAGAAATACAAGAGAGAATCACTTTTTCTAAACATGAATGGTACTTGTGTATTTCCTCCTTAGTTACTTCAATTGGTATCATAGCATTGGTCCTAGGCCACCCCCCCTCCCCAACACTTCAAAAGTCGTGTGCCACGTGGCATAGGACCCCATAAAATATCAAAAATTCGAAAAAAATCCCAAAAATCACTCCTAGATTCCCTCATCTTACTTTCCAGCTCAATCCTACCTTAGTGGAGGAGCTGATTCTTAGCGTAGAGCTCGTCATTTCCAAAGTGCATTTAGGGGCATCTTCCTCAATACACGGCACCGTTGCAACCCAGAGCTTAATCGAAAATTTCACACAGAGCTCCCAAAATTGCCATTTTTTCACAGGTTGATCAAATTTGGGGGTAGCAGCAATACTGCGCAACTGAGGCGACTAAATCCTGATTCCTCTTACAAAGCAGTTCCAGGAAACCCCTCTGACCTCTGTATAAGAGGGTTTTACATATAGTTTCTTGCAGTTCGAGTATTCATCTTCTCTCTTAGTAAGGGCACAGTCTGAAGACACCATTTGTGAGCTACTATCATTTACAACACATAGCTTTCTAGCCCAAATCCTCTGGAACACATTCCATGAAGAAGATCCAGCTCCAAGATAAGGTTGATAAAATGAAGAAAGGAGCAATAAGGACTATGCTACAAGAAGGATACACAAGAAGCTTCTTCAACAAAGATAATCAAAGGAAGGAGAAGCAAAGTTCAACATTGTTAAGTCAATTACGTTAACTACCACATTGTTACACCCTTGTTAGCTTTAACCCTTGTTAGCTTTAACCCTTGTTGTGGGAACCACTTATGTATGGTGGATCTTGTCCAATTGATCCAACCTATTGTGCATACCCACTTGTTTTGTCCATACCTTAAATTTGTAAAGGAAGAACATCATACCCTATTATGATGAAGGGAGGGTTCTATCCTATTGTCTCAAGGAACGATGATGTCAAATAAAGCTATGTATGTCAAGGTGTAGTTATCTTAGGCAATAGAAATGTTCCCATGTTTGGCTTAAGGGAGGGTGTTGGAAGTATAATCCAACATGGTCACAAATATCCTAAGCCTAGTTGTGGAAAATAATGTATCCAAAAGAAGTATTATCCTAAGGTCATAAACCTAAGATATGTAGCATGCATTAAGCATGGACATGTGTCATGGAATCTCCTCTAACTACCTAAGCAATGATGTAAGCAAAGGCAACTCCCATTTGGCTATAAAAGCCTTGTATTGGTTCATTAGAAATACAAGAGAGAATCGTTTTTTCTAAACATGAATGGTACTTGTGTATTTCCTTCTTAGTTACTTCAAGCATGTCCTACACTTGAGATTTTATGTGTAGTGACCTTCATCAAACCTGCTTTCCAAAGTCATCCAACTTGGTGCCTTGTAGTCTAACTTGACTTAATTTGGCACGTGAGCTCTCCCTCATGGCTCTAGCATCTCATCATTGGAAAGGCTGAGATCCCTACCTAAGTGGCTTCAGATGGCTATGATTCTTTTGAATGTAGCCGTTTTACCTTGAATGTGCACCTCAAGCTCAATTTTTCCTTGGATTTAGGCCCCTGTTATAGTTGCCACGTACCTAGCCTACAGATCGAAGTCCAATCCGGTGAATCTTGGTGCCTCTGACAACTTGCACTGCATTATAACCTATACCTTTGTGTGAGCCATAGCCCACATGCTTTCTTGCATCGGGGTGTTGGTGTCTATGATAACTTTCATCATAACTCAACATGTTACACCTGGGCCCTTGGTCCGAGTTCCTCTATCACACGGGGGGCACCTCTAGCGTTTCCATCACACATGGGGCACCTTCGACCTGAACTTTCTTCCAACCTCATATGGGTCACCTTCAACCCAAACATAATTGTCACCACAATATTAAATATTTATTACCACAAGGAGACAGGGCACCTTTAGTCCGAACTCAACTATCACCTTCACATGGGGCACTTTCAACAAAAACTCACTTTCCTTTATCACACGGGTAGGGTGCATACCGCCTCTCATAGCTACCTCATGTTTAAGGGTCCACACCACTTCCACAACTAATGGAAACCCTTCATAAAGAGCCTTCACATAACCTATCACTTTCCATGTTACCATGACAACCTACCTACCATCAGGCTGCCCAAAGGTGCCCACCACCACCTTGCCCTATCGTCTGGTTGTGGCAGGCCCAAACTAACCACTTAACCATGGCCTATCACCAACTCTATGGAATATCTTGGACCATCCACTTCTCGACAGCAACTTCACCACTGACTTTGGTGATGCAACATAGTCACCATTAGGAAGGGGGATATGTTAAGTCCGTTGGTTAACATGGTTACACCTGCTCGACCTACCATAAGGTGCTTTTCCATCTTACTCACATGTGCAAGTCCTTATCTATTGTAAGATGATGTTAGAACATATAAATCACCCTTACCCCATAAGCTTAATGTTAAATAAGAAAAGTCTATAGACTTAGTGTACATAGTTGCTTAAGATGAGGAATAGAGGTTAGACCATTTTTTAAGTTTGGCTAGCCTAGTATCAAAACTAGTCACTTATATATAAGTCATTTTTTATAATAAGAAATGCACAATCATTCCCTTGTAATAGTTTACATGGGTATAAGCACGTTAACGTGATATACTTTTTATGTTAATAAGCATACAAAAGTAGGACCTATTATTAGCATACTCCAAGGAAGATATTTTGTAGATTTTGGGAGGATTTTTCAAAATGTGTGATGTCACTTTTGCATGAGAGCACTCCACTTGAAGTAATTATTACATGCAATGCTTATTCTTTTCAACCTTTTGGTAGGCCTAGTTGCTCTATCTATTATATCTACATTCGAATTTGAAAGGAAGTGGCCATGAAGAAGGGAATGGGCTCCACTACATTAAAATTTAGGCATGAAAGTACACCAAAACCTCGGACAAGAGCTACACCATCGAGAAAACCTGCTAAAGAGGAGGTCAAAATAGACAGTGACTAAACACAGGTGTAGTTACAAGGTAGAAGAGGAAGAAAGGATCACAGCAAATCCCCACCAGCAAAGGGTAGACCCAGTACCAAAAGGTTTTCTTCTACAAAAAAGAGGAGAGGATCATTGGGCCACTCCTCTAGTGGTGCAAGTCCGTTGTTTGCTCTCTCTTTTCATCTATTTTCACTTTGCAGCAGTTGCATGCATAAATAATTTTACTTTAGATGATAGAGAGGGAGAGAAAGAGATTGGGAGAAAGTGTGTGTGTGTGTGTGTGTGTGTGTGTGCGCGCGCGCGCACGCACACTTAAAGCTTGTTAATGTTATTTATGCTAATAAAATAGCTTTGAGTGCTAGTTAGCATTGATTATAATGCTTCTATTAGAGCTTTATATGACAATAGGGCAGTTGTAAATGCAAGAGAACTTTTATTAGCCCACTATTCTACTCCAAGACTTTCTGTTTTCCCTCTCTCTATCTGTTTTCACATACATATGCATGTATAAATGGATTAACTCTTGTTGATATATATATATATATATATATATATATATATATATATATATATATATATATAGAGAGAGAGAGAGAGAGAGAGAGAGAGAGAGAAACAAAAAGAGAGGGAGTGTGTAGTTAGGGTGCACTCAAATCTTGTTAAGGTTATTTATACTAATAAGGTAGCTTTGAGTGGTAGTTAGCATGTATTATATAGCTTCTGTCAAAGCTTTGTATGCTAATATGCAAGAGAGATTTGGTTGTTTGTTTTTCATTTGGGTGTAGCATTTTTATATTCTGTTTTTTATTCATGTGTAGGGCATTGGGACACCAAAGATTAATTACCCAACTCAAAATAAGTTCTACATGTATAAAGAGGAATGAAATAAGGAGTATGGGCTGAGCTTAGAGGGTTTTGATCCAAAAACCCTCAAGGAGTCAAATTTGATAGAGCATGAGTGGCTGAGCATATTCAAGTATCCCATGGAGGATGGTGAATATCGCATCAACAAGTGCAGCGCTATTTGCGATAATGTGTATGAAGACCTAATGCAGTTTCATTATAAGGTGTACCAAAGAGAGCCTACTAACAAGGAGATTCTAATTTGTTTTTCTCGAGGTTGCATAAAGGAGTTCGACGTAATTCTCAAAAGTCTGGGAAGTAAATGACTTTCAATTGGGCATGCTTTGCTGAACAAGTTAAAGTCAAGCTAAAGGAGAAAGTCTACTTTGAGAACCACTTGAAATGGTGGATAAGAAATCAGATGACGACCGAGCCATTCGGAAACATAAAAGACAAGGTGGGCCATGATTGCCACAAGAGGCTAAGCGACACTACACCTTCCTTCGTAGAGAACAAGGAGGCTCCCACATTTGTGCACTTTGAACCCCACAGAAGGAGGCATTTCCTAAACTCCAGCACACTTGAAGTTGAAAACCTTGTGGAGAATGTAGAGAAGAATCTACACAAGCTAGAGCTGAGCTTGATGATGTCACAAGAGCTTTGGAAAAAGCAAAGATAGAGGAGAGAAGCAATGAGAAAATGAGCAAAGCCACTGAAGTTTTGAGAGGACAGTTGTCTGCAAAGTGGAAGAAGAATAGAGCCACTTGCCTGAAGGGAAGGTGAATATGAAACAAATCAAGCTTGAGGCTATCATTGCAAATGCAAAAATGACATTGTTGTAGCTAGGATGTGATCCTAATCCATTAGAGGGACGCAAAGATGGAGAAAGTTTTGATGCTAGTTTTCAAGTTGGTGCTTGCTTAACTCCTACTGTGTTGTTGAAAAGAATGTAGCATACCCAATATTGAGATGACATCCTGTATTTCTGTTTTGTAGACTCAAGTTGTGGTGCAATCCAGCCATGTGCAGGCGCTTCAAGACCATTATGAGCTTTTGCTGTAAATTATTCATGGAGTGAAGAGTGGACAAGATTTTGTTATCCCTACATGTCCAAAGGCAACATCGTGCTACACTAGCCACAAGTCTCAGTCGTCGGCATTTACATTGGATGTGGCTTCTTCCCTCTTCACAATGAAGAAGCATTGATGCTACTCATCTTGCCATGTAGGCACAGTTACCATTGATGTGCTTTGCATGTGCATGCTCGTTGAGCTCTCAATTGTAAGAAAACAATTTATGCAACTGTTAAGTCCATGCCTAGCTTTCAATTTATGCAATTGTTAAGTCCATGCCTAGCTTTCAATTTATGCAATTGTTAAGTCCATGCTTAGCTTTCAATGTTTTTCAAACACACCAAACTTGAGTAAATTTCTAGCTTTCAACATCTTTTAGTGTTATTCAACCAACTTCTACATGCTAATTAGTAGTAATTGTTGTTAATTAGTATAAATAGTTGTTCCAACCTACTGCCATGTGACCAGTGCTACTTAGTGTAAATGGGTGTTAACCAGCTACTAGCACCATATGTTAGTTAGCACTCTGCATGATGTACCTAGGTGTTAACTAGCACTGGCCTAGTCAAGGAAAAAATTAGGGGCTATTTATATCCAATTGGCTATTTTTCAAGGGTCTCCAAAATTGTTTGGCTATTTTTAAAATCCATTTTTTAAAAGATTCACCCAACTTTTTATAAAGAATTTAAAATTTTAAGTAATATTCACCAAAAATACATTAGGTACTACCATTCTTTTTCAGAAATCCAAAAGATTCACCCCACATTTCTAAATTTCTCAGGCTATAAAGAATATATATTTGCCAACCCATTACACTCATACATTCTTAAAGGTGACTTATTTTTTACCATGGGCCTAGTGTAGCAAGTGTTAACTAACACTGTGCCAATTGTTAACAGGTGTGAACTAGCACTCTCCATAGTTACATGTGTGTTAGCTAGCACTCAGCTATTTTGAGATGTTAAAACTAGTTGTTTACGTTATGCTAATAGATGTTAGATATCAATCAATTAGCACTATAAAGAATATATATTCGCCAACCCATTACACTCATACATTCTTAAAGGTGACTTATTTTTTACCACATGGGCCTAGTGTAGCAAGTGTTAACTAGCACTGTGCCAATTGTTAACAGGTGTGAACTAGCACTCTCCATAGTTAACATGTGTGTTAGCTAGCACTCAGCTATTTTGAGATGTTAAAACTAGTTGTTTACGTTATGCTAATAGATGTTAGATATCAATCAATTAGCACTATGTCTATTGTTAAATAGTGTTAAATAACTAGTGCTAGCATATGCTAACTAGTAGTCTGCCTTTTGTTAATAGGTGTTAACTAGCACTTGACTAGTGCTAATGCATGTTAACTAGTAGTAGTCTGTCTACTGTTAACACTATTTAACTAGCACTTCAGTAGTGCTAGCATATGTTAACTAGCATTCTGTCTATTGTTGAGTAGTGTTATCTATAAAATTTTGTCTATCTTTTGTTAACAGGTGTTAAATAGCACTTGACTAGTGCTAGCACGTGTTAACTAGCAATCTATCTAATGTTAAGTGGTGTTAACTAGCATTTGACTAGTGCTAGTAGAGGTTAGCTAGTTATCTGTCTACCATAACAAGTGTCAGCTACTAGCAGTTTACTTAATTAACATGTGTGTACCAATAGTTTTTTGAGTACTTGTTAGCATTGGTTTAGAGTATTAAAAGCAATGCAAATGAAAAGCTCTTCTTTGTTTGTAGGTGTAGATGCTAAATACCATACAAGGTCACGGATAACATCACAAGTGAGAAGTGAGAATCTGCCACCATTGCAGAAAGAGGACAGGTCAACTGGTAAGGGTGAAGGGCAATCCTCAAAGGGTGCCACGAAAGAGGAGTTGAGAGAGGAGGAGGATGATGAAAATTCATGGAGCTAAAGAAAGCAAAGTGGTCTCGGATGCTGAGGTGATTGCTAGTGTTCTTGTTGTTGATCTACCAAATGTCCCAAGTGATGACAATCCTCTTGAGAGGACAATGAAGAGAATGGTAAGAAGAACACTCATACTGTAGTACTTGGCTCGGAGATTTCCACACCCAAAGAGCTTAGAGATTTAGAAAAGGAGCCACAGTACCTCCTTCAAAGGAGCCTTCTCTTGCACTAGAGCAGCTTGTAGAGACAACAATTAAGCCCAAGGATCCACCTCCACACCCTGCAGCAAGTGCAAGGAAAGCCTCAAAACCACGCGCTTGCATAAAACTTTAAAATGTTAACCCCCATGTATTTGAAGTTTTTTCTTGAACTCTCTTTATCGCTATTTGTTCGTAGTAGTAATATCTTTGTAATGCAAAAGTTATTGTAATGGAAACTCGGTTATTCCCTATATGACTACTTTTTTTACTCCATCTCTACATTCCTCTTAATTTTGTTACAGCTTAATAGATTTGCTTTCTTTTTTCATTTTTCTGTGCAAGTTATATTATGTGTTTTTTGGTTACAAGTTTAGAGATTGGGGCCATGTCTATCTCTTTGGCTGAATATCGACTTGTGTATGAGAAGCACCTGAGATTAAGAATACGAGCCAGACTGAGGGCACGCAAGGTCCACTAGTTGCGCAAGAAGATTCACTGAGCTTGGAGGCTGAAGAGGGAAACAACCTTAAGAAAGCTTAATTGCGTGCATCCATCTAGAGAAACTATTCTCCTTGAGATCCTACCTATGTTTGAACCTCGGTATGTGCTGAGTCTCCTAGAAGGGGAGAAAAGGGGTATAGTGCTTGACCTAAATGGGTTCTTACTAAAGGTTGTAGAAGACAAGCTTGGTGAGAAAGCCCCACTATATGAAAAATATTTGGAACATCATCCAATAAACGAATTTCGTCATGTCTATTGTCGAAAAGACTCTCATGCTTTTTTGGAATAGTGCTTGAAGTTCTTCCATATCTTTGTATGGAGTTCTTGTAGTATCAAAAATTAGAGGGCATATTGAGAAAAGTGTTTTTGGAATAGAGACCGCACATAGCAGGTGTCTTTTCTCAGGAGGAGTCATGTGATACAATCACATGGGAAGTCAGGTCCAAACCTATCTTCTTCAAAAACTTGACTAAATTTTGGAGAGTACATCCTGTATACAATGCCAAGAATACACTGATATTGGATGACAATATATATAAAGTCCATCACAATCCAAAGGGCACATGGATGAGAGTGCCGAAGTTAAAAAACTAATCAGAGAAAGAGCTTAACACATTTCTATTGGAAGATCTGAAGACATGTCTATGGCTTCAAAATGAGGATCCCTTCTGTTGTTACACAGCTATAAATGTGCATTATTGGTAGAAGAGGATCCCTTTAGCAATGATGTAGAGAATAAGTGCTTCTAATTGGGACTAGTGGAGACAAGGGAACTCTAAATAGAGGCAGATAGGGAGGTAGAGGAGAACGAGAGCAATAGTAAAGATGGATGGAAGAAGATAGAGAAAGACATGCTAAAAGAGAGATAAACCTCGCTCCAAAACCAAAAAATGCAATACAAACGCCCTTCTGCAAGAAAACATTAGTAGTACCTAGAATTTTTTGTGTCAAATGGTTAGCAAAACCAGTGATAATCGAATGTAGCACTTTTGAATATATTGAGCATATATTTGTGAATCTCTCTTTGTCCCTAAGTGTTGTAAGTTTCATATTTTTGTAATAAGTGAGCAACAAAATGGGATGAAGCAGGTGTTAATAGTAGTATACCATATATAAACAGATGTTAATTAGCACTTTTTAGGTGTTTACATAGGGCTAATAGGTATAAATTAACAGTTTTCCAAGTATTAGTTAGCAGTCTGTCTTATTTACACCATGTATTAATAAGCAGTATGCCTTATATAAACAAGTGTTAATTAGTAGATTGTAAGTGTTTACTCAGGGCTAACATGTGTTAACATGCTCAGTCAACCCTAATAGATATTAATTAACAATATACCTTATACCCTAATAGGTATCAATTAACAGTCTACCTTATATCCAGATAAGCTAAATACTAGTTTGCCTTATATCAATAGGTGTTAATTACTAACCTGCATTATTTCAACGGTTAATTCAAGCTTCTTGAAGCCCGTCAAAGACTTGTGGAAAAAGAGGTGAAAGAGATATAGCCACATATGATTTTGATAAATTTTTAATTTAATTTGAAGAAGAATACGTTTATGTTTATGTATGAGTGAAAGAAGGCTTGTTTTTAACCATTCGACAACAAAACCATTAATCTTTTGTCCAAAGGGTAAAGCAAGGTGGAAAACCATTAGTGGGTTTGTGAAAAACCACAAAACCACCTTTAATCTCACTAATCCTCTTCAGAATCCATATGTACAGATCGAGTCAGAAACAAGGGAAGGAGTATAGGGAGCCATAGCAAGATTGCTAAACCATTGATGAAAATCCATCATGGAGGGATGAGAGCTGGGCAAAGATTTTCTTTTTCCAAAATTACTTTTTCTCTTTTCTTGTCTTCTCCTCAGTAGAGGGCTGAGAGCTAATTGCTTTTACCAAAGCTTGTGAGCAAACTTTAAATTATATATATATATATATATATATATATATATATATATCTTTTTTTTTTCCTTTTCCTCCACTATTTCCTTGGCGATGGCAGCCATCTCGGGTGGTAGTTTCTCTATTCTCTCCAATCAACGATGGACAGATCTTTCTTTTAATAAGCTTTTGCTTAAAGCTTTAAAAAAATAAATTTTTATTTTTATTTTAAAGAGAGAGAAGCGATGGCTAGCAGCGCGTAGGTAGTTCAATTTTTATTTTTTATTTTTTTGTTCTTCTTCACTAGGGCAGCGCGGACTGCGGATTCCCAGCCATGAAAAATCCTTTTTTTTTAATTATTCTTTTGAAGCTTAAGGTTTAAGCTTTGAAGTCTTATAATAAGATTATAAGCTTTATTTTTGTAAAGCGTATAGTTTTCAAGAGGAACTCTCTCCCGATTTCAGGAGGGGTACAGTTTAAAATTTTATATTTTTTAAAAACTTATATATATATATATATTCTTTTCTTCACAGCATCATTCAAATCCGTGAGCTACTCGCTGCTTATAAGCTTAATTCCAAGCTTTTGCAAAAAGCTTAACTCTTTAAGTTATAAAGCTTTTATATTAAGAGTTTTAGAACTTCTAGTAAAAGCTTTCTATTAAACCTCTACCTTTTCTTTTTATTTAAGGCCTTAAGCTTTAATTCACAAAGCTAATATATATATATATACATACATACATACATATATATATATACCTTAAAGCTTTTAATACCAAAGCTATAAATAAATAAATAAATGAAGGACTAAGCATGTAATTAGAGCTTTAAAGTCTTAAAGGTTTATATTGAAACCTTATAAACCTTCAACAAAAGCACCTCTTCAACTAAATTCAAAGGATTCCAAGATCCTAAACAAGCAACATGAGACTTTAAAAAAAAGTTTTCTCGAGGTTTACTTCTTACAGATGTGTTTGTTATTTTTTATAAGTCAACCATGGGAACAACAACTTCTCTTTCGACCAAGAGGGAAATTCTCAACATCAACGTATCCATGATAATCCAGCAATATTCTCAAGTTTTTGGAGATTTTCAAATCTATAGTTATTAATTGATTTTTTGACATCAATAAATATTAAAATTTTTTCCCACTTATTCTTTGACATACGAACTTCCAACTTCTTACGAATTGTGGACTAGTATATACAAAATCTCCGATGATTTACCAGTTAAGTATTCACCTTGTGTAATTTGCTCACTTCCATAAAATAAAATTGTTACTTGTCGATTCGTTTTCTTCTAACTGATATTTTGCAGTCCAACCTGTGCGCTTTTGCCGCACAGGTCGTAGCTGGGGACTTGCCGGACACCGTATGCGAGCCACGAATGGCTGCAAACATACAACCAGGGAAGGAAGCTCAAAACAGAATGCAAAAGGTGTGTCACTCACCGCTTAACTGCCGCCTTGAAGGATTCCCGCGTCGCAACCGTGAAGGAGGAGCCGCCGTCGTCGCCGCTCTACCGCCTCGCCGCCGCCGCAGCCGCCGCCGCCGTGCCGCTACACAGTGCGCTCGATCGCTCTCTCACTCTCTCTCACTCTCTCTCTCTCACACACACACGCAGGAGAAGGAAACCAAGGAGATAAGGCAAGAGCACTCTTGTATTCACAACACATGAGAATGAGGATTTTAGGGTTACATTTGACTCTTATAGGTGACTTGGCCGTTCACACTTAGGCGCCCATACATGGCCGGCCGACCCTAACCCTTATCCTACTAATATTCAAGGTGCACCTCTCATCGGCGATCACCCAATCCCTTCATCCTTAACATATGGTGCCGACAAGCCCGGCCCATGACTCAGAATATTTAAATTAATGACGTAAAACATAGTACGTCTCAATGTCCGTCATGGGTTAACATGCCCCCCTTCCTGATGTAGATTCCGTCCTCGGAAGCTATGGTATGGTAAGCTCGAGAGGGTTGTTGTTGACCGTCTGCAAAACAGGGAAGTAGAGTGAAAGTATGCTGGAATTCAAAAGATATAAAGTGTATAAATTCAAGCATGTTAGACCACAATGGATGTTGTATGAGAACTTAGTTTAAGGGTCACATGAGTGAGCTAGTGTAGCAAATTAATAGGAGTTTAAAATTATTGAAAGTAAATCAAGAGTAAGCAAGGTGTCAAAGGTTAATCAAGGTTTATAACTGGCCTAAGTCAAGGAAAATAACCAAGCTTAATAAATAAACACATTACCACACTGTGTCTACTCTAAGAACAAGTTAATACCACAAGCCTAGGGAAACAAGAAACATCAGAGTTACAGGAGCTTTTTGCCTCTCTCTTTTTTTTTTTGCACGTGACAATTTTTACACACAATGGCGACCTTCCTAAGGCAAAACTAACATCGATCCTGGTACCATGTTTAACACAAGGCATTATCCAGGAATCTATTAGCTCACTTTAGGCAAGGCTACCCCCTACTAACCAAGGCATCGGTCTGGAGTAGAATACTCCTCGCCTACCAAGTATCAATAAGGCGATAGGCCAACACTAAAGCACATCATAGACTTGTATTGCCATTTATTGTAGGCTTTTTTTTTTTAATCTATTTCTTTTGATCTTCGCTCCTGAACTATAATTTGTCTTGCATCCTTTCGACAAAGGGGTAATAGCTATGTCCTAGAGGTCAACACACACATGGCCAGGTGTCAAACATTAAGATGGTTTGATCCTAGACCTAAGACAATCGTATTCCAAGGTTAACTAAAGACGTCATGCTGCCTAGGAATATTTCCAATAAAGTTAAGCTCATTAATGATTTACATTAGCATGCAAGCAACTTCAAAAACTAAGTAGCACATTGACAATTTCCATGTGGTCATGCATTATAGTTTATGCAACTAATTGAACAGTAAAAACGAAAGAGAGTGGGTATGGAAGAATTACACCTGTAATTGGAGATCTCCTTGATTCGATGAGACAGCTTGCAATTTGATGTAGATATATTTTGATGAACGTTGCGGCAGTCTCAGGACTTGAAAGCGAACCCACCTCAAACTTTTTTAACCTGTACAATCAACTAACAAGCACTATACCTCGAGAGGCACATCAGTGTGAAAATTTCAAGACTTGTTTAAGGAATCTAAACTAGAAAAAACTTAAAAACACTAACCTACCTACCAGTCACCACACTACTACTGAGGATACGGTAAGAGGATGTTGTAGAGTCCTGGCTCTAGCCCTAAGGCTAAGCCTCTATCCGCATCATCCAAACAAATAAAGTCAACCTCAGTAGTGCCATGAGTTTCATCCGTCCATTCATCATTGTCAGATATTTCCTTTTCATTTTCCCATCCACATAAACTCATCAAAAATGTAACCATGCGAGGATAGTCATCTTGTGGAAAAGAAAAGCATTGGGCTATCGGGGATATGTCCTCTACGGAGTAGGGGTCAGTCATGGTCAATAGGCGAATTAGCCATTCTAATTCTTCAACATTTTCCTCTCTGGCTAGTACATCTATATGATCCCATTCAGTTTCAATTACAGGATAGCACATGTGGAATATCTGAGAAAGGTACAGATGATACCTCTCACCAAAGGTAGGAGTGGATGAAGTGTATGATGATCGGGCATCTGCCATATCTGCAAACACAGATATAGCATCAGTAGGTTTATGACAGGTCAATCTAGTTCTTGATTGTATACGGATATTTCTCTTGTTTTTGTGCTCTTGCTCTTTTCACTATTTTTGTTTTTCTCTTTTCTTTTCTATGTATGAAGCTATATATATACATCCCCTTGAATTTGGCAATTACATGGTCAGGGGAGAAGGTTAAGGAGGAAGCAATAGAATTTCGAGCGTTAGTACATGCTCCCCCTTTCCTTGGGTAGATCATATTATTTGCAATGATGTTGCAGCCTCTTGGAACCAATTTGTCCAGCGGGTCATAGGTTGTGATGTGGGCAGATAGCTTTTTATGATCCTTGTGGCCACATCCAATTGCAAAGATGGTAGTGTACGCTCCCATTGACGAATGGAGGAAATGGTTTCCGACGATACTATTACAAGGGGAGACGTAGACTCATCGGTTTTTTGTTGGGTGTTGACAAGAGTAGGTGCAGAGCATGTAGAAACTTCTATATGAGTGTGTGCCTGGCATGAGGAGCTAGAAGCTTCATGTGGCTCCCCCCTTCCTGAGCATGATCAATATCGTTTGGGAATCCAAACTAACTCTGGAAGAAGTGGTGTGGAGCACTCTATTACCTTTCCCTTACCACGGTCTTGAATTGTCATTGGGGTGGCAACAATTGGTTTGCAAGGTTTTATAGGTGATGTAGAGGGATTCAACTTATGTTTAGGGACCCAAATCTGGTCATTCCCCTCGTAGTACCCTTGGGCTACTAATAATTTTTTAGGGATCCATCGTGATGTTACATTGCCCTTTCTCGGGTGGGTAGCTGCTTTCCTTTTACGAGGCTTCTTGGTGGCTAAACGAGATTGAGCAGGGGAAGTAGCTGTTAACGAAGCTTTGGGGACCCATTTGTATGTACTCTTTGGCATAGTAAGCGAAGCTTTAGGGACCACCTTGCCTGTTTCCACTCTTAGCGTTGAAGCGTTAGAGGGGTGGCCAACAATCGAAGATGGTTTTGCCACCACTGGACTTTGTGATTTTTCGTTATCCAGCATTGTCCAGAGTCGATGGCTTAGGAGCGGGATTTTGAGCGGTCCGACCTAGTGTTGGTTCTTGCGTTGTGACTTGTCTGGTTGCCCAATCAATATTGCACTTGGTGGCCATCATCCATTTGCGCCCTAAGATTACAATCCCTTCCATGGTACCAGCAGGCATAACCAAAAAGCTTTGAATTATGGTTCCCTTGTCATAAGCAACCGGAGTGTGCAGAATTCCTGAGACAGGGGTTTTCTTCTTGTTGATTCCTTGAACTTGGATAGGACTCTTGGATAAAGGTGGTTTTCCCAGTTGACACCACACGCCATATGATAGCAAATTGTGTTGAGCTCCTGTATCCAATAATGCATTATACAGCACCTCCCCGTAAGGACTCTGTAACTCAATTGGGTATCTTAGAGGTGGGTCAGATTCCAGTGCATCCTCCTCTGCTTCCTCGAAAAATACTTGCGTAATTCCCAAGTTGGCTTCTCGTTGTCGCCTAGCACGCTGTTGACGTTCTTTGGCTTCGACTCTCGCTTGTATCTTTTTAAGCTCAGCTTGTTCTTTAGCTGCCTTCTTTTGATGGATTGCATGTAACTCCTCTTGGCTCAGGGGGTCATAGTATCTTTTGAATTTACTCCCATTAAGGAATCCAATGGTTTCAACTCCGTCGAGAGTCTCCACTCTGATGGTACCTTGTGGGGTAATTTCACATACTCTATACGGTCCCTTACCAGCATATTTGAGTTTTTTCTTTTCGTTTCGCACTCCATACATCAGGACTTTATCCCCAACCTTGATGTCCTTGTCCTTTAGATGGCGATCAAACCATTTTTTCCTTCTATCCTTCTCCACAAGGGCATTGTACACAGCCAATTGTCTTTCTTCATTTAGCCGCTCAAGGATATATAGACGCTCTACTAAGGGATTACCATCCCAACCCTCTTGAGTAGCAACACGAAGACTAGGAATGACAAATTCCCACGGCATGACTGCTTCTTGGCCATATACCATTTTGAATGGTGTGCAATTAATAGCCACTTTGTACGCAGTACGATAGGCCCATAAAGCTGTCGTAAGCTTTAGATCCCAATCCGTGTGATGAGCTTCAACAGTCTTTGTCAGAACAGAGATTAATGTCTTGTTTGTACTCTCGGCTTGGCCATTCGCTTGCGGATAATAAGGAGTAGATTTATGATGGGATATCATGAAATTTGTTGTGAGCTCCTTAATCACTTCATTTATAAAATGCGTACCATTGTCGCTCACAAGTTCAAAAGGACAACCGAATCGTGTGATTATATTTTCAAAGAGGAACTTGGCTGTTGTCCTCGCATCTGCCTTACGTGTCGCTTTCGCTTCAGCCCATTTGGTCATATAGTCAGTGGCCACAATAATATCGCGAGATTGTGTGTTTCGGGCCGCTGGACTAATTGGACCTACAAAGTCTAAACCCCACTTTTCAAATGGTTGGTTTACTTTGATCGGATGTAGGGGCATCCGATCTTTCCTCTGGGGTTTCTTATATCGTTGGCATTCATCGCAACCCTTCACAAAGAATGATGCGTCTTGGAACATAGTGGGCCACCAATACCCTGATTGTAAGATCTTTTGCGCAGTTAAGTCTCCTGAGAAGTGACCACCGGCTACGCCCATATGTGCCTCTTGCAAAATGTATAGATACTCATCCTCTCGGGCACAACGCCTAAGAACGTCATCCTTTCCTCTTTTATAAAGAGTCCCGGCTATCAGGCAATAGGGTTCGCATTCTTTGATTAGCTTTCGAGCTAGATCTTTACGAAGCTCCTTGGGTGGAAAGCCATTAACCAAAAAGTTAACAATCTTCTCACTCCATTCAGGCATTGTCTCCACCATGAACAGGGAAGTGTCAGGTAAGTCATCATCAACCCCGGTAGGAGCCTCACCATTAGGTATACGAGATAAATGATCAGCCATAACATGTTTTTTACCAGGTCTCACAACAACAGTGAAATCAAACTCAAGAAGAATCAATAGCCATCGTGTGATTCTTCCTGTGGAGCATGGTTTGTTTACCAGATACAACAATGCTTGATGATCCACATAGAAAACAAACTTGGTGGCAAGGAGGTAATAACGAAATTTCCTTACTGCATATATCATTGCCAACCCTTCTCGCTCCGTAGTGGTGTAGTTCATCTCAGCATCGTTCAACTGGCGACTGGCAAAGCTAATGGGGTAGTCTAGCTTGTGTTCTCCAGGTTGAGTTAACACACACCCAATAGCAAAGTTTGATGCATCAATATGTACATGGAAGAGTAAATCCCAGTTAGGCATTCTCAAGATTGGAGCACTCGCCAAGGCTTTCTTTAATAGCTCATAGGCACGGTCACATTCTTCGGTCCAAATAAACTCGATGAGAAGCTTATACAATGGTCGAGCTATCTCGGCGAAGAAGAGAATAAACCTTCGATAATAACCAACGTGGCCCATAAAGCGTTGGACTCCCTTGTAGTTGGTGGGTGGTGGCAGTTCCAGAATAACCTTGATTTTACTCTCGTCCGTGGAAATCCCATTTTTGGACACTATATGCCCTAAGATAACTCCGTGTTTAACCCAGAATTGGCATTTGAAAGGATTCAATGAGATGCGATATAATCTACACCTTTCAAATATTTTTCGTAAACACATCAAGTGCTCATCCCAAGAGGAATGAACACAAAGATCATCTAAGAAAGCTTCACAGAAGTCCCTTAGATATTCCTTAAAGGCCGTGTTTATCAATCGTTGGAATGTTGCAGGTGCATTGGTCAAGCCAAAAGCCATGACGCGAAAGGCAAACACTCCAAACTCCGTGATAAATGCTGTTTTAGCTTGGTCCTCGACTACAATTGTGATCTGATTGTAGCCCGAGTACCCATCTAAAAAGCTATATGCCTCCTTGCCTGCCACTCTTTCAAGCACATGTTCAAAATATGGCAAGGGGTAATGATCCCTTCTGGTAGCTGCATTAACCTTTTTGAGATCAACGCACACTCTGAGTTTCCCATTCTTCTTTGGTACGATGACTATCGGAGAAACCCATTCTGAGTGCTCAATAGGGTATATGAATCCACATTTTACAAGCTTTTCAATTTCCTCTTGTACAATCTTTGCATACTTAGGATTCATTGGGTAGGGACGTTGCTGGACTGGTTTAGCAGTGCTAATCATTGGAATCGTGTGTTGCACCACCGAGGGTGGAACACCCTTCATATCATGATATGTCCAAGCAAATATGTCCTTGAATTCCTTAAGAAGCTTCGTAAGTGCAGCTTCTTCCGCCTTGGTGAGGTCTTGAGCAATAAAAACTGGTTTAGACTCCTCACCCGGATCTGCTAAGTCTATCTCCTTGACTACCGCAGGGCCATCGTAGACACCGCTACTCCCATTGGTAGGCGTTCGTTGGGCTTTTGTGTAGACTGCTTTACGTTCCCCTGTGGTGAATGATTTGAAATGCTCGGGTGCGGGGTATAAGTCTACTGGTTCTTGTTGTGCCAGGCTTTTTTCTTTCAATTCCGCTTCCTTTTGTTGTTGAGCCAACTCTTGGTTTTGCCGCCTTCTTGCAGTACGACTTAGTTTCGGCTTCTCTTCTAATTGGGCGACGTCATGAGGTTGCGGAATACACCACATGACACTTTGGAGGTATTGTCCCCAATTATCCGCTATCTTCCGATGAGCGTCAATGGCTCCTACATAACTAAGCCATTCTGCAGTGGATCTTTCCTTGTTTATTGCAATGCGTACATTAGCTCGATAGCGCTGGCGCTTATGTCTCGTTTTCTTCTTACCAAGTTTTTGATTTTTGTTTCTATCAGATTCGGACTCACTTGGTCGATCTTCACTTTCGGATGAACTGCAGGAGGTCACTGTCCTAGGCCTTGAGCACCTTGCTTCCACCTTTGGGTGAATATTTGATTCATTTTCCCCATCAGGCTCAGGGTCAGTTTCTTCTTGAGATTCATACTCAGAGTTACATTGGTCAGAGTCTTCGCTACTTTCAGTGTCGGTGGAGTTTGCCACGTTCTCGCCATCAGGAGTCAAGTGCATAACACCTATCATGTTTATTGGCACTAACGGTGGCATATCTTGCCCCTCAGGTGTTACCCAACTTGTGCCTCTATTTCCCCATGTGTCTATGGTTGCCGCTAGGTGTACCCAATCCACGTTATCCGACTCAGTCATACCCGGTAGGACATCCATATAAAGAGAATCTTTCCCATCATAAGTCTCTTTTTTGCATGTATAGCAATACCTTAATGGGGCGGAATGAACAGTGGTATCCGATCGATTATCGATGATAACCTTGCTTCCTAAAGGATGTGCACGACCATTCTCAAGATCAACTCGAATGACAGAGTCCTGGAATTGTAGGTAAACATGGTTTTTCGACCAGTCATGCACCATTTGTGCTTCCCTCATGAAAGGACGTCCTAAGATCATTTGATATGACAGGATGCTTAGAGAAATCCATTACAATGAAGGTATGTTTTACCTTGTATCCCAGGACCTTGATCTTAAGGTCCCTTAACATTCCAATAGGTTTAGCTATGGTTCCGTTTGCCATCTTAACCACTATGTTTGTGACTTCGAGGTGAGGTCTTCCCATGGATTCCCAACAGTTTTTAGTCACAATGCTCACTCCAGCACCACCATCAAGGATTCCCTTTAGAGTTAATCCCTTGGTAGTAATGGGGAGGGTGGCATTAGATTCGTCACCTTCAAAGTACTGTCCCAACTTGTTCACAGGTATTTCAACGACCGAGTTTTCATCTAGGTTGGGTTGTAGATCCCAATGTTCCCCTTCATCTTGAAGCGTGTCGGGTCTATCCATATTTGCAAATTGTGGTAGCCCCGCCTTTAGTTCTCCATTGAGAAATGCCCGAAGAGCTAAGAATAGCTCAGGATCTCCGTATAATTTGGATATGATCGTGGTTCTGATCTCGGAGGACATAAAATCCATTAGCTTGGACACATTCAATGGTACTTTTCGAGATATCGCCCCTTGACTAGGGAGTGGTGAAGATGGAATCACTTCCTCTTCGAGACGGGGTCAGGCATTCCCTCACTAAACATTCTTTCCAGCAGGAAGGGTGTTTGCCCACTTCCTGATGTCCTATCCTCACTTTCTTCCCGAATGATGCTAGGTATAGCTAACGGTTTATGGTTCCTGTGAGGCTGAACTTGCGTAGGAAACACTGTGTCTGGAATTTTGACTTTTCTCGGGTTTGGCTCCAGTTCTCTTTGTGTTTCTTCCACCAAACCCCTTAAGTGTTGCACTTGTTCAATCTCCTCAACTGGGTTTGGGTAAGTTCCAATTTTTTTCTTGAGGGTTTTTGGCCCACGTGGCTTGTCTTGGGGAGTCTCAGTCAGTTTGGGTGGTCGAGAGGGCATTAACTGACTTGGTTGTGGGGCCGAGGAAGTTTCCTGTTGTTTTCCCTTATTTAGGTACTCGCTTGATTCTCCTTCATTGAGCTCCCGAGTGGGTTCCTCCCTTAAGGTAGTGGCTTTGGTCCCCATGGTTTCTATTGAATCAGAATCATCTTCAGGATTATTCATATACACGGGGTCGTCTCCTGTCCCTATGTTGGTCTTTGAACTAGGCTTGGAGCTCGTGTCATTAAGCGATCTCTTCCGACGTGTTTTCTTTTTCTTTGCCTGAGCGATTGATGCAGTATCCCTCTCTTCAAGAATGTAGTTTTGATTTTGAAGCATTGATCGTGTAACTACATTCGCGGGTACAACGGGTGTGGTTCCTCGTGCTTGGTTGGTGACCTCAACCAAATTCAATGGCGTAATCTTGGGTGCATTAGGATTATGTGGACATTGAGCGATCAAATGATCTATGCCACAACGATTACATGTAAGTACCGGCATTCCCGATGTGCTCCCTTGATTTGGTTGCATTTGAGTAGCGATCTTCTGTAGCCTATTAGGGCACTCCGCTACACGATGCGGTCCACCACAATCGTAGCATTGAAGAGGTGGTCTCCTCGCCAAGGTATTAAGGTTTTGCCCTCTTGTGGCGAGAGCAGCCGCTTGATATACAGGCTTGACTTGCCCGAAATGATCCTCCATGTAGTACTGGGGAATCATTTCAAACGTATCAATCCCATATGGAGCAGTGGGGTCTATCTCCTCTTCATAATCCCACACGCACTATGTGACTCACAACCCATCTGGTTTATTGGGGTAATCCTTGGATGTGGAGGTTGTGGTCCTAGCACTGGCGATGGTAACGGCACAGACTGGACTACATTCGGATTCCTTGGAACTATGTGCTGTGACGGTTGCTCGACAGGTTGTGCAGGCATTAGCGCGGGTACTTGAGGTGTGTTTGACCAGGCCAGTGGTGCCTGATTTGCCAACATTCGCTTAAGTACTAGGCAATCTTTAGATTGATGGCCGTACTTACCACATGCATTACAATTTCCATTGAATTTGACTCTGAATGTGGGACATTCACTCGTGCTATGTGGTCCTAAGCACACCGAACACCATTGTTGCTCTCTCCTTGGGTACATATGGCTATTCTGAGGAGCTCGATTACCCCTAAAGTATTCTTGGAGAGCCTTAGTAAGGTCGGTCACAGACATTTCAGATATCTTGGGCTCCTTGGCAATAGGTTTTACCGTCATTGGCTCGTGCCCAGATACTTGCGAACTAACGGATTTTGTTTCTGAAGATACCTTTTTACCTGCAATCATCAAGTTGTCTTCTAACTGGATTGCATTGGCAGTGACTGCTTCCCACGTTGTAAGACCTCTAATGACTAGGCCATTGTAAATGTCCTCGTGGCGCAATCCTCGGATGAATCTATCGAGCAGTTGGTTATTATTGAAGCGCTCGTCGGGAGTGCAGCGAGAATTTAGATGCTTCAATCGACTTATAAAGTCTCTCACTGACTCCCCTTCCTCACGTTCAGCTTTTTGGAGTTGAGATGCTACTCCCCAAAGCACACCCTCACGTATGTATTCTTTCAAGAACAATCTCTTGAGAGTGGGGTAGTGAGTGCGCTCTTTAACCCTTAAGGTTCGATACCAATCTCCGGCCTTCCCACTCAAGGTTAAGCCTAAGGCTTTACACTTATGCAGCTCATTGTGCTCTTCCAAGGAATCACACACGTGTTCAAAGACTTCAATGTGCTTCCTAACATCCTCGTTACCACTGAAGTTTTGAGTGAGCTTAGCCACTTGTACTGCCTTGCTTCTAGGTTCTCTCTCAGGCATACCCCGCATGTTTTCCGCAATAGATCGTCCAATCGTCTGAGCAAACGCTGCGAGATCACCTAGGTGAGCAGGCATAGCTGGTGGAGGCACTTCTGGGATAGCCTGGCTGATAGGAGTTGGCGTTGGTCTGAGTAGGTTGGCAAATGACGTAGGATATGATATGTGGCTAGGCCTAGCTTCTCTTGGATAAGGGTGGTGATAAGGCGGTCGTGGAGCATACGCCATTGGCATACTAAGAGGCGTAGGAGCTACATGAGCATGAGTAGCGATAGGTACATATGGTTGATAGGCACTGGCACGCACTGCTGTAGGTACTGTTCTACTAGGTAGCGGTGTCGTACTAACTACAGCGATAACAGGTGCACTTTCAGCTATGCTCATCATTGGGGTAGGCATTGCGGATTCCCTAATGGAAAGTTGAGCCAAGGTTGGAAAGCTAAAGTTACTACTCATGGGCTCAACCTGCATTGAGACTCCAGGCGAAACTGCCAAACGGTTCTCTTGAAGTGGACGCAATGTCACTTCTTATGGATTGGCTTCTAGGGACCTCTGCTTTAGGAAGAGTATCGGAAGGTGGTAGCTTAGTAGGGCCCTCATTAAACGAAGTGGGTAGAATATCCACATGGACACTCTTTGGGAAGGTAGGGTCCACATAAGATGTGAATGGCGAATCTACTACCCCTCCTTCCTCATTTACTTCGCTTGTCGCATGCTCAGAGCGTGTAGCTCTACTAAAGGTCTCTATTAGACGACTAAACATGCTAGATCCGGGTTGTGGGGCCCACACTGGCATGTTTTGGCTTGTCTCCTCAGGGTTCTTGGTAGGGTGTCCTTCCATGGCTTCTAAGTCAGAGGACGAGTCACTATCCACTATTCGTGGATCTTGGGTTGCACTCCCTTGGGTTCCAGCCGAAGGCCAAGATGCCAACGTGGAGGGATGGTGTAAGCCTGCGTAGATTGAAACGCTTTCTAGTGGCTCGGACTCCAGCACCCGACCAGAGCGTAGATGCATGTGACGTGGGTACCCTACGTGCGTTGGTAACTACCCTTGAAACTCACACAAGTGGTTTCTTAGGTGTTTCGCACCCCGTTTTTACTTGTTTTTGTGTTGTTTTTAACCCGTTTTTGACCCCCTTACTTACGGTCGAACTTGGACTAGGGCGTGTGATAGCTCGAAATGAGCGTATCGTTCAAAGGGTCCTAGTGTGCTTTACAGCACCGTGTTCGCCTATCTAGAGCTCCTGTAGTCCTCAAAACAGTCCGTTTCCCTTGGGGGGAAGGGGCAAAAGCCTATTTGCTTGTGGAGGAAAGGGTGAGGGCTTTATCCCACATGCTCACTTTACTCCTTGGGGAGTGGGCTACATATAGGGCACGACTTCCCATAAGCTCTCACTTGAAAGAAAGCTATGGAGGCTCACTCTCCTATATATATATATCAAAAGACCGAGGCCGGGGCCGGGGTCGTGGGTCGTGGGTCGTGGGTCAATTGGGGTTCTTTCTTTTCAAATTTTTTTTCTCCAATTAGAAAACCTTTCCTCTCCACACGTTTGGTTCTTTCTTTAAAAATAAAATTTAATTTTTTATATTTTATATTTTATATTTTTTTATATTTTCTGTTTTTTTTAAATAAGTTTTCTAGGGTTTCTTTTGGGTTCAGCCTTGGCCGCGGCGCAATTCGCACACAGCACAGATCTGGGGATTCAGAAATCCCCCCCCCCCGCACGCAGATAACCAGATATAACAGAATGCACGCCCACACGCGGAGCGGAAAAATAACAAAAGAAACAGAAATGCAGAAGACAAATTACAGAAAACAGATTGCAAAACACAGAAACACCTCAACAACAAACACACAGTCGCTTTCCTATAGTGTAAATTATACTTCACGCAGCAGCCTGAGCTGCAAACTGGAGCTTGGTGCAGGGCAACTCCCTGGCAGCGGCGCCAAAAATGTGCGCTTTTGCCGCACAGGTCGTAGCTGGGGACTTGCCGGACACCGTATGCGAGCCACGAATGGCTGCAAACATACAACCAGGGAAGGAAGCTCAAAACAGAATGCAAAAGGTGTGTCACTCATCGCTTAACTGCCGCCTTGAAGGATTCCCGCGTCGCAGCCATGAAGGAGGAGCCGCCGTCGCCGCTCTACCGCCTCGCCGTCGCCGCCGCCGCCGTGCCGCTACACAGTGCGCTCGATCGCTCTCTCACTCTCTCTCTCTCTCTCTCTCTCACACACGCAGGAGAAGGAAACCAAGGAGATAAGGCAAGAGCACTCTTGTATTCACAACACATGAGAATGAGGATTTTAGGGTTACATTTGACTCTTATAGGTGACTTGGCCGTTCACACTTAGGCGCCCATACATGGCCGGCCGACCCTAACCCTTATCCTACTAATATTCAAGGTGCACCTCTCATCGGCGATCACCCAATCCCTTCATCCTTAACATATGGTGCCGACAAGCCCGGCCCATGACTCAGAATATTTAAATTAATGACGTAAAACATAGTACGTCTCAATGTCCGTCATGGGTTAACACAACCTAAGTAATTTTCTCCATTTTCCATAATTTTAACCATCAGCAAATTAAAACGTCACATATGCTTGTGATATTTGTGTCCTTTTAATAATGTATTTTGTAACAAAGCTATCCGACACTTGCAAGTAAGTTGCTATCCTCCATAACTTAGTAAATAATTCTTCTAATATTTCTATGTATGCTTTAGCTTTCAGAAAGTGATTCGAACTCTTTCCAAGTAAGCTTCTTTTTTCTATCCTTACAACAGTGATCATGCTTAAATATTTATGCATAGAACTTCAAACCATATTACTATAAGTTTTATTTCTTATAAGGTCATAATTTAATATAACCCTAGTTAGATTTGGAAGAATAATTAAATCCATTCACATTGCTTTCTCAATGTAGAACATCATTACAATCGAGAATATATGTAAGGTATGACCTTCTTACATTCAACTCAACCTTATGATTGCTAAGTTTCATATTTATTATTCAAGTTTATTTCAACTCTGCAAGTGCAACTTAATCTTTATATTGTCTAGACTTGTTTATTTACAATTAATTCTATCCATTGTTTATTTACAATCTCACACCCTCTCAAATAGTTTTTCAACTCAAGGTTAGTATTATCTACCCTTATATCCCTAATCAATTTATCTTTTATTCTTTTGATATTAAGTTTATCATGAAATTCTATTTAATAACTTTATATACCCTGTCCATAGAAGCAATAACGATTCACATCTCTTTCGAGTGTTAATATTATTTTTGACAATTTATTTCAATAATACCACAACGATGAAGGTATGTATATATTCATTTCCATTTGTAAAACTTTTTCAAAAGTCTTTCTATAATATTTTTACAACCTAAAAACCTAATTAATAAAATGGAGGCCCGCAAGCATGCTATATACGGGCGTCCCTGATATACAGTTGCGTAAATGCATGAGAGGATGGCTTGATGATTGGTGTGCAAGACTAGATCTACACATGATGCATATGCAATGAACTAATCAAATAAACGTATGTAAAACAAGTCTAAGTTTTCCATACCACATAGGCGCATTGCACATACACTCATAGGATGGTGAAAGATAGAAGACATAAATGTGTCTAGAGTAAGTATATGAAACCAATCTGATGTCCCATACCACTAGATTAATTCCATACATCACTTCCTTCAGAATAGAAGTTTGAGACGGAGTGGCCAATTCCCTTTGAAACTTAAATTCCGACACAAATTTTATCTATCTTAAAAATTTATGTAAGTTACTGAATTTTAACTACTCTTATTCTCATAAATTGACTCATAGAGATACACACCGTCTATTATAGATTTCTTCCTCCAGCAGTGGTTTAGCAATCCAAAAGCTAAGCTGGATTTGCTCTCAATTTTATATTTCATCCATACTATAGATGGATCAGAAAGAGGTTAAGAATCTAGTAAAATAGAGTGGTTTCATGGTTTTTTGAAAGTGGTTTACCACCCTCCTCTTAATCTTTAGTTTTTGCCCTTTGGTTAATAGAAGCAATCCTTCAAAAACCTTTGAATTTAGCTTTTTATCGCTCAATTTTATCCCCTTCTCCCTAGGTCTAGCTTTGATACCACTATCACAGATCTACATTTCTAGGGAGATAGAAATCAAATAAATTGCAAGAATTGATTTAAATTCAAACAATTCATCAAACATCACATGACCATGATCAAAATATTCAAAAACAAATAAAAATACTTAGCTCACAAAGATTTGGCTCCAAGATTGGATGTAATCATCCCCCCTCATGTGTGTATGGACTATTTTTCCCCACGTGTGAGTATTTACGAGATACTCTATGTTAAAGTTCTATGCATAGAGCTTTGTGCATAGGCTCTATACATTGTAAGGCCTCACTATTTTCAACAAATATACAAAATCATGGTAACTTCTTAAAATTGTATATTTTCCTATGATTAAAAGTTCAATTTAGATATATATGTTTATGTTTGTTAGCAATAGAGAAAGGTCATGTAGCCTTTAAGTTGAGGAGGATGGTTACAAGATGAGGGTGCCTAGTTTTGTGTCAACGGGCACCCTCGGTTTAACCTAAAAACAAGCATTTTTTCACTTAGTCTAAGAATACCCAATCTCTCCTAGTTAGCCTAAAAACAAGAATTTTTCCACTTTTATTCCAATTTAGGCCATAGCCTCCAAAAATATAAAAAGGGTGCTTTGCTTGCACGACACTCTCTTATCTTCAAAAATAGAGTGCCCATAAATTGAGGCTTGGGTTTTAAAGCATATCACGCTTTACCAAATATTAAAGATCGAGTCTATGCTTGATAAACTATGGCTTTTACAAAATAAATCAAAATATGCACAAGCTAGCACATGTATATACAAAGCTTGTTTACAAAAATGGTGTGCCAAGTAATAAATTTGTGCTTCAATCCTCGAAATCCTCTTCACCTATAAAATAATCAACAATAAATTGGTGAAATAAATATTCCATAAGCATACAAACCATCATCACACATGTTTGCCAGCGTAAGTAACCGAGAATCACCCCTACATCCGAACCAACTGAAATAAACATTGGAGACCCCAAGCATACATCAATATCCACCAAACGCATTAATATTTATAATGGTATCACCTTTGATATTAACATAATTTGGCATGACGCAAAGATAATCCAAACATCCCCAAATTATCTAAGAGGATAGAATAATATTTTTAAGAGGGCTTAAAATATATTCCCATAACAGTTCCAGTAGGTTTGTATGGAGGGGTGATTCCCGAGTTACTTACGCCTGGCAAAACATGTGTGTGGCTATTATTTGAATACCTATAGGTTGTCTATATCTCAAGATGACGTATGGATTAATTGATGTGTTCAATTAATTATTTAACTAACGTGGATAGTGTTTATGAGAATAGCCAACGAGATGTGTGAGGGTATCGATTGAGGCGACACCCTATACGAGGGTATCGATTGAGGTGTCGTATGGCTGGTGGATTGAGCAATGGTGTGATCATTGGTGTTAAACATGTATTAGAATTTTATGTCATCTATAGCCTTTCATGTTGATAGGTTATTCTAAGCATAGTACTTGTGATTTCATGATCAGTGTAATAAGGACCACCAGTTTAGGTATTGCATGAGTTTTTATTGTTCTACTTCATGTTCACCCAAGTCTTTAAGCCATGCCTTTGTGCCTCTAAGCCATGCTTGGTTAATGAACCTCTGAGTCTATTTATGGTATTCCATAGGAACCTCTAAAGTTACCTTGCAAGTTATTACATCGATACCTATGAGCATAATCTTATTGTTACAGCTTTTTCTTTTACACAACTAAGGATAGTTGCTTCCTCGAACGGGAGGACTGTTACAGATATATATTTTATCATATATTTGATGAATTAATAATCGTAGAAAAATATGCTTGATGTATGCAAGAATCAGCTTAATGGAATGTGTGAATGTGCACAAGGTTATCATTTATGTGCAAATGTGCACAAAGTTATTTCATATGTAAAGGCCCAATAGCATTTATATTTGGGCAAAGTCTTTTATATGTACAAACCTTAGGAACTTTCATATGGTTAATAATATGTAAAGCAATACCCAAAAGTGGGAAAAACAAGCCCAGTTTGTATGCTCAGCTCCTTGGGATATTTTTATGAATACAATTCTCTAAATACTCATGTCATGAGCTACACGGCATGGGGGGGGGAGATTGCACCCAATCTTGTCTCGATAGTGACGTTTGTTATGAGAATATATCTTAAGCCCTCTTAAAAATATTATTCTACCCTCTTAGATAATTCAGGGACGCTTGGATTATCTTTGCATCATGCCAAATTATGTTAATATTATGAGTAATACCATTATAAATATTAATACGTTTGGTGGTTATTAACGTATGCTTAGGGTCTCCAATGTTTGTTTCAGTTGGTTCGTATGTAGGGGTGATTCCCGGGTTACTTACACCTGGCAAACATGTGTGTGATGATGGTTTGTATGCTTATGGAATAGTTATTTCACCAATTTATTGTTGGTTATTTTCTAGGTGAAGAGGATTCCAAGGATTGAGGAAAGTTGCACCAATTTATTACTTGACACACCATTTTTATAAACATCCGGTTGCCCGCACTGCGAATTCAGAGGGGGGGAGGAATTTACCATGCGTCAATTTGCGCTTAGTGCCATAAAAAGCTTTGTAAGCTTTTACTACAAAGCTTATATTGGATAAAAGCTTTTACTACAAAGCTTATATTGGATAAAAGCTTTATAAGCTTTTTTTTTTAAATCAATCAAAGCTACGCTACAGGACTGCATCGTGCGCCGATAATTTGCCTAAACTTCTATTAAGCCTTCGTTAAGACTGCGCTCAGTTTATTTAGTAAAATCACTATGAAAGCATTAAAGGTTAATTAAAAAGCTTTATTTGGTAAGCTTAAATTAAAAGCTTTATAAGCTTTAATTAGTAAAGTTTACAAAATGCTTTATTGGAGAAAAGGGGCTGCGTATGAGATCTTTTTTTTCAAAAGCTTATTAAGCTTTATTTAACGCCACACTCTTTAGGTTTATAAGCTTTAGTAAAAGAGCTTTAATATTAAAGCTTGGATAAATCCCCTTTTGCAACAAACTTTACACTCTATTTCCATTACCATCTATCTCTCTCTCTCTTTTGGGTACATTTTTGTGACCAAAAATTTCGAAGAGAGAAAAAACCACAAAAACCCAGAGCTACTTAAATACCAATTTTTGCCAAAAAGGGTTTTAAAAATTCCTATCCTCATCTCTCCAAAATAATTTTTTTTCAAGCAAACTCATCTATCCCCACAAAAGGCTACTATTCAGAAAGAAAGGTTACAATGGCTGATTTACCAATTCCATCCCATGGTTCAAGAACAAATTTTAGCACTTCAAGAACAAATTGCTAACGAACGAGAACTTTGACATGAATTAGAGCGTCAAGTAAAGCTTACCAAATGCAAACACAATGCTTTTGATTCTTTCGACTCAGATGACGAAGAGAGTGACCAAGTCAAACGCACTGTTAAAGCTACATTGTGTGCTCAAAATTCTAAGAAAGACTCACGAATCAGTCGAAAGGCATTCACATTCCAAAATTATGATGGTAAAAAGGATGCACGAGTTCTTATTGCTTAGATTAGCCAACTAGATGACAATTTCTCTAGCGAGAAGTTCTCTGAAAAAGATAAAATTAAATGTGCTTATAATCATTTAATTGAAAGTGCAGCTTTATGGTGGAACGTGATTAAACAAGGTAAACATCGACCTTCAACTTGGAAAGAGTTTTAGAAACTCTTAAAGAAACATTCTCTATGATCTCAGTACAAAGCTAAAGCACGTCCTCACCGATGGAACACTCTACGCCAGATTGATAAAGAGATAAGTTTTGGGATATTCTTCTATAGGTTCAAGTCATTGAAAAAATCAAGGAAAAAGAGCAACGTAGAAAATTCATTATAGGAGTTAAGTCTACCATTAGGGTTGATGTTAACATGTTTCGTCCACATGACCTTAGCACTGCTATGGACCTTGTTGCCCTAAATTCAGAACATAAAAGAGCTACATCTAGAGATTTCAAGACTCAGGATAAATCTTTTACAAAATCTATTAAGTCTTCTTTCCATGCTAGTACTTTTAATAAATCCAGGATGCAAAAAGGGTAAAGATGCGACTAAAGGAGGTTTTCGAAAGGACAACAACAACAAACCTTCAAATGGACAACCAAACAATCGAATCATTAGATGCTACAATTGTCATAAGGAAGGACACCTCATTGCCCTGACAAAAAGGAGAATTCCACTTCGAAAGCTTGACTCAACGTCATTGAAGAAGACAATGAAGATTCTTTTAAGCAAGAGGGTAACTCTGATCTCGACTATTCAGGTAAGTTTTCAATTCATGATTTATTGAAAATTCAAGCTTGACTCAACGTCATTGAAGAAGACAATGAAGATTCTTTTAAGCAAGAGGGTAACTCTGATCTCGACTATTTAGATTCAGGTAAGTTTTCAATTCATGATTTATTGAAAATTCAAGGGAAAATAAAAGGAAAATCAATTTCTATATTGCATGATGATGATAGTTTGCATGATTTCATTTTTGAGAAAGCATTGAAAGCACTTAACTTAGATGCATCATACTCTAGTTACAAAGTAAAGGCTGCATTTCAAGGTACTAAAAAGACAACTGCACTAAGGAGGTTAGAGATTTAGAATTACAAATGGGTTCACTAAAAGAAAAGTGAATATTCCTAGTGGCACCTTTACAAAGTGTGGATGTCATCTTAGGTATGCCATGGAGACATGAGCATAACCCCCATATTGACTATGACACCCATACCATGTGGTTAATAAAAGATGACCAAGAAATTTGTCTTCAATGCCAAAACAAAGGTGAGTTAGGCTCATTTTTTACTCATACTCAAACAAAAAGGGCTGTAGGGAAAAAGGAGAAAACATTTTTTATTTTAGTCAACCAGCTTACTGCCAAGGATGACTCCAAATCAAATATGTCTCATGACCCTTACATCTCTAAATTCTCTAATTGCTTTATAGACGACTTACCACCTGGCTTACCAAGACCTCGTCCAGAAGACTATAAAATTTAAATAATTCCTGGTAGCTCACCGCCATGTAAAGCTCCTTATAGAGTTCACATGCTTAAACAAAAGGAGATTCAAAGACAAGTCAAAGAACTATTAGATAAGGAATTGATTCGACCTAGTAGTTCTCCATTTGGTGCTCCAGTTCTTCTCGTTAAAAAGAAGAGTGGTACATATAGATTGTGTATCACTAAACAAAATTACTGTTAAGAATCGATATCCAATACCTCGAGTAGATGACTTGCTAGACAAACTTAAAGGAGCCCGAGTCTTTAGCAAGATCGACCTAAAGTCTAGTTATCATTAGATTCGAATGGATGAAAGAGATATCTACAAAACTGCCTTCAGGACCCAAATTGGCCATTATGAGTTTTTAGTTATGCCATTTGGTTTGACTAATGCTCCCGCTACTTTTAATAGAATGATGAATAGCATATTCTTGAAATATTAAAACTTTGTTGTAGTGTTTTTCGATGATATCTTAGTTTTCAGTAAGAATCGTCAAGAACATGAACAACATTTAGAAAAAGTATTCTCACTTCTTCAAGAGAATCAACTCTATGTCAATCCTGAAAAGAGCAAATTCTTCCAAGAAGAAGTTGAATATCTAGGACACATTGTCTCTACTGATGGTATTCGAGTAGATCCCAAAAAGATCAAAAGCATTACTAATTGGCCTAAACCACGTGATATTCACGAACTCCTATCTTTTCTTGGATTATGTAGTTATAGGAAGTTCGTTAGAAATTTTCCATATATTGCACATCCTTTGACTGAACTTCTTAAGAAAGCTAGACATTTTGATTGGACTAGTCGACAGGATCATTCTTTCGCTGAACTTAAGAAAGTCTTGACCCATGCACCAGTTCTTACATTACCAGATTTTCAACGACCATTCTTTGTTGTAGTTATTGATGCTAGTGGACAAGGCTTTTGTGCTGTTCTTATGCAAGATGGACATCCAATTGCTTATGAAAGTCATAAGCTTAAACCAGCAGAAATAAATTACAGTACATATGACAAAGAATTAGCTGCAGTTGTCCATGCTTTAAGACTTTGGAAATATTATTTAATGGGATCTGAATTCTTAATTAAGACAGACCAACAAAGTATTCGTCATTTGTTGACTCAACCACCATTGATTTCTGATCGACATATCAAATGGGCTTCATTTATACAAAGTTTCCAACCCATGATTCAATATCAACCAGGGAGGCAAAGAAAATGTTATGGCAGATGCTTTAAGTAGACGTCCGAGTATTCACAACATTTTTGTTATTCAAAGTCAACCATTTGTTCCTATGAGAGAATCCTATGATACAGACCCAAATTTTTATGAAATTTGGACTAAGCTTAGAGACAATAATTGGAACCCTATTGGTGATTATTCAACTCAAGATCCATTCCTTTACATGTGCCTATTTCATGTGGGAAATCATTGAGGAGTTTATTGATATTCAATGGGTACACTCGTTTGGAAAAAAATCAGCTTTCAAAAAGAGGTTTCTTTCTATGATGTTTGCCAAATTATCTAAGGAGCGTGTCCCCACCTTTTTTAGACAAGGAGTTATTTGTCATCAATTTCTTATTCAGATCTCCTTGTTTTTCTTTGCAAATCTCATTATCACATTTTTGGTAAATGAGCATGCAGTTGAGATGTTGCCTTGTAAAAGAAGAGAACAAATTTGATTTTCCTTGAATGACTTATACACCATCTAAAGGTTGAGATTGTAGACCTTAAAATAAAGATGACCAAGATTAATATTGAGATTACCAGGTGGAGGGCCTTGTAGGTTTCCTTGTATGCTAATTAATGTTAAGCCTGACGTGGAATCTTAGGAGTGCTTCGGCTACATCAAGGTTAACTAGTTGGTTTGTAACATTGATTCCTGGGATTTCAAAATACCATGAGTGGGTTAACATGAAGGGGGCTTGGCACACTAAGTCCATCCATAGCCCTCACATAGTATCAAATATTAGAAGCCACGTTTCACCAAAAAAAAAACCCACAAAGCATGGGCCTTGGCCTACACAACTGCCAGCTTATTAGTAGGCCATTCTTATGTTGGTGTGTGCATGATCAGTTAGCATGCCTAGCATGGCTATGACAGACATGAGTTGAAGCAGTTATGATAGACACGAGTTGAAGTGCCTACTCATTTCATGATATATAAAGCTCAATATCTTGAATCATCATCCCTTTCGTAGCCTGATGAACGATTACCTCCACGCCATATGGTGGGTTTCCTTTAAGAATGATAAAATAAAATAAAATAAAATCACAAGATATTTGTAATGCTATTCTAAATACTAACACGTTGGCAAGGTCCTTTGGTTTCCCAAGTCTTTCCATAATCTGGTAAATTATGGTTAAGCAATGAGCATTTCTTTGAGTGAAGGATTCTTCTATAGTGTGGGCTTAGATGCAAGACAGAAATCCTGCTATGAAGACTCTCGGTTTCATCCATTTGGATCACTGTGAGAAGGTGGTTACACATAACATGGTAAGAATTCACTAGAGTCCTGTATTGGCGGGTTTTAGCGCATACCTGGTTTACTAATGAAACTACTGCACGTGTGCTGGCAGCCAATGATATAGCAGTGGAGCACTGTAGCAAGTTAGTTATTGCTTATAAGTGTTGCTGGCTCAAACATGGCATTCTAGACGAGAGGAGTTATCAGATAGTCGGTTGACCTTTGCCCAAGCGATTTGAACCACCCGGACACTTGAATATACAGTAATGTAACAAGAAAAGAGCGGAAATAGTAAGTTCAATTAGATATGAAATATACCGGATGAACCCTGTTTGAGACTTCACAAGGTGGAGTCACTAACTTTCTATCCTTCAGCAAAACACTTTCAATTTTGCAAAATTATCAAAAACTCATCCTCGAATCATACTCAAGGCATAGTAGTTTCTAGCTTTAATTACTTCTCAAGGAAACAGGAGAATATCTTGAGCCGATCTGTAAACATCACGAGGCCAAGGGAAAAGAGAAATACGGGGCATACACGAGAAGTACAGAGATTACAATTGTTTTGCTGAATTGCTGAGAATTAGAGCACATCCATTATAACAGGACTAGTCTTATTGAAACAAAAGAACGATTGTACAATGTGACTTTCTCATTATAGACTCTGCTTGCAGGCTGGCACAACATTAAGTCAAACAAAGCTTATCGAAGCAACTCATGGCTCAGAGGCCCATCTTCAAAGGTATCAATGCTGATATCCAAGCATCCACAAAAATTAAATGACTCGCCTATAACATGGGCTTCTTTTCTCATGAAGAAGTCGTCCATGTCACTTGAGATGACATTATAATGCTAACAATCACACCAAAGAGACCCAGTGCACTTCCAAAGATCTCTATGACCAATATCTTCACAAAAAGTGAGGAGTTTTGAGCATCCGACAGGGCGCAGCTGCTCCCAATGATGCCCACACAGATCCTAACCAAAGACAACACAGAAGTCAGGCTCATCTGTAAGGAACTACCATGCAACGACATCAAAGATTGGATTGCTAAGCTCTCATAAAACCAACAGACAGTTAACCATGAAGTTCAACTGTAGGAATATCATGTAGCCTAGATCAGAGAAGCATACCCACAAGCCAAGTTGGCAAAACCAACAATGATTCCAGAAGCAAAGATTGCATATCCTCCACGCATGGAATCCGCCGTGTATGCCTGCTCCACAGATTGCAGCCTTGTTTGGAGAATAATTGCAACAATGACTCCATAGATTGCAACAGCTTCACAAAAGATAATACTGCCAAAAAAAAGTGGAGCAAAAGGTCACATACGGAAGCCTTTCACCTAAATTACTACGTTCGCTGTGCAATTATTGTAGTGTACTAGAGAGAAGGGGGGAGAGATACAGTCCAAAACACACTCAAGGGCCCCCACCTTTTCTTATATTATGGAGTTCCGATATGTACTGTACAGATCCTTGACCTGATGTTTCCTTTCTTTCCTTGTTGTGTGGTATCCACACTGACCAATAGCAAATCTCGCTGCTTCAAATGATTCTTCGCCAGAACAACTTGTCATTTGGATATGTAAAAAGTCTTTACATACAAATTCTCAAGATGGTCCTTATTTTCAGTTTTTATTGAGCATCCAAATTGTGAACAAAGTATTTCCTTGAGAAGGGGCATTCCAACTACAAAGTTTTCGATCAAGGGAGGAATTGTGTTGAGTGATTTTTAACTTTGTAAAGAGATTAGACACTGCCCTGAGAGTGTTTATCTCAAAGATAAGTCCTTCTCTAATCTCCATTCCAGTATGGAGTCAAAATAAATAAATTTGAAAGAGAATGCTTCTACACTTGGCAGACAAACATCAAATTCACCCTTATGAGAAAAGGAATATGGAATGTGGTAAACAGAAAAGAGAAGAAGCCAACAACTCGGGAAGGAGAAGTTGCTTGGATGGTCAAAGACGAGAAGGCTCTTGCTATCATAGCCTTGAGGTGAAGTGACTCATACACCCATCAATGTATCACATGAGGCTTGGGTACATCTTGAAACAGTGTTTGGTGCACAATGAAAGTGTTCCAAGTTTAGCTTGTTAATAAAGTTTTCTGGACTAAAACGAATCCGGAGGACTCTCTTGCTTCACGTCTGAATTCAATGAAAAGCATGCTGACACAATTGGCAGGAATCAAGATTGCCATTGATGAAGACATTGCAATTGCAATTTTACTTAAAAGTCTTCCAGATAAAGAGTATAGCAACATTGTTACCACTCTTACCAATCTACCGACATCAAAATTGGTGGATATTGAAGCTTCTCTCATAGAGGAGGAAAGAAAGATCAAACAAAAGAGCTCAATCTTCAATGAAGGAGAGGCTTACTTCATTAAGCAGAAAGACTACACCAACACCAATAATTTCTCCAAGGGCTTCACCAACAAAACCAATAATGGATATGGATTCTGTGGTAAGAAAAATCATAGAGAAGAGAATTGTTTTTTAAGTAAAAGAACAAAGCTTTAATTGTTGAAGATAATCAAGAAGAAGATGAAGTGGAGGCCTCAGCAGAAGAGGCTAATCTTGTGGTTGACTCTGATTGGGCCTTTTAGACTACTCTTGCTACCAAGGATCAATTGGCCTAACATTGTAAAGGCAACCTCCAACCAGGATTTGTATTAATCCTATGGATATTAGGCCTCTAATGTATCCAAATATGTATCACTTGTTAGAACATCTATGTATCTAACATTGTATCAATCCCTAGACATTAGAACATTTGTTGTAGGAAGGTTTGTTGGAGACGAAACATGTTCTCCTTGTTAGCATTTCATCCCCATATGCTGCCCATATTTGTTCCCTTTTATGGCCCCTGATTGTGTGCTAGCGACCCTTATTTTTCCTATTTTTCTTGGTATTTTTCCCAGGTCGGGTGTTGATGTCCAGTCGGCCAGCTCATTACCTATCAATAGGTGGGCTGGCCTCTCCCATTCCATATCTTCATTGTTGAGTTGTATGGTTCACGTGTTGACACACTTGCTCCCTTTTGTATCCTTCACTTATGAGGCCATTAGGTCTTCTGTCTCATTAGGTCTTCTGCTCGGGATTGTATTCACTGCAGTATATTCAACCTTTTGGCTTCATATCTCTCCCTCTTGAACTCTCAGTTCAGCACATTCTACTGCTCCCTTGTCTTCCATTTGTGCACACTCTATCATGATATCATGGTGTCAAATCCCCACAGATCTCCTCGTAGAGAAATCCTGAAACACGACTCGAAACCTGCAAAACAAAGCCAAACAATGTGAAGAGGATGCAGGCCTGACTCACCACCCAACCATGACAGCTGGACAAAGCCCACAAGTCTTGGATGTCTCCACCTGTTGGGGTAAAGGCGTTATGCCCACCCTTATAGTGTGTACAAGCCCATAAGTTATAGTACATAGTACACTTAGTACTTTTAATGTACTAAGTGCACTATGTGTACTAGTGCAATATACATGTGTGATAGGGGAGTCACACACTCATGCCTCATGAGTTGACTTATCCCCACAACTCTCTCTCTCTCTCCCTTGCTTCTCTGTGTATGTCTCCCATGAATGAACTCTAACCCTAATTCTGTTTCTCCTCATCAACTGGTATCAGAGCCCTGGAGCAGTCGTACTGGTCGTGCTGAATTCTGATCTGAGGGTTGCCTTCTTCTTTTTTTTTGGTCGCCTTTCTCTGCCCAGCCAACCAGCGTGGGCTGCCCAACAGTCACGAGGTCTGGCCAAGCTTGGCGCTAGAGGGAGGGCCATCGCTGGTGAGAAGCGTCATCAACACAGTGCTACTAGGCGAAGGCAGCATAGCGAGCGAAGGCAGCAGCCGTAGGCTGGGCGTCAACATAACTAGGCGAAGCTAGACAAAGCAGCGTGTAGCGTGGCTGAGGCAACGAGCGAAGGCGCATCGTAGCGAACCCAGGCGAACAGCGTGAAGCTGGCGAACGTGGAGTAGTCGCAGCGTCAACAGCCGTGAGAAGAGTCTGTGAGCGCTGTTGAGGTGCGTGTACCAGCGTGCCGTAAGCCAAGGCCAGGAGGAGCCCGTCGACGTGTATGCTTGTCGACTACTCGGGTGCCTTCGTCACCTAGCGCCGCCCGCCTGACGTATTCGCCATCGCCTAGTCGTGTAGCGTTACACACTTCACGAGGATTTGCTGCTGCTTTCGACGCCAGGGACGTTGGGAAGTGTGGAAACGAAGAAAGCCCCATTCCATAGCCAGCCAGGTGTGGCTGCCCAGCTACTCCAGAAGCTGCCCAGCACCGAAGTCGCCGCCACCGCCTCCATCTCAGCCTGCAAGTCAAGAAACTCAGAAAAATCAGAAATTTCAGAGGTATTTGCCTTCAATATTTTGGGAATTTCTTATCAATTCAAGCAATTGAGCAGGTACAGGTGCCCAATTGCTCAATTTTTGAGCAAAATTGGCAAAATTGGGTGACATTGGTCACAATCAGGATAAATTTGCAGGAAATTGGTCAAATCAGGATCAATTTGCAGGAAATTGGATGTCGAAATTTGGGGCTTTTGATGTAATTGTGCAATTAAGCACTCATACATGCTGTATGATGTGAAAAATCGCACATTTGGGCAAAATTGCAGCAAATTGCAGTGCAAATCAAGGGGCTTTTGTGCCGATTTGGTTGATTTGCATGCAGGCGATCGCATTTGATGCTGTGGATAATGTGCTGATGCCTTACAAGCACTCAATGTGCCTGTAAATCAAGGGGCTTTCATGTATTTGATGTATATGTGGCCAGGGGGAAGCATCGTGAACACTCTGGATGCCTTCATGTGCATCAATGTACCATGTATGATCAGAAATTGATCTCAAATCAAGGGGTTTTTCAAGTTCGTATGCTTGTTGAGCTTGGCAAAGCAGCAGGCAAGCCATTTATGCCTTGAATCCTCAGAAATCAGCTTGCAGTCAAGGGGCTTTTGCCCAATTTCTGTTCCGGACTGTTTTATGCAGTGTTCGGGACTGTAAAAGTCTGATTTTTACTCATTTGGACAGCCAGGAGAGCATTTATTGCTACTGTACCTGCTGGTACAGATTTGGCACAGCTTTGTGCAAGTTTTGGCATGGCTGTACACTGTTTTGAGTGACCAAAAGATTCAATTTCAGCTGCTGAAATTGCCGGTACAGGTTTGGTACATTACAGTTGAGCACTTGGTACTGCTGTACAGTACTTTGGAAGGGCAAAAGAGCACATTCGAGGTGCTGTCCAAAATCTGCAGCAACCAGATTTTGGTGTTTTCATCACAAAAAGTGGGAGAAAAGTTGCATTCTTGCTTCCGCAGTGGGAGATAAAGCTTGGGAGAACATTTGTGAGCACTTTGTGTGCTTAGGGTGCAGTGTTTGCACATCTTGGGTGCAGTGTTTGCACATTTGCAGGGAGTCAGGCATTGACAGGTTGCATTTTGCTATGGCAACCACAGGTGAGAGCTCTTCATTGCTTCACATCAAGAAGCTTGAAGGCTCGCAGAATTATGATATTTGGCAAACCCAGTGCTACAATGTGTTGCTTCAGAAAAAGCAGCACAAGCCTATCAAAGAAAGGGGTGTGATGCCCGCTTCTCTTACAGCTGAAGAGTGGGAAGATATGGATGAGCTGGCAAGATCTACTATCATGTTGTCTGTGTCAGACTCATTACTTTTCAGCATTCGTGAAGAGAAGACAGCTTGGGGAATGTGGCAGAGATTGCAGGACTTGTATGCCCAACAAAGTGCCTCAAGCAAAGTGTATTGGTTGAAGAAACTCATAGGCCTTCAGATGAAGGAAGGGGCTTCTATGACAGCCCATCTAAATGAGTTTAATGGTATTGTCAGCCAGGTCATCAATCAAAAGTTGGCAATGGACGATGAGTTCAAAGCCACTTTTTTGTTATGCACTTTGCCAGAGAGTTGGGACACATTCAGGACAGCCACTAGCAATTCGCATGCTATGCTGTCATATGCAGATGTTGAGGGTGCTCTTCTTCAAGAAGAGATGAACAGGAAAAACAACTCTGTTGGAAAGTCCAATGCAATGAATGCACGTGGGAGATCCCAGCAAAGGGGTAAAAGCCAAGAAAGGGGAAGGAGCAAGTCTCGCTCCAAAAAGGATTTGGAATGCCATTATTGTGGCAAGAAGGGACACATCAAAAAGCAATGCTACAAATGGAAAAATGATCAAAAGGAAAAGGGAAAAGGCAAAGACAAAGAGAAAGATGAAGCCAAAGATGTAAAGCCAAAGGGCAAAAGTGGAGTCAAGATCGAAGAAATCAATGTATCACATGCAGGTGGCAGTGAGGATGAGGTCCTCTTTACGTCTTCACTTGATGCCCATTCACTTCTTACAGGTGGTCATGGTATGCACTCATGGATCATTGATTCAGGTGCCTCCTTTCATGTCACAGGTTGCAGAGACTTGTTTGTCATGTATACTGCTGGCAATGAAGGAGTGGTTTATTTGGGTGATAACCATGCATGCAAGATTCTTGGCAGAGGTGATGTGAGGCTTGTATTTTCAGATGGCTCACAGCTTATGCTCCATGATGTCAGGCATGTGCCTGAGATCAAGAAGAATCTGCTTTCTACTGGACAGCTTGATGATGTTGATTATGTTACCACATTTGGTAGTGGAAAGTGGAAAATTAGTAAGGGCTCACTGGTTGTTGCCAGAGGCTCTAAGGTGGACACTCTTTACTTTATGCATGCAGGTGTTTGTCACCATGCTAATGTAAATGCAACCGAGCTGCCGGAAATTTCTATGTGGCATAGCCGGTTGGGACACATGAGTGTCAAAGGAATGGAGCAATTGTCTCGTTTGGGTTACTTGCCTTCTCTAAAGTTTTCAAGTTTTCAGTTTTGTGAGCATTGTATATATGGTAGGCAACTACAGTGCCCCCACAAGAAAGCTCTTGGACAGAAAGATGCTCAGTTAGAGCTTGTGCATACAGATGTATGTGAGATGCCTCAGCTTTCTTTGGGAGGGGCAAAATATTTTGTGTCATTTATAGATGATGCCACACGCAAGGTGTGGGTCTATCCTCTTCGTTTGAAGAGTGATACATTCTCAGTGTTTCAGAAGTTTGTTGCTCTTGTTGAGAATCAAACTGGCAAAACACTGAAGGCTTTGCGTTCCGACAATGGTGGAGAGTATATGTCCAAACAGTTTCAGGACTTTTGTGATGCTAAAGGCATCAAGAGGGAGCTCTCTACTCCTTATGATCCTCCACAAAACGGGACAGCAGAGAGGATGAACAGGACCATACAGGAGAAGGTCCGTTCTATGTTGTCACATGCTGCATTACCTCATGGTTTTTGGGCTGAAGCTGTTATGACAGCCGTTCACCTTATAAACAGGTCACCTAACACGAGGCTTGGTGGGAAAGTGCCAGAAGAAGTATGGACAGGGAAGCCTCCGTCATACAAGCACTTGAGAGTGTTTGGTTGCGTTGCGTACGTGCACATACGTAGGGAAATGCGCACCAAACTTGATCCTAAGTCTCACAAATGCATATTCCTAGGATATGGTGACAGAGGTGAAATGGGGTATAGACTTTGGGATCCCATGAATAGAAAGATCATACGCAGCAATGATGTCATTTTTGATGAAACATGCATGTATAAGGAGCCTGCAAGGCAACAGGAGCCTGGCAGAGTCATCTTTGATGATGATGGACATCATGGACAACAACAAAGGGCTGTAAATCAGCCATTACAGCAGGAAAACCAGCCCTTAAATGGTGCTGAAAATGGTCCAAATGGACAGCCAGAGATGGCAGAAGATATCCCTATGGATATACCACAGTTAGAGGAGATACCGGGCATGATTTTTCAGCCTTATGGCATGGAACAGGAGCCACCAATGGGTGATATGCAGGCTGGACAGCAACCTGCAAATGATGGTCATTGGATACGGAGGTCCACTAGACCCTCCAGAGCCCCTGACAGGTTTGTTCCAGGGGTTGACTACTTGATGCTTACTGACTGTGGGGAGCCCTCATGTTATAAAGAGGCTTTACAGAGGGCAGACAAGGCTCTATGGGAGCGTGCCATGAAGTCAGAGATGGATTCTCTGCATAAAAATGGAACTTGGAAGTTGGTGTCTTTGCCTGCAGGCAAGAAGGTTTTGCCATGCAAGTGGGTATACAGGCTTAAAGTTGCACCAGATGCAAAGCCAAGATACAAAGCCAGGTTAGTGGCTAAGGGCTTTAAACAGGAATATGGTGTGGACTTTGATGAGATCTTCTCTCCAGTGGTCAAAATGACCACACTTAGAGCTGTGTTGGCTTTGGTTGCGCATGATGATCTGGACTTGATTCAGATGGATGTGAAGACTGCTTTTCTTCACGGTGATCTCCATGAGGAGATATATATGCAGCAGCCAGAGGGTTATGCAGTAAGTGGAAAGGAGAAGCTTGTATGCAAGCTGAAAAAGAGTCTTTATGGGCTCAAACAGGCACCAAGAGAATGGTATCATAAATTTGATACATTCATGAAATCTCAGAAATTCAGGAGAAGTGACATTGATCACTGCTTGTACACCAAGAAAGCTTTGGATGGCAGTCTATTGATTCTCATTTTGTATGTTGATGATATGTTGATTGCCGGGAAATCTCGTAAAGAGATGGATGCTTTGAAGAAGAGGCTGCATGAAACCTTTGATATGAAGGATTTGGGTGATGCAAATCACATCTTGGGTATGCGGATACTTCGGGACAGAAATCAGCATGTGTTGTATTTGTCTCAGAAGGAATACATTGGCAAAGTTTTGCAGAGGTTCAATATGGACGGGGGGAAGAAAGCTAGTACTCCTTTGCCTCCATATGTGAAACTCAGTGCTATGAACAGCCCACAGTCGGATAGAGACAGGGCTGATATGGCCAAGATTCCGTATGCTTCAGCTTGTGGCAGTCTCATGTATGCCATGGTTGCTACTAGGCCGGACATTGCATTTGCAGTGGGAGTGGTTTCTAGATACATGGCCAACCCTGGCAAGAAGCATTGGGAAGCAGTGAAAGGTGTCATGAGATACCTGAAGGGCACACAGGATTTGTGCATTTGCTTTGGCAAACAGGATGCATTAGTGCATGGTTACACGGATTCGGATTATGCCGGTCATCCAGATAACCGAAAGTCTACTACCGGTTATGTATTTACATTCACAGGAGGTGCTGTGTCATGGATATCCAGGATGCAGAAGTGCACTGCCTTATCTACTACAGAGGCCGAGTATATTGCAGCCACAGAGGCTTGCAAGGAGGCATTATGGCTATCTCGGTTAGTGGTTGATTTGGGCTATACAGGGGATATTCCATTGTTGCATTGTGACAGTCAGAGTGCCATCCAGTTGGCAAAGAACCCTGTCTTTCATGCAAAGACGAAGCATGTGGATGTAAAGTATCACTTCATCAGAGAGGTGATAGAGAACAAGCAAATTCAGCTTGTTAAGATTCATACGGATGACAACCCGGCTGATCTGTGACGAAGAGTTTGCCTCCGGAGCGGTTTGCTCATTGCAGACACTTGATGGGCATTGGATGAGGCCATTTTCAGCCTTGATATGGCCTTGTATATTATCATGTACATGCTGATTTTTTTTCTTTTCCTTTACTTAAGGGCACTTTGCCTTCAAGTGGGAGGTTGTTGGGGTAAAGGCGTTATGCCCACCCTTATAGTGTGTACAAGCCCATAAGTTATAGTACATAGTACACTTAGTACTTTTAATGTACTAAGTGCACTATGTGTACTAGTGCAATATACATGTGTGATAGGGGAGTCACAAACTCATGCCTCATGAGTTGACTTATCCCCACAACTCTCTCTCTCTCTCCCTTGCTTCTCTGTGTATGTCTCCCATGAATGAACTCTAACTCTAATTCTGTTTCTCCTCATCACCACCGAGCCACGAGCTGAGCTAACTAGCAAGACACACCAACCAATCTCTACCCCGTGACGTCACATACCGCCACGGAGCTACCCTCGCGAGCCTCGAGACTGTTGCCGACCTCGGCTGCATAAAGCAGGTGCACGTCTACACTAGATCCAGGCTCCTGATCGTAGAGCTCTCGCAAAGACTCGCGAAACTCTATGACCAACTGGCTAACCTTGGCCACCCTTTTATAGGCTCTTGGCCGGTCACTGGATGTCCATACTTGGGCAACCGCCCATCCACACTAGGGTACCTACCCGTCAATCTATCCCTGGCCCAGCTCGCCAATCATCCACTTGATCTTGTATTCCGTAAGTAGCGTATGCCGCAATCGTCTTTCACGAAATCCAAGAATCTTTTCCGGTTCGTGTGGCACAAATGTCATATCCTCGATATCTATAATTTCTTGAGAAGTAACTGCCTGGTCTGTTCCACCCAGTACTTCCTTAAGTCTACTGACATGAAATACGGGATGAACTTTCACATGAGAAGGCAAGTCCAATTAATATGCAACTGAACCAATCTGGCATGTAACCCGAAATGATCCACAATATCTAGGGGATAATTTCGGAGATCGACCTACCCGTAAAGTCTCGGAATCTTTCGGAACTCGCAAATACACCATCATTCCTTCAGAGAACTCTCTCGGTGAACGATGTCTATTAGAATAAAATGTCTCTATCTTGAGTACTTCTCCTTCACATCTTGTAACATTTCTTGCATATCTTGCAAAAAAGTATGGAGTCCGGAAAATCCCACGGTAACAGGTGATCTAGGTTGAAATCCGTACATAAGCATAACAAAATTAAAACCTGTACTTGTATGCTTAGTACTGTTATATGCAAATCCTAACATAGGAAGATAATCTTCCCATGAACCCTGTCTTTTGGAGACAGATGCACGAAGCATGTCCTTCAAAGTCTGATTCACCCTTTCAGTGGCCATCAGATTGAGGATGATCTGAGGAACTCAGATTCAAAGTTGTTTCCAACTTCTCAAAAACAAGTCTCCAAAAGTCACTGGTAAACTTAGAGTCCCGATCACTGACTATGTCCTGCAGTAAACCGTACAGTCTAAATAATTGCTCGATAAACTACCTTGCTAATTGCGTAGCTGTAACAATCTTCCGTGTAGGTAAAAACCTAGCCATCTTTGTCAAGCGGTCCACCACAACCCAAATGGAATCGTGGCCTTGACGTGTTCTTGGTAATCTGTGGAAATACTTTTCCACTTACTACCTGAGATTTGCAAAGGATGCAACATCCCAGCTTGTCTAAAGCGTTCAGCTTTATTTGCTTGACAAACCTGACACTTGAAGACAATCTTCTACGTACCCTTTCATCTTTGGCCAATAGCAAGTGTGTTTCACTAAAGCTAAAGTCCTGTGTACCCCGAGGTGTCAGGCAGAAGGGGTGTCGTGACACTCCTTAAGAATCTTGGACCTAATGTCCAGGAGCTATGGTACACAAATTTTGTCATTACGGAAAAGTAAACCATTCTGAATCATCCATTGGCCACTTGCAGCCTGAATGGTAGACTGCTCAGTCATTGAGTCTTGGTCAACCAATGAGTTCTCGTCCTGGATCCTCTGCCAGTATGGACCAAAATAACTATCAGTCTTGCAAAGCTCTTGTTAGCATATTCATTCCTATATTTTGCCCATGCATTGTGTCCATATTTGATCCCTTTTATGGCCCTTGGTTGTGGGTTGGCCACCCCTATTTTTTTCCCATTTTTCTCGTATTTTTCCAGTCGGCCATATTATTTGTCCAGTCGGCCAAGTCTTGTGCTCCAGTTGGCCAGCCCTTCATGACCTATATATAGGTGGGCTAGCCTCTTCACTTGTGTCATAGCTTGTTCATCTTTTGTATCCCTCACTTATGAGACCTTTATGTCTCTTGCTCGGGATTGCTTTCATTGCAGTATATTTAGCATAGTTGCTTCATATCTCTCTCTCTCTCTCTTGCACTTCTCAGATCAGCACACTCTAGTGCTCATCTTGCTTCTGCTCTGTGCACTCTTTCATGGTATCATCGCTCCCGGTTCAACAATTCCCTCTACTGCCCCAGATTGTGTCCTATCTACAGCCCCTTCACCTCTGCATTTTTCTCAGATTTGCAGCCCTCTGGATGCTACGTTTTCTGGACAGTTGCTGTTGATTGCCTTCCCTTCACTTTGGCTTCATCGCTTACAGCTTGGAATCAGTGTTTTTCTTCCTTCTTGGAGTTCGGAACTAGGCGGCCTGTTTTTTCAGGACTGCAGCCCCTCTTTGGTTGTGTTTTACTCTCCAGTGGACATTCCCTTTTGCAGAGGGAGTCTTGTGGTGGTTCTAGTTTTGGTGGCAACCTTGGTACCTGTGGTGGACACTTCTTCCGAGATTGTGCGTTTTTTTTTTCTTGAGGAGAGCCCGAGCTACAGTCCTAGTTGATGTCGTTCCCTCTTGCACCCTCTTACAGCATATTCACAAAGCAACTACCACACATAGAAAGTGGGCTAGTTTTGCTCACTGCATCTGAGGAGTTTGTTTCTCCTGTTGCCTTGCCTTCAGTTTCTGTGCATACTTCTCCTTGCCAGGATGATATCTCTGGTAATGTTTGAGGAAGATAGTGGGCTATCTTTGCTCACAGCTTCTGAGGGGGATTTGTCTCCTATTGCTTCACCTCTGACTCTTTCTTCGACAACCAGTGACCAGGATGTGTTGCTGGTCCCTTTGCCTTCTATGGAGGAGCCTGCTTCTACGCTGTGTGATGCTATTGAGGCTACTACTACTTTAGTTACCACTACTGTGAATGTTCCTATTTCCCTTACTCTATGTGAGGATTCTGGATTGTGGTCAGGTGTGTCTGTGACCGTGCCTGGGGCACAATGGTACTTCCGGGGCTTGGAGGATTAGGATTTGAATTTAGTTGGGCTTGTGGAGTCCCGACATCACTTTTCAAAGGGAGCAGTTGAGTTCTTACATCTAGCGATGCCGACCTTCGAGGAGGATGCTATTGTACAACATTTGGCTACTCTTGGTACAGTGTTGGAGTAGATGGACTCTTTCTTTTGAGGGTATTATCTTCTTGGAGCTACAGGCTTCTAGGGATTTTTGTGACACTGTTTACATTTGGGTTTGGCACCGATATTTGGAGCAGCACGACGCAGCCTACATGGTTGTTTTCTTCTAGTAGAGGAGCAGTGTACCTGGCAGCTTGTTCTATTGCTTTTGCAGCTGAGTTGTTGAGAAGATTGCTTGTGGAGCTTTCCTGGTACCTGTTGTTGCTGCATTCTTTGTCTTTGACAGAGGATGACTTCTTCGGCTTTTCGGAGTTTGTTCAGCATCTGGTGCTGAGAGGGGGTGTTAGCATATTCATCCCCATATTCTACCCATGTATTGTGTCTATGTTTGATCCCTTTTATGGCCCTTGGTTGTGGGTTGGCCACCCCTATTTTTTTCCCATTTTTCTGGTATTTTTCCAGTCGGCCATATTATTTGTCCAGTCGGCCAGGTCTTGTGCTCCAGTCGGCCAGCCCTTCATGACCTATATATAGGTGGGCTAGCCTCTTCACTTTTGTCATAGCTTGGTCATCTTTTGTATCCCTCACTTATGAGACCTTTATGTCTCTTGCTCAGGATTGCTTTCATTGCAATATATTCAACATAGTTGCTTCATATCTCTCTCTTGCACTTCTCAGATCAGCACACTCTAGTGCCTATCTTGCTTCCGCTCTGTGCACTCTTTCAGCCCTCTCAATGAGTGAAATAAGTTAGTGGAAATCTCGGTGAACGACAGTATTCACCTCTCTGATCCAACTAAGCGCATCTGCTACACTATTCATAAATCCCTTTCAATAGCGTATTTCAAAATCAAAATCTTACATTAACTCTACCCATTTAGCTTTTCGTCCTCTCAAATCATCCGCATCACACACATACTTGATTGACTGATGATCAGTCAATACCACAAACTTGGAGCCCTATAAATAATGCCTCCAAACCTTAAGAGTGTAAATAATAGCGTAAAGCTCCTTCTCAAGGGTTGGCCAACGAGATTGAGTGTCATCCGGCTTTCGACTCTTGAAAGCAACAAGTCTACCATCTTGGAATAGAGCAGCCCCCATCGCATAGTCACTCGCATCAGTCTCGAGAACATAAGGCCGACTAGGATCGAGTAGTGCTAAGGTAGAGGCTTCCTTGACTTTACCTTTCAAAAGTCTGAAGGCCATATCCAAATCGTTATTCCAAGGAATAGACTGATTCGACTTACGTCCACGACCTTTCAACAAGTCGATCATCGATAGTGTGAGCGGAGAGTACTCCCGCACAGATTTCCGAAGAAAAACAACAAAACCGAGAAACGAACGAAGTTGTCTCACTATCTGCGGTATCGGCCAAACCAAAACCTTGTGAACTCAATCATAGTCAATGCTCAATCCGTCTCGTGTGATCTTGTGTCCCAAGTAAATGATTTCTGTCATTTACTAAATTTAGCATACAATCGATTCTGTCTTAAAATAGTCAAGACAATCGTGAGATGCCTAACATGATCCTCAAGAGTACAACTGTAAACTAAAATATCGTCTAGGAACACCACCACGAACTTCCCTAAATGTTCACGAAAAAGATCGTTCATCATTTGCTGGAAAGTGACTGGAGCATTGGTCAACCCAAAAGGTAATACGAGAAACTCGTAATGGCCACACCTAGTCCGAAAGGCGGTTCTTTCGACGTGCCTTTCATGAATACGTATCTAGTGATAGCCCGTACGTAAATCTATCTTTGTGAAATACTTCGCTCCGACTAAACGGTCAATCAGGTCATATGATCTAGGGAGAGGATAGTGGTTCTTGATTGTCACTTTGTTCAGTCTCTTGTAATCTACACACATTCGACAGGTCACAGGTGTTGTCCTTCTTTCTCCTAAGTAACATAGACGCATCCCAAGGTAATTTACTAAATAATCTGCGAGTTGTTTAGCCAACTCATCTTCCTCAACCTAGCTCATCCTATAAGGCGGAATGCTAACAGGTTGAGCACCAAGGACTAGATCAATACGATGATCCACTGCCCTTTCGGGTGGTAAGCCCGATGGTAGCTCCTTAGGAAATACATCTTGAAACGAGTCAGAGAGATGTATGTAATCACCTAGAATACAACACTGGGTGTTCTTATGTTCAAAAGAAAAAATATGACTAGACCAATTTATCTGGACCTTAAGGGTCTTAAACCACTCAATATATATACCTAGATGAATCCAGGTCAATCCCTAATAGCAAGTCTACGTGCTCTAGGTGCATAACGTAGCACTCCATAATATCTTTATAGTCTTGAATTCGGATCGGTAGCTTCTCCACCTTTCGATTCCACACTTGCCGACCCGTACCTCATAGGTATAATCACTAGGCGTCGTGTCCAGACCCAATTTTTGCACAAGTTTGTAATTAGCAAAGTTATGTGAGCTTCCAGGGTCCAGAAGAATGTGGATTCTATGGCCATTCACTTCTTCATAAACTTGGAGAAGATTGTGCAAACCAAAATCTTTAGAGTTGAACAGACAATCAGAACATGAATTAGAGCGAGAAAGTACAGTGATTGAAGTACATGTCAAAGACAATTGGTTGGCTGCCTTCGCCTTGGGTCCTACGTTGGTCTTAGCATCCTTCTTCTTCGGGCACTCGTTACAGATGTCTCCTTTTTCTTCGCAACTGAAGCAACGTCCCTCCTCCTTGAGCTTTAAAGCCTTGAGGAGACGGTTTTTCTTCATTGGAGTCGAAGTAGAATTCTTCGAAGATTGGTCCGAAGACTTTTCTTCTGTCGTGCTAGCCATCGGCGTGGAGAACTTTCTTTTGTGCTTGTTCCCCTGCTCGGTTATGTGTTTGGTTTTGGAAAAGACCATCGTATCATCATAGATACGTGCGGAATGAATGGCCTTGTCCAAAGTTTTCCATTTGTTATTCTAGACCTGTAAACGGTGCAAGTCGGGTAAACCTGCTACGAAGAAACCCAAAAGAGTAGTAGAATCCATCTTCGTAGCTTTCATCTGCAAGTCTCTAAATTTTTGAAGGTAAACCTCATAAGTGAGGTTCTGCGAGGTCATGGTCAAACTAGCAAACTCAACACCTATATCATAGTCAACCTCCTTCTTGAGTCTTGAAGACTTCTTCAAACTGTGCCCAGGTTGTTGGTTTAGGTTTGAGTTCTTTCCACGAGAGCAAAGCTTTGCCCAAGAGGAAACCTGCTGCCAATTGAATCTTTTTGTCATCGCCATAAGGATGAAATAGGAAGTGGACCTGCCAGTTATGTAGCCACGTGTCATGTGCATCCCGCACTTGGATGCCACGTAGACATTTCTGTACAGAAGATTCCAAGGTCAGGTGTGCATTATCCTACACATGAGTCCAAGGTCAGGTGTGCACTGTCTTGCACATGAAACAGTGCCAGTCCGCGCTGTGAGTCTCCCTCTAGAATGATGTCAGTGATTCTGTGTATCTGGTATGGTACCGGATGCCAGATCACTGAGTAGTTAGTGTTTAGAACAAGGGGCCAGCCCATAGGGCTACCCCGGATCTTAGTGTGGGCATGGGAATGGTGTGGAACCACCCCCATGAGGGCCAGGAAGGCCCAGGCTGAACCCACCAGCCATGGAGGGGCTGTAGGACAGCCCTAGGGCAAGAATGAGGCAAATTCCAAGAGTTTACAGCCTTTACATGGCTGTAGGGCAAGTATGGGGCAGCCCATACAGGCTGCCTAGCCCTTGGAATGTGTGCAAAGGCTGTGCCCAGCACTCTCGAAGCAAGCGCATCACCTTTCAGCTTGATAGGGAAAAACGCGGCATTTTATGGGATTTAATTCAGCATTTATTGCTGAATTTTCACAGTAATCCCATTCATTCATCTGATTATTCACCAAGAGCTCAAGCAAATCAAGGGCTAGACAAGCCAAGGGAGTTGCTAAGCAAAGGGGTGGAGTACTGAAGGTCAAGGGCAAGGATTTCCCAGCCAAGAAAGGTCAAGAATTATGTATTTTCTTTTCAGATTCACATCATTCTAATAAAGCAAATACACCATCCGTGGTGTCACGACCCTGTGTTTTTCTCTGGACAGTATGCAGGTGTGCACGGGGACGTGGTGGACAGTGTGAATGGCATCAGATTAGAGTTAAAAAGGAAGCCCATGTGTGGACAACCCCAAGTGTGAAGGGGGCAAAGAGACATTAATTAAAAAGGTTTTATAACCTTTGCTGGCCAAAAATTAATGTTATAAAGGTTTCAAAACATTGGGAGGCCCCTAGGGTAATTTTTAGATGCTACTCCACTTTTGGAGGTCCACAACTCTCTCTCTCTAGCTTTTTGGGAAGCGTGCTAGCTCTCATGCGTGGAAGAGAGGAGAAGTCGACTGCATATGTTGGCTGCTGGTTGTTGGCTGCGCACAGAAGAGCTCATGCAGATCTGTACCGCTGCTGCAGGTACAGCGTACAGATACTGCTGGTGCAGTGTACGACTGCTGCAGGTACAGTGCACGGATACTGCAGGTACGGTGTACGGAAGCTGCAAGTCAGGTGGCTACAGTTACAGATTCAGGCGGCGCAGGCAGGTGTACGACTGCAGGTACAAGTGTACGACTGCATGCACAGGTGTACGGACAGGTACAGCTAGTACAAGCGACAGCTGTACGACAGCTAATACAGGAGGCAGCTGCACGCTATTTGGTACGGGTGGCTGCTGGTGTTATCCTGTTCGGATAGGTGGCTGCAGGCGTGTGCTTTTTGAAGGACGGCGTGTTTTTGCAGAAAGGACATAACCCAATGTCCACCACCCAGACCTTATCCCCTTTGTACAAAGGGAGTAACCAGCCATGTGTCCACTCTAGCTTGCTCCACAAAGCACCTGCCTGCCACCTACACTGGACAACTCACCACCTCACTCCTCTCTCTAGAGATTGGCGCCTCCTTCATGAGGGCTGTTGGGCTGCATTTTCTACGCTTTCTTCTTCCCAACTCCAAATCCAAGCTTGCTAAGGTGTTTCTCAAGCTTCCAAGAGTGTTTCCAGATGCTAATCACTCTCCTACACACTCCCAATGACTGAAATTCAGCAAAACAACTCTCTTTATTGCTGTAATTTCTGGTCTTTTTGCTGAAAACCCTAAGTTCAGCCCTCCTTTCTCAAGTTGAACCATAGGGGAAGCTTTCCCAAGGTTCCCTTCATCCTCTTGAAGACTTTTGTCGTGAAGAAATGCGACAAATCGAAGATCTCTTCACTCCAAGGACTTCCATTGCGAAGACTTCCGCCGTCATCGACTCTACTTGCAATTGGTAAGCTTTTAAGCTTAAATATGAAAGCAAGTCGCAGAAGGGAGGAACCGGATTACAAGATCACATACCCTGTGTAGTGTTCTCTTGTCCTACGTGCTCTCTTGCAGATTGTTGCTACCATGTGTTGGTGGAACAATAGAGAGCACATGGTAGGGAACATGGGCACTTGAGAGGGTAGTGTGGATTGCAAGTCTACATCGACCACCACTTGTTAGCAAAACTGTATTCATATGCATTGGTATGGAAATCTGGTCAGAAATGCCCATGACAATATGTACTTGATTCTCCTAAGATCAATATACTTTATTTGAGGGAGGGGTCGGCCGTTCCGGCTCATTGTGTGTCTCTTGCCAATTCAGCAATTTACTTCTTGTATTTGAGCAAGTGTCCATCAAATCTTAGTGTATTTAAGTGTATTGATTAGCATTGTGTTCAACCAAGTTACACAAGGTGCTTCCAAGACCCTTCTTCAGGCTAAGGGCAAAAGCAAATGGCAGTCCAAGGTTTCCACGAGCAACCAAGGTGACCACAAATCTGCCAACGATCCCTCTCACAAGGAGCTTATTTGTCATTATTGTGGTCTCAAAGGTCACATTCAGCCTGATTGCCGCAAGAAGAAAGAGAAGGTGGTTCTCCGAAGAAAACTCCCAATCAAACCTCTTCATCCACCAACCAAACTCAAAAATCCTCTTCCACCAAGGAGACTGTCTTCATCGGTATTGAGGAGCTTCTCTTTGACTCTCTTGTTCCTTCCACCTCACGTCTTATGGATTGGGTGGTTAATAGTGGGTATACTACTCACATGACTACTGAAAGATCCAAATTTGATCCCAGGTCCAGGAAGTGCAAATTCCTTGGATATAGCTCTCATTCCAAAGCTTACAGATTATGGGATCTGGAGTCGCAATCCTTGGTGATTTCTCGCGATATTCACTTTGTTGAACCCTCATCAGATGATTCTCACTCTCATCCCGAGCTGATCATCGAGGTCCCTTTTTCTTCCTCGGCCACCCCAACTCCACCACCACCTTGTCCACCATCAACTTCTTTACCCCTTGCCTCTCCATCCCCTCCTTCCCCTGCTCCTCCTCCTCCTCCTCTGCAACGGAGGATATTCCACGATGGCTGGAACCACTATTCGTGATTCTCATCTCTCCAATATGGAACTTCATCACCTTGCTAGTTCTTCAGCACAATCTTTGACACAGGCACGGAGATTACAGTGGCTTCGTCATTCTTGTAGCCTCACTTTGATGAGTACAATGATATAGTCATATGAGCCTACTACAGCTAAAGAGGCTTTTGCTCTTCCGGAGTGGTGGGGCAGCCATGAAGGCCGAGATTGATTCCATTGAGAGGAATTGTACATGGGAGCTTGTGGACTTACCTTTGCATCGACAGGTTATTGGGGTGAAGTGGGTCTTTAAGACCAAGTTTCATGCTTATGGATCTTGGACAAACATGAAGCCAAATTGGTTGCGAAGGGGTACTCTCAGATTGAGGGTGTGGATTATGAGGAAACTTTTGCTCCTGCAGACCATCCAGACAGTTCTTGCTCTTCCTGCTCATGCGCACTGGCTCATTTACCAAACAGACGTCAAGTCTGCCTTTCTTAACAGTGACTTACATGAGAAGGTGCCGGACATGAGGGTAAGGTGTACAAATTACACAAAGCCCTTTATGGTTTGAATCAGGCACCCAAGGTGTGGTATGATACGATCGATTCATTCTTTCTTTCCCTTGGATTCCAGAGTTGATTTACAGACAACAATCTCTTTGTCTTTTCTCAGGATGCTTTGCTCTGCTTGATTGTCTTATATGTTGATATCATCTTACTAAAGGTAGCTGAGGCATTCGTTAACCCAAATGGCATCACAAGAAATTCGAACAAACTGAACGAGGCCCGGAAAGCCGTCATCTAAAATTCAATCTCATGTATGCGAACCTGATGGTATCCGGATTTCAGATCTAGCTTACTAAACCACTTCCCCCTACGAGCTGATCTAACAAGTCGTCCATGTGGGGCAATGGAAACTTGTTTTTGATAGTGAGCTTGTTGAGCGCCTAGTAGTCGACACCCAGATGCATACTCCTTGATCAAGAGAATCGGAGCTCCACGGACGGATCAAGTCTTTGGCCAACATTTCCTCCAACTTTTGCTTGATCTCTGTGATCTCAGGAGCGGTATCAGGTACGAGACGAGGACTCTGCACCAGGAATGAGATCAATGTGGTGGTTCTCGGGCCGTGATGGAGGCAACTCCTCAGACAAATTGGCACTAAACAAGTGTCCATGCTTGTTCGAAATGCGCTGACTATCTACTGCCAAATCCTCCAAGTCGACTAGCTGAATAGCCCAAACATATACCATACATTGCGGACATATGAAACTGTGGCTTGTATGCTCACCGAAAGCTCCAAGCCACTTGCTTGCAATGCCTAGATATGCAAGAAGAGAAAAAAGAGAAGAAAGAAGGAGAAGAGAAGAAGCAAATCTAGAAGAGGACATTGCCTTCCAAAACCGTAAATGGTTAACACGGCATTACAAAGAGTGTTACAAAGCATGGACCAGCACCATCGCTTTTTTTCAAGATGATTGCTTCCAGACATATTCCCCGATTTCAGTTACTCCATAGTAAGACATTATAATATAAAGAGTGTCATTTTGAGAACCAACCCTATCAGAACACCATGCTGGAATCAAAAAGCTGATTCATGCACCTCTGAAAGTATAACAAACATATGCAACATGACAACATGGAACACCACGCAACTAGCAAATAACATCAGAACACCATGTACATCAGCATGAACACAACAAAGTCCAGGCGTATGCCAAGCAATCCAGCTTTAGATGCAGAAAGTGGCACGCACACACAAAACAGGTGACAAACTAAGCCTCGGAATAGGGTGATGCAGGTATCCTAGGGATCTAGGAAAAGCTCCCCTCACCACCCCCTACAGGAACATTTTTTAGGTCTAACTATCAGCGAGGTCAAAATCACAATAAAATGAGACAAAATTGAAAGGATTAAGTTCTTAAGCAGTTATGTTTTGTGTCATCAATATTCGCAACATGCATATTTTATGTGACTTCTATTACAAAAACAATGTGATCACCTTATCAGGTTCTTTGAAGTGATCCTTGGAGCCTTGATGGCTGCTCCAATCAAGCTACTGCCTGTGATGTAGATCCCCCTGTTCACAGAAAAAGCATGATCAGAAGCCCTCGATGCCATGTGGCATCCATCTATGCAGCCCTCAAACCATTAGAGTAGCCCAAACCCTGTTTAGCCATGCCATATATGCATCTACACCAAACATGCAGTTTTTCTGCTTGCAACATGAATACGAGGAATGCCAAGCAAGAAAGATAAAGGGAATGTTCGTGCGAAACCTAAGGCGGATGCCCACGCAGGTGTAGCCATGTAAACAAGTTTAGGATCAATAAGCCAGATCTGTGCTTTTTTCTGCGGGCCAAGAAAGAGAGGGTACCTTCGATTCAGCCTGTTAATGGAGAATTGAAGTGAGGGTGTTCGATGCGTACCATGCGGCGCCCAGAACAGAGACACCGATTGCGATGGCAATCCCAATGGCCGAGAAGGCGTAGGGCGAGATGTTGAGGAAGGCCGTTCCCAGGTACCCCATCTCTCACCAGCTGTGTGCTTTGAACGACGACGGAAAGAAGAGATGAAAGGGGCAAAAACGTTCGCACGTGACACCGTGGCCGCCACACGCCACGTGGCAGAAGAGCTGGCTCAAAGCAGCACTATTTTTTTAACATTTTGGTAAAATTAAGTTCGAAACGGAATAGAATAGAATCACTATTTTTAAAACATTTTTGGCATACAACAATCACAATCACGGCTATAAGCCTGAATAGAATAGAATCACCCCAATATGTAAGGTGATTTCAACCACTCAGAAGCATCATGATCCCGTGAGAGACCTGTGGAGGAAAAGAAAATGCCATAGTCCCACTCCCGCATAACTATAACGCGCTTTGCCTGTCACACGAGACTCTTTTGTACTTCTTGAAGAAATAATTAAAAACTCACAAAATACATCAAAATTTAAAACAAAGACTTGAATTCAATTGATATCAAAGAGCATAGCATAGCATAAGACAAGAGAAATAGAATAACATTGTCACGGGATCTAAATTTCTAAGGAGAATAGAAATCAAATAATTTGCAAGAAAATCATTTAAATTCAAGAATTCATCAAACATCACATGACCATGATTAAAATATTCAAAATCACATGAAAATACTTAGCTCACAAGATGCGACTCCAATATTGGGTACAATCATCCCCCCTCATGTGTGTGTGGCCTAATTCCCCCACACATGAGTATTTACGAGATATTTTATTCCAAATTAGGCCATAGCCTCCAAAAATACAAAAAGTGGTGCTTTTCTTGCACGACACTCTCTTATCTTCAAAAATAGAGTGCCCATAATTTGAGGCTTGGGTTTAAAGCATATCACGCTTTACCAAATATTAAGGATCAAGTCTATGCTTGATAAACTATACAAAATAAATCAAAATGTGGACAAGCTAGCACATGTATTTACAAGCTTGTTTACAAAAATGGTGTGTCAAGTAATAAATTGGTACGACTTCTCCTCAATCCTCGGAATCCTCTTCACCTATAAAATAACCAACAATAAATTGGTGAAATAAATATTCCATAAGCATACAAACCATCATCACACGCATATTTGCTAGGCGTAAGTAACCCGAGAATCATCCCTATATACGAACCAACTGAAACAAACATTGGAGACCCCAAGCATACGTCAATAACCACCAAACGTATTAATATTTATAATGGTATCACCCATAATATTAACATAATTTGGCATGACGCAAAGATAATCCAAGCATCCCCAAATTATCTAAGAGAGTAGAATAATATTTTTAAGAGGGCTTAAAATATATTCCCATAACATTCTCTCTTGCTTGAGTTTGCAATTACCCTCAATTGTCGGTTTGTTGAAAAGAACGGAGGATCTCAGGGAAAGCACGAAAATATTTCTCAGGCACCCATCTTGCATCTTCACTCACAAGGATGATTTTTGAAAGTTATTATGTATTTCCAGTTCGGGTTGGTGTAATTTGATGGTCAATGGATGAGTGGGAAGTTGTTCTTTGAAAGGTTTTAGTAAGCTCACATGAAATGAATTATGAATGTTCCAATGAGAAGGTAATTCAAGTTTGTATGTAACATCATTAATTTTATGGATCACTTTAAAAGGTCCATAAAATCTTGGTGCAAGCTTAACAGCTGGGAATTTTTCCACACTTTTAAGTCGGCGTTTTTTAATTTTCAAAAGTACATAGTCTCCAAGTTCAAATGATATAGCTTTATGTTTACGATTTGCTTGCTTAACATACTTTTCTTGAGCATGAGCAATGGAATGTTTTACGTCATTCAGAATGGTCATAAAATCAATGGTGAATTTATCAGCAACTTCAATTTTGTGAGAAAGTCTACTTGCCGGAATAGGCAAGGGTTTTCCATATACAATTTCGAAAGGAGCTCGACCAGCAGAATGAGGAGTATTATTGTAAGCAAATTGAAGAAGATGAATGTACTTATCCCATGAGTTAGGTTGTTGGGCAACATAGGCTCTAAGTAGATCTAAGATAATGTTATTAGTAACTTCAATTTGTCCATTTGTTTCTAGATGGAAAGCTGTTGAGAAATCTACTTTAGTGCCTAAGTTGGAGAATAATGTGATCCACAAATTACTACAAAATCTTGAATCTCTGTCAGAAACAATGACTTTGGGTAAGCCATGATGTATAAAGATTTATTTGATAAAGATATTTGCAGCTTGTTGAGAAGTCAAAGTTTTCTTACAAGGCTTGCTTACTCAAACGGTCAATTATTGTCCAAATCATATCGTTATAACTCGAGGTAGTAGGCAAACTTGTGATGAACTCCATGGATATTTGTTCCCAAGTATCATTAGGAATTAGTAGAGCGGTAAGGAGTCCTTGGGTTTTACCTTTGTAGCTTTTGATTTTCTGACAAACAGAACATTCAGCCATTAATTTTGCTATATCTTGTTTGAGATGGGGCCAAAAGAATTCCCTAGATACTAGTACATTCAGCCATTAATTTTGCTATATCTTGTTTGAGATGGGGCCAAAAGAATTCCCTAGTTGTAAGGTAGCTGAAACTCCTCGTCGATGACCCGTGTATGGTGGTTGATGCATTTCCTCCAATATGAATTGTCTAAAAGGTTGTGTAATACACAACCTTTTTTGGAAGAAAAGATAACCATCATGGCAATGCTTGAGCTAAAACCACTCTGTTGGTTAACATGGTTTCGCTTGCTCGACCTTCCGTAAGGCGTTTTGCCATGTTACTCGCGTGTGAATGGGCAGTTAATTGTTGTAAGATGACGCTGGAATATATAAAGCAACCTTACCATGAGCTTAATGTCAAATAGAGAAAGTCTACGGACTTAGTGTACATACCTGATTGTAGGCTTCCCTCTTCAATTAGCTTCTTCTTTCCCTGTTTTTTGTAAAGCGGAACCATCGCGAAGGATTATCTCTTCTTGCCTCCATCTAGGGCATGAGAGCTCTCCCTTCACCCCTTTGGCAAGGACCATTTCGGTATGATAATAGAGTGAAGATACGATGGACGAGCTAGCACACCCACAGTGGAAAGTTGCATTGCGGCTCGAAGGCAAGACCCAATGACACATGCTTAGGCACGGCTAAGGTAAGCTCTTGACTTGAACATATTTGGCGCCACTACTGGGGGCTTGGCTTCGTTTTTCCATTCATTCCAAGCTATTGGAATCATGCAATATTGCTCGCGATGTTGATTAGGAGGTCACACTCTGAAAAACATATGGTTTGTTACTTCTGATTTCGATTTGAAGTTTATTTTGCATGAGGGCTCTCTATTTTCAACTACTAGTAGGATAAAACCCTAGTTTTTTTTTGGGTAATTTGCATGAAATTGGAGCCTAAGAGGCTTATGAGACACACTTTCATATAGTGGGATTCTCGCCCAGTGGACCCAGATGGAGCCCCTTTGCAAGAGGTCTTGAGACACACTTTGATAATGGGATTCTCGCCCAGTGGAGCCAGATGGAGCCCCTTTTCATAGATCTATAACCTCAAGAAGGAGGAGGGAGAAACCATGTGGGAATACATTGGTAAAACCAAGTAACTCTACATGAGATACTTGGTTCTCCACATGCGGGATTACATTGCAAGAACTAAGTGTCATATGATTGGTCTCAAGAGCAAGAGGCTTCATGACCATCTCTACAGGTCTAGGCACTGCACATAACTTATCACTCACATTGATCTATTTATGATTGGTCTCAAGAGCAAGAGGCTTCATGACCATCTCTACAGGTCTAGGCACTACACATGAGTATCTCCACGATGCAGGATTACATTGCTAGAACCAAGTATCTTCACATGAGATGCAACAACTATGACAACACCTGCAAACAGATTGGATGACTTATTGCTTATGATCGCTCTCAAGAGTAAGAGGCTTTATGACTATCTCTACAGGTCTAGGCATTACATCTTTGATGAGTGCTACCACGCAAGACAATAGACCTAGTGGATAACGTGCAAGACAATAGACCTAGGCTATGGTGCAACAAAAAGCTAGGGACCTCAACAATATGGCACACATGCCACCCCTTCACAGTGTTTCCATTGCACGGGCCCGCGTCGTGTTATTGAGTGTCCTCATAGAACCATCGCACCTACTAGTGTTATAACTCCATCTTCAAATCTAGTGCCAAATCCTAATGTCATTCCATACGGAGGCACATGTTACAAGTGTGGATTTGAACATGTGAACATGCTTTCAAGGATTGTCCCAAACAGAGTGGCAAATCACCCCATTGGTAGGAGTATCAACCACTTCAATTAGCCTTAACTTATTAAGTGTATAAGAACTTATTCATATACAGTCCCCCCTGAACGCTAACAAGGCTCCATACTAAGTCAAGAGAAGTTGCCAAGGAAACATCCAAGGCAACAAAGAAGCATAAAGCTCAAGACCTCTAAGTTAGCAACTAAAGAGCCAGAGGTGCAAGCCCCAAAGGTTGTAGCTCTTAAAAAGGATAGTAAAATAGAACTAGAGGTCTAGAAGAATAGGACCTCCAAGAGCACACGGAAATGTAATGCACGCTCACTAGTCAAGGGCAACATCATAACCATTGAATGTGGTTTGGATGATAGCTCCGAAGGGGTCTCCTTCATGGCAGAGACAATGAACAATATCCCGTTTCAAACTAGCTACTTCCAAAGAGAAAAACCCATTAACTATAAAAACCTTCCAAAAAAACTCAGAGAGTACCCCAACCTTGAGTTGGAGAAAGAATGAATGAAATAAGCCCAAAAGCTTGTAAGGAAGGTGTAGGCTATATAGAGCTTTGAAGGAAGGTGTAGGCTATATAGAGCCAATACTTGAGCACATGGTCGAGTACAAACCATTGACCCTGCTTGAGCCGATTTCTCGACCCCATCCTAGAGCCAATCATAGAACCGCTGAGGGAACCTCAGTGCCAGCCAAAGGCCTTGACCGAGACCATAACCATTCTCAAGAGGCTACAAAGAATGGTTACCATACCTGTGGTGGTGAATGAGGGAACCTCGAACTCATCAAAATCACAAGCCGTGTCCTTCACTTACAAGCCATCGCCTTAGGTAACCCCTAACACCCAACACTCCTCTCACCTAGCCATATCAATTACCTCCTCAAACAATTATGGAGATCCAAAACCTCACCGACGAAGACAAAGACAACCTCCCAAACCTCAACCGACGAAGACAAAGACAACCTCCCAAACCTCAACCTCAACAACCCTTCAGGGGGAGGTCACAAAGAAAGAATGAGTATCCAAGAGTACCGTGGCTAGCCAAGGAAATTATGAGACCCATGCTGGTAGAGCCACCGTTTGGCCCCCCACCATTTGGCCCAAAGCCCAACTATGAGTGGAGATCTGCCAAGCGAGAACCTAAAGTGTAGCATAGTTTTACCAAAACCTCAAGCACCCCGTTGGATCCCCATCAAGCTGCTAGAAGCACAGGGATTTCTCGACAAAAGCCCAACATAGTTTTACCAAAACCTCGAGTGGCCCCTTGTTGGATCCCCATCAAGCTACTAGAAGCCCAAGGATTTCTACAAAGGGAACCCCCTCCGTTTGGGTCCCAAACCTCACCATATCTACACAACTCTGGAAGCCTAAAAGATCCAGGTGACAGCCTTAGCAGCTAGCATCCAGGTGATGCTGTTGAATCCCAACAAAATTGCTTAATACTCAAGGATTTTGAAAAGGAAACCCCCACATATGGGTGCCAAAATCAAAGAAACCCATGCCCTAGACCCCTGCAAATGCACCCTCAAATGTCAAATCCAAGTGGGTGTGGAGAGCCAAAGCCATGCCTCCGGCACCAACTCCAAAACCTAGGCAAAAATGGAGGGAATGGCTTCCACATCGACTCTTGTGTTGACACCACCTTTAGAAAAGTTAGAAGAGCCTGTGTGGACTCTGAGCAGCAAAGGTAATACCTCACCCATGTGTAGTGGCCCTACCCATCCTTGTTCCAATCGAAGAAGAGACACCCATGATGCTAAACCCCAAATAGCACACACTTTTGTTGCATTGACGAGCAATGCCAAGGCTCAAAAAAATCACCAACCACGACCCCACAACACGTGTACGCCCCCCTACCCTAACACCAACTTACAAGCTGAAACTGGAGAGACATAGCTCAATCAACTCCATTAGTAGCAAAGTCGACCACGGTGGGATCCAAGCTATTGTCGTGGATTCGCAAATGGTTCTCTACACTCACCCGAGCATGCACATGTAATAAGCCTCGAACCCTAGCCTTTGTGTACATATGTAACGTAGCCCCTTTCCTTTTGCTTAAAGTGAACAGTTTACGATCTTCACCATGAGTGATAAAAATCACAAAAACCCAATAACATATCAAGAATCGTTAAAAAAACACCTAAAAACATACACGCGCAACCACCACCACCACGCACGTGTGCACACATGTTTGCACACTTGCATGCACACACATTACATGTACACATGTATGCACTTATGCCTACTTGCACGTGCACCCACATTTACACCCACACATGCACCACACCCAATTTGCATCTTGCACACAGGCATGCACATTCACATGCACCCTGATTGCATATATATTTGCACCTCCACTTGTGCATGTATTTACATCCACACAAGGACTTCACGCCTTCTCGTGTACCCCTTCACATTGCCCGTGCATACGTGCGTGTAATCGCTTTTTCATGCCCTCATGTGTGCACACACCTCGCCCATGCATATACGTGCACACACACTGTGCACACATATTCACTTACACATTCACATGCGTCTGCACACCCATGCACATGGGCACCCACATTCACATTTGTAAGTGCACACCACCACTTACTTGCACATGCACCTACATTCCCATCCACCCATGCACGTACATACTTGCATTCTCGTGCATACACACTCATCTTCACACATGTACACACATGCACACACTCTTATACACCTCTCGTACACCCCACGTACTCATATCCACATATACACATTCACACGTGCACCGTCCCCACACATTTTCACATGCACATTCACACATGTGCACCCCATACATTTGCACATGCATGTGCACACACGTGCTCACATGCACGTATATATGTATTTTCCTATTTCCATCTTGCGCACATGCCTCCCTTATGAATTCACATTTGCATGTGTACACCTACAGGTGCATCCCATCTTCATACGTTCACACACATACCCACACGTGTACACCTACAGGTGCATCCCATCTTCATACGTTCACACACATACCCACACGTGCGCCCCATAATCACACACCTACTTATGCACACATATTTTCACATTTACACGTGCATGACCATACCTTCCCCCATACATGTACACATGTATTTTCACCCACATGTGCACCTCGCACAACTCATTCGCACACATGCGCCCCGCATGCACAATGCCTCAAAGCCCCCCCTTATCTTATTTTATTTTCATTAAAAAACTTTTCTTTCTCTTGTTTACTTTTTCTTTTCTTTTCCAAAAAAGGAAAAAGAAAGAAATAAAAAGCCCCCCCCTTGTTTTATTTTTCCTCTTTTTTACCCTTTTTTATTTTGTTCCATTCTCTTTTTATTAGAAACAAAAAAGACCTCTTTTTTGCCTTGTCCCTCTTTTTTTATTTTCCATTAAAAAAGTACCCCTTTTCTTTTTTATTTTTCCTCCCTTTCTTATTTTAATTAAAAATTTAAAAAAGCTAAAAAAGAGCCCCCCTTATTTTCCTCTTTATATCGAATATTAAAACAGAAAAAACTAAGAAAATAGAAAATAGAAAATAGAAAATAGAAAATAGAAAATAAGAACCCCCCTTGATTTTCCTTTTTGTTTGTCCACTTGTTTTTTCATTTTCCACTATATATGTATATATATATATGTGTGTGTGTGTGTGTGTGTGTGTGTGTGTGTGTATAATACTAATAATCTTATTATTGTATTAATAAGAAAAAATGCATATATATATATATATATATATTAAAACCCTCTTTTCTCTTTATTTTTATTTTTTCTTGTTTTTATTTATTTGTTTCATAAATTCAAAAGTAAAGAAAAATTAAGAAGTATACATACATGTTTAAAAAGAAATCCAAAAAACAAAATCACAACTCAATTAATTACTTAATTAAGTAATTAATTTTATTGTATCATGAAAAAAATAATTGTTTTCTTTCCCCCTTAATCCAAAAAAACACCTAAGCTTCTCCTCCTCCATGGCCTTGCTATTGTCCCCTGCCTCATCTCCTCCTCCTCCTCCAGCGTACGTGAGAATCTAAGATCTTCATGGTGGTGAATGGTGTTTTTTACTTTGTTATTTTTGATGATGTTGAAGTCCGGGCTACATGGTCTCTTTGCCATAATCTAGATGATTTTTTCAATTATCTGAAGATTTATGAGAATTGGGATTCTCATGGGTGTGGAGGTAGGAGATTCTCCTGTACATGAGAATTGTGACAACTACATATTGTAAAGGGATACAATGTGGTGTAATGTATATAAGAAAACACTTACAATCATAACATGGCTGTGTAGGTCCATGATCATAGTTGATGCCATTTTTGGGGTGTAAAATCGGTCCATAACGATGCACTAGTAGTTGCTACTACGTAGTAGTCTCACCACCTCCCACAGCCATTCGGACTCACCTTAGTAGGCCCTATTTACGCCACCTCACAATGTCTAAGCATAGGGTGTCCAAAAGTGTGGACCATTATGAGGAGATAACAACTCAATGTAGCATGTAGCCTATTTAGCAATATGCCTAATCCAAATCATCTCTAAACCATCTGGATTCCTAGGTCACCTTTCCATGTAAATATGGGGATATCGGCGATAGGGTACTGAATCGTGACTAATGGGGACTATACAAACATGAGCTAGCTGGTGGTGCTACTACTTGGGTATTACAAGATACGGCTCGAGCATTGATATTCAAAAATGCCACTATATTTGGTCCCTAATAAGATCCTTTGTAAAGATGTTTTCACAATCCTTTATCATCGACCATCCCAACCTCCCTGAATATGATGAGCTCGTGCACAAAGTGATGATGTATCTCAATGTGCGAGCATGAAACATACTATCAAGCAACTCTGGTTTGTCACATTTGAACATTGTAGCTTGCTTCATCTATATCCCATATAATCCTCCTTAGTTATAATGCCTCACATGATGTATGCATCTTTTGTACTCAGCCTCTCTCGATGAGAGTGAAATAGTGGGCTATTTCTTACTAATCCAAGAAATGTATCCCAAACCAAGAGAAAAATAATACCCTATTTCTGAGTGTTATGATATCCAAATCACTCGCCCAATCTAAGTCACAAAATCCATTGAGGGTCTTGCCCACATCATAGGTGAAGACCCCAAAAAAGATTGATGTTTGTGGTATAGTATTACATCACGAGATAAGATTACTAACCAGTTCCTTGTATAAGGTGTTATCTTCACCAATGAATAGCTTTAGAGGTACCAACATTCCCTTCATTCAAACACTAGAGTTGCATGCCAAAAATAAACCATCACTTATATTATTTTCATTTGATATGCCGAGAAGAATACATCACATATATAGCATCCTAGAAAATGATATCATATGTAGTACATAATGCCACAAAAAAGTTGAGTTCAAGAGCATAGCACTTGCAATCAAAATAATCCATGTGCCATAAAATCACATGCCCCAATGGGTCTCAATCCCATTAGAAATCTAGAATATACAGCACACCAATGGGTCTCAATCCCAATAGCAATCCAAAACATACAAAGTTAATCCAAGTCCAAGGAGCACAAACATCACAATAAGAAAAAATGACCAAAAGATAGACATCTATGAGTAGAACCATAATCTAAAAACAAGAGCATAAATGTTGCAATGCAAGAGGCAAGACAAAAAGCTTAGAAAAGTGACACAACCAACAACTGTAAGTGCAAAGCTCTAAGATGTGAAAACAAATAATGGAGGACTACCACAATTGAAGCTATTACTCTCAATTTGCAATATCACGCACAAATCAATGTTAACGAGGACAAATCAAAAAACAACTTTAGACAGTAACTTTTGAAAACCTCTCTCACTCTCTATCCCTATCACACACATACATATCAATAAAAAAATATTTGCTAAGTACATGACCTTCTAGGATTTGTGTGTAAGGGACCTTATATCAACAGTGCTCCAGACAGTTTCTCATCAAGAATTTTAAAGGGGCAAGACCTAGGAGAGGAGCCAAGTGTTTAGAAGCTACAAAGAAAATATTCTAAGAGAACGTCACACATTTAGCTAGCAATATTTCATTGAATTTACCAATGATACGGCATGAGAAATGATTGTGTCCAAGGATCTACCAATTGTTGGAGACCAGATGAGGACTACTAGGAAGAAATGACCAAGGTCAATCTCCCAACTCATGCACCAAGATGATTTTCATAGGTTAGAGTTTAAAAATGTGAGCCAAAACATACAAAGTTAATCCAAGTCCAAGGAGCACAAACATCACAATAAGAAAAAATGACCAAAAGATAGACATCTATGAGTAGAACCATAATCTAAAAACAAGAGCATAAATGTTGCAATGCAAGAGGCAAGACAAAAAGCTTAGAAAAGTGACACAACCAACAACTGTAAGTGCAAAGCTCTAAGATGTGAAAACAAATAATGGAGGACTACCACAATTGAAGCTATTACTCTCAATTTGCAATATCACGCACAAATCAATGTTAACGAGGACAAATCAAAAAACAACTTTAGACAGTAACTTTTGAAAACCTCTCTCACTCTCTATCCCTATCACACACATACATATCAATAAAAAAATATTTGCTAAGTACATGACCTTCTAGGATTTGTGTGTAAGGGACCTTATATCAACAGTGCTCCAGACAGTTTCTCATCAAGAATTTTAAAGGGGCAAGACCTAGGAGAGGAGCCAAGTGTTTAGAAGCTACAAAGAAAATATTCTAAGAGAACGTCACACATTTAGCTAGCAATATTTCATTGAATTTACCAATGATACGGCATGAGAAATGATTGTGTCCAAGGATCTACCAATTGTTGGAGACCAGATGAGGACTACTAGGAAGAAATGACCAAGGTCAATCTCCCAACTCATGCACCAAGATGATTTTCATAGGTTAGAGTTTAAAAATGTGAGCCAACCAATTAAAAGACGATGCTCAATGGCAGTCATGGGTGTGTGGTGGAGGCGTCCCCAAAGGGTACAATGCATCAATGAGGTGGATGTCCACCAAACTATCTAAGCCATTTGAAGGACTAATCCAAGGAGCACCATTAAGTGCCAAGGCTACAACCCACTAATGTGGGCAAGTGTGATGTGCTAATTAATCAAAAGGGACATAGAGATAAAAAGAAAGTGCATGCATTATCATTTTATGGATGCATGAGCACACAAGCATGAGTGTTTCACTAGATGGCTTGGTTTTTCCTGACTAGTATGTACCATGCTTGGAACCCATAAAAAGCTTTTACTATGGAGTTTCAACAATCGGTACCTATAAGGTGGGTGGTGCAAAAGGGAAAAATATGGATGTAGAGGAGCTCACAAACTTACGAGTTGTTGGCTTCGTTTCTAAGACACCACAGTACAATATGCCATTGCCAAGACCCATTGTTGAGGGCATTTTAAACCCAAAGGGATTTCAACGACCCAAAATGAGAGAGGGTAAGAATGTGGTTGCTAGAACAAAGTGACAAAGAAAATGCACATTTCTCAACAAAGTGAGTGTAAGGAATGTGATGTGCTAAGAATTAATCTTGTTTCAGAGAAAGAGCATGTGGAGTTTCTAGTGTCCATAGCAGCTTCATGCCAAATGGGTTTGTAAAACACACTGACTTATCTCTATGTTCCCTGCATGTACTTGTAAGGAATTATTAAAATATTAGCTCGTTCTTCGAAGGGGTATATGTCTTGTAAACACATATATGAACTACATTATGAAATAGCTCTTGGGAGGACTAAGAGAAGCATCACTTCATCCACCAAGCAACTCTAACAAGGAATGAAATCTATGAAGCATTCTTGAGCTTGTTATGCGGGGTTTGCTATGCCATTATGGAAGTTTGTGGTCTTTATTTTGGGCTTTTTGTGTGTTTGGCAAAGGAGGAATGCCTTATTTCTATAAGATTCCTCCCCAGCCTCTCAAGATGTCTAGCATCTTCCCCTGTAATCAAATCCTTGTTCAGAAATATAAAAGATCTTGTTTCTACCTGCTGTTTTGGCCTAGAGAGAGAAAATATTCTAGAGAGAGGTTATTCAGATTTTGGATATTTTTGGATGGAAAAATATCTCTTCTTATTAAAAAAAGTTTCCCCGAAACAGAAGTTCAAAAAGATTTTCATAAGGTGCATTAAAAATCAAGTATAATCTGTTCAAGAGGCCTCATCCTAGGGGTCCAAATTTTTGAAAAAATTTAAATTAAGGTTTTGAGGGACCAATCAGATTCATCCAAATGTGTGGAGAAGATAAATAGAAGAAATAAAGAAAATCCCCCCAAAAATGAGTAAATACTCACATAAGATGAAGAGGGGACTAAGGACCAAAGGAATTCTAAAAAAATGGATTTTTGACACCTCAAAATGGGAATTCCCCCCCTCATGAATGAGGCGCCTACTTCACATGTGTAATGGAGTTTTAAATCATCAAAAATTGAGATATTTCATCTCTCCTCTCTCCTAATTCAAGTGTAGTTCCAAAAAGTAAGCTAAACTGACCTAAAAATGGTCAAAAATTGACCAAACTAATATGGAAAATTCTAGAGTCAGTTTGCTTGGTTAGGAGCTCACTTTTTCCTACAAATAGAAGCCTCTCCCTTTGTGGAAGCTTAATAGTGTTTTATGCACTGTTACTCTGCTTCTCCCAAGAGCCAAGAATTGTGAATTTCTTAATAATTCACTAGTTTTTGACCATTCCCTCTTCTAAAGAATTGGTGGCCACTCTTGTTGCAAACAAGAGTAGATCCCTCAAACCATCAAGCCAAAGGAAAGCTCCTAGAATTTCATGTAAGTAAGAAATCTTACTTTTTCTTATTCTTTTAATGGTTTTCTAAATTGTTTGTTATGTTAAAATGATAAACATATGCTACGCCTTCTTGGAAAGGCTTTCCTCCTCTCTCATTCTTAAATTCAACCCTTCTTTATCCTAGTTAAGTAATCTAATTGTTGGAATTAAACTTTTCATATTGTTTCTCTTTTAAAAGTGAAATTTGATTAGTTTAGAGTGCTTAAAACCAATTGGGGATAATTTTTAAGTAATTTTAAGTTAGAAAATTTTGAAAAATGGTCAGCCATACAAAGGAGGTTATGGCAAAATTTTTTAAAAATTGGTGAAATAAGTTTTATCTTTTATTATCCAAAAAGAGTAATCCCCACCAATTGTGTATTCTAAAAGTGTAATTTTCATTTTATGCATAGAAAGATGCATAAAGAAATTTATTTTTATTCCAAAAGAGTTATTCTCATCAATTTTTATTTTATGCATAGAAAGATGCATAAAGAAATTTATTTTTATTACAAAAGAGTTATTCTCATCAATTTTCATTTTATGCATAGAAAGATGCATAAAGAAATTATTTTTATTTCAAAAGAGTTATTCTCATCAATTTTGATTTTATGCATAGAAAGGTACATAAAGAAATTTATTTTTATTTCAAAAGAGTTATTCTCATCAATTTTGATTTTATGCATAGAAAGGTGCATAAAGAAATTTATTTTTATTACAAAAGAGTTATTCTCATCAATTTTGATTTTATGCATAGAAAGGTGCACAAAGAAAATTATTTTTATTTCAAAAGAGTTATTCTCATCCATTCAAAAGAGTTATTCTCATCAATTTTGATTTTATGCATAGAAAGGTGCATAAAGAAAATTATTTTTATTTCAAAAGAGTTATTCTCATCAATTCAAAAGAGTTATTCTCATCAATTTTGATTTTATGCATAGAAAGGTGTATAAAGAAATTTATTTTTATTTCAAAAGAGTTATTCTCATCAATTTTGATTTTATGCATAGAAAGGTGCATAAAGAAAATTATTTTTATTTCAAAAGAGTTATTCTCATCAATTTTGATTTTATGCATAGAAAGGTGCATAAAGAAAATTATTTTTATTTCAAAAGAGTTATTCTCATCAATTTTGATTTTATGTATAGAAAGGTGCATAAAGAAATTTATTTTTATTTCAAAAGAGTTATTCTCATCAATTTTGATTTTATGCATATAACGGTGCATAAAGAAATTTATTTTTATTTCAAAAGAGTTATTCTCATCAATTTTGATTTTATGCATAGAAAGGTGCATAAAGAAAATTATTTTTATTTTAAAAGAGTTATTCTCATCAATTTTGATTTTATGTATAGAAAGGTGCATAAAGAAATTTATTTTTATTTCAAAAGAGTTATTCTCATCAATTTTGATTTTATGCATAGAAGGGCGCATAAAGAAAATTATTTTTATTTCAAAAGAGTTATTTTCATCAATTTTCATTTTATGCATAGAAAGATGCATAAAGAAATTTATTTTTATTCGAAAAGAGTTATTCTCATCAATTTTGATTTTATGCATAGAATGATGCATAAAGAAATTTATTTTTATTTCAAAAGAGTTATTCTCATCAAGATTGAATTTATGCATAGAAAGATGTATAAAAGATTTATTTTTATTTTGAAAGTGTTATTCTCCTTAAAATTGAAATTATGCATAAATAGATGTGTAAAGAATCTTTATATATAAAAATAAGGATCCTCTTGCATTATAAGAATGGATGTGATGAGATGGGATGTGAATCAGATAGATGAGAATGAATAGAGAATAGATGTGATGAAAATTAAAGTAATAAGAATGAGAGGTAAATAGATGTGATGAGAATGAGAGGTAAATAGATGTGATGAGATGGGATGCGAATCAAATAGATGAGAATGAATGGATGAATAGATGTGATGAGAATGAGAGGTAAATGGATGTGATGAGATGGGATGCGAATCAGATAGATGGGAATGAATGGATGGATGGATGTATGTGAAAGAATAGATGTGGATGTGTGTATGTAAAAGGATAGATGTGGATGTGTATGTGATTAGTATGGATGTGGATGTATGTGAAAGGATAGATGTGGATGTGTATGTGATAAGTATGGATGTGGATGTATGTGGGAGAATATATGTGGATGTGAATGTGATGAATATGAACGAGAATTGAAGCGATGAGATGTGATGTAAATTGGATAGATATGAATGATATAGGATGTGAATGAATGATAAGGGATGTCAATGGATGTGACGTGATGTGAATCGGAATATGAATGAACGATAAGGGACATGAATGAATGTGTTAGCATGTGAATCAGGATGTGAATGAATGAGATGTGATGTGAAATGAATGTGATAAGATGCGATGTAAACTGGATAGATGTTAATGTATGTGAAGTGCTTTTCCTCGTACCCGGGCAAAAACATAATCAAATCTTTATAAAAGAATCCCACCAATACAGTGGTCGGGTGGTTGGCTATAACCCATGGGCCGGATGGGGTTAGGCTAGATCGGAGGATTCCTATGAAACACCTAGATACAATTAGTTACGTTAATTAAATTAAATCCTGAGAAGACCTTGTTCTGTGGGAGGGGATCAGCGGCTTTGCCTCATAAATGGGAAAAAAAGCGGTGATTCCATGGACCAAGTGCAAGTCTCTTCTTGATCTGACCATGTGACTTCAGGGTCAGTCAGATCAGTTTAACTAGTTAAGACTTTGACTCGTTAAAATAATTCCCCGGTTAGAAGATTTTTCCATGGCGGAATCGCTCGTGCCTTCTAGGCGAGGGGAGTCTTTTCGGGCTCGGCTTCGGAGGAACCGCCCGGGCTAGCCTCGTTCGGATTTTCGCGGGTGAGGCCCCGAGTGTGGATCCCCGCCCCACGCGGGAGGCCGACACCGCTTCCGCCACCACTGGGCAGGAGCCGCGGAGGGGGCAGGGATCCCATATTAATTATTAAAATTGATTTCTATGCATAGAAAGATGCATAAAGGAATTTTTTTTATTACAAAAGTGTTATTCTTATTAAAATTAATTTCTATGCATAGAAAGATGCATAAAGAAAATTTTCTTATTATAAAAGTGTTATTCTTATTAAATTTGATTTTTATGCATAGAAAGATGCATAAAGAAATTTTTTTTTCCGTTTCCTCACTCCTAGAAACGCATTCACAAGAGCTTATCTTCATGAGCCATAACTGTCATGGGAATCTGATTTTTATGCATAGAAAGATGCATAAAGGAAGTTTTTTTATTATAAAAGTGTTATTCTTATTAAATTTAATTTCTATGCATAGAAAGATGCATAAAGAAATTTTTTTATTATAATAGTATTATTCTTATTAAATTTGATTTTTATGCAAATAGATGCATAAAGAAATTCTTTTTATTTTAAAAGTGTTATTCGTATTAAATTTGATTTTATGCATAAATAGATGCATAAAAGGAATTTTTTAATATAAAAGTGTTATTCCCATTGAAGTTGATTTTTATGCATAAATAGATGCATAAAGAATTTTTATATCAAAATTAGAATTCTCTTAAATTCTATGTTTAAATTCTATGAATATTTGATAAATAAATAATTAAATACTCTAAGAGAGAAATTTCTATCGTTTTATATTTACACGGATTGTAAAAAGAAAATTTAGGAAATCCATCGAGATCGAAATATTTAGATAGATGTGAATGGATGGATGGATGGGATGTGATGTGAATAGATGTGATGAGATGTGAGGTGAATAGATGTGATGAGATGTGATGTGAATCAGATAGATGTGAATGAATGGATGGATGGGATGTGATGTGAATAGATGTGATGAGATGTGAGGTGAATAGATGTGATGAGATGTGATGTGAATCAGATAGATGTGAATGTGTATGTGAAGAATGGATGTGAATGTGTATGTGAAAGAATGGATATGGATGTATGTGAAAGAATGGATGTGGATGTGTATGTGAAAGAATGGATGTGGATGTGGATGTGGATGTGTATGTGAAAGAATGGATGTGGATGTGTATGTGAAGAATGGATGTGGATGTGTATGTGATGAAAATGGATGTGGATGTGTATGTGAAGAATGGATGTGGATGTGTAATTGAAGAATGGATGTGAATATGTATGTGAAGAATGGATGTGAATGTGTATGTGAAAGAATGGATGTGGAAATGTATGTGAAAGAATGGATGTGGATGTGTATGTGAAGAATGGATGTGGATGTGTATGTGAAAGGATGTGTATGTGATGTAAAGAGATGTGATGTGACATGAATATATGTGGATGTGAAGTGATAGATATGAATGTATGGATAGATGTGGGTAGTCGTACATATGAACGATTGGATGGATGTGGATGAATGAGATGAGATGTGTATGAATGAGATATGATGTGGATAGATGTGATGTGATGTTATGTGGATAGAATGTATGTGATGGGATGGTGATGTGAATGAATGAGATGTGATGTCATGTGAATCGGGATATGAATGAATGATATGGGATGTGAATGGATGAGATGTGATGTGATGTGAATCGGGATGTGAATGAATGAGATGTGATGTGAAATGGATGTGATGTAAATTGGGATAGATGTGAATGGATGATATGTGATGTGAATGAATGTGATGTGATATGAATGGATAAGATGTGAATGAATGTGATGTGATGAGATGTGGATATGGGTAGATGCGAGTGGATGAGATCTGATGAGGATAAATGAGGAAAGATGTGATGAGATGAAAATGATGTGATTGGATGAGAAAATGAATACATATAAAATGGATGTGGATTAAATAATGTGGATTGATGGGGAACAATGTGGAAAGACGAGAGTTCATTATAGAAACTGTATTTATTATGACCTGTTTTTAAATGACTGTTTTATGTCAAGAATGCTGGGGAAGCATTTTGACCGTCTTGTGTTGACCGTCTTTTGAATGAAGACCTAACTGATAAAGCAGCTGACGGAGAGTCAACGGAGGACGTCTCGCGTAGCAAGGTCGGCCGACGTCTTGACCAGCCTCGGTTCGATTTAAATGGTGAGCTTCCGGTACGGTGGATGAGGGACTAAGGAAGCGGCCTATGAGTGAAGCGCTAGGTGACCTACGAAGGATCCTAGAGGGTGCTCGGGCTCTGGGTCACCGAAGATACCCACACGTGCATGGTGGAAGATATTGGAACAAGAAGTAAGACTTGTTTTCTGAATTTGGGCATGGATCAGGTTGATTAACCTTGCTGGTCCTCAACGGATGAGTCCATGGCTCTTTTATATGGATCTGTTGGTTGACCTTGCTAATCTTCAACGGAGATTTCATTTTGATTTTTATAAGTGAATATATTGCCGGGTACTATGAGAGCTAGGAACTATCGAAAAGGCCCCTGAGTGGACAAGTGGTGAGCGTTCTGGTTGCCAATGATGCCATAGGTACACCGATGAAGGAAAAATTAGAAATTAGGATTCAACCAGATATTTTGGAGGATTATGATCAGTTATACTATAGTTTCATTATAAGATTGTTTTAAAGACAACTGAATCTATGAACAAGGCAATTTCATATTGGGTGTGTAAGTGGTGTGACTAGTTTTAAGTTTGCATGAATATCTGGCTAGGGGGCCTGGGAACTCTTTTCCCTAGTACCCAGGACAAAACCTAATCAAATTCTTAAATGGATCCCATCACTATAGTGGTTGGGCGGTTCGCTAACCCATGGGACTGGATGGAGTTAGGCTAGACTGATGGATCCCTAAAAAGAGACTCAATTCTGTTATGGTACGATAGGTGAAGTAAATCCCGGATAAAAATTGTTCTGTGGAAAAGAATCAACGGCTATGCCTCTCAATGAGGAAAAAAGCGTTGGTCTCTATGATCCAAGTGCAAGTCTTTTCCTTGATCTGACTATGGGACTTACGGGTTTGGTCAGATCAGTTCAGTTAGTTAAGGCTCTTGACTACGTTGTTAGAGTAAATATATCGGAGGATTCACCCGTGCTTTCCGGGCGAGGGAAGTTTTTCTGGGTTTGGTTTTGGAAGAACTGAGGGATTAGTCTCTTGTCCGGATATACGTGGGTGAGGCCCAGAGTGAGGGACCCTGCCCTGCGCAAGAAGTGCTACTTCCGCCTAGCAACCCTGAATTCGTTGCGCTGAGGGGATAGGGATCTTTCACATCCAATTGTGAAATTAGAGTCATCAATGTGCACATGAAAGATGAGATTCCAGTTAGGTGTTGGCCAAGGCTTGCTCCAGCACATCATAAGCTTGTGACACTCCACGGTCCATATAAATACAATCAATAGCTTGTACAAAGGATGAGCTATTTCTATACATAGAAAATGGTAAATCGACGGTAGTAAATTGACGTGGCCCATGAATCTCTAAAGATGACCTTGACTTTGCTCTCATCAGTGGAAATCCCATTTTTGGACACTATATGCCTAAGAATAACTCCATCTTTCACCTAAAACTAGCATTTGTAAGGGTTTAAGGATAAGCAATAAAATCTACACCATTCTTAGGCACTCTAGGTGCTCTTTCCAAGACAAATGAATGCATAAATCATCCAAGAAATCTTTGAGAAACTTTCTTAATAAATCCTTAAAAGCAGTATTCATAAGTCTTTGGAACGTGGCTATAGTGCATTGGTTAGACCGAATGGCATAACTCTGTAAGCATATACACCATTCTCAGTGACAAAGACTGTTTTGGCTTGGTCCTGAGGTGCGACAAAAAATTGATTATAGCCTGAGTATCCATCCAAAAAGCTTTGAGCCTCCTTGCCCATAACTCATTCAAGCACATGTTTTGAATATGGCAAGGGGTAGTGATCCTTGTGCGTGGCAACATTCACTTTCTTAAGATCAACACACACTCTAAGTTTTCCATTCTTTTTAGGCACAACCACAATGGGTGAGACCCATTCTGAGTATTCATTTCATCTACACTCAATGAGTTTACCGATCTCTTCCTTAACAATGCTTGCATATTTGGGATTCATTGGATAGGGTCGTTGGGCTAGTTTAGCTTCGGGTACCATGGGGATGGTGTGTTGTACCACCTCTGCAGGAACTCCCTTTATATCATGGTCTTTCCATGCTAAGCAATCCCTATACTCCTTGAGAAGAGCTACAAGTTTAGCCTCCTCAGCCTTATTTAAGTCCTTAGGTATGTAAAGAGGATTAGGATCTGCTCCTGGTTTAGCCAAGTCTACTTCCTTGACCTCGGCGGGCCTGTCTCATAGACTCCTCTAGTCTCATTTGTGGGGTTCCATTTGGCATTATCAAACACTAACTTGCGTTCCCCTATGGTGTATGACTTCTAATGCTCAGGTGCTGCTTGAATCAGGTTCATTTTCCTTTCCTTCATCAGCTACTTTAGATGTAGCCTTAGCCTCTCGTTCCTTTTGTGCGAGTTCACAATTTTGTTTCTTTCTAGTAGAGTGACTAGGTTTTGGTTCATCAGAGACTCCCACCTTAGCTATATCAATTAGGGGTTGTCTACAATACTTGACCTTTTGTAACTCCTCTCCCCAATTGTCTATAAACTTTCAATGTATGTCAATTTCACCCATGCACTGGAGCCATTGGTGGGTGGTAGTTGTTCTTTCTTTAAGCATTGTATGATGATTCACTGCATAGTGTTTACGTCTCTCTACCACCTTCAGAGATTCTCCTTGGAATTTTGAGAAACTTCATCCCTTTCTTTAGATTAGGAATTCGTTTCAGATTTGGAGCTACTCCCTGCAATTTCTTTTGATCTTGTGGGCTCTGTTTTTCTTATGGTGACTGCGGAGTTAGTGTTGCTTTTAGTCTCTGTTTCCAATCCCTCACCACTATTAGTGCTTGAGCTTGAGTCAGCCCATGTGGAATCAAGTTCACTATAACCAATCCCCACGGTATCAAAAGGTAGAGCACAAATCATTCGTAGTAGGGGCATGACCTTAGGGAGCTTCTCACCATCAGGTGTTACCCATGTTGATCCTCTAGCTCCCCAGCTATCGATTGTAGCCATCATATGTATCCAATTTAGATCATCCTTAGGCTCAATAGCTTGTTTTTCAGCATCCTTGTGGGATGCATCCTTCCTTGCATCAATCTCTTCTCTACAAGTATAGCAGAATTGTAATGGGGCCGAATAAGTGGTGGTGTCTAAACGGTTTCCAAAAAGTCCTCCACTACCCATAGGATGTACGCAACCAATCACAAGATGAACCCTGATGATGGAGTCATCGAATTGGAGGTAGACATGGTTCTTAGACCAGTTATGTACCACCTCATCTTCTCTCATGAACGGGAATCCTACAATCATTTCATATGATTCTTATTGTTTGGGAAAGTCCATAACAATGAAGGTATGCTTAACCCGATATTTGAGGACCTTGATCTTTAAGTCTTGTAGCATCCCAATAGGTTTGGCGACAGTCCCGTCAGCCATCTTGACAATGATGTCTGAGACTTCTAGACTTGGCTTGGCCATCTTCTCCTAGCATTTCTTAGTGATTATGCTCACTCCCACACCACCATCTAGGACTCCCATTATTGTGATGCCCTTGGCCGTGATTGGTAGTAGTGCATTAGACTCATCACCTTCAAAGTATTGTCCCAATTTGTTAAGTGGAAATTTAACCATAGATTTGGTATTTTCTTCTTCCACTGGGACTATTGATTCGGGTACAACTCGAGGTTTCTCCATTGTATATTGGGGACGTGCCTTATGTATGTTAGCAAATGGTGGTAATCCGACATTGAATTCTCCATTAAGGAGAGCTCTCATTGCTTCAAACAATTTAGGATCTCCACTCAATCGGGTGGTTATATTTATACTGGTTTGTGAGGCCATAAAGTCTAACAATTTTGGGATATTTAGTGGTGCATTTATTACCTCCTTTCCATAAGTAGGTGCCAGTGAGATTGAAAAATCCATTTCCAAGATGGGCTAAGGATTTTCGTATGGTAGTTGTCCCTTGAACCAATCAAGGATCAAACTATGAGAGGTGGAGGCCTCTGGTACTCTAGGGTGTATAGTATATGAGACTCTCACTTCCTTGGGTCTTGGTTTAAGATCCTCTTGTGTTTTTGTAACTAAATCACCAAATTCTTGGAGTTTCTCAATCTCCTTTTGAGGGTCAGGAGGATAAGAGCCAAGTTTTTTCATATGTAATCTAGTTTCTGGAATCACATGTTCCCGAGGGGTCTCCTTTCCCGTGCTCTTGGTTTTGGAGGGTGTTTCCCTACCCTGTTCAGAATCAACCCTTGTGTCCAAGGAGTCAAAATCCTCATCTAGGTCCCTAATGAAGACATTGGTCTTGGAAACCTCATATCGTTCTCCTAGGGCCTCACACTATACTTCTAGATGTCTCCTAGGATCACCATCTCTAGTGAATTTATGAGTCAACTTGGCAATCTAGGTAGCCTTCCCATGGCTCTATGGACCACCATCTCTCACAAAAGGTGCTATGCTTTCTGCTACCACTCTTCCCAAGGCCTATGCAAAAGCAACTGGGTATGTGGGTAGAGCTGGTGCTGGCATAACAAGAGCAATGATGGTATACCTGGTGCTGGCATAATAGGAGCAATGATGGGAGTAGGTAGAGGTGCAATACGTGGCATTACATAGGATGCATTGGTCTAAACCCTAATGGGGGTAGATGTGCTACATAAGGCATATGCCCTACTGGCGCCCCAATAGGTGCTTTAGTCATTTGGGCATTAGGTGCAGCCGCCGGTCTCGCAGTAGTGGAGTTGGTAGCACACTCACTCTAGGGAAGGGATGTTTCATGGGTACACTAGAATGAGATGTGACCCCTCTAGGAATGGTCAAACCATATATACGAGGCATAGGGGACTCCATGTTGGAAGTGGTGTTGGCTACCGTGGTGGTAACCATGGGCATGTGGCTCAAAGGCACCTCTACATCAGTCTCATAGGTGCCATAGCTTGTGTGATGCTTGCCACTGGATGAGGTAATACCTTTCATGTTCAATGACCCTATATGTCACAGATACCCTGCAATCATTCCTCCTCTGTTGTTTCCCCAAATATGGATTGGATGGACAATCCCTTCCCAACAACAACTAACACCATAAGCCTGGCTTGTGGCGAAATCCACAAGAGTCACAATGGATGCGTCATACTCCCAATCATTTGTGAGTAGGCATTGATCCATGATATGCAATCCTAGCTCTTTCCTCGAGGTCGACACAATGTTTTGCTTGTGTTGAGACTACAGGCACTACTTGTGTAATCCTGGTTTGGGATTCGTTCTAGGTGTATTAGGTTGTTTGGGTTGCTAATCGTTGTTTTGCCAATTGCAAAGTATCTTCTTCCTTTTCTTGGGAGCCTAGATCAGTCCCTCTACTGCCTGCACTTCTTCTAATGTCCTTCCATCGGGCATAAACACTTGTGCATGGGGTGGTTCAATGGTCTTAGTTGCAGCAACAGCTGCAGCAGCAGCAGGAGCTGTATGGGCAAGGATATCGACGTGAATGCTCCCTGCTTGCAATGACGAGAGTAGACTAGGTGTCTCTTTGGAGTTAACCTCAACTCCATAATATGGTCTTTAAGTCGTAAGATTTAGTTCAGAGGTGGTGGTTGAGGTTGAACCTCTAAGGTAGCTAGCTACGTAGTCAAAAAGAATGGTTGAGGTTGAACCTCTAAGGTAGCTAGCTATGTAGTCAAAAAGAATGGTAGTTAGCTTCACTGGTGACACTTGGTCAGGGCTCTCACTTCTTGGGACTGGGGGGTCCTTCCATTGACTCAAAATCTGATGAAGTGTCAATGGCCCCTAGTATAGGTCCTTGTACGTAGCTCAATAGATGCACTATCATCTATATCGGCCTCTCTAATACACACCCAAATCGTCCGTGCATATGATTATAGGATGCAAGAAGGTCCTACAGATGCCCCATAGAAGTTTAGAAACGTTTGAATTTTTTTGGTTTTTTAATTATTATTTTTTCAAATTTTTTTGGGATTGGCCAAAGTTTTTCCAAAACATGTCTTTTGTGTTTCTTAAACTGTTTGGCACCAAAAATCGTGTATCTTTTCTGGGTGAGTCAAGCGCTACACGCATCGACTCCCATAGTTGAGCTCCTTAACTATGTAAAATTGTAAATTTTTTGGGTGTCACACAAGTTGCATCAACACGATCGCAACAGCCTAAAACAAATATTAGGCAAGTTTGTGTGATCACTTTCCGAAAAAAATCTATACTCCGACCTTTTCACTTCTTTTTTTGTTTTTATTTTTTATTTTTTATTTATTTTTTTATTTTTACTTTTTCTGTTTACTATTTACAGTTTGCAGTTTCGATTTTTTGGGTTCACGGAGAAGGGGTTTTCCTATAACTTGTGGCCTCCATGCATTAAATGTTGCCATCCACTCAAAACAGACTTTTGGAAATTTATGGTGGCTATTGGCCTAAAAGCCTACATGCATTAAATGCAGCCAGCCAATCAAGATGTCCCAATTAGGAGAGAGGATTAAGCGTAATTAACTCACATTAACTATAGTAATCCAAAAACGCAAGAAATTGTAGAAAACGCATGAATTTCTATGTGTGCAAAATCCTCCGCTAATTTATGTTTGTAAGGAGTCGAAATTGGGATAAACACTATGCTAGGAACCTAATTCTATCGTCTGTTTCACCGAATTCTTTCAATTTAATGCTCAATCGATTGTTTTTTTGTTTTGAAATCAAAAAATATAAAAAACCAGAAAATAAAAAAAACACAAATTGGACTTGCAAATGATATGTGGGAGAAGAATTAACCTAAATGCATAAATTACAGCACTTACAAGAAATGAAAAACAAGTAGAAGCATGCAGAAAATTTCAACAAACCATGCCAACATGCCACAAAATGGACACATTTTTAACAATTCATTTCTACCCGTCTTGAAAAAAATAGAAAATAAAAATTGAACAGAATTCATTCAAAGACACACACGCATTCAAAATGCATTATGGCTATGCGATAGGGCTATTCCCCGCCGCAACGCGGCACCATTATGGGGGAAGCCCTTGCACCATAGAAAGATTGCATAAACTAGCCAAGTCATGGGGCTTTTCCTAACTGCACTTGGGAGCATAAAACAGCTCAAACCGAGAAGGTAATGTACCATAACCTAGCCCACAATTGCATAAGCAAGATGTGTATTAATGCTTCTGCTCGGATTCTCATAGGAGATGATGTTGCCATGCAGCCACACTCCAAGCTCCACTCCAACACCGCCGCCACACTCCAATGGAAGCTCGACCCTCCTCACTCAATCTCTCTCTCTCACATGCACTCACACATACACAATGAGCATATAGCTACTCTAATTGAATTAGGCAAGGCAAGGCAAACAAGCACAACACACAAGAGAGAAAGAGAGTAGAGAAAGAGATCACTCTATTAGATGCATAAGAGAAAGAATGGTGAGAATACAAAATGACCCTTATCTTGGCCCCTAGCCTTCACACCTTGGGCACCATACTTAAAAAATAGGTCCATGGCTATCTAGGTCCACCTAGACTTGTGCAAACACCTAATCTAGGCATACAATCTCCATAATTAATCTTGGGCGTGCCTTTCATAAACAAGCAGCAATTGCATATGTAAAATATACAATATTGGCATTTTTAATATCGACGGCCAAATGAAGTGAGACGGTTGCCAATGGATGGCATCAAACATTGGGTTACCACCACCAATACAACTATAACCGCCCGATTGAGTGGAGATCTTAAAATTTTTGAAGCGATGAGAGCTCTCCTTAATGGAGAACTCAATGTTGGATTACCACCATTTGCTGACGTGCATAAGGCACGTCCCCAATATACAATGGAGACACCTCGAGTTGTACCCAAATCATTAGTCCTATCATTGGAAGAAGAAAACACCAAATCTATGGTTAAAATTTTACTCAACAAACTGGGACAATAGTTTGAAAGTGATGAGTCTAACACACTACTACCAATTACAACCAAGGGAATTACAGTAATGGCAGTCCTTGATTATGGTGCAGGAGTCAGTATAATCACCAAGGAAATGTTGCGAGAAGATGGCCAAGCCATGTCTAGAAGTCTCAAACATCATTGTCGACATGGTTGACGGGATTGTCACCAAAACCTATTGGGATGCTTCGAGATTTAAAGATCAAGGTTCTCAAACATCGGGTTAAATACACCTTCATTGTTATGGACTTTTCCAAACAACAAGAATCATATGAAATGATCTTAGGATGCATGTTCCTGAGAGAAGAAAAGATGGTATATGGCTGGTCTAAGAACCATGTCTACCTCCAATGCAATGATTCCATCATCAAGGTTGATCTTGTGACTGGTCACGTACATCCTATGGGTCTACAAAGATGCAAAAAACAAGCTATTAAGCCTGAAGATTATCTAAACTAGATACATATGATGGCTACAATCGATAGCTAGGGAGCTAAATGAACTACATGGGTTACACCTAATAGTAAGGAGATCCCTAAGATTGTGCCCCGAATGATTTGTGCTCTACCTTCTCATACCAGGGAGATTAGTTATAGTGAATTTAAGTCCACATGGGATGAGTCAAGCTCAAGCACCAATAGTGGTGAGGGGTCTAAAACAAAGACTAAAAGTGACAGTGACTCCTCAGTCACCATACGAAAAAAAGAGCCTACAACATCCAAAGAAACTTTAGGGAGTAGCTCTGAATCTGATATGGATTCCCAATCTGAAGAAAAGGATGAAGTTCAAGAACCAAGAAGCATCTCCGAAAATGGCAGAGACGTAAACAGTATACAGTGAATTATCATAAAAGGCTGCAAGAAAGAACAGCTACTACCCAATGGCTCCAGTACATGGGTACAGTTGACTTACATCAAAAGTTTGTAGATGATTAGGGAGAGGAGTTACAAAAGGTCAAGTATTGTAAACCACCTCTAATTGATATAGCTAAGGTGGAAGTCTTTGATGAACCAAAACTGAGTCGCTCAGCTAAAAGGAAATAATATCCTAAGCTCACACAGAAGGAATGAGAGGCTAAGGCTATAGCTAAAGCAGCTGATGAAGGAAAGGAAAATGAACCTGATTTGTGCCCCCAGCACTTGAGCATTACAAGTCATACACCATAGGGGAACGCAAGTTAATGTTTTGATTATGCCAAATGTAACCCCACAAGTGAGAGTGAAGGAGTCTACAGCAAGCCTGTAGAGGTCAAAGAGGTAGACTTGGCTGAACTAGGAGAAGATCCTAAGCCTGTCTACATAACCAAGGACTTAAATAAGTCTGAGGAGGCTGAACTTGTAGCTCTCCTCAAGGAGTATAGGGATTTCTTTGCATGTACATACCATGATATGAAGGGAATTCCTACAGAGGTGGTACAACACACCATCCCCATGGTACTCGAAGCTAAACCAGACCAACAACGCCCTATCCAATGAATCCCAAATATGCAAGCATTGTTAAGGAAGCGATCAATAAACTCATTGAGTGTGGATTCATCTATGAGATTGAACACTCAGAATGGGTCTCACCCATTGTGGTTGTGCCCAAAAATAATGGAAAACTTAGAGTGTTTGTTGATCTCTCAAGAAAGTGAATGGTGCCACCCGTAGGGATCACTACCCCTTGCCATATTCAAGAAAGTGCCCAAAAAGAATGGAACACTTAGAGTGTGTGTTGATGTCAAGAAATTGAATACTTCTACGCGTATGGATCACTACCCCTTGCCATATTTAGAACATGTGCTTGAACGAGTAGAGGCCAAGGAGGCTTAAAGCGTTTTGGATGGATACTCAGGCTATAATCAAATTTCAATCACACTTGAGGACCAAACCAAAATAGCCTTTATCACTAAGCATGGTGTATATGCTTATTTACAGAGTTATGCCATTTGGTCTAATGAATGCACCAGCCACGTTCCAAAGACTTATGAATACTTCTTTTAAGGACTTCTTAACAAAGTTTCTAGAAGCTTTCTTGGATGATGTATGCATTCATTTATCTTGGAAAGAGCACCTAGTGTGCCTAAAAAGGGTATTTGAAAGGTGTAGATTTTATCGCATATCCTTAAACCCTTACAAATGCCTATTTTAGGTGAAACACAGAGTTATTCTTGGGCATATAGTGTCCAAAAAAGGGATTTCTGCTAATGAGAGAAAAATGAAGGTCATCTTGGAATTATCCCCACCAACAAACTGCAGGGGAGTCCAGAGATTCATGGGCCATGTTAGCTACTACCGTCGATTTAATCTTTTCTATGCAGTAATAGCTCATCCTTTTTATAAGCTATTGATTGTATTGATGATTTAATCTTTTCTATGCAGTAATAGTCATCCTTTGTATAAGCTATTGATTGTATTGATATGGACCGAGGAGTGTCAACAAGCTTATAATGCATTGAAGCAAGCCTTGGCCAGTGCTCCAATCTTACGAGCACCTAACTGGGATCTCATCTTTCATGTGCACATTAATGCCTCTAATTTTGCAATTAGATGTGTCCGAGCATTGCCAAGGGAACACAAATTTGACTATCCTATTAGTTTTACATTCCGAAAACTAGATGATGCTAAGATCAATTACACCACCACTAAGCATGAAGGGTTAGCAATGGTTTATGTTGTAAGGAAATCTCGGCATTACCTTCTTGCCTCTAAATTTGTTTTCTACATTGACCATCAAGCCTTGTTGTACCTAGTAAACAAACCATGCTCCACAGGAAGGATCACAAGGTGGTTGTTGATTCAATTTTACAGCGGTTGTGAGGCTTGGCAAGAAACATGTCATGGCTGATCATCTATCCCGCATACCTAATGGCAAAGCACCAATCGGGGTTGATTAATGAGTTGCCAGATGCTACGCTATTCAAGGTTGATGCTATTCTAGAATGGAGTGAGAAAATCATTAACTTTTTAGCTAATGGTTTTCTAGAAGGAAAGGAACTAAGGAAAGATTTAGCAAGAAAGTTGCTAAAAGAGATTGCATCTTATCAACTTATTGTCAGAACTCTTTATAGATGAGGTAAGGTTGACATACTAAGATGCCTGCCCCAAGGAGGATGAATACTTATACATCATCAAATAAGCACACCAAGGGGTAGCTAGTGGACACTCTGTAGGCAACATTATATGTTTCTGCTTCCTTGTCCCTTCTGGAGTGTGGTGGGTGATTTCCTAGATAACTTATCTCATGGTAGCTACTTAGCTAACTTACCTATAATACCCATGCCATATCACATTGAGTATGCACTCAAACTGTTGCCTAATATACTAGAGGACACACACATATATATATATATGAAGCACACCCAAGTGAGGGGGAAAATCAACCTAGTAACTAAGAATCAAAGCATTCTTACGAACTATGGTTATCTAACGATGAGCTTTCTAGATGAGTTTGAATTATAGGTTATTGAGGTGCAGTCGTGTAGATCAGATCCAGATTTACATGCAGTGAATGTGCAACCTCGATAAGGATAGGATTTTCCTCATTGCCCAAATGTATTCTAACCCATCCTCACCTTTTTCTATTGTTTCAATCTTTTTTATGATTCTCCATTTAATGTTTGTTTGAGTGCTTGCTTGCATCGTCATGAAACTATCTATCACTTTCTAGTTATTACTTAGATAACCATTTAGGCTTTGGTCCTAGTTCAATCCTCGCTAAGATTGACCTTAGTGTATGTCAAAGGAGTATGCCAAGTACTCCACGTTCCTTACTATACCCTCTTTAGTTAGAATAGAGCCTTCTAGGTGAATTTTAAAAGTGAAACTAGCTTTTTTAAAAAACAAAAATACCCAAAAAAAAACCCACAAGAAGATAACCATTGCCACATGTGCGAACTAGGTAGGACTTTTGGCTCTTAGTGATGGAGCCTTGGGACCATAGCCTTGATCTCCATGGGGATGGGACCTTGTGGCTAAAAACCTAATATCAATAAAAGGGTTAATAATATATATATATAAAAGCACCATTATTGTGAAGGTACTTAGTGGTTCTTAGATACTCTTGTATGAGGTCTTTGGACTATTGCTTGGGTCTCTGCTAGAAGGTGATGCCCTACTTTTATATTTTTAGAATCAAAATGAATGCTTGTAATAATCACTTAGCTATTTCATTTATAAGGCTAGATAATAACTAAGATGGTTCCACCAAAGTGATAGTGTGTCGAGGACTAAGGTCATAACCCAAGGCATGCTTTTTCCTCCATCTTAATTTAGATTAAATTTAGACCAACCTTAATATTACCCTTGTCTTAACTATCAAATTTGACCATACGCAAAAATCTTTCCTCACTACTTGCATTATGCTTAAATTCAAGTATTTTTCACAAGAGCACCTTACTCATGGTACCATGTTGCCTTGTAGACCTTCCAAACCTCCGACATTTCATGCATCCAGCAACAACTTCAACGAATCTTCATCAACATATTTTGAGGACGGAATATGTATCAAGAAGGGGGGCATGTTAACCCTCATTGGACACCTCTCCAACGTCGATGCCATCCATTAGCAACCATCACTTCATTTAGCCGTTGTTGACATTAAAAATGCTAGCATTGTATATTTTACATGTGTGATCACCACTTGTCTTTGAAAGGTGCATCATGGGATTAATTATGGAGACTGCATTCTTAGATTAAGTGTTTGCACAAGCCTAGGCAGCCCTGGATAGCCATGGACCTATATTTTAAGTATGGATGCCCAAGGTGTGAAGGTTGGGGGGGGCCAAGATAACGGTCATTTTGTATTCTCACCATTCATTCTCTTAGTCAACTAATAGAGTGCTCTTCTTCTCTACTCTCTTGCTCTCTTGTGTGTTTTTCTTGCTTGCCTAATTCAATTAGAGCTACTATATGTTCATTGTGTATATGTGAGTGCATGTGAGAGAGTGAGATTGAGTGAGAGAGGGGTTGAGCTTCCATTGGAGTGTGGCACTGGTGTTGGAGTGGAGCTCTGGAGTGTGGTTTCACGTCGACATCGTCTCCTACGAGAATCCGAGCACAAGCGTTCACATCCTCAGTCGGCATCCCACCCGATTCATACCTATTAACATCTCTAGATATCATTGCCAGAGTTTCTGTAGCACCGAGGAACTTGGTGTCTTTTACATTTGAGTTGATGAGGAGGTACTTATCAATCTCTTCTAACTCAACAAAATTTTCATTGACCTCAAGATTTTGAATTGTGAGGAAATGGTCTTTCCTAATTTCAAAAAATAGACTGCATATCTAATAAAAGCACATATTGGGAATCGCGAATAGTGAAGGTGGGAAGCATTGGCATTGAAAGGTCAGAATCCTCTGCCATGTTTCTCTCCTCCTCTGGCTTGACCAACGTTTCTTCTTTGAGTCCCTCAATATCTAGCAATTGAGATTCATTCTTCTCCATAACCAGGTCTATTGCTTTCTGTTCTTCCGATTCTTTTGGTTCCTTGTCTTCTGATTCTCGGATGTCATCAGACCCTATATGCGTATCTTCTTCTACGTCCTGCATGTCACCCTCCTAAAGAGAAGATGCAAGTAGCAAACCAATCCGTGGTCCTTTCGTACAAGCTCACATTTCTAATTGTGGATGGGACACTTGTTTTTAGAAATTTTCATTGCGGCTGGAACCTTGAGTAGACTCCTCTTCAATTTATGTGTGATATTCCTCTTTTGCTTATGGGAGACACTACCAGAAGGGTATACTTTCAAGTTGTTGATATGAACAAATTGGTCACCCCCTATAGTCATAGCACCCCTATGGATATTCTTGAGAACTCTTCTTCTTGCTTTTGAATATTTGGATGGATAGATCAGACGATTTCACCAATGTGAAATTCACTATTGACCATCTTGTACATCTTTGGATAGCGACCATGCTGCTTCACCTTACATAGAAACTCATGCAAAGCTCTGATGGAGTAAGCGAGGTGTAATCATCCTCCTCTTCAAACACGGGGGTGTTCGATCCATCTGCACATGAAAAAATGTTTAATACAACAAGAGTGATTAGCTCTATACAATGTGAAAACAACACAAAAACAACACATCTGTGAGGCTAGGATAGAATATATGCATTGCGGTGAACCAATCCAACACAAGTGAAATCAACTCACCACAACGCAAAAACAACCAAGTTGTGCAGCCAAGAGAGGCTATTCGCATTATGGAAACAATCCAAATGTAAGTGAGATTAACTCACCACATTGTGAAAGGAACAACACATTTTTACAAATTAAGAAAGCTATAGATAGAACGGTATACCAGCACGAGTGAGAAACCGTGGAACGCGTCAAAACCAAGATGAGCGATATGCAATGATGAAACTCTGTTAAGAGAGAAAGGGGGACATGTTGAGTAACTATGCAAAAAACCAAATATGGGAGGTCAAAATGGCCTATATAGTTGTTGAGTCAATCCTTCTGCCACATGTTAAAAAGCAGTTTGTCCGTACATGCATCATTGCATGCATGCACTATGCCACGTGCACATTAAATGTACTAACCATACAAGTAGCACCAACACTACATGCAGCCATCGTCGCCATGTCTACAACATCAATACATCCGGGCGCCAGTCACGTCTGCACCATCTCGAAAACACAATACTCTTCTTCTCAATTTCTTTCATTATCGCTCTCATTCACTATCCCTCTCTTCACTATCGCTCCGTGTTTTCACTCCCGTTCTCCATCGACAAGCGGCGGTTCATTATCCTTGAGCAACCTTTCAAGTTGTTGAGTACATACAGGTACAACTATCTGGGGTGCTCCATTTCTCGTGTTGTTTTGTTATGTTCGATTTCATTGACTATTTTTCTAAAACGCTCTGCAAGCCTCATATACGGGCCAATCTTGTGTTGTGGTGAAACTTATCAAGCCGAGGTGGTTTCACCATAGCACGAGAAGGACTCCGCACCTCCCCTTGAGGGGTACCCCTTGTGTTGTGGTGAAACTTGTCAAGCCGATCCGTTTGTTTCACCACAGTGCGAGAGGGACTCCACGTGCTGTTTGGGTGGCCCTTTCCACGTTTTGCTAAAGCATCTAAAGTTGTTCGATTTGTTTCACCACAACGCAAGAGGGAATCTACATACCGCTTGGAGGGGCCTCTCTCGTGTTGTGGTGAAACCCCACACATGCCAATCTCACGATTGCTTTCCATGTTTACTGCTGGTCTATATATGTCCAGATGGCACGCACAAAGAAGATGACAAGAAGAGCTAAGAATTTGAATCCAAAGTTAGTGGCAAAGGCATGTTCAAAGTTCAAAGGCATGTTCAAAGTCCTCAAAACTATAAGGGTTGTCCATAAGAAAAAGGGTTAAGCAACACAACTAGCGTGCTTTGGGAGTTGCGCAATGTACAAAAGAGCATGTAGATGGCGATTTTAAAGCTTGCCTTTCTAGAGGCTTATCAGATAGATATGTGAGTCTCGCAGCCTGGGAGTATGCAACAGGCATCCGCCCTTGCTTGCTTGCAAGAGGGGGCATCCTACTCATGCTCATAGGGTCACTATGATGACCAGAGATATGGACTCCCTCTGTCAGGTCCGTTTTAGATACGACCAGCTCTTTCCGCTTGTGGCCATGTACAATAGAATGATGAGGCGAATTCTAGAGATTCCTCCTATCACAACAAGGAGGACCACAGATGAGATAAAGGTAGAAGAGGTCTCTCATGATCGGCACACAAGGCTGAGTGACCAGATGAAGGGCGAGAGAAGAGAGGAGGAGGATCTAAGGAGACTAGCAACCAAGCAGAGGAGGCATGGCAACGAGAGCTAAAGGTGGAGGCCTGTAGGGAGATAACGCGAGAAAACAAAGAGGCATTGGAGTATCTAGGGCCCAGCTTCATGGTTATGTTGATGATCAGAGGAAACAGGGCTTGGTTCCCATTTCACACGGCCGAAACAAGTATTTTTTTAGAATGACCCGAGGGAGGTCAATGACCATGTCGTTTTATCTGTAATGAATTAAGTATTATATTATGTGTACACAGGTTACCACTTTTATGCTAGTTAGCCCATGTTCTTCAGCCTAATGTTGTACGCATGTTTATGCAATATGATTGTCAGTGACCTTCCAATTTTGGATGCAAGAGCGTGGTGAGTGCTAGACCCTCTACTTTTGGGCCATCTTCATTCCGACAGCTCGTCGTATCTTTCAGTATCTAGATTTTGAGTACACACAAGTTGTTGTTTTCGGATATAATGAACAAAAAATGTTGAATTTGTACTTTTTTCACCATTTCATCGTCACAGATTCAATGATTGGCTAACATGTTACCACTTCTTGTAGTTCCCATTGGAGATTGGTTCTTTTTTATCTTTAGGATAGAAAATGCTACTTGGCAAATTCAACTGTGGGTATCCATGGCCATGTTAGACTATACGTGATTTCATTGCATAGTTAATATTCTCATCCATTTGGTTGCCCATTAGGTATTCTAAAGGACCTTTATTGCAGGAGTATACTTAAAATTACAAGTGCTTGGGAAACGATTATCTAGGATGATTTTAGTGACATTAGATGTATTAAGATCAAAGTTGCGCTGCAACCTGATGACCACACTTGTGGATGGAGAGTTGCCCTAAATGTCAAGATAATGCTGAATACGATTTTTGACCTTCCAAATGATGGGGTGTGTAGAAATCAATGGGAAACTATGACTAAATTTGTATTCAATTTTTTCTTATGTGGATAAAAAGCTTACATAGATAGTGCCTGTTGAGCAAATGTTCTTCATGGTTGACACACGTAGTTTTAAGTTTTTTTGCACTACCCATTGTTGACAACGTAGAGTATGTGGATGTTTCTATCTTTGAGGTTGAGAGTATGTGGATGTTTCTATCTTTGAGGCTGAGAGTATTGTGAAATTAGTAGAGAACATCGTGGGACATCCACTTACACCTCCGGAGGCTTCTCATTAAAGTCAATGTCATCTACTATCTCAAACTCTCAACTGGCCATCGAGAGTAATCTTTATATGGCTAGTTTTGGGTCTGCTCTATTGTATACTGTATTATACTACTGGAATATAGGAGATTGATTTTGTGAATCTTTTAAAGTAGTCTTGAAGTGCACTTGTTTTTCTAAACATAAAGTACAGTATGCTTTCTTGTAAGAAAAAAGTACTAATTTTATATTAATCCAAGAACACTATGTATAAGTGAATTAAGCGCTCAATACAGTTGGTAAAACACATGTTTTGCAAAATAGTTAATGGCATGCAGTTGTATAATGTGAGCTAGATATCAAGTTTCTCATCATGCCATTTTCAGTGTGGGTCCAAGCCCAAGCTAAAATGGCACATGCCCAACTGGGGTATGGTAGGCTGTAAGATTGACACCCTACCCCAATAACCCCTTTCAGCATCTGCCACACAATTAGAAGCTTCTACAAATGGCACATATCGTAGCTACCCTCTTAACACCACATCTAATTTAGCTCATGTACATGCATCACATTTCCAAAGGCATGCTATTGTGCACTCCCTCGTACACGTCAGCTGACATAGAATACAGCTTCTTCCTAGAGTCCACAAGTTTATAGAACACTCCCCTCACCACAAATGAATTCACATAGATCGCATTACCCCACCCATTCTTTGTGGATTTTTTGACATGATGCTTTTCTTGACTGCACCGCACAACATAGAAGTCCACCCCCTCATCATTATCCTCTTCTACATTCATTGCAAAATTATCCTCAATGCACAGTGCATCACTAAGTGTGTCATGGTGTCCTTTGAATGCTGGATCTAAGTACATATCATCATCACCATCAACATATGCCACACATTGTGTGATGGCAAAATAGTAAGGTATTCCCAATTTCCATTGTATTTCCTATTTTTACACCATCTCCATTATCCCTATATACAAGCACTATAATAGCATGACAAGCTTCTTACTCTAAGATTTGTGTTTCTTGAGAACTTGGCAGATACAATGCATAGCCTATGACCTTTCGATCTTTTAGTAATCACACATGTATGTTATATCTACATCCCCTACCTTAATCTCCCAGAAGACTCTTTTGATGTTCCTTTTTTTCTTGTAATCGTAGCTGGTGTATGCACCATTCATCAAGTTAAGCTATAAAAAATGCTCCACATTTGATGCACATTTCAATTTCTCTCCATCTAGCTTCAATTGTTCCTGTGTTAAAGCTCTTTTTAGCATAGCCCCTTCCCCATCGTGTTCACGAAGAAGTTCCAAGTCATTTCAAGGTCTGTGAGACCTTTATACCTAGCCACAAAGTAGAATGGTCTTCTAGTCTAGCTTTGAACTGTGATGCTGTTCCATTGGACCAAACTAGTGTCATTGTAGTGGTAGTCCTTTCTCTTGCAAAACCATCCATGGTGTAGCCTTAAAAAATGATGTACAATAAGCACATTGTGTTGCCGATCTGATATGAACCTTGCCCAACAACACGAGCATATGTTATATGCACAAAAATATTAACCTAACTAGATTGCTCATGCATTGATTGTATTTCATTTTGCTCTTGGAATGTATAGTTCTCGGCAAAATCCAATACATCCTCAAGGAAAGATTGTATGCATTGTCGAAATCGCTCAGCCTACCATCTGTAAAAAAAATTATATTTAATGAAGGAGTCAAGACAAACTTAAAAGAGCTGCAGCTCATATGACCAACAAAAAATTCCTTCTCTTACTCTTCCCTTTAATATCGAGATCAACATCCACATCCACAAACCTTAATTGATATGCTCTTAGTGGTTTCAAAAATCTCACTAGGACAAAATTTCATTCTTTTGGCACCACATTTACCACATTCCCCGTGCAAGCATTTCAAATAATAATACATGGACCCCTTTGTTCTGGGACCAAGAGATCGATAAACTGCAAGAAGAATCACTAGTAGACGGAGTATGTGTGGACGAAATCGTACTACGACTTTGGGTACTAGGGGGATCAGGGAGGTGGCAAAAAAGAGACCTGCACAAAGGAGAGGTTAGTCGGGTTCTTAATTAATGTAGACGTCTACTAACTATTGGTCATTGTCTTGAGTTTCTCGTTGCTTTATTTTGCATGTGTAAGACAAAGAAAAAGTTGTGGAAGAGCAACCAAGGGTGGACGTAGGGAGGAAGAGAGCCTGAGCTCTTGCAAAGCACACAGACACTCACACAAACCCTAGAAGAGAACACACAAGATGAGAGGCTGAAAATTTTTCTTCTTCTCAACAAAAAGAGAGCTAAGGAAAATACAACATAAGTACTAAAGTGTTGAAATTAGAGCAATGTGATGAGCTATGGTGAATCAAATACTAGAATCAACATCATTAATAAAGTGATTAGTAAATAATTAAGACGTGATTAGTGAGTAATTAACAAATAGCTTAATGTAGGCATGGATAATAAAAAACCAGCAAATTCTCATTAGGCCAATGCCTCAATTTATAGAGTTTACATCCAAGCATCTAATCCCACTGATTGCTCCTTGATTCACTCCACCTCTCCGAGAATATCTCCACCTCTTTTGCTTGATTCTCTCTCCACCTCTCCACCTCTTCACTTTTCCCAGAATATCTCCACACTTCCTAAATCTTCTCATGCTACCCTTATTCTCTCCCAGTAGATTCTTCTCACCTTTTCATAGGTTCTTTCACATTTACACATCCTCTTTTATAGCCTCTAACCAAGGGCTTGTTCCCGCACACACCCTATTCACTTGTATATTTCAACACCTCCCCTCAAGTGAATACTCCTAGAACACCTAGACCCTATACCAAGTTTCCCTCTTACTTGATAGTCCGCGGCGACCAGTGTCTAGCACTCCTCCGCTCAAGTCAACTTAGCACACCTGGACCCTGTACCAAGTTTCTCTCTTACTTGATAGCCCGCGACCAGTGCCTCAAGTCTCTAAACTCCATAGTCCTTGACACTCTCTCTCTCTCTATGTGTCCAAGGCTACTATAAGTGCCCGCGACCTTGACTAAAGTGCTCACACATACATCTATCTACCACGTGGCCTACATCATCAGTGGCTCAGAGGTGGTTTTACTTTGTTGGGGCAGGTTACATTGGGTTGTGGGGTCTCTTTCTCTCTTTCTCTCTTAGAGATTTTCACATGGCTCCTCACTCTTTGGAGCCTCACATCTTCTCTTTTCTTCAGTCTTCTTGTCGTGGCAGCTTCTCTCCACACGTCCATGTCTTCCTCTTCTTTCAGTCTTCTTGTGTGGCAGCTTCTCTTCTCGTGTCCATGTCTTCCTTCAATTCTTCCTTAAGATCTTCTTCTCAGTGTGGATCCTCTTCTTGGAAAGAGATATTCTTCTTCTTTCATGGGCTGGGGCCATGAGCGTGTCCGCCAGGTCTTCTTGCTCCATGTGAGCAGCATGTTTAAATGTTTTGCTGACAGTTCTTTTGGGCTTTTGGTGCTTATCTTGTGTCATTATGCAATGCAAACCCAAATTTATGCGGGAGGTCTTACCTCTTGCCTTATTCTGGATAAGGGCAGTGTCTGATCCCATATTTACACTGATATAATGTGCCCAATACATAATGCATATAGCATTCATTCTTATGCATATTCCCAAATGCAACTCTGGCTGTGAATAATCTTGAATTTGAGTGAGATTTACAGGCATTAACCAAGGGTTAAATGCAAAATGATGATTATCACAAATTTATTAGCACAATTTTACCAGAAATTACATTAAATCAAGGGTAACCAATTTGTACCGAATGGTTGGAGTATCAAACCAACTCTGAATTGCAATCTCAAGTTATAGGGATCTGTATCAGATACCTAATGGTTAATTTGAACCCTCAATTGTACCAAAATATAATGATTAGCACTGATTAATCACTGATTAGCAAATTAATCTACTATTTTGTGTGCAAAAAACAGAGTATGCGGGGAGTCCAGATCTGGTGCCTTAGACTTCAAATGAGCTCAAATGCTTTCAAAGACATCAATAGCAATGAGTCTAGTAGAGGATTAAGCCAAGAAACACAAGATTTGACCAAATATTGAAAGCTTAATCTCTGTTTTACCAAAGTCACCTGCAGATTTGATGAAGAGCTTGGATCTCACTGTAGACTTGATGAAATTGAATTCTGACTTCACCAGCTTGTAGAGCATGCATGAAAACACCTAGGGCTAAGAGGAATTAGGCTGATTCACCTTGAGTGAGTGTAGATCTGAGATCTTCTGCTGAAAAACAACACTCTTTAATCTGCAAAAATCGGCGATTTGCGCTGGCGGTTTGAGGTGATTCTTGCATAGACTGGAGCACAAGGGAGTTGGCTATCTATGGCTAGAAGCAATAGGCCTAATTTGATGTGTGCAAGGAGCTAGAGCTCCTCCACCAGCTGGAGGTACAGAGGTGAGTTGAAAAATAACTAAAAATTTGATTAATTTCTAATTATCTATTAATTCTAATTAATTAGATAATGGGCTCATAAACCTAATGGATTCTAGGCATGGCTCTGATACCATGTTGAAATTAGAGCAATGTGATGAGCTATGGTGGATTAAATACTAGAATCAACATCATTAACAAAGTGATTAGCAAATAATTAAGACATGATTAATGAGTAATTAACAAATAGCTTAATGTAGGCATGGATAATCAAAAACCAGCAAATTCTCATTAGGCCAATGCCTCAATTTATAGAGTTTACATCCAAGCATCTAATCCCACTGATTTCTCCTTGATTCACTCCACCTCTCCTAGAATATCTCCACCTCTTTTGCTTGATTCTCTCCACCTCTTCACTTTTCCCAGAATATCTCCACACTTCCTAAATCTTCTCATGCTACCCTTTATTCTCTCCTAGTAGATTCTTCTCACCTTTTCACAGGTTCTTTCACATTTACACATCCTCTTTTACAGCCTCTAACCAAGGGCTTGTTCCCACACACACTCTATTCACTTGTATATTTCAACATAAAGTACTATGTACATGCAGTCCATAATGTGAACACGCTAAGTGAGTGAGATGGCAAGAGAAGTATGCCATAACTCAGTGGTGGACTAGTAGAACTGGTATAGTCCAATTGTAGAATCAATGGCAAAGATCCATCATGTCAGCAAGCCACCAAACATGCAGTCCATAATGTGAACACGCTAAGTGAGTGAGATGGCAAGAGAAGTATGCCATAACTCAGTGGTGGACTAGTAGAACTGGTATAGTCCAATTGTAGAATCAATGGCAAAGATCCATCATGTCAGCAAGCTACCAAACATGCCAGTGATGTAAGTGGAGGCCGTCTCTAGGACTCACAAGCATAGTCCAGAATCTACGAAGCTTTTATGTTCCCAGGGCTTTCTTGAAGATGTCAGCTACTTTGCTCCTCTGTGCTAACATACATGAGATCAATGTCTCCTACTAAGACCCTCTCTCTGATGAAGTGATAGTGGACCTCTATGTGTTTGGTCCACACATGAAAAATTGGGTTCCTTTGCCAACTGTATACCATTAAGGTTGTCACAATAGATGACAGCATGTCTATCAACCTACAACCCCAAATCACCAAGTAGCTTATACAACCAAGCTACCTCACATGCTACCATTGCAGCACCCCTATACTCGACAAGGTAACTGTTGGCTGCTTCTTGCTACTCCATGTCATAGCACCACTCCCAAAGGAGAACATAAATCCACTGGTAGATCTCCTATCCGTGATACTACTAGCCAAATCTACATTGGTGTATCCAAATACCTGCAACCATATTCTAATGTAGACTTCACATAACTCACACCATCCAAATGTGGCTTCCGAGGAACCTGCATAAACTAAATCTCCAGGCCAACTGTATAGTTTAAATGTGGCCTGGTGATTGTCATGTAGATCAAGCTACCCACTATCTTCTAGTGGGGTTCTCCAAGATCTCACCCGCAACTTCACTCAACTTGCAATTTGAATCTAATGGCATAGAAATTGGATAACGTACAAGGATTAACTCATGTTAAAGGAATGTCAAGTATAGGATCCAACTTTAGATCCACCCTAACCATTGTTCTGCTATCGCATACAAATTGATCACATGAGTTGGTGTACCATCCTTTCTAGTATGCATATTCCATGCCTTTTTTCCATTCTTACCCTTTTTCCTTGAGTGCATGCAATACAAATAAGCGAACTTTGCATTTGTAGCATTCAAGACACCAAACATGCACTTTGGTGTCTTCAGATCATTTGCAAGATGCCATTCCACTAAATAGTCTCCAAAACCATCCACATGTAGAATTTCACCTACTTTTTTACATTGAACTACACTATGAATCTTTCTTAGATTGAAAAACATCTTTAGGAGCTCATGATCCTATTTGTTGTGGAACCTCAAATCCTACAAGCCACCAAATTTCATTTTTAGATTGAATAGTGAAGTACCGAGGATCACCTGGCTTTATGGAAGGATCTAATGCCCTGCTCTCATCAATGTCAAACTTACTCTTTCTATTGTTTGATTCTTTACAATTTCACTCTCATCAAGTTTTAGTACACATTTCAGTGTGCCACCACATTCTTTAATAGATATATCATAGAACTTCACATTGTAGCTTGCAATTTGTACACATCCAAGACATAATTGTTGTTTGGATTCAAATCAAAGGTCACATATTTAGTAAAATGCTTGAATACATGTGAGTGAACTATATGTTTAGGCTCACTAATGAGTTCAAGGACATTGTTAGTTAATTGTTGTTGCCTTGTTTTTGTGACACTAAAAGGACATTGCAGCAGAGTTACCCTTTTGTTTTACAACATGCGGACTTAAAACTTGCATCCGTTTGTTTGCAGATCATTGTATAGGATTATTTACTTAAACCAACTTTATCACAAATACCTTAAGCATTAGTTAAATGCCTTCTTCACATCTTGTAATCATTCATGCATGAGATCATCTTTGAACTTTGAATGTGAAAGTGTAGACTTCACCATCTGTCTTGATAAGACTTGTGAGAGTGCTCCATTATCTTGTTTAAGGTTCTTAAGCTTCTCAGTCTCGGCATGTATACGACGTTTGTGTTTCCACTATTTTTTAACAACTCAGTAAGTGGTCTTTGCTCCTTTTGTTCAAATTAATCCTTCCATCTATATATCAAGGTGCTTTCTCCCTAATGTCTTGGCCTATTGCATTACATAAGGGTTGACCTTAGAAGCCTATGTTCTCTTATAAAGAGGAGCATACTCATCATCTAGGTCCACATGTATAAATCACTTTATGATGTTCTACAAACCATAAAATAATACTGAAATTGTAATTAACTCCTTTCTTTAAAAAAATATCAGTGCAATAAAACATTATCATTAATTTCAAACATTTGCATTTCAAAAAACATAAAATTAATACCCTTTAAACATATATATATCTCCATTGAGCACTATAGCAACACTTCTTGTGCCGTTATTAATGCAATAACAAGTGTAGAAAATCAATAAGATAAATATGACTTTTTGGTTCCACTTGATGGCACCAAAAAGTCAAATCTCTCTTCATTATTGTCCATGCATAAATAGTATGTGAGGAAAGAGGAGATCCAAGTGAAAGCTTAGAGGCTACTTGAGAGATTGAAGATTTGAATGGAGGGAAATTCAAATGGAGGCTAGGCCAAAAGAGTGGTTATTTAATGAGAAAAACTTGTCCAATAACAACCACCATAACTTCATGAAAATGCAGTAGAATAGAACTAAGTGTGTTTATATGTGCTGGAAAAAAAACTTACTTTTCCTTATAGTACGTACTCTTATCTCTTTATTTTAATGATTATAGAGAAGAGAAGAAGATAGAAGAAAAATTCAGCCATCCATCTCTCTCTTGTCTCTCTCTCTCTCTCTCTCTCTCTCTCTCTCTCTCTCTCTCTCTCTCTCTCTCTCTCTCTCTCTCTCTCTCTCGTGTGTGTGTGTGTGTGCGTGTGTGCGTGTGTGTGTGTGTGTGTGCGCGCTTATAAGGAACTCAAGCTCTTCCTTTCCCCCACATTCTCTTTTTTACGGTGTCAAAGATCCAATTTGTGTGGGATCTAAGGAGGCAAGAAAGAGGTAAGAACCAGGTAAGCAAGGAAGTGGTACATGGGTAAGAACTACAAGCAAACATGGAAGTCACTGTCTCAGATTGAGGCATCCTCTTGGATGAAGGAAGAAGACCATATTATGTGCAGTTAACTTTGTTAACTATAACTTTAAACATTTCAGTGTGATTTGGGTGCATTTCGCTGCGATTCGGGTGCATTTTGAGCCCTGGTTTGGCTCTACAAGTTTTTCACATGCACTCTATGAAGTGTTGATTTTGACCATGTATGCCCAATTTTTGGTTCAATGTAAAGTTGCAGTAGAAATTTGCTTGCACGAAAATCTATACAAAGAATCTAAGTGACATAGGTGTTGGTGGGATGTATGTATGTTTATTTTGACTGTGTATTCCCATTTTCTAGTTCGGTGTAAAGTTGTAGCAAAAATTTACAGAACAGTTTGTGCAGATAATCTAAGTGATATTGGTGTTTGTGATGGGGATGTATGTTTATATAATTGATTCACATATAGTTATTATATATATAGGCTTACAGTACTGCAATGTTGGAGATTGAAGGTTTACTGCAAGTGCAAAAGTTTTTTTAAAGCACCATTTGGTAAGTTGTAGGTAATCATGTCTGACAATATATCCCAGATTGTCAATGAAAAGCTGGACAAAAATAACTTCTAAGCATAGAAGTTTAGGATGAAGAATTTCCTTATGGGAAAAGGATATTGGGAGCTCATCTCACAAGTGATTGAAAAGGAGCCTGAGATTGGTAAAGAAAATCCACCCCTCAACAAGTGCTGGCATATAAAGCATGGCATAAAAGAGCCAAAAAGGTGTTATACTGGTTGTCTTCTATCAATGTGACATAATCAATGATTATGCATATATACAATATGCACAACCATCTAAGGAGGCTTGGGACACCTTACTGAAGATGTACAATACAAACACCCAAGCTCAAAAGATGTAGCTAAAGCAAGAGCTACATAATGTGGTGCCCATAGGAAAACTTAGTATAAACGATTATTCAATGAAGGCTAAAGGGCTTGTAGATGCCCTCAATTCTATGGGATCACCAGTAGATGATAATAATATGGTTTGGGTGACCTTGAATGATATTGGCAACAAGGAATAAAGCCAATTTTAGACCTCCATTACAGCTCGAGAGAACTTTCTTGATTTTTAGGAATTGATTGCTCTTCTTGTCCGTGAGGGGATAAATATTGGGGGAGGTTCATCCTCTAGAAATTCAAATGAGCAAGCCTTCTACTCATATACAAGTAGAGGCAGAGGCAGATCATCATCGAGAGGTCGAGGTGGAGGCTAGTTGGGAAACAAAAATCATGAGCAACCAACAATAACAAGAATCAAATGTACAGATAGTTGGAAGAAGCCACTCTAGAGACACAGGGAGCCAGAGAGGTCGAGGTGGTTAGAAAAGAAATCAAAATAAAAATAGCATAATATACTGTGGAAAACTAGAGCACATGGCAAAGGACTGTTATAAAAAGCAGAATGATATCAAAAGTGAAAAGTTGCAGCAAGGCAACTATGCATCAACAAGTAAACAAGATAATGATAGAAGTGAGCAATTTGTGATGTAACACATACTTCCATGACAAGAGATGTGTTAAGATCAGAAGATATTTGGTATGTAGATTTTGGCACCTCTAACCACATGACCAGTCATAGTGAATGGTTTAGAAATTGACAAAAAATGGAAAAAACAGGTTATGTAGTAGAAACATGTGATGATACTGCACACCCCATTGTGCATGTTAGTAAAGTGCCATTATCTATGCACGATGGCAAAATGAAGTACTTAGCATATATTCTTTATGTTCCAAACATTATAAAGAACCTGGTTTCTATTATAGATGATCTAGAAGTGAGGTTCATTCTTTAAGGGCTTTGGATGTTAACATGCCTGAGGTGAAAGGAGACATGTTTTCCCATGGAAAAAGTGTCATTGCAAATATCAACATATGGCATAAGCACATTGGTCATGTGAATATACAGCGACGACGACTGAAGTCTATGTAGGCCTAAAATATTATTACAGGTTTGCTAAAGTGTCATTGCAAATATTAACATATGGCATAAGCACATTGGTCATGTGAATATACAGCGACAACGACTGAAGTCTATGTAGGCCTAAAATATTATTACAGGTTTACTAAAGTTTAAGGTTTATGTTATGCATAAAGTATGTGAAGCATGCTAGCTTGGTATAAGCAAGCCAAACATGTTTTCTCGCATGAAAATCATGTCAGTGTGTAAGGCCATTAGATGTTATACACTCGGATGTATAGGGACGGACCAAGAGTGCAACAATTACAGGTTAAAGGTATTATGTTATATTCATTGATGTGATTACACTTTAAAAGTGTGGATTTATTTCATGGAGAAAAGAAGTGTTTGCTCACTTTTAGAGATTTAAAGTCTTGGTTGAAAAGGAAAAACGCATGAAAATAAAATGCCTGAGATCAAATGGTAGCGGAAAGCAGGGAATCGAGACAATTGACATGAAGGTACACTCCATAGTAGAATGGTGGTGCAAAAAGGAAAAATAGGCACATTGCAGAAGTGGTATGTGCCTTGATGTTTAAGAAGAATATGCCATATTATTTTTGGGCAGAAGCAACGACTGATGTTTGCATTATGAACAGGATCCTCCCATTGCAGTTGTTCATGGTATAACACCTGAACGAAAGTTTACAGGCATAAAACCAGATGTGTCTCACTTGAAAGTGTTTGGATGTATTACATATGTGTATGTTCCCGACGAAGTGAGAACAAAGTTGGATCAAATGCATCTTCATTGGTTATGCTTTAGATCAGAAAGGTTATAGATGTTATAACCCCACCACTCATGAGATGCGAGTAAGACAAGATGTCGTAAACCCACCACTGATTATGCTTTAGAGAAAAAAGGTTATAGATTTTATAACCCCACCACTTGTTAGATGTGGGTAAATAGAGGAAGGTTATAGATGTTATGTCCTCACCATTTATGAGATGTGAGAGCAGAGATGTAATGTTTGATGAGATGGGTAGCTGGTATATGCACTAGTGAAGGCAACGTAAGATGCAAATGTAAGAAGTAATGATGTTGTCCCACATGTAGAGCAGCAACAATCACAAGTGCTTAGTGGAGACCTACAGAGTCCTCTAGCAGTGGATCTAGTGTTAGTCCATGGTCAGGCAGAGTTGAGGACAAATGTAGGTACACATGTATCACACAAAGAGAAGAAAAAGATAGCTCAACCTTTTGAACCTTATCTGTCTCATCAGCAGCAAGTCACTCATACGTGGATGGTGACTCTGGTGGCTCCAAGTAGAGCCTTGATGAGGAGCTTGGCATTCTATAAGTGGCTCCTGGTGTAAGGAGAACAAGGGCTATTTTTGAGGACACCTAGTAGTAGTGATCAAGGTGTACGTAAATCTACGAGGGTTAGATACCTTGTTTTAACAGGTTGAGATATAATGGATATACAACCCATCATTATGCTTACATGGTTACAGAAATACAAGAATTAGAGCCCACTTATTTTAATCAGACACTTGGAAATAAAAAATGAGAATATGCCATGGATGAGGAGATGACAGCATTGGATGCAAATGCAACATGGAAGTTAGTGCCTTTGCCTAAGAAAAAGAAGGCAATTGGATGTATGTGGATGTATAAAGCCAAGCATAACTCAGAAGGATGAGTGAGCAGGTATAAGACAAGATTAGTTGTTGCCAAGGGTCATACACAAACCTATGGCATTGACTATGAGGAGACATTCAGCCCGATTGTGAGAATGACAACCGTGAGAGCTGTCATTGGTATAGCTTCACAGTGAAGGGTTGGTCTTTACATCAGATGGATGTAAAGAATGCCTTATTGATTTGCACGAAGAAGTAAACATGATGCAGCCACCAAGGTATGAGAGTGATGCACACCCAGATTTTGTGTGCAAGTTATGCAAAGTCTTGTATGGCTTGAAGCAGGCACCCAGAGCATGGTCAAACAAGATCAAGGAGCATCTTGTTACCATTGGATTTTAGATATCCAATGTAGATTTTTCACTTTATGTGAAAAAGACAAATAGAGGGATTACGATGAACTGATAGTGATGCTAACATACATGATATCAGGATGCTTTTGAGATAAAAGTTTGAGATGAAGGATATTTAGGTGAGCTATGATATTTCTTGGATATAGAGGTGGTAAGATCACCTCATGGAAAGAGGTAGTATGGCTTAGATAAGTTGTCTAAGTCTTGTATAATAGATTGTAAGCCTATTTCAATGATATTGAAGGTAGAACACAAAGCTTTCCGTAGATACAAGTGAGCTTTTGGAGATTTTCACTATGTACAGGTGCATAGTGAGTAGCTTAATCTACATGACCATTACTAGACTAGACTTGAGCTATGTTGTTGGACTTGTGAGTTATTTTATGTAAGCCCATTATGTATAGGTGCATGGCCAGACTTGAGCTATGTTATTGGACTTATGAGTCAGATTATGCAGGCTCCCACGTGACGAAGCCACACTTGGATGTTGCTAGATTATAGACTTTTCTATGAGACTGGCACAGAGATATAGCTACATGGATACACAGATGCTGATTGGACTAGTAGTGTTGTAAACAGGAGATCTACCACCAACGGCTTTATATTTTCTTTTAGGAGTGCTGCCATGAGTTGGAGTAGTAAGAAACAACCAAGAGTTGCCTTGTTGAAGAGTACAAAGGCGTTGCTATGACAACTGGTGAGATAGCTTGGTTTTAGAAGCTACTTGGTGATATGGGTGAGCCTATGAGATAGGGCCGTTATCATTTATTGTGACAACATGAGTAGCATACAATTAGCTAGCCACCTAGTATACCATGCTAGAATAAAACACATTGAGGTGCATTATCACTTTATGAGGGAGAAGGTCCTAGCAAGTGATGTAAGTCTGGTATATGTTGACAAAGAGGATCAGGGGGCTCTGACGTCTTCACAAAGACACTTGGTACAAAGAAGCTTTGCAAGTTTAGGAGCTTATTTAGAGAGTACAGTCTGTGGAGTTTAGCTCGAGCTTGCGCACTAATGCCAATGGCACAGTTGGTGAGATTATGGTTGATATGCCGCCAGTGGATGACAGTTTGTGTGATAGTCATATTTGGATTACTAGAGTATGGCATAGTTATAGCGCCAACTCATATAGTCGATTTATATTATGGATCGACCATTGTATGTTATAGTAAAAGAGTATTTTCTCTCATAGTATGTACTCTTATATCTTTATGTTAATGGTTGTACAAAAGAGAAAAAGATAGAAAAAAATTCAGCCATCCATCTCACTTGTGTCTCGGTCTCTCTCTTGTGTGTGTGTTTTTTGCAAGGAACTCAAGATCTTTCTCTCCCCCACATTCTCTTTAATTACTATGGCATCCTCCTCTTCCACTAGATACCCTACACATGCAAGTTGTTGCATAACACTTTCATTTTATTTAAATGTGCTTGGAGTGACTAACTCTCTTTGATATCCAATCCAAAAATTAAACTTTTATAATAATTTTAGAGTTCTTTTGTTTAGCACTAAATAGCTTTCTAGTTCATCCCCCATGCTTCTTTAGAGTTCTCTTCCAATGCAACATGATGGATAAAACTATCTCCTAGCCCTAATGTAATGATGGCTAGAGCTCTCTCATCTCTTCCAAGCTAAAACCTTTTTTCTTCCCCTTCTAATCTAGGACACTCCTCCCTTCCACTTACTATCCCCCAAAGCCCATCTTTCATGAGAACAAACTTAAGTTTTACATTCCATTATTGAAAACCATCACCATTAAATTTATCAACTATGAGAAGAGTTGCCATGGTTTCCTTATAGGGATGAAAGGTATTTACAATGGGTTTACCCAATGTCAAAGTCTAGTCCCTTACAAAGGTGGAGATATGTATTTCATATGTTCAATACGTCCCAATTTTAAAAAATTATAACACCAAAAAATACCATGTTTCGGGAGAGTAAATTAGAGTACTAAACCAAGGGACAATTTGATTTTGATGATGCACAGATGTTAAGCAAAACCCCGATGGTAAAGTAGAATGCTCAATGGGTTAGAAACTTGATTGTTATTAGTACTAATTACCATGTTAATAGAGGTTATTTTTGCTAATAGAGCAGAGAATGATTTGACAATTGAACCTCCAATGTTTTGTTCTTTATGCTCAACAAACTAATGTATATATCCTCTACAACATATATAATGAACCCATGAGTCAAATGCTTAAAAGTACGATGAGAAATCAAAGACTTTTACCTCCTAGTTGGAAATCACCACCACCTATTGGACTGTTTTGGAGCCGTTGAGTACATGCCCAAGCGTCTCTGATCATCAAACTGCATCACCAATATGGGTGGACTAAACGCCTCATGGAAGAGATAGTGGAATCTCCCTCATATCTTATAGGAGGCCGAGTAGCTCAATTTGTAGTGCGCCTCACATTCCACGTGTCCTATGGTGCATACTTTGCATATCCGATCCTTGTGTGGGGCATCATCAACTCTACCACTCTCAACTCTGAGATGGTGAGAAGACACCATGAGCTAGCCAATCACAATATGCATGGCTTGTGACATATGGATCTATATGTATCTCAAGATCACAATGAAACCATCCTCGGAGACTCTCAAGAAGTTCAAAGGATCATTACAAATATCTTCAATTATCGTCATGCATCCACATCAGAGCCCACCACCCATACTAGCAGTCTGATCCTCCACCTTAGAGGAGTTCTCAATGTGATAGAGCTCGATGTATTTTGAGGGCTAGACGACACCGACTCAAAGCATCACGACCCTCAAATGCGGATCCAAATCTTCAATGCCATGGCATGCTTCGATCACAATATTGGGGTTAAGCAAGGATGTCCGCTCTCACCGACACTATTTGGGCTATGTATTGATGAGATTGCATCCTTTGTGGTGGACAACTTTTGGAGGTAGAGGATCACCTTTGGCCCAAATAGTGATGCCTACATTGCTATACGCCGATGAGGTCCTCATCTCAAATTCAAAGGAGAGATTGCAAAAACACCTAGATGCTTTGGACAGATTTCTACAAGGAGAGAGACCTTACAGTCAGTCTGGGCAAAACCAAAGTATGATGGAACCCCTAACCACCTCACAACAATTCTTCCTATTTGGAGGGGCACAAGTGGAGATTGTGCCAAGATATGTAAACCTTGGAGTCACATTTACAAGCCCCATGTCAATTATGACTACTGCAGCTCCACTGACAAATTAGTACAAGGGCATGCTTCCTTGGCTCATTTGGAGAGACAATGCTTCCATGCACATTTTTACAAACCACGCACTTAGTGTTGGCTCTTTGGCACCCGAGTGCGCCCAGCAGCTAAGTATGGAGCAATACTTTGGGACCAAGATTGCAGGAGGATGTGTGGAGCAGCATCGAGAGGATGCAAGTGCTGATGTTGTCACGCATAATCAAGAGTACGCCATTGGTGCCGCATGACATATACGGAGTTTTGGGTAGCCCCACTAGTCACATATGGACCATTACTTATGTTCAACACATATACTTCCTGGACAGAGACCTCCCTCAACTAGCACTAGAGTCTTCTATGCAACTGTATTAGCTGTTACGACCCCAAGCACCAAGGATCTCCACCACAAAGACAAATCCATGAGATTCTTTGATGACATGACATGCCCTCACCATATCCACATCTCCCATCACATATAGAGTCATGTTTCAGTTTTCAGTTTTCATGTTCTTTTTCTCACTCTCTCTCTCTCTGTCTCAAACCATAAAGAGTCTTTTTCAGCTCACACTTTATCCTCTTGGCCTTGGACTACAAACCCTTGAGGTTGATCCATTCTTTTGAGATCTGCATACCTTTGTGTGGCAAGAGACATAATAGAGATCGTATTTCTTTTTTTCTTTAATGCAGATCTGAATTAAAGAAATTTTCTTTTTTTCCCCCTCGTATTTAAGTTTTGGACACACCATGATCTACAAAATCAATAATGCATCTCTGATGCATTCATTATTGTCTAATTATGAAAGTACATATCCTTTATCCTTTAAGCACCCAGTCAGCCAGGACAGACTATAGATTGATCTCCTTAAATGTCCGGTACAAACTCATAGAGACTTGCCGTTGATTCCCAACCTTCTCAATAGAGGCTGTTAAAGCCACATTTTAAATTTTCTTGGGGGTTTTCTTCTCAATGCTGGGAGTAAGAGAATCAAGCAAAGACTCACAAGCATCCTCAAGTAGATCAAGGACCTGCAAACATCAACTACCAATATGTCACACTTCCTTTTCAATCATGTTCTCCTATGATCCAAACCTAAGAGTTAAAAAGTTCAGACCTTCTCAAAGCCAGCTGCCCCCCCATAGTAAGGATCTGGAACCTCCGTCTCTTCATGCCTTTTGCAGTATTCGCACATCAGCTTCACCTGGCAAAAGGAGCACTCTAAACAGAAGCTTAATAGCAGACACTGGAGCAGATTCAATGATGAGTCTTATGTGTTGTGCATGGAAATGAGTCTATTGTGAACCCACCAACCTTTTTTTCTGAATTGGAAGGGAGAGTTTGCTTTGTGTTCCACTGCTTATGTGCCTTCAAGATATCCGCTGTTTCAAAGAAGAGCTTCAAGAGATGGTTGATAGAAGTACCCGATAGGTGCATTGTATATTAGAGACTAAAATACTTATCATCCAAAATGACTTGAATGTTACATAAATTCCTTCCCTAAATAATGACTTGAATGCAAGAATTACTCAAGGGAGAAAAAAAAAACAAGATTGAGGATAGCATGTGTGTCCAACACCAATGCTTGTGACTTGAACAGCACCATAATGCCCAGCAGCAGAACAGCAGCAAGTTCAGGAAGATGAATGGAAGGTTCAGACAGAGCAAGCTGCAGGGAATCTGAAACTTCTTACACTCGTAGAACTTAAGGCCCCTCCCCCCCCCCCAAACCAAAAACAAAAAAGTTAAAAAGCAAACAACCCTCCTAAAGAGACGGCAAGAAGGGGGAATTCCCTGCATGGCCAGCCCCTCTCGAAGGCTGACTACATCTGAGACGGAAGGAGGGGATAGTCAGGGCCAAGGGCAAGCAGAAACCTGGTGTTCAGCCATGACAGATATCTGATGGTGAGATAGATGAGCTCCAAGCCTGTACCATCCTCCTTGTAGTGGATGGCCCAGCCGACCATCACTGTGGGTAATGAAGTTACTATCCAAAGGCAGTAGCATGGAGACTCCCTGTGGACTCTATAATGACAGCAGCCTAGCTGCCAGCCCATGTGGCTAGCCAAGTCCACCTTTATGGCGAGTGAGCCATAGGAGTAGGAGATCTTGAAGGGGTGAAAAATGCCCCATTGGCATTTCTAGAAGGACGTCACAATAGGTGTTGGCATGTCCTATGTGTCAAAGTCACGCAGCAGCAGCAGCATGCACACCACCCTAGGGCACTGAGCAACGTCAGTGGCTGGGCTCCCATCTCCGAGCCGTTGCTCCCCCCCAAAAACCTGTTAGCAATCATCTCCTGTCTGTACATATCACATCAGGGCCTTTGTTGTGGGTGTGCCCGCCCATGTAGGTAGTTCCCTATTGTTTTCCTCATTTGTCCATTTCCCCAGTTTTGCTGGCTGTGGGGAGGCTGTTTGTGTACTGTCGGTTGTTGTATAACTGGCCGACTGGGTTTTCCCCATAGTACTGTGCTGGCCGACTGCCTATATGCTGGCCGACTGGGTCTTCCTCCAATCGTGGGCTTTTCTTGTGCTATCGGCTGTTTATAGCTGTCCGACTAGCAGCCTATTGCCATATATATAGGAGGCCTTGCCCCACACCTTTTTGTATTGGGTATGTGTACCGGATCTTGTATATAGCTTCTCTCTCTCTTCTGCGTTTGCTCTTCTGCACACACTTCAGCGTTTTTTTAGGCTGGTGGTTCTCTCTTGCGTTTGCTCATCTTCATTGTTGGTGTCTTGCTACGTTGTGCTCTCAACAATTTGTCTCATATCCGCTGCGTATTCCAACAAAACCCGGCCGAAGGAGATATCCATGACAAGGTGCCACCACGCCCTATACATGGCTCTTCGACTTCCCATGCTCTTGCATATGGGATAATCCACCACAACTTCTCGTCATGCGATAACTCGAGAGTAGCTACGAGAATTGCCACCTCCAACACTATGTCCACCAATGCTACTAGGCATGGGGAATAATGGTGTAACATGCGGAAGCTTCGTGGTCGAATCGGTAACTTCAATGCTCACAATTCACCAATCTTTCACGACGAGAATACTACACAAAATTGAAGTAGATGTGAAGAAAATATATATATATATATAGAGAGAGAGAGAGAGGGAGAAGAGGACACAATATTGGGTCCCAAATACCCTCTGTAGGGCCCCCACCACAAATGGTGTATTTGCTTTATTAGAATGATGCAAATCAGAAAATAAAGACTGAATCTTGACCTTCAATGTTCACCTTGATTGGAGCTTTCCCCTTGGTTGTCGTGGCCCTTGGAAGTGTCAATCCCTTGTGAATAATGAGATACTGGACTGAATTCCAGCATTGGGTTTATATACCCCCTCGTGCAATAATGAACCTCCAACAAATAAAATTCCGACTTCTTATCATTGACGTAGAGCTCGTTGCTTTCCAACAACTTCAGCACTTTCTCCACATCAATGTCGGGCTGCTCAACAGTAGCTGAAAATACCAATATGTCGTCCAGAAATATGAAGACACACTTGCCAATCAATTTCTTGAAAACCCGCATCATCATGCGGTTGAATGTGGCTGGGACGTTCGTCAAGCCAAAAGGCATGACTACAAATTCATAGTGAATCCGTTCCGTACGGAAGACTGTCTTAAAGATGTCCCCGTCAACAATCCTTACCTGGTGGTACCCACTCTTCAAATCAAGTTTTGAACACACCTTGGCCCCATTTAGCCTCTTGAGAATATAGTCTCTTCGAGGCATCGAGAACTTACTCTTGATAGTCAGCTTATTGAGTGCACGATAATCAACACACAATCGAGAAGACCCATCCTTCTTCTTGACAAACAGGATTGGTACTGCAAATGGCGACACACTAGGACATATGAAGCCAGATTGCAACAATTCTTGGAGTTGGCGGTCCAACTCCGATTCCATTGCCTTGGAAACGCGGTATGGAAACTTGCTCGAGGGATCCGAGCTTGGGAGGAGGTCTATCTTGTGGTCCTCCAGTCTAAACGGGGGGAGCTAGGGAGGGAGATTGTCCCGAAGAAAAATCTTCTAGAACTTTTCATGAAGAGCCAAGTACTTCAAGGAAGAATTGGCTATTGCCTGGGCAATCCGGATGTAAATCATCGCACAATGTGCGCCTTTCTTGATTGCTCGTTTAGCCAACAAGTGGCTTATGAGCAAAAAGTTCGAGATTCCAAGCTCACACTTAGTGGTCACTGGGGTGTTGGACACATTCCGACTAATCTAGAAAGTGTGCCTATTCCAATTGATATCTGGCTGGAACTTGTGAAACCACTGAATTCCCAAAATTATGTCTGCTCCTATGAGAGGGACAACCATAAAATCGCACACAAACTCTATGCCTTGAATAACCAATTTAGCACCTGGAGCTTCAAACTTGATGCTCGTCATCATGCCTGTGCTAAAACCCTCAACTTTCTTGTCCACCGAAGTCAAGACGAGACAGGCGCGCCGAGCGGCTTGTTCCTTGACCACATCCTCCGTGCTGCCGCTGTTAAATAAGACAACTACTCTCTGGCCACCTATGTAGCCAAAGGTCTTGAGCAATTCATTGTGCTCATACTCCTGATCATGGACACCCTTCTGCTTATCTTCAAGCTCCCGACTAATGATTGCACCAACTGAAGCACTGGGATCCGAAGAACTAGGGACAACCGTTGGGGTCTGTGTGGGAGATAGGCTCACCACTGAAACTGTGGAAGTTGGGGTGGCTGTCTGTGGAGTAGTAGTCTTCTTAGGGCACTCCCTAGAAGTGTCCTTTTGCATGACAAAAGAAACACCTACCCTCCTCCTAGTACTAAGCTATCTCCTCAACACTCAATTTACCACTGGTCTTGCTTGTCGAAGCTTTCTGGTCTGGAGTAAGCTTGGGCGCATTGGTCGAGTTCTTGGAGTAGAGGCTCCCGTGCTCTGTTCCAGGGAAGACCGCGTCTGGTTCTGCCCTTTTTCCCCCGAGGCATTCGCCTTGGGAGTGGCAAGCTGGGAAGTCTTGGGCTTTCCACCATTGTGCTTTATTTCCGCACTCTGCGCAAGTGAGAGTGCGTCTTCGAAGGTGGCTGGCCTAAACATACGCACCTCCCACTCGATTTGCGTGTCAAGGCCATAAAGGAACTGTCCTTTCTTGTCCTTGTCAAATAAGCCCAACTGCAAACATAAGTTTGAAATTTTATTGGCAAACTGAAGGACTGGTTACGCGTTTTAACGCGCTCCCCTAAACTCGTCTTCGAGTCGCTCAAGGTAATGGAGTGGTAGAAATTGCCGCTTAAGGTCAAGGACAAATGCTTCCCAAACATAAGTCGCCATACCTAATCTGGTGTGGGCATGAGCCCACTGGATCCACCAAGGAATACCTCACCTTCCAAGTACCAACTAGCCAAGATCACTCTGTCACTATCACTTTTTCTAATAGTAGCAAAATAAGCTTCAAACTGATGCAACCAAGAATAGAGAGTTGCGGGATCGAGTTTACCATTCTACTTACTGAAGTTCATTTTCTCGAGAAAATGACTCAAGAAAGCCGCTGGTGTCATTCTTGCGTGTAAAGCCGGAAGGTATCTTTCGTGTTTCACGTGTCACCTGGTGTCGTCTTCCATCTATCGAATCTCCAATGCACGCATCTGCAACTTGAGCATCGAACTTGGCTACGGTCGTGACCCTTCAGAAGGGTCATTTTGTAGAGGATCTAGAATATGGGAAACAAAAGGAGTGGGAGGAGTAGACGGAAAAAGAGGAGCTAGAGAACGGGTGCGCTCTTCTAGGGCCAAGATCTGCGCCTTCTGCTCTTTTGTAACATGCGGAAGCTTCAGGAGAGATTGGTAACTTCAATGCTCATAAAATCAGCACACTTTTCACGACAAGAATAACGCACAAAACTGAATATAGATGTGCAAATAATAGAGACATAGAGGGAGAAGAGGACACGGTATTGGGTCCCGAATACCCTCTGTACGGCCCCTACCACGGATGGTGTATTTGCTTTCATTAGAATGATGCAAAATCTGAAATAAAAGACTGAACCTGAATTTTCTTGGCTGAGATAGATCTCTGCCCTTGATCATCAATCCTTCACCCTTGCGTTAGCTTCTCCCTTGGTTGTCCCGGCCCTTGAGTAGCTTCAGCACCTTGTGAATTATGAGATGGTTGGACTGAATTATGCCTTGGGTATTTATATATATACCTAGATGAATCCAAGAACATGCCCAAATTCACCTTTTAGGAACGTGCATGTTATATACTCACGGTAGTCAACCCACAAGACTATTTAACTATCAACTCCATTATGCATAGTATGGACTAGATACTACGACATCCCCACTAACGTCATCAATGCCCAATAGTGGGTGTAGAACTCTGTATCAAGATATGCTCTCACACACGCACTCCACAAATGCCTTGGGTATTTATACCCTTTTGTGATGCTGGTCGGCTGGTTTATCCAGGTCGGTTTGCTGAAAATAGACCCACGACCTGCTAAAGTAGCATTAAATGCTAATAAAGCTCACGTTTCACATCTACAGCCCTGGCCACCTGGCTGGGCTATTGTCCAGGCTGTTGGGGCTCTAGCCACCTGCAGTCCTAGCTGCCCTATGGGCTAGCCGACCGGCTAGGCTGGCCCAAAGGCTAGTCGGCTGCCTGGCCAAGCCCTCTTGGGCTGGCCGACAGCCTGCCCAACCCCTCCTTGGGCTGGTGGGCAAGTCCTGGGGCCTGCCTAGCCCCTTTGCCCAAACATGGGATATAATACTCCCCCTTCTAGGGTAGCCCTAAGGGATGCCCCCTTCTGGCATCTGGTCACAGACCAAACACACAGAGCAACTGACATCATTCCAAAGGGAGACTCACAGCGCGGACTGGCAGTGATTCATGTGCAAGACAATGCACACTTGACCTTAGATGCATGTGCAGGACAATGCACACCTGACCTCGGACGAATGGAATGAAACCCTGGCTGACTCGTCTCGGACTGGGCTCACATGGGACCAGTTTTTCACCCCAAGTCCTGCACCTTCTTGTTCAGATATGTCTATGTGGCATCAAAGTACGGGATGCATGTAACATCCCCTTCTGCTTAACTTGACGGAAGTTGCATAGCCTCCAAATAATCTATCAATAAAGCCGGATAGTCATCAAAGAACTCTTTGTTAAGCCATACCGCTTTGTGGGTCCCTCGGTTATGAAACTTTGTGAGGAACTGTCTTTGCCTTCGGCCTAAGCCATGCTTGAAGCACTGCAAAAGGATCTGTTCTAGAACCATTACTTCAACTTCATCAATGATATCTGGTTCCGCTTCGTCTTTCACTACTGAAGGGATCGGACCTGCATATGATTTTAACCAACTAACATGGAACACATCGTACATAGTCCAACTCGGAGGTAGCTTCAACTTCATTGAGACCTCGTTAATCTTTCTCTGGATGGGAAAAGGTCCGAAGCTCGTAAATGACAACTTTGGGCATCGCTTGCCCACCTGTTTCAACCTTTGCTTCATAATCCGAAGATACACCCAATCACCTTCTGAAAACTTCATATCCATTCGGTCTTTGTTGGCCTGTCGTGTGTATGCCTCCTGCGCTTTAGCCAACCTGTCTTTTACTGACTCCAAAATCTCCTGGTAAAACTCCGTCAATCTGTTCGCTTCAGGTACTGACGACGAGGTTCTGGTCAATAGCGACTGGAATGGTCTTCCAAACGCTGCCTCATATGGAGTCATGCCAATAGCTGAAGAAAAAGAATCATTCAAAACAGCTTGAACTAAAGGCAAATAAGATTCCCACTTATCTTGTTGATCGTGGACATAACATTTCAGCACATCAAAGACCAACTAGTTGTAGATTTCTATCTGGCCGTCCGTCTGTGGGTGAAATGCACTGGAAAAATTCAATTTAGTACCAAAGTTATCAAACAATGCCCTCCAAAAATGACTGGTAAACTTGGCATCTCGGTCTGACACTATGGTCCTAGGGATCCAGCCGATCGAGTACCAATGCCGAATGACAAATGGACAACATCTTCGGCAGTCACATTGGCCTTGCATGGAATAAGCATAACAAATTTACTAAATCTATCAACTATAGTCAAGCACTGAGTATTACGCGTACCCGGACTGGGAGGCAGGTTCATGACAAAATCCATCGTCAAGGACTATAACAACCCTATCTTCTTCCCACGAGGACCTTTCACCTTTTGACAAATATCACAGTGTTGTACATATGAAAACACATCTCGCCTTATCTTTGGCCAATAGTCCCTATGACCACCAGTAATGGCGTCATGGACGTCATGGAAAAGAGCTGCCCTGAACGCCTTCATGACACACAGTCAACCTTTGTAGAAAAGCCCCAACCATCGCGTATCAAAAAGTGGCTTGGTCCTGTGGCATCCAATGCATGTTCCCATTGTGTACCGAATTCCTCGGAATCCACGTACGTGTGCTTCATGTCATCTAGTCCCGTACCAACAAGGTCGAGTCTAGTGGTCTAAATCAAAGTCACCTGTCCCTTCCGACTCAAAGCATCGGCCACTGGATTGACCTTTCCTGGAAGGTACTCAATCATACCACCGAATTGCTGGAATATCTGGCTCCAACGGTGCTGTGTCGATCACTCCACTGTGTACTTGGCATTGTCTGAATCCAACGTAATGCTTGATGGTCAGTGCGAAACTCAAAGTCACGGCCATGAAAATGTTTCCAATGTTTCAAGACCTGTATAACTGCGAGGAGTTCTCAATCGTAGACCGAGTACTTCTTTTCTGCGGGCAGTAACTTACGAGACATGTAAGCTACTGGATGACCATTCTGTTGTAATACACCTCCAATTGCGATATTTCTCACATCGGTGATCACTTGGAACGGCTCGTCCCACGAGGCAAGTGCGATATTTCTTGATCGCTTCTGCTAAAGCCACCTTGAGGTTCTTGAATGCCTCCAACACTCGTGGAGTCATTCGAATCCGTTGCCTTTTAGTCTTAACACCCTTTAGCAGATCGGTGAGATCCACTGAGAGGTCAAAAAACTTGTCTATGTGGGTGGGGTATACCTGGCATATACCCACAAAGAATCTGATGTCATAAGCAGTCTGTGGTACTTCTCAATTGACAATCTCGACCACCTTGGCCGGATCAAGTCGAATGCCTTCTGCACTAATTATATATCCAAGGTAATGAACCTCGAACAAATAAAATTCCGACTTCTTCTCATTGACGTAGAGCTCGTTGCTTTCCAGCAACTTCAAGACTTTCTCCACATCAATGTCATGCTACTCAACCGTAGCTGAAAATACTAATATGTCGTCCAGAAATATGAACACACACTTTCCAATCAATTCCCGAAACACCCGCATCATCATGCGGTTGAATGTGGCTGGGACGTTCTTCAAGCCAAAAGGCATGACCACAAATTCATAGTGGGCCCATTCCGTACGGAAGGCTGTCTTGGGGATGTCCCTCTCCACAATCCTCATCTGGTGGCACCCACTCTTCAAATCGAGTTTCGAGAATACCTTAGTCCCATTCAACCTCTCGAGAATATAATCTATTCAAGGTATCGGGAATCGACTCTTGATGGTCAGTTTATTGAGTGCACGATAATCGTCACACAAACAAGAAGACCCATCTTTCTTCTTGACAACAGGATCGGTGCTACAAATGGTGACACGCTGGGGCGGATGAAGCCAGATTGCAACAATTCTTGGAGTTGGCGATCCAACTCCGGTTCCATTGCCTTGGAAAGGCAATATGGAAACTTGCTCGGGGATTCCGAGCCTAGGAGGAGGTCGATCTTGTGGTCCTCCAGTCTAGATGGGGGGAGCTGGGGAGGGAGATTATCCTGAAGAAAAAATCTTCCGAAACTTTTCATGGAGAGCCAAATACTTCTCCGAAGCACTAGCTACCGTCTGGATGTAAATCATCGCACAATGTGTGCCTTTCCTAATTACTCGTTTAGCTTGCAAGTGGCTGATGAGCGGAAAGTTCGAGATTCCTGGCTCACACTTAATGGTCACTGGGACGTTGGACACATTCCGGCTGATCTGGAAAGTGTGCTTGTCCCAGAAGGAACTTTTGAAACCACTGAATGCCCAATATTATGTCTGCTCCTACAAGAAGGGCAACCATAAAATCACGCACAAACTCTATGCCCTGAATAACTAACTTAGCACCTAGAGCTTCATACTTGACGCTCGTCATCATGCATGTGCTAAAACCCTCAACTTGCTTGTCCACCGAAGTCGTGACGTAACGGGCACGCCGAGCGGCCTGTTCCGTGACCACGTCCTCCGTGTTGTCGCTGTCAAACAAGACGAATCTCTGGCCACCTATGTAGCCAAAGGTCTTGAGCAATTCGTTGCGCTCATAATCCTGGTCATGGACGCCCTTCTGCTTATCTTCAAGCTCCACCTAATGATTCCTCCAACCGAAGCATTGGGATTTAAAGAACTAGGAACAGCCACTGGGGTCTCTGTGGGAGCTGGACTCACCACTGAAGCCGTGGAGACTGAGGCGGCGGTCTTTGGAGAGGTAGTCTTCTTAGGACACTCCCGAGAAGTGTGTCCTTTTGTATGACAAAAGAAACACCTACCCTCCTTGTACTGAGCAATCTCCTCAGCACTCAACTTGCCACCGGTCTTGCCTGCCTCCGCTTTCTGGTTTAGAGTAATCTTGGGTGCATCGGTCAAGTTCTTGGAGCCAGAGGCTCCCATGCTCTGTCCTAGGGAAGACCCCATCTGGTTCTGGCCTTTTCCCCCCGAGGTGGTAGCCTTGGGAGTAGCCGATTGGGAAGTCTTAGACTTTCCGCCATTGTGCTTCATTTCCGCACTCTGCGCAAGCGAGAGTTCGTCTTCGAAGGTGGCTGGCCTAAACATACGCACCTCCCACTAGATTTGCGTGTCAAGGCCATACAAGAATTGCCCTTTCTTGTCCGTATCAGATAAGCCTAATTGCAAACATAAGTTTGAAATTTTATTGGCAAACTGAAAAACTGGTTGCGCGTGAGAACGCGCTCCCCAGGACACGCTACCCTAAACTCGTCTTCGAGTCGCTCAAGGTAATGGAGCGGTAGAAAAAACTTCCCATGCTTCCACTTATGGGGTAATCCAAGGCACCTTCTAGCCATAGAACACGCTCAAAATCGCCAACCTTCCAACAATAAAATGGCCCCTTGCCCCCCCCACACTGTTCATTGATATTCCGGGATTTCTTTGGTGTATATAGCAAAGTTACACTAGCTTCTGTCTCTCTTGCATCTATGTATTGCTCTCTACAGTAGTTGTCTTCATTTCCGCTGTGCATTCTGACATGGTATCAGAGAGCCCCAGGTGGCTTGAAGCTTGGAGACAGTGGAACGTCGAGGGGTTGCTGATTTAGGTGCTGATTGGAGACTGTTTTGGACTGTACAGGACTTGGAGATCGGGTAAAAGGCGGCCATCATCGTTGGACAGCCACCTTGCATTCTATTTGCAGCCTCTTCTTCTTCTTTTTTCCCACCCACCCTCCCTTCACAAGACCTTGTGAACCCTTGAGATGGCAGATTTGCTTGAGATGGCTGAGAAGCACGTGAAGATCCCGACACTCCCCGCGTTCCCGGTGGACCGCCAGTTGGACGGAAACAACTACGACATATGGAAGGTAATGATGAAATCTGTTTTGGAGTCTTATGACTTGGCTAATTTGATTGTTGTTGGGGTTCCACGGCCGGAGTTAGAGGACGGGGAGTTACCCTCTATTCGGAAGGAACGGGAGGCACAGGCACAATTATGGGATCGTGTCAATGCCAGAGTCCATTCTTTCATCTTCCTCAATTACACACCACAGGTAATCAATCATATAAAGCATATGACGCTGGCCAGTGAGGGCCGGATGGAGATCATTCCCAATGGCAGAGGGGAGAAGCATTCCTCTCGTGTTCTTTACGTCCCAGCACTTGGTTTTCATCTGTTGTCAGTGCATGAGGTGTGCAAGACTAGTTTCCGAGTGGAGTTTGAGGAGCATTATGTTGTTCTACGGGACCGCGAGACTGGCCAGGTTGTTTGGGAAGGCGACGTGGAAAATGGTATATACAAACGCTCCGCACTCTCCTCTCTGACAAGTTCTCAAATTGGTAAATTGTGGCACTTTCAGTTTGGCCACTTGAATGTGGATGCGCTGCAACGAGATTTCCGTGACCAGATGGTGGTTGGCTTGCCGGATGTTGGCAGCAGGCAAGGACGCTGTAATTCTTGCATTCGTGGTAAGCAGCACAGGGAATCTTTTCCGAAGCAAGCTTCCAGGCAGGCTTCGAAACCTTTGGGGTTGGTACACACTGACTTGTGTGGACCTATGCAAACTGCACCCTTGGGAGATTCTTTGTACTTTATGCTGCTTGTTGATGATTGTTCCAGATTCACATGGGTTTATTTCTTTTCACAGGAGGACCAAGCTTTTGCTCGGTTCAAGGAGTGGCATGTGATGGTGGAGAAAGAGTCTAGCTTGCAGGTGAAGACTCTTCGGGCTGACAAAGAAGGAGAATTTTCTTCCAATGCTTTCGTGAGATTTTGTGCGGAACATGGCATCAAGCGGGAGCTGGCCAATACAGGTTCGCCGTCAAAGAATGGAGTAGTTGAACGTAAGAATGGGACTTTGGTGGAGATGGCGATTGTCAAGAAGAAAGATGGGTCTTCTCGTTTGTGTGTCGATTATCATGCACTCAATAAAATGACTATCAAGAGTCGATTCCCGATACAGGTTCGCCGTCAAAGAATGGAGTAGTTGAACGTAAGAATAGTCCATATCCTCAACCGTTCTCCGACGACTTCAGTACCAAACATGACTCCCTTTGAGGCATATTTTGGCGAGAAACCTAATGTCTCCCATTTCCGTGTGTTTAGGAGCAATGCATATGTTCACATTCCAAAGAAGCAGAGGGGAAAGCTCAACTCAAAGTCCCAAAAGCTTGTCTTTGTGGGTTATAACGCTCTTTCCAAGGGATACAAGTTGTATGATCCAGAGAGGAACGAGATTGTTGTCAGCAGGGATGTGGTCTTTGATGAGCATGTTCCGGTTTCCACTGTTGATGACCCACCACTTCTTGGAGACCCAAAAGATTTTGATGATGATTCCCAGTCCATTGTTCCAATTCGGGAGTCGGGTGTCACGAAGCTTCCCTCCGAATGGACCACAGAGGACGGACCTCGAAGATCGCACAAAGTTCGTAATAAAAGTCATTCAGCAGAGCTCTTACAAGTAAACTATGCTTTGATGTCTCATATCATGTGGGACAAAGAGGCCACTTCCGTCGTCAAGGAAGCCCTTGCACAAGATACTTGGAGGAAAGCCATGCAGGTGGAACTGGATGCCATTGAGAAGAATAACACTTGGGAGTTGGTACCGAGGCCGTCAAAACGATTTGTCATTGGTGTCAAGTGGGTCTTTAAGACCAAGTATACGTCAGATGGGTCGGTGGACAAACACAAAGCCAGACTTGTGGCTAAGGGTTATGCTCAGTGGCCTGGCATCGACCATGAGGATACCTTTGCACCGACAGCGAGAATAACCATGATTCGGACCATTCTTGCCCTTGCTTCTTCTCAACAATGGCCCGTATATCATATGGATGTTAAATCTGCGTTCCTTAATGGTAACCTGCAGGAGGAGATGTATGTTGAGCAGCTTCCAAGCTTTGAGGTTCCAGGATCAAAGGGGATGGTTTACAAGTTGCGGAAGGCCTTGTATGTCTTAAGCAAGCTCCCAAGGCTTGGAATCAGAAGATTGATTCCTTCTTTCGATGGACTGGATTTCAAAGATCGGTTGCAGATCCCAACCTATATCTCTTTCAAGAACGCGGCATGGTCACGTTGATCATCCTTTATGTGGATGACCTCATTCTCACCGGCAGTCATATGGAGCACATTGCAATGACGAAGGCTGCCTTGTCAAAGGAGTTTGAGATGACCAATTTCGGCTTACTCCACTTCTTCTTGGGATTGGAGATCTGGCAGACCCAAAGGGGGTTCTTTGTCTCTCATCATCAACGGTATGTTCATGGGTTGCTTGAAGCCTTTGGAATAAAGAACTGCAAGTCTATCACGTCGCCGATGGACCCGAACACGAAGCTTACAGTGAATGATCCTTGTGAGCGAGTTGATGCCTCTGTACTGGAAGCTGGTTGGTTCATTGATCTGGTTGCTAAACACTAGATTAGACTTGAGCTTTCCTGTGGGGCTGTTGAGCTTATTCATGCAAACACCGTTGAAGTCTCATTGGGACACAGGATTGCGGATCTTGCGGTATCTGCAAGGTACGAAGGATCTTTGACTCTTCTACACCGCTGGAGGTGACACGAAGGAACGAGTTCAACTCCAAGGTTGGAGTGACTCAGATTGGGGAGGAGATCCAGACACGAGGAGATCCACATCAGGCTACAATTTTTCCCTTGGCTGAGGAGCGGTTTCATGGAGCAAAAATAGGCAGCCGACTATTACCTTGTCATCACAGAGGCAAAGTATCGGGCTGCTTGTGGTGCTACTTGCGAGGTTGTGTGGCTCCGGAGGTTGCTTGGCGAGATTGGGTTTCCACAGAAGGAGCCCACGGTCATCCAGTGCAATAACCAGAGCTGTATCGCTATTGCTCGGAACCTGGTCTTCCATCCCCGGACCATGCACATAGAGATACAATATCACTTTGTTCGTGAGAAGATCTTGGTTGGTGACATCTTGCTTCTTTATTGTTCGACGGAGAACAATGCGGCGGACCTCTTCACGAAGTCTCTACCTCAGGCTATGCTCCGGTAGCACTCCAACTCACTAGGGTTGGTTCCACATCCAGGAGCTGAGAGGGGGTGTTAGCAGTCATCTCCTATCTATACACTATGTCAGGGCCTCTGTTTGTGGGTGTGCCCGCCCAATTTTGGTGTGTCCCCATTTTTCCTCCCTTCCATGTATTTTTTTCCCATTTCTTTCTGGGTGTAGGAGGGCTGTCGGCTACCTTCATTTGTTGGCCGACTAATGTTCTCTGACCCGACCTGGTGTGCTGCTCTAGCTGACTACAGATCTACTGGCCGACTGCCCATTTGCTGCCCGATTGGGCTGGAGCAGGTCATGGGCTCCTGTCGGCCTATTTTGTGTTGGCCGACCAGCAACCTGGGGCCATATAAAATGGCCCCTTGCCCCCCCACACTGTTCATTGTATATTCCAGGATTTCTTTGTTGTATATAGCAGAGTTACACTAGCTTCTCTCTCTCTCTTGCATCTGTGTAATGCTCTCTACAGCAATTGTCTTCATTTCCGCTGTGCATTCTGAGAGATAGATCTCTACCCTTGACCTTCAATCCTTCACCCTTGCGTTAGCTTCTCCCTTGGCTGTCTTGGCTCTTGAGTAGCTTCAGCACCTTGTGAATTATGAGATGGTTGGACTGAATTATGCCTTGGGTATTTATACCCTATTCTGATGCTGGTCGGCTGATTTATCCAAGTCGGTTTGCTGAAAATAGACCCACGACCTGCTAAAGTAGCATTAAATGCTAATAAAGCCCACGTTTCACACCTACAACCCTAGCCGCCTGGCTGGGCTGCTGTCCAGGCTGTTTGGGCAACCCCTAAGCTCTGGCCACCTGCAGTCCTGGCTACCCTATGGGCTAGCCGACTGGCTAGGCTGGCCCAAAGGCTAGTCGGCTGCCTGGCCAAGCCCTCTTGGGCTGACCGACAGCCTACCCAGCCCCTCCTTGGGCTGGTGGGCAAGTCCTGGGGCCTGCCTGGCCCCTTTGCCCAAACATGGGGTATAATACCCCCCCCTTCCCCCCCCTTTCTGGGGTAGCCCTAAGGGATGCCCCCTTCTACATGCAACCTACACAGATGTCTGGCATCTGATCACAGACCAAACACACAAAGCAACTGACATCATTCTAGAGGGAGACTCACAACGCGGACTAGCACTGATTCATGTGCATGACAATGCACACCTGACCTTGGACGCATGTGCAAGACAATGCACACCTGACCTCGAACGAATGGAGTGGAACCCTGGCTGACTCGCCCCGGACCGGACTCACATGGGACCAGTTTTCCACCCCAATCTGCACCTTCTTGTTCAGATATGTCTACGTGGCATCCAAGTGTGGGATGCACGTGACATCCTTCAATTTGGTGCCCTGTTCTGCGATTGCTCGCATCATCTATTGGAACATCTCAAGTACACTCATGCTTGATGCCCTCAATGGACTGCCTGGTGCACTTTAGTCCCAAGGTTGTCGTTCTCTCTCTTCGTCGTAGCTCGCCATAGCAAGAAAATGCACTTTCTTTCCAGAGCACAATCTGACCATCCACTATGCGCGTGGGAGACTTCCGGAGGCTGAAAACCAACCGTCCTTCGAGGGACAGGCGTCACACCGAAAGGGGTGGTCCACCGGAGTCTAGAAACCAACCACACAAACGAGGAATTTTTTCCTTCTTTTTTTTGGGTTTTTCTTCTTTTTCTGGCTGAATCTTCACACTTGAAGAAGGCTCTGATACCAATGTAACATGAGGAAGCTTCGTGATGTGCAGAAAATATATAGAGAGAAAGAAAGAAAGAAAGAAAGAAAGATTTTATTAACGTCTTCCAAAAGACCGAACTCGGCCTATGAGACAAATCGGAGTACCTGTATGGGGTATCCTCTGTCATCCCAACAAAATGAAAAAGTACTGAAGAAAAAAGCTGAATCTGGGTGTGCAGGGGATGGAGCTCTACTACTAGGAGAATGCAAAGCTATATGCATGGAGTATACAATCATGATATGCAACCTAGCTAGCTCCATCCTGTACCATACTGGGGGAATAAAATGGTATACATCAGTGAAGGGGGTGTCCACAGCTCCCTGAAGAACATGCCTGGGTGTGCTCTGAAGCGAGCCAGTCGCTCCGCACCCTCTCTGTGAAACTAAGCTCTGATCTCTGTCATCTCTCTCTGGTATAGGCGTGGTGTCCGAAAGCCAAGTGTCCTCTGTCTCCTGCGGGCTCTAAGTGTCTCTGCTCTCTAGAGAGTAATTCCCTGTCGTGTAGGGGCTGGGAGGGGGATGGATCTCTGAAAAAATGTAGTAATCTGTGTCTGTCGCCCCCCCTCTGGAGCTGTCTGAGCCTGTAATAATGTCTCTCTGTGGCACTGTATGTCTAGAATGTATCTCCCCAGTATGCGCTGGTCTGCTGCCTCAAAGATCTGGCGTACGGAATGTGGCTCTCTGAATAAAATGGGATATCTCTCTCTGATGGCTGTATATGCTCTGCATCTGCATACATAATGCTCCTCACTCTCCACCTCCTCTCTGCACAATCTGCATACCCTCTCCTCTCGAGGGATCCGTGCTGCTCTGCCAGTCTCAATCTCCAATCGGTGTGATGAAACTCTGAGCTGACCAATAGCCACTCGGGAGCCGTGTGGTAAAAAGCCCTCCATGTATCTAGGCCTCTCTATAAATCCATCATCAGTGATACTCATAAAGTGATCTCTGTAGTATATCCATGTCTCTCGTGTATAGAGCTGCCATAGATCCTGTCTCAATACTCTGTTCCTCTCACTATGAGAGAGACGGATATGTGGTGCATCCCTGTCATACTGGAATGGTGGTAGATGATCCATGTCTAGGCCATGCTGTGAGAACCAATGTGTGACCTGTGCATACCATGATCCTCTGTCTCCTGCCTCAGCCAGCTGTCTAGATGCCTCAAAAGCTCTGTATGACAATGTGTCCTGTGGCATCTCTCTGAATCTGTCTAGCAGGCATATAGTCTGAAATATGGCCTCTACCATCATAGGAGGCGCAGCAAACTCTGCTCGGATAATGTCATGAGGTACTGACGGTTTGCTGCGTATCATGCGTGCCATCATGAGGGCCTGTGGTCTCTCTATCTGTGTCCACCAATGGGTAGCAAGGCCTGGCGCCCATACCGCTGCTCCATACATCAATGCCGGTGTGACTAATGTGTCAAATAGCCACCCCTTCGTCCGGGGCTCCTGAAAATGCGCCTGGTGGCACTGTCTCTCTAGCATAGCCAATGCTGCATATCCCCGTGTCAATCTAGCTCTGGCTGCTGAACCCATGGTGAAGCGTGTGGCTGCTGCAGAGAAGGTAACCCCTAGGTACACGTATGATGTCACCACCTCCACCTGGCATCCTGCGAGAGTGAATGTCAGCTGACTCCTACCGTGTCTCGATGTATGAAAGACCATAACCTTGGTTTTTCCAAGGTTCACAGTAAGACCCCTCTATGTGCAGAAATCATCGAGTGCATGTAGATGCTGCTCTAGACCACCGGGAGACTCAGACACTAATACAATATCATCAGCATAGAGCATAATATGTACTGAGGTACCTGCTAAATCAACTCCATCTCCGCCTCCCCGTGTAATGAAGTCAGCCACCTCATCAATGTATAACCCAAATAGCGTGGGGGAAAGTGGGCATCCTTGCTTCACACCAATGGTGCTAGCAATAGTCTCGGACATACCTCCTGGACATCTGACTCGCCCAAAAACCTGCTCATATAATGCATAGATGCCCCATGTCATATCTGCTGGTATGCCAAGAGACTGTAGGCGCTGAAAGAGCCTCTCTCGTGGTACTGTGTCAAATGCCTTGCGGAAATCCACAAAGCAACAATAGAGCTTTCTCTTCCTCACTCTGGCCTGATCAATCATACATCTCAAAGTGAATACATGGTCAGTGGTAGAGAAAGCTCTCCTGAAGCCTGCCTGCCCTGATGAGCGTAAACCTGCTCGCTCGGCATATAAGCTAAGCTCTTGCTCCAGCACTGCACCATAGAGTTTGGCCAGCACGTGGCCAACCATAACCGTCCTGTAGTTGCTCGGATCGAGCATATCCCCTGTTTTGTGAATCGGCACAATGGTGTGCATCGTCCACTCCGCAGGCAAACCCTCTGCTAGTGCCCTGTTAAACAAGTGTGCAAGAAAAGGAGCTAAAGAATCTACTGCATATATGAGATGCTCACCCTGCAGGCCCATATGGTCGGCGGCCCGTCCATGCTGTAGGCGGCGGATAGCTTCATGTACCATCGAGTGGGTAAAGAAGCTAGTTGTGGTAGGTCGAGGCTCCTGTGGCTAAGGTATAGGTGGCTGCTGTGGGACATGGTATAGACCCTCTGCATATGTGTGCCATGTCTGTGGGTCTGCAATAGGTGTCGGCGTCCGAGGCTCTCTGAAGTGCCGCCATGAGACAGGGCTATCTCTACTCATGAAGAAATGAAAGATCTCTAGCTCCTGTATCTCTGCGAAGGCCCGCCTTTTGCGGCGAGTAAGTCTCCTCATCTCTCTCCTCGACTCCTGCTCTGTGATGGCTCCCAAGGCTCTCTGTATGCGGAGCCGTGAGTATAGGGCTCTGCACTCATCACCATACCATCTGTTCTGGGGCATAGTCCCAGGTCTCGCAGGCTCTCCTGAGTGTACACGATGTGGGAAGCTCTGTAATGCAGCCGTGTGTAGGAGTGATGCCAGGTGGGGTGTAATGGTATCCATAGGTGCCAGGGCATCCATGAGTAGGAGTCCATCCTCTACTCTGCCAATGTATATGTCTGCCATGTCATGTGTGAAGTAGATGGTAGTGTGTGGCGTCGATATGTGGGGGGCTGGTGATACTGGTGATCCGGCTAGTGAAAATGCCAAGTATATATGATCTGCCCCAATAAGACGAGGTGGAATGGAGAATGAGGTGACAAGGTGTGATGCCTCCACAAACCCCATAATGTAGTCTACCACCGTGCCTCCGGTCCGTGTATGACCCCCATGTGGGAAGCATGTCAGCCCTCCTGACCCCGGCCACTGTAACATCCCGTTATAAATAACGAGACGATGCCTAGCTCCCAACTCTAGTAAGTGGTCCCCATAATGTCCTCTGTCTGGTCCAATGTCCTCTGATGCCCGACTAGCCCCTATCTCCTCTGGATCCACAGGGTGGAGGATCTCCATGTCATCATAGTCATACACCTCACACTGACCCCGGCCACTGTAACATCCCGTTATAAATAACGAGACGATGCCTAGCTCCCAACTCTAGTAAGTGGTCCCCATAATGTCCTCTGTCTGGTCCAATGTCCTCTGATGCCCGACTAGCCCCTATCTCCTCTGGATCAACAGGGTGGAGGATCTCCATGTCATCATAGTCATACACCTCACACTGTCTGCTCTGTGTGTGGGCATTGAAGTCGCCCGTAAGAAAAACTTCCCCTAGTGTAGAATAATGCATAATCTCCTCTGACAGACAAGTGTATGGCGAGGCTCCTGTCTCCTCCTCCTGTGGCCTGTCCTCTGTGATGACATAGGAGGATCCTGATGGAGAAAAGTAACATAGAGCTATGTATATAACCCTGTCCTGTGAGAGCTGTAAGCTGATCCACATGTATCTGGCCTCTGGATCCTGTGCTACCACTCTCAATCTCCCCTGTAGCTCCCGTCTGAATAGGACTGCTACTCCCCCCGACTCTCTCGAGGTACCCTGGCGTGTGGTCCTCGTGTATGCTGACTCCCACTGGAAGCCTCTACTCGAGGTAGCCCTCTCTCTGGGCTCTGATGTGTCTCTGTCAGAAGTATGATGTCTCTCCCCACCATAACATGCTCCAGTCATCCAGGCTGCACCCATAGTGAACCATTACAGTTCCATACTGCCATGTGTATCTCTGTCAGTTGCCTGGTCTGTGTCCCATAGACCCCAAACTGCTAATCCATGGGCCAGCCATCAATGATGACCCGACCATCTCGATAGAAGGCCTTCTTGCCTTCTCTCCTCGCGTGTAAGACTCGTGGCATGCAAGTTCTCCTATGCTCAAGCTGCATCCTCGTGAGATCATCATCCAAGAAAATAGGAGCTCCCTCTAAACCTCGTAGTATGACCCTCTTCCTCATGAAGGTGACCCTCTCCGTCTCTCCTGCAAACTGTAGGATGAGGGCTCGCTTGCATGTTGAGTCTTTCCCGCTTTGGTGAAGGGGAGAGGGTGCTCTTCCTTGTAGCCGAGCTTCATGCATAGAAGCTGTCCATCTTTCTCGGGAGTGGAGTCGGGTGTCTCGGCTATACCTGTGACTCGAATGTTGAGGCGGCGGGCATGCCTCATCTTCTCCTCCTCAATGGTGGTGTGAATGATTTGGTGTTCTTCCCTTTGAGTCTCCTTCCTCACTTCTTTACGGATGTTCTTCTTCACCACCTCGACCCATCCTGACTGCTTGGCTTCGAGCTTTCCCTCCATGTCCTTTGTGATCTCCTTGGAGATCTCTTCTTTGATGGCCGTGAGAGTGTTCATTGATCTCCCCTTCTTCCTTCTCAGCATTCTTGATGGCACAGTATTGGGTCCCAAATACCCTCTGTAGGGTCCCCCACCACGAATGGTGTATTTGCTTTATTAGAATGATGTAAATCAGAAAATAAAGACTAAATCTTGACCTTCAATGTTCACCTTGATTGGAGCTTTCCCCTTGGCTGTCCTGGCCCTTGGAAGCATCAATCCCTTGTGAATAATGAGATACTGGACTGAATTCCAGCATTGGGTCTATATACCCCCTCATGCATCCAGTCGGCCAGCTTACTAAAGCCTCACGACTTGGTCCTCGCAATAAACATGCTTTTATTCTTCACACCACTTAAGTGGCTGGCCATTATGCGCAAAAGGTTGGGACTGTGCCCAGGCTGCTGGGCAGCCTTGCGCAAGGGTGTGGGACTGCCCCCCACACTTGGCCGACAAGCTGGATAGGGCTCATGACCCTGTCGGCTGCCTGGCTAGGGCCCCTAGGGCTGGCCGACAACCTGCCCTGCCCCAAGCTAGAGCTGGTGGGCACAGCATGGGGCCTTTCTGGCCCCTTGGGGTGGCTCTAAGCTGCCCCTTTGCCCACTGCAAGAGCTCCAAGCTCTGATATGGAGTAGCCCCTATGGGCTGGCCCCTTTCCTACATGCAAACATGCCTACACAGATGTCCGGCACCTGGTCGTAGACCAGATACTCAGATCACTTGACATCATTCGAGAGGGAGACTCACAATGTGCAGGACAATGCATGCCTGACCTCAGACGCATGGAGTGGAACCCTAGCTGACTCGTCCCGGACTCGGCTCACATGGGACCAGTACCTTCCAGTTCATACATGTCTACGTGACATCCAAGTGCGGGATGCACGTGACAAATGGCCCTCATGAACCTGGCTGCACAACGGAGCTTGGTGGGTGAGGCTATTGAGGGAGGGGATCTCACCATTGCCACTCTCGTCGGTCCCACTGGATTTTCCTAGAGCCATATATGCCACGTGCTATTGACCTTCTAAAACAATATACTCACACCCATTAGATTGTGTTAAAGATGTGTATAAAGCAACACAAAAGAAGGGGGAAAAGGTTGATGTTTCTTTCTACCTTTATTTTTTTTATCCATAGCGAGGATGACATCAAACTCCTCAAAGTCAGAAGGGTGAATTGGCCTTGAAATAGAAGTGATCTTGACACCACGTCTGATAGCTGCAGCCTTCATCCTTGCATCTGCCGGTTCCCCCTTCACAGGGTAAGTTGAAATCAGAAAATTCCAGCTTGCAAGCTTTTAAAAAATAGAGCGTACACACACGGCAACAAAGCTCATAAAAGGAAGGATTTTTGTTAGTCTCTAGCAAAGCAGTGAAGACAAAATAAAAAGAAACCACCCTGGTCCCTTGTGTTCCTTCAAAAATCAAGGATTTTCACCATACCTCATGGTAATCAATTGTACCAGCTGAATCGATCTTGAAATATGACTCTAGCCCTCTCTTCTCAACAGCATATCTAAAAATGGCCTCTGCAGTTGGGCTCCTACATATGTTACCTGCTTGGTGTGAACATGTTATCTTAATATGTGGATTGAGTCATAACCAAAATCTCTCTCTCTCTCTCTCTCTCTCTCTCTCTCTCTCTCAATTTCTAGTCGTGGGGAACACATCTCCTACTGTTGTAGATGCAGCTGTTAGCATATATCATCTCCTATTGGTGGCTTTTCTGGTGTCTACAGGAGCCATTTCCATGCTCTGGCATTCCCCATATTTTCCCCTATACGAGCCTGCCGACTGCCTCCTAGGCTCCTACACGACCTGAAAATAGGTAAACTACCATAAAAAGGGTGGGCAACCCACATCAAAGGCCCATATAATAGGGAAAAATATGGAAAAAGTGGGAATGTATATATATGCTGCCCTCTTCCTCCCTTTTCATCATTCTTGATCAATTTGGTGCACACCTTCAGCCCTCTGCCTACGGGCTGGTTGTATCCACTCTTTCTTGAGGATTAGTGCATCAGCATTTTGCTGTTTTCTCTCATCTCTCTCTTGGAGATTCAGCGTTTTTGTCATTTGTCTACATCTTTCCGCTGCCCTCTGGCATGGTATCAGAGCCTAGACATGTCTAGACCTGGAATCGCTGATTGGGCTGATTACGTTTTCACGCAAACTCGGTGGCTGTCCGCAGTGGTTCATACCTGCGTTTACTTCTCTGGAGGGGCAGATCTGCATTTTCTGCTTTTTTCTCCTCTCCACTCTTTTTCTATCCTGCCCACCCTCCCTACAAGTGCAAAGAGCAGCTCTTGGGCTGTTTTGGTGGCTGCGTTTTTCAGAGAAGGTACATCATGGCACTCATCCAACCTCAAGCGGCTCAGATATCCACTCTTCCGACTTTTCCTTCAGATGCCAAGTTGGAGGCATGGTGGAAGCAATCTTGGAGACTTATGATCTTTTGGAGTTCATCACTCGACCGGTCCTCCGGCCCAACCCAAACACCGCAAAGGATGAGGATATGAGGGATACCCTTACGCACGAAGCTACTCTATGGGATCGGCTTAATGCCCGTGCTCGGTCATATGGGATCGGCTTAATGCCCGTGCTCGGTCATTCATTCTTCTAAACTCTCAACCCTCAGTCATCGCTCACATCACGGGATACCCATGCACATGTTTCTTGGAAGGGACTCTCCGACATCTCGACCGGAAGACACCCATGAAGAGAGTTTCCCTGGAGCTTCAAATGTTGAAGCTTTCACCCACTGATTCTACTTCCATGCGGGATCACCTCAACAAACTGGAGTCATTGCGATCTAGGTGCGGAAAGGAGATTTCCACTGAGGATATGGCCATCTGGTTACTTGCTTAGTTGCCCCCGAAATATGAGAGCTTCTATTCTTCACTTCTTACCTCAAGACGGATGGAAACCATTACCTGGGATGAGCTGGTGCCTATGGTCCTTGATCAGGAGAGCTGATTCAAGGATTCTTCTTCCTTTTTTTTCCGAGAAAAGATCCTTTCATTAGTTATGTAAAAAAAACGCCCGTATGGCTACAAAAGAGATCTCTCCTGCTCCTAACAGAGAGAAGAGCAGTGAATACATCATGGCAGCCCGGGAGACTCTCCCTAGGTGCTGCAAAATACAAGCATCAGTCTAAAGGACTGAGCGGCTAAATCATACAATGGGGGGGGAAAGAGCCAAACAGGTGGCCTGTAGTGCCAACGGGGGGATCCCGTGTGTAGGGTGTAGAACGGGCCGCAGCGCCAAGTGGTATGAAAGGCCTGGCGCCGTAAAATCGCCTCATCCGAGTCTCCCCGGATGCGGTCGTACTGTCCTCGCAGGGTGTGGATCAACTCCTGCCAAATCCCCCGAACAGTCTCTGCTGGTGGCTCTAATCTCCCCTCAAAGGCCGTGAAGCACCGGGCCCTCCAGGTGAACCAGATGGTGAGGCTGCTGAGGAGCTCCCATCGTAAATCCCTCTCCTGTGTCCAGCTGGCGGACGAGAAATCCGGTGCCGGAACCAGGCGAGGCTAGCCCCTAATAAATCTGATGGCCTGACTGCCCTGCTCCATCTCATAGCCCATAGCAGGCCCTGACGAAGTCGACCAAGCAGCGGCACCCCACGTAAACATACCCTCTGGAGAGAGGGGGGCTAGAATACGCAGCATCCGCAGCCAAATCTGCTGTGCCTGAGGGCAGTCCCAAAGGCAATGTCTCTGTGTCTCCATAGGGTGGCCGCATCGGACGCAGGCCGCCGGAAGACCGCTGTAAACAAGCCAAGTGCCAACTGCTGAGCCCCTGTGGGCGACCAGCCACTGAAAAGCCGAGATCCTGCGGGCCTGTCGACTAGCCCAGAGCCGAGCCCAGAAATCCTCCAGGAACTCCTGTGATAGTCCCTGCAATCGCCAATGCCCCGCTGCCGCTGGAGAAACCGTCCTCCTCGCCGTCAAAATGTGCCGTCCCAGCCGAACAGTATACTGGAAAAATGTGATCTCTGTGGCCTCAAGGGATGCATAAGGATCATGCCACTCGTACTCTCCGGGGTCCCACTGTAGCCGGGCCAAGGGGCGCGCTGCATATGCCCATATACGCCAATCCGGGAGCACGTCAGCAGGGTCGGGGTCAATATGCCACTTCCGAGAAGCGGCAGCCACTACCCGAATCCTCTGAAAGGTGCACTCTGCAACCAAAGGCGACTCCACCTCCACTCTCTGGAGTCGGCCCTCATCCTGAATCTCATAATAGAGGCATCTGCCATCCTCAGTGCTAGCTCTAAAAGCAATAAGGATCTCCAACTGTGTAAAGGCTCCCATCCACCGTGGGGCCACTGGCTCGAGAGGTGTGAACCACTCCTCTGTAAGTGCCTCCTGAATATCATCCCTCATAATCAACCCCCCTCTGAAGTGACTCAGCCTCTCCACCTGGGTCTCCTCTGGTAGACTGCAGAAAGCCTGCCAGTCTCCAAAACTACGAGCTGGGCCTGCCGCTAAAGGTCCCCAGGCTAGACGAGGCCGAGAACCCAGCATATGACCCTGCTCCGTACGAACCGCTGCGCTCCAGATGAGCGGCTGCCTGGCCCGCTCCTCAACACAAGACGGAGGCCGCTGAGAGAGCCCCGGTCTCAGCAGCTCCCAAGCTCTCAGGATACTCAAAGCAAATCTGTCCTCCCATCCTCTACTGAGGCCTGTCCTCCTCATCTCTATGAATATCCAGCGAATCTCTGGTGCCCAAGTACCCCCTGCAGGAGGCGCCCGGGCCTGCAGTCGCTGCAAGAGGAGCTCTTTCCAAGGCTCAGCACCTGGAAGCAACCCCCGAACAATAAGCTTCCCCAATAAGGCTCTACTCTGATCGACTGGATCTATAATGCCGAAACCGCCCTGAGCCAGCGGAAGTGTAATAACTGCCCATGCAACCTTTGCCCGAGCTGGCTGACCGTCCCGCCCTGACCACAGAAAGTTCCTGATCAGCCTCTGTACCTGGCTGATGCAAGAGCTCGAGAAAATCCAGCAAGACGTAATGTACCACATAGTCGCTAACAGCACCTGATTTGCCACCACCACCCTCCCAGCCAAGGATAGTCGAGCTGTACTCCAATACAATAGCTTCTTCCGAATGCTCAGAAGAAGCGGGGCAATCTGCTGCTCAGGTGACAAATCGAGGCCAATCTGGCATCCCAAATACCGCACTGCTGTGCCGGGAGGAATCCATCTAAAACCGGGGTCCGGACTCCATGCCGGAGTGGGAGCACTACTGATCCAAAAGGCCACTGTCTTGCGCCAATTGATCAATGCTCCCGAAGCTGCACTAAAAACCTGGAGCGACTGCTCTGCCCGAATAAGATTGGCCTCTTGGCCATGCAAAAATAAGCCCGTGTCGTCTGCAAACTCAGCATCAAGCAAATCCTCCCCCCGGACTGGGAGCTGAAGTCCTCTCAAACCAACCTCCTCTGCCGTCAAATACATACTCATAGCCTCCGCAAAGAAGAGAAAAAGGAAAGGGGCGAGAGGACACCCCTGACGGACTGATCTGGTCAGCTCAAAACTCGGCCCCCGACCTCCTGCAATCAGCACCTGGCTGCGAGCTGTGGAATACAAAGCTGCCACCCCTCTGATCCATCCTGGCTCAAAGCCCAGGCGTAGCATAGTGCCCTCTAAGAATCCCCAATCAACTCTATCGTATGCCTTCTCAAAATCGAGAAGCATCACGACCAAGTCCTCGCCAAGAAACCTAGCTCGGGCCGTCGCCTCCCAGAAAGTAAAGATGTTGTCAAGGATACTGCGCTCCTTGACAAATCCTGTCTGAGTAGCATGAATCAACTCCCCCAGGAAGGGCTGGATCCTCAAACTCAAGGCCTTTGCCAAGACCTTGTAGACAGTATTGAGGATCGTAATAGGCCTCCAATGCCGAATATCATCTGATACTCCCTCTCCCTTGGGGATAAGATAGATCAAGCCCTCGGAAAAGCTCTGCGGCATCACCCCAGTGTCCAAAACATGCTGAAAGCCCCTGCGGAGGCCTGGCCCCAAAAGGTCCCAATAGCGCATAAAAAAGGCCGGCGTCAGTCCGTCCTCCCCTGGGCAACTATGTCGCGGCAGGACCCTCAAGGCCTCGGCAAGCTCAATCTCTGACAGAGGCGCACCTAGAACTGTGCGCATATGGTCTGTGACCCTCCTCTGCACATGGGCCCACACAGTCTGTCTGCATACATCTCGATCCTCAGTGGCTGGCTCCGCTGAAAGCAAGTCACGATAAAAAGCAGTGGCAATGGCTCTGATCTCCCCGAGCTCAGTAGCTATCGATCCATCCGGTCTACCAAGCTGGCGAACCCCTGCTCGCGCATGACGGGGTCCAGTGATCTCAAAAAACTCCCCAGTCACTCTATCACCAAGCTGCGTCCACTGAGAGGCCTGACGACGATAGTAAAACTCATGTCTCTGCTCCTCTGCCTCTCTAATCTCCTGGCGTGCCTGGCTCAGCTGGGACGCCACCCACTCACATGCAGGCTGCTGCTCCTGAAGGCGCTGTAGCGAAGCAAGGCTGCGTCTCAGCCGTTGCTCCCGCTCGCGAATCTCTCCCAGTCGTGTCAAAGCTGCAGCGTGTAGAAAAGAGCTAAGATCAATGAGTCCCTGGGCACACTGGCCCGCTGCATCCTGGTCAGAGCACTGACTATCATGCCAGATCCTCTCAATGTCCTCAGCGAGACTGGGGTCTGCAAGTACCCTCTCTGGGATCCTCAACTGCAAGCTGGGCTCCCGTGTCCCCTCCTCCAAAGTCAGTATAACTGGCGCATGATCTGAAAATGAGGTGCCAGCAAGAATGCCGACGGAGCCCCCTCGCTCCCCCAACCAATCGCCCACATAAAAGCGATCAATCCGAGATAGATTAGTCCCTCCCTGCCGGCGATCCGACCGAGAGAAACTAAGACTGTCCTGAGACCGGGAGAAAGCCCCATGCTGCCATGCATCAGTGATCCTCAGTGTCATACAAAACCGGTCCCAAGCTGCAAGCTCCGTGCCGTGCACTGTAACATGACTGCCTCCCACCCTATCTGCCGGGTCCTCAAGCATGTCGAAGTCTCCCCCAACACACCAATGTGCGGCCTCTGGCAATGCATCTGTAACCTGAGTCCAGAACTCTGCTCTGGCACTAGCATGATTGGGCGCATAGATGTTGAGCACACCCAATAGCTCATCATGCATCCTCAGAATGACATACTGTGCTCTACCAGGCACAATGATCCCTCGATCCACAATGGCCTGCCGCCATGCATCTGCAATAACCATGCATACTCCTCCCTGTCCACCCAAAGGACCAAACCCTGCAGACCAGAAAGTGTCCCATCTACCAGGCATCACCGAACCATATCTCCGGATCCTGCTCTCACCCAAGTGGTGCTCCTGCATCATCAGAATGTCAATGCTGCCACCAACCAGGCATCTCTGTAGCTCCTGCCTCAAGCAGCCTCGATAGCGTATAAAGTGTGCTCCGCCAAGGCCCTGTACATTCCATGAGATGATCCTCATGGATGTCCTACTGAGGTGGATGCTGTCTCAGCCGTGCGGCGGGCCTTCGCAAGCGGCTTGGATGGAGAGTAGTCCCCATCCGAACGGCTGCGAGTCTGCCCACCCGGTGTACTGCAAGAATCCCGGATCAGGCGCCAGTGGCTGTGACCCATGGCGACTGCCTCCTGCTCTGACATAGTAACCTCGTGAATACTCACATATCCTGGGTCGCGTGCCAAATCTGCAACTATGCGCACGACCAAATGCCGAATCCCGGATGTATCCACACTCCCGGGATCCAAGACAAAATGAGCCAACTCCCAAAGTCGGCCTAGCACATCTGTAACCTCCAAATCGCTCATGTGATGAGAAAACTCAACTGCCTGAGTCTTCAACGTGCTGAGAGCGAGCTCTAGAGTCCACTCCCGGTCACAAGGTCCACATAGAGGGAACGAGAAGGCCACCGCTGAGTCTAGTGCCTCCTCCCCGCGGGCCGGAGGTATCACTACATGCACTCGGATGGGTGCTGGCTCATGGGGGCCCTCTGCTCCAAAAAGCCGTGTGAAGGTATAATCAAACGCCGCCGAGCGCTGTCGAATGCCGAGGCGACTCAGCCGACTGCGGATAGATGAAATCCGTGAGGCCCTAATCGGCATAGGTCTCCTCTGTGATGCACGAGCGAGGTCAGTGCTCAGCGCCCTCCGGACTGCAGGTGAGCGCCAGGGAGCTGCCAGGACCTCCCGGGAAGGCGAGGCGGGCGGAGGGGGAGGAGGGGGAGGCGAGGGAGGAGGAGAGGGAGCCGCTGCCGAGACCGGAGCGGGGGCGGGAGGAGGCGATGGTGGAAGCGAGGCGGTGGGAGGGGATGGGTGTGGGGGAGGTGAAGGAGGGGGAGCTGGCATCTCCTGGTCCTCGGTCGCTGCAGGGGTCTCCTCCTGAAGGGGAGCAAATCTGTTCCTCACGGGAACCCAGTGAGGCTGAGACTGTGGCTGCTGCTGCAGCGGTACCTGGGCGTGCTGCTGTGGCTGTCTCCCTCGACGGCGCCCCTGTCCAGGCTGCCACTCCGAGGTCTCTGTGGCCTGAGCAGGTGTCCCTGAGGCAGCCTGCCGAGCCGAATCTGTGGGCGGGCCATCCGTGGCCTGCTGCTGTGGTGAGGGCCGAGGTCTCCTGCGAGGGCAGGCCTTGGCCAAATGACCGACCTGCCTGCAAATGAAGCACTGGTTCGGGAGCCCCGAGAACTCCACTCTCTGATCTATCCACCCCCCCCCTATCCTAGGTAGCTGAATGACCTTAGGAAGGGAGGAGATGTCAGATACCAACACTCTGACCGAAGGTAGCCCAGCTGCTCTGGCCACCACTGAAGCTGCTGAGGGGCCCGTCTCAAGAACCGAGCCCACCAATGCTCCGAGCCTGGAGAGGAGCGGAAGATACTCCCGGCGGAGACCAGGGAAACAAACTGTAATATGGAAGAGGCGCTCTCCCTGCTCCGCCGCAGCTGGGTCAAATCCATGCTGCCAAGGCCTGAAGAAAGCCCGAGCACCCCTGATATCCAGAGGACTCATGGCAAGGACCTTGGCAACGCTCTGGGCGGCCTCGAACTCGATCTGATAATGTCCCCGGCCCAAGAGCTGTACATCCAGGATCTTGCCCACATCTGCAAGAAGGCGAGCCTGAAGTAGATCCCTGATCTCCCCTCTGCTGGGGCGAGTGCCGACTATACGGCAGATGGTGGAGTGAGCCTGAAGGCGTTCCACCTCTGCGGTGAGGCTCGCTTCCTCTTCCGGCGAAAGAGAAAGCCTGATGGGGATGACCTCAGGGGCGGGCGAGGGGGCTGCGGAAGAGTCCCTCTGAGGCGAGGCGGGAGGAGTCTCCATCAGAGTCTGAAGCTCAAGCGAAGGCGAGGCGAAAGCGGAAAACCTGCAAGAAGCGGGCTGCACACCAAGAGGCGGAAGGACGGATGACGATGAGGAAAAAAAACAAAAACCCCCAAGGGGTGAAAAGCAGCACGACAGAGGAGGGAGGGGGGGGGCGGCGAAAAAAGGAGGAGAGGCCCAGAGGGGGGGGCGGCGACAACGCGAGAAGGAGGGGGGCGGGGCGCTGCTGAATGGAGGCGGGCGTGAGGAGGCGAAGAGGCGGGGGGGCGAACAGGCGGCAGCGGGGGGGGATGGCGAACAGGCGGCAGCGGGGAGGGAGGGCGAAATGGCGAAGAGGGGAGGGGGGCGAACTGGCGAAGAGGGGGGGGAGGCGCAGCGGCGAGGAAGGAGGGGGGGGGAGGCGCAGCGGCGAGGAAGGAGGGGGGGGGCGCAGCGGCGAGCAGAGGAGAGCAAGCGGGGGGCGGAAGGAAAAAAGGCGCGAGGAGGAGGGGGGGGGAGCGAAGGTGCGCAGAGCAGGGTGGAGGCGGGAGCTTCAGCGAGCGAGCAAGATCCTAAGCACAAAAAAGTTATGTCAACATTCTAAAATTGTGAAGACCTCAAGGATTCTTCTTCAAAGAAAGGAAACAAGACTTTCATTGAAGAGAGAGGGGGAAAGCCTAAAAAAGGCAAAGGTGGGGCACCTCCTTCTAAGGACTCTAAGGACTCCAAGGATGCAAAGATGAAGGTGTCTTCAACTTCTAATTCTTCTGGCAACAAGAAGGTTTGTGATTATTGCTCCAAACAGGGGCACTTATGGCAACAATGCCGGAGTCACATGCAGGATTTGGAAGGGAAGTCAAAGAACAAAGGGGCAAGCTCATCCGCCAAAGTTGTGGAGGAGTCGGCTTTCGTCACCCTGATTGATCTCGAGTCTAAGACTCCCCCTTCAGTGGTTGAGCAGGCTTTTCCTTCTTGTTCCTGTTAGCAATCATCTCCTGTATGTACACTACACCAGGGCCTCTGTTGTGGGCGTGCCCGCTCAGTTTTGGTGTCTCCCCATTTTTCCTCACTCTCCATGTATTTTTTCCCATTTTTCTGAGGTGTGGAGGGTTGTCGGCTGATTCTGTTGCTGGCCAACTTGTTGATTTTGCTACTGACTCCTTCTGGTGACCAGGCCGACTGCTGGCACCTTGCCGACCAGGTGTTTTTTGGTCGTGTGCACACTTGGTGCTGGTCGTGAGCCGTGGCTGCTGTCGGCCTGTTTTAGACTAGCCGACCAGCAACTTGGGGCCATATAAAATGGCCCCTTGCCCCCCCCCCCCCCCCCCCCCAACACTCTCAGTTGGGTATTGTTGTACCGGATCTTGAATATAGTGCAGAGTTCACACAGGCTCACTTTCTCTTCTGTGTTTTCTCTTCACACAGTTCAGCATTTTTCCTGCTGGTGTTTCTCTTGCATTTGCTCATCTTCATATTGGTGTCATTCTTCACTGCTTGCTTAGCATTGTTTGCTACAGTCCCTCACATACGAGGTCTTCTTCCCCTCTTGCTCGGGACATGTATTCTTGGTTGATGATATTGAGAGCAAGACTATACATGTGTTTCCTCTCCATCTCTCTCGCTCTCGCTCTCTCTCCTGTGTTTCCACCTTTCCTTCTTTCGCTGTACATTCTATCACTCCGTCCTCTTCCGCATTGCTAGCGGTTCTCCTCAGCGGTTCTCCCACGTTTCTTTCAAACCCCACAATTTCTCACGTTCGGGGTTTTGGATCAAATGCATTTGTTCTGGCCGTGATGTGTAGCCTCAGCTAGACAGCTTGTTGACTCGTGTTTTCAGCTCCTATAGCCTGTAGACCTGCATTTTCTCTTCAACACTAATTAAAGACTGTTTGTTGACCTCCTATTTAGGGTTGAGGACATTGTAGCCAATGGTATCAACCTTGCTTGCAAGAGAATAATGAAATAACGGGCACACCCTTATATAGGATATATGGCGCTGGCCAACTGCATCATAACAGGCATTCTAGGCCCTAGGGGTGGTCGATAGTGGAAAAGGTGCCTCTTCGATGCTTTCTCCCAAGAGCCTATACATTAGGCCCTTGGCCATGGCCCAGGACACCCAAACCACCATAACTCCCAGGTGTGGGTGGCCAATGGGCTATCCTAGGCAAAAATGGGTGACATTTACTCATTGCCCCATAATCTGTGGTGGTGTTGTAATATGCGGAAGCTTCAGAGAAGAATCGGTAACTTCAAAACTCAGAATTCAGCACTCTTTTCGCGACGAAAATTAACGCACAAACTGAAAGGAGATGTGCAGAAAATAGAGAGAGAGAGAGAGAGAGAGAGAGAGGGAGAGATGGAGAGGACACAGTATTGGGTCCCAATTGCCCTTGACCTGAATCCTTCCCCTCTTTGCTTAGCACCCTCTTGGCTTTGTCTAGCCTCTTATGCTTGAGCTCTTGGTGGAGAATGAGATGAATGAATGGGATTATCGGCAATTCTATTTATACTACCCCATCAGGAGCAGTCGGCCAGTGCTACTGCAGTCGGCCAACATTAAATGCTCCCACAACTAGAAAATACACCAATAAATACTATAAAATGCTGCGCATCACTTTGATACTTGGCTGGGCACTTGCGCACATGGGAAATAGGGCTGGGCACTTAGGCGTCTGCTGCCAGGGAGGCTGGGCACTGAATGCCCCCTGTTTTGGAGGCTGGCCAGCCTGTATGGGCTGCCCCAAACTTGCCTTAAACCTCTCCCAGGGCTGGATAACCAGTCGGCTACCCCTGGCCTGCCCCTGGGGCTGTCCTACAGCCCCTCCATGGCTGGTGGGTTCAGCCTGGGCCTTCCTGGCCCTCATGGGGGGTGGTTCCACACCATTCCCATGCCCACACTAAGATCCGGGGTAGCCCTATGGGCTGGCCCCTTGTCCTAACCACTATCTACTCAGTGATCTGGCATCCGGTACCATACCAGATACACAGAACCACTGACATCATTCTAGAGGGAGACTCAACGCGGACTGGCACTGTTTCATGTGCAGGACAGTGCACACCTGACCTTGGACTCATGTGCAGGACAATGCACACCTGACCTCGGACGACTGAGATGGATCCCTGGCTGACTCATCCCGGACTGGGCTCACATGGGACCAGTTCACCATCCCAAGTCCTGCACCTTCTGTACAGAAATGTCTACGTGGCATCAAGTGCGGGATGCACGTGACATCCCCTTCTGCTTAACTTGACGTGCTTAACTTGACGGAAGCTGCATAGCCTCCAAATAATCCGTCAATAATGCCGGATAGTCTTCGAAAAACTCTTTGTCAAGCCATACCGCTTCATGGGTTTCTCGGTCCTGAAACTTCGTGAGGAACTGTCGTAGTCTTCCGCCTGAGCCATGCTTGAAACGGTGTAGAAGGATCTGTTCTGGAACCATAACTTCTGCTTCATCCACAATGTCTGGTTCCGCTTCGTCTTTGACCTCTGAAGGGGTTGGTGGACCTGCATATGGCTTTAACCAACTGACATGAAATACATCGTGCATAGTCCAACTCAGAGGTAGCTTTAACTGCATAGACACCTCATTAATCTTTTTCCTGATGGGAAAAGATCCGAAGCTCTTGAAAGACAACTTTGGGCATCGCTTACCCACCTGTTTCAATCGTTGCTTCATAATCCGAAGATAAACCCAATCCCCTTCCGAAAACTTCAAATCCCTTCGGTCTTTATTGGCCTGTCGAGTGTAGGCCTCTTGCGCTTTAGCCAATCTGTCTTTTACTGACTCTAAGATCTCCTGGTAAGACTCCGTCACTCTGTTCACCTCCGGTACTGAAGACGAAGTCCTGGTTAACAACAACTGGAAAGGTCTTCCAAACGCTGCCTCATATGGAGTCCTGCCCATAGCTGAAGAAAAAGAGTCATTCAAAACAGCTTGAACTAAAGGCAAATACGATTCCCACTTACCTTGTTGATCGTGGACATAACACTTCAGCACATCAAAGGCCAACTGGTTGTATATTTCGGTCTGGTCGTCTGTCTGTGGGTGGAATGCACTGGAAAAATTCAACTTAGTACCAAAATTATCAAACAATGCCCTCCAAAAATGACTGGTAAACTTGGCATCTCGGTCTGACACTATGGTTCTAGGAATCCCGCCAATTGGGTACCAATGCCAAATGAACAACTGGGCAACATCCTCGACGGTCACATTGGCCCTGCAAGGAATAAGCATAACAAACTTGCTAAACCTATCAACAAGAGTTAAGCACTGCGTATTACGCTTACTCGGACTGGGAGGCAGATTCGTGACAAAGTCCATGGAAAAAAGGACCCTCAAGAATTGGCAAGGACTGTAACAACCCTATCTTCTTTCCACGAGAAGCTTTCATCTTTTGACAAATGTCACAGCGTTGTACACATGTAAACACATCACGCCTCATCTTTGGTCAATAGTATTGCCGTTCCAATTTCTCCAGAGTCGAATTCATGCCCCTATGACCACCTGTAATGGCGTCATGGGCATCATGGAGAATAGCTGCCCTGAACGACTTCATGACACACAGTCGGCCTTTGTAGAAAAGCCAACCATCGCGTATCAAAAAGTGGCATGGTCCTGTGGCATCCAATGCCTGTTCCCACTGAGTACCGAATTTCTCGAAATCCGCGTACGTGTGCTTCATGTCCTCTAGTCCTGTACCAACAAAGTCAAGTCTAGTGGTCTGAATCGTAGACACTTGTCCCTTCCTGCTCAAAGCGTCGGCCACTGGATTAGCCTTTCCTGGAAGGTACTCAATCATACCACCGAACTGCTGGAATATCTGACTCCAGCGGTGTTGTCGATCACTCCACTGTGCACTTGGCATCGTCTGAATCCAGCGTAATGCCTGATGGTCAGTGCGAACCTCGAAGTCACGGCCATACAGAAAATGTTTCCAATGTTTCAAGGCTTGTATAACTGCTAGGAGTTCACAATCATAGACTGAGTAGTTCTTCTCAGCGGACAGTAACTTACGAGACATGTAAGCTACTGGATGACCATTTTGTTGCAATACACCTCCAATTGCGATGTTACTCGCATCGGTGATCACCTGAAATGGTTCGTCCCACGAGGCAAGTACTAAACAAGGCGCTTCTGATAAAGCCACCTTGAGGTTCTAGAATGCCTCCAACGCTCGTGGAGTCATTCGAATCTTCTGCCTTCTTGTTTTTACTCCCTTTAGCAGATCGGTGAGATCTGCCGAGAGGTCAGAAAACTTGTCGATGTGGGTGAAATATACCTGGCATATACCCACAAATGATCTGATGTCATAGGCTGTCTGAGGTACTTCCCAGTTGACAATCTCGCCCACTTTAGCCGGATCAAGTCGAATGCCTTCAGCACTAATTATATATCCCAAGTAATGCACCTGGAACAGATAAAATTCGGACTTCTTTTCATTGACGTAGAGCTCGTTACTTTCCAGCAACTTAAGGACTTTCTCCACATCAATGTCATGCTGCTCAACCGTAGCTGAAAATATGAGTATGTCGTCCAGAAATATGAACACACACTTTCCAATCAAATCTCGGAAAACACGCATCATCATGCGGTTAAATGTAGTTGGGGCGTTCGTCAAGCCAAATGGCATGACCACAAATTCATAGTGGGCTCGTTCCATACAGAAGGCTGTCTTGAGGATGTCCCCCTCCACAATCCGCACCTGGTGGTACCCACTCTTTAAATCCAATTTTGAGAACACCTTTGCTCCATTCAACCTCTCGAGAATATAATCAATTCAAGGCATCGGGAATCTACTCTTGATAGTCAACTTGTTGAGTGCACGATAATCGACACACAAACGGGAAGACCTATCTTTCTTCTTGACAAATAAGATCGGTGCTGCAAATGGCAACACGCTGGGGCGGATGAAGCCAGATTGCAACAATTCTTGGAGTTGGCGGTCCAACTCCGATTCCATTGCCTTGGAAAGGCGATACGGAAACTTGCTCGGGGGTTCCAAGCGTGGGAGGAGGTCAATCTTGTGGTCCTCCAATCTGGACGGGGGGAGCTAGGGAGGGAGGCTGTCCCGAATAAAAATCTTTTGGAACTTTTCATGGAGAACCGAGTACTTCTCGGAAGCACTGGCCACCGTCTAGGCTGTCTGGTTGTAAATCATCGCACACTGTGCGCCTTTCTTGACTGCTCACTTAGCCTGTAAGTGGCTTATGAGCGAAAAGTTCGAAATTCCTAGCTCACACTTAATGGTCACTGGGGCGTTTGACACATTCCGATCGATCTGGAACGTGTGCTTGTCCCACTTGACATCAGGAAGAAACTTGTGAAACCACTGAATAACCAAAATTATGTCTGCTCCGACAAGAGGGGCAATCATAAAGTCACACAAAAACTCTATGCCCTAAATCACTAACTTAGCACCTAGAGCTTCATACTTGACGCTCGTTGTCATGCCTGTGCTAAAACCCTCAACCTGTTTGTCCACCGAAGTTAGCTTGAAACGGGCACGTCTAGCGGCCTGTTCCGTGACCACATCCTCCGTACTACCGCTGTCAAACAAGACGACTCTCTGGCCACCTATGTAGCCAAAGGACTTGAGCAATTCGTTGCGCTCATACTCTTGGTCATGGGCGCCCTTCTGCTTATCTTCGAGCTCCCGGCTAATAATTGCTCCAACTGAAGCACCGGGGTTTGAAGAACTAGGGGTAGCCGCTGGGGTCTGTGTGGGAGCTGAGCTCACCACAAAAAGCTGTGGAGGCGACGGCAGCGGGCTTTGGAGGCTTCTTAGAACAATCTCGAGAAGTATGTCCTTTTGTATGACAAAAGAAACATCTACCCTCCTTGTACTGAGAAAGTTCCTCAGCACTTAACTTGCCACCTGTCTTGCCTGCCTTCGCTTTCTGGTCTGGAGTAAGCTTAGACGCATTGTTCGAGTTCTTGGAGCCAGAGGCTCTTGGGCTCTGTCCTGGGGAAGACCCCGTTTGGTTCTGGTTTTTGCTCCCCGAGGCGGTAGCCCTGGGAGAAGCCGGCTGGGAAGTCTTGGGCTTGCCACCATTATGTTTCATTTTTGCACTCTGCGCAAGCGAGAGTGCGTCCTCAAAGATGGTTGGCCTAAACATACGCACCTCCCATTGGATTTGCGTGTCCAAGCCATACAAAAACTGCCCTTCCTTGTCCGTATCAGATAAGCCTAATTGCAAACATAAAGTCGAAATTCTATTGGCAAACTGAAGGACTGGTTGCGCGTTCTGACGCGCTCCCCTGAACTTATCTTCGAGTCACTCAAGGTGGTGGGGCGGTAGAAACCACTGCTTAAGGTCGCGGACAAACTCGTCCCACACATAAGCTGCCATACCTGCTCTGGTGTGGGCATGAGCCCACTGAGTCCACCAAGGAATGGCCTCACCTTCCAAGTACCAACTGGCTAAGATCACTCTGTCAGTATCTGTTTTCCTAACTGCGGCAAAGTAAGCTTCAAATTGATGTAACCATGAGTAAAGAGTTGTGGGATCGTGTTGACCATTATACTTACTGAAGTTCATTTTCTCAGGAAAATGATTCGAGGGCGCCGCCGGTGTCAATCTGGCGTCCAATGCTCTGAGGTAACGCTCGTGTTCCACGCGTCGCATGGCGTCGTCTTCTCATTGTCAGATCTCCAATGCACGCATCTACAACTCAATCAAGGAGCTTGGCTGCAGTTGTGACCCCGCGAGAGGGTCCCTGTGTCGAGGATATGGTATCTGGGATACGGAAGGAGAGGGAGGAGGAGATGAAAAACACGACGCTGGAGAGCGGGTATGCTCCTCCAGAGCCAAGATCTGCGTCTTCTACTCATCCAACTTGGATGTCTGTTCTGTGATTGCTCGCATCATCTGCTGGAAGTTCCAGAGTCACACGGGGACGCGGGGACGGGCCGTAGGGACGCGGGACGCGGGGACGCGGAGACGGGGACGGCCGGGGACGCGTGGGACGTGCGGGGGACGCCGTGCAACACGGGGACGCCTGCAGGCGTCCCGGGGACGCGTTCCCGAAACGCGGGACGGGAAGGGGACGCGGTGAGGGGACGTCTCCAACGGCCAGAAACGGGCAGAAAAACGGCCAGAAACGGGCGGAAACGGGCGGAAACGGGCAGAATTCCAGCTATAAAAAAAGGCACAGTCTCTATTGCACCCACACTCGTTTCTCAAGCCTCATTGCTCAAGCTTCCAAATCCATCTCTCTCCAAGTTGTGCCAAGTTGTGCCAAGTTCCAACTTCCAAGCCATCTCTCTCTCTCTCTCTCTCTCTCTCTCCAAGCCATCTCTCTCTCTCTCCAACTTCCAAGCCATCTCTCTCTCTCTCTCTCTCTCTCTCTTGCACCCTTCTTCCCTCTCTCTCACACTATTCGTCATTCATGGCATCTCAAGGTGAAGGCGCCGCCGCCACATCTTCCGTTGCGGGCTCTTCACGAAGGAGGCCGGCGGTGCACACATGGTCATGGTGGGATGAGGTCCACTACGCTAGTCGTGGAGTGGGCGGTGGTTCAAGGGCATGGAATTGCAAGCTTTGTTCCTACAAGAGAAGTGGCGGCGCCAACAAAGTGCGAGCTCACTTTTTGCACGAGGCCGGTCATCAAGTGCAATTTTGCGCACGTGTTACTCCTGAGAAGCGAGCGGAGCTTCTTGAGAAGCTCAAGGTTTATGAGGTGGCCGAGGCGGCAAAGAGAGGGCGACATGTTGCCGTTGATTCTCATGATGTGGTGAGAGCACGAGAGCAACCGACGCGAATGGAGGTGGAGAGGAACCCAAATCTTGCTTCAAGCTCTCAACCATTCAAGTCCACTCCATCCACATCGGGTGCCTCCATTCCCATCCGCCGTCAATCCACTCTTAACGAGAATTGGAACCCAAAATTGAAGGATGAGGTGGATAGGTCGGTGGCTAGGTTCTTCTACCACGACCACATTGCGTTTCAAGCGGCACGGTGAGAGTCGAGACTCAATTCTCTTCACTCTTTTTTTTTTTAATGTCTCATGCTTCAAAGCATTTACATGGTTTTCCTTACTTGAAATAGGTCTCCTTACTTCCGTGAGATGGCCACAAAGATCGGGGAATATGGCCCCTCTTATGTGCCACCTTCATCGGAAAAGATTCGCACCACTTTGCTTGATAGGGAGAAGTTGGCCGTTGAGCAGGCGGCGGCGGATACAAAGGCAACATGGGAGACTAACGGAGTCTCTCTCATTGTAGACGGATGGAGTGACACGCGCAAGCGCTCCATCCATGGAGTGGTGGCCTACTCAAGGGGCAAAGTGTACTTCATCGAGTCACATGATGCGAGTGGCACTGGGAAGGCCGTGGATGTGCTTGCCGCGGAATGGGCGTCCACGATCGAGGTCATTGGGCCGGAGCTTGTGGTCGGCATGGTGGCGGATGGAGAGGCGTCAAATAGGGCAGCCGGGAGCATTATTGAGTCAATGTATCCATCCATCACAGTTTCTTTTTGCATGGCCCATTGTCTCAACAACCTCCTCAAAGACATAGGTGCCTTGCCATGGATTGCACCCACCATTGAGGAGGCTAACCAGCTTGTATCCTTTGTCCTCAACCACCAAAGGCTGCGACATGAGTTCTCTAAAAGGAGCACTCTTTCCCTCCTCAAGTATTCTGAGACAAGGTTTGCATACAACTTCCTCATGCTAGGCCGCTTGTCTACATGTGGCGGAGCCCTAAGAGGGCTTTTCCTTAGTGATGAATTTTCAGCCATGCCGCAGTCAAAATCGGCAACAGGGAGAACATGCCGAGATCGCGCCGATGATGCCGCTTGGTGGGAGAAGGTGAAGACACTTGATGCCTTGGTCAAGCCTATTGTTCACCTTCTACGAGTCATTGACGGCCGTGAACCATGTATCGGCAAGGTCTATGAGGCCATGGATCGCATGATCGAGTCACTCCAGCAGCTTGTGCCAGACAGGGCCGAGTTTGAGGAGATCCACTCATTATGTGAGTCCAGGTGGAACTCCTACTACTCCCCTCTTCATGCGGCTGCCTTTGTGGTTGATCCAGAGTTCCAGGGCAGAAAGCAAGAGGCCGACAAGGAAGTAAGCAGGGGATGGCGGATCATTTTGGAGCGCTTAGAGCCCGACCCTACCATCAGGCGGAAGATCAGAGACCAGCTATCTCAGTACAGGACGCGGCAGGGATCTTTTGGATGTTTAGATGCACAGCTTGACCGCCTCAAGATTGGGTCTCCTCTTTGGTGGGAGGATTACGGATCAGATGGGCCGGAGTTGCAGCGCTTGGCTATTCGCATCCTTAGCCAGGCTGTGAGCTCTAGTTGCTTGGAGCAACTTTGGAGCGTTTACAGTCACATTGCCTCTAAGAAGAGGAACCGCCTTGAAGTGCAAAGGGCAAGTGATTTGGTTTTTGTGAGCGCTAACTTGCGCATGCTATGTGCGACAGCAACAGGGAAGGCGGATCCCTTCACCGAATGGGAGATGGCACAGCAGGATCCTGCAGCTCAGGAGCATCTTGAGGAGGTAGAGGAGGAGCCACAGCCTGAGGGGGAGGAGGAGGCGTCAAATGGCATCGACGACTTCGACTTCCAAGCCTCCCGTCAGGCTAGCACTTCAGGAGCTTGAGGCTTGACTCTTGAGCCTTGAGCCATCTCACCTTTTTTGTGCCCACTGCCAATGGCCATGATCTATTGTGATCTATCTAGTATCCCTATTTTGTACCCACTCTTTTTTGTAACCCTCACTGCCCATGAGGCATGTACTTATCTCTTTGTATCTATCAGACTATCAATCACATAATCAGTGTGCCATCGATGTTTTATTAGCGCATTTTGCTCAAAATGACTCTTGTTTTTTTGTCTATTCGGTGTAAAATTTTGTTCAAAGTGTGTCTCTATATGTATGTCATGCATACAACTCCTAAATTGCTTTTAAAAAAGAGGTTTTTTTTTGCCGTTCCCGACCCCGTCCCCGGGACGGCACTTCCCCGTCCCCGTCCCCGTCCCCATGTGACTCTGGCTGGAACATGTCTATGACACTCAAGCCTGGTACCCTAGCTGGGCTGCCTGGTGCACTCTGGTCCCATGGTTCTTGGTCTCTCTCGTCGTCGAAGCTCACCATAGCAGGAAAATGCAATTCCTTTCTGGAACACAATCTGACCATCCACTATCTGTGTGGGAGACTTCCGGAGGCTTCCGGAGGCTAAAAACCAACCGTCCTTCGAGGGACAGGAGTCACTCCGAAATAGGTAGTCCACCGGCGTCTAAAAACCAACCACACGAGCGAGAAAAAATTCTAATTTCTTTGCTGAATCTTTGTACTTGAAGTAGGCTCTAATACCACTGTAATATGCGGAAGCTTTGGAGAAGAATCGGTAACTTCAATACTCAGAATTCAACACTCTTTTCGCGACGGAAATTAATGCACAAACTGAAAGGAGATATGCAAAAAATAGAGAGAGAGAGGGAGAGATGGAGAGGACACAGTATTGGGTCCCAATTACCCTCTGTAGGGCCCCCACCACGGATGGTGTATTTGCTTTATTAGAATGATGAGAAATATGAAAGAAAATACAACAATCTTGGACCTTTTCTTGGCTGGGAATTCCTTGCCCTTGACCTGAATCCTTCACCTCTTTGCTTAGCACCCTCTTGGCTTTGTCTAGCCTCTTATGCTTGAGCTCTTGGTGGAGAATGAGATGAATGAATGGGATTATGGGCAATTCTATTTATACTACCCCATCAGGAGCAGTCAGCCAGTGCTACTGCAGTCGGCCAACATTAAATGCTCCCACAACCAAAAAATACACCAATAAATACTATAAAATGCTGCGCATCACTTTGATACTTGGCTGGGCACTTGCGCACATGGGAAATAGGACTAGGCACTTAGGCGCCTGTTGCCTAGGAGGCTGGGCACTGAATGCCCCCTGTTTTGGGGGCTAGGCAACCTGTATGGGCTGCCCCAAACTTGCCTTAAAACCTCTCCCAGGGCTGGATAACCAGTAAAGCTACCCCTGGCCTGCCCCTGAGGCTGTCCTACAACCCCTCCATGGTGGCTGGTGCGTTCAGCCTGGGCCTTCCTGGCCCTCATGGGGGGTGGTTCCACACCATTCCCATGCCCACACTAAGATCCGGGGTAGCCCTATGGGCTGGCCCCTTGTCCTAACCACTATCTACTCAATGCATAGTCACAAGGGAACGGGAACGTTTTGGGGAACGGATGACTGTTTGGAACGGGAACGAAAAGCTTGAATAAAAGGGAACGGAATCGGGAACGCCACATCATTGCATAAATGTGTTTATAAATTTACTTTATATATCTGTAAATGCTTTGGAAAGAGGCATAGTAAAGAAAGAACCTCAAACCATCTCAGTAGTGGCCATGATAATGCATAGATGTGTTCTACATGATACATAGTTCACTTATATTTCTTACATGGTCTGCGGTGCCATTTTGGAACGGGAACGGGAACGGCTATCTCTATGGAACGCGTTCCCCCGTTCCAAGAGCTTGGAACGACGTTCCCTTGTGACTATGACTCAATGATCTAGCATCCGGTACCATACCAGATGATACACAGAACCACTGACATCATTCTAGAGAGAGACTCACAACGCGGACTAGCACTGTTTCACGTGCAAGACAGTGCACACCTGACCTTGGACTCGTGTGCAGGCCAATGCACACCTGCCCTCAGACGACTGAGATGAATCCTTGGCTGACTCATCCCGGACTAGGCTCACATGGGACCAGTTCAACATCCCAGGTCCTCCACCTTCTGTACATAAATGCCTACGTGGCATCCAAGTGCAGGATGCACATGACAGTTTTAGTACCTTGTAAAAGGGTTTGCACACACCGGGACCTATATATTTGATCCTGACTTGACAATGGGCACCCTACCAATGGCCTGACAAGTGACCAAGATGGCACGACATAATATCATACAAGAGGGTTGGTTACATACGAGTGCAAGACGGGCGCAACACTGACATGTGCCAAGCATGCACAATTCAAGTGCCTGGGATGACACAATGCATTACATCATAGAAGAGGGTTATAGGCTCGACACTCACGTTTGTGGAACATGCATGACTCAAACTACCCCTTGGTAATACACCGACAACTCATCCCTAGACAAGGACTCACAAAATGCCTGGTGACTGGCCTTAGGACCTTGCACTTGAGTTGGTGTAGCATGTCCATGGCATCCAAGTGCAAGATACATGTGACATCCCCCCATTTGGTATATCCCAAATGCACCTTTTTGGGATCTCTCTCCCATAGTTACGAGACGTTTCATAAAATTTCATACAGGTTTTTGAATGAAACATTTCATTGGGGGTGAGGTCTAAAGTAGTAATTTGACAAGGTATCAACATAGAATAGCAGAAACTAAGCATTTACTTTAAGGATAAATGGATATATGGCTCTAAAAAGATGCATTATGGATTGCAAAGCTGAATCTAGATTCTATTCACAATTCACAAATCAAGTCTGAATTGACCAATTACAAGTTAAAACAGTAAACACCAAATGTCATGAAGCATGCCTCATGACTATGCGTACAGGCCATTGGGAGCAGGCACAGCTTTGTAAATTATGTGAAACAGGGGAGCTAAGATAAAGGAGCACTACCTGTGTGTGAAAAAAGTTTTTTTTCCAGCCCTAAAAAGGGAATTTACTGGGCTTTATTGGTTTTATTTTTGTCTTTGCTGCTGGCCGACCAGCACTCCCTCATACTATATATAGGTTAGCCTCATCATTCATCATCGTGTACCACTTCTTGACCATATCCGGTACCATTTGCTGCTGCTGTTGCCGCTGCCGACGCGCGCACCACATTGCTTTATCATCGCCTAGCAGTACAGCACCTCAGCGTTTACTGACCACACCTTCGGACAGCAGCCCACTCTTTGCTACAGGCCACACCGTGGGACAACAACCCTCTGTACTACATTCAGTACATCAGCGTTACATATCTGTTCATGGGACAGCAGCCCCCTCTGCTACATAGATTACATGAGCGTTACATATCTGATCATGGGACAGCAGCCCTCTCTGCTACAGTAGAGCATATCAGCGTTTTATCTTCAGCTCTTGGGACAGCAGCCCTCTCTCCTACACAGAGCACAACGTTTTTCCTCAGCTCACACCATCAAGACAGCAGCCCACTCTCTGCTACATCAACCATCGGGACAGCAGCCCACTCTCTCCTTATCTTCACCACCGGGACCACTCAAGACGGAAGCCCTCTCTGCTCTTCGCCCTTCAGGTACGCAGCACCCTTCTCACCAGAGCCTGCACCCTTCAGCCTTTGACACCAACCACCTCTCGGAGTGCTTTGCCTCACATCGACCGTGCTTCTGCTCCAACATCATCTCTACTTCTACACTACGCTTCTTCTACTCATAGTCACCTCACATCAAAGGGCTCTTGTACATATGTTCACTCACCATTATATATAGACTCACCCACCTATTTCATGCTTGCTCTGATCTCTCGTACATCAGGTCCTTTTGCAATCACAGCCTGCTCAGATGTCCAATGTACCAAGAGATATGAGGGTTTTCACTCTCCCTTCAGGGAGGGGTTTGGCACCATCATGCGAGTGGTCCACTACAAAGATCAAAGATGCATCAGCCTGAATGCATATCAACTATAGGCCTTATTGAGACTACACAAAGGGCGTCGGGATCAGCAAGATACAACTCTTATCATCCATCACTGACTTCTTTGGACCTCACCAGCTAGAGGTGACAGATTATCAGCATCGTCGACACTCCAGGGGATTGAGAGACCATGGATGGGACACCCGCACCAACCATGAGAGTTCCCCAGACACGAGACCCACTGGCACCTCGCAGAAAAAAGCATGTGGTGGCTATGCGCTTGCTGTGCTTAGTGCTTGATCGTCAAGACCCTTTTCTCGCCACGCCACCAGTCATTTTATGGCACTTGATCTCCCCCCCCCCCCGACACACACACGAGTACATGCACATTGCTTGCACACACTGCATGTTGCATATTGTATGTACTACATTTCTTCAACGCTTTTGTATTTGCCATACTGATCTTCGAAGTCCATATTTTGGGCACAAGAGGAGGGTGTAGTGCAACCATCTCATCTCATGGAGACAGATACCAGTGTACTTAAGAAAGTGACCTTGTTAATCACTTTGGAGAGGCAAGCTTCATTTTGACAGAGATGATTGTTTCCATCATATTTCATGCAGACAGTAAACCCCATCAGGTGTGCTGCAGAACACATAGATCACATGTGTTTCACAAAGACGTTATCCTCGGTGGTAAGGCACAGGTCATGATCTTCCAGACTACACAAAAGGTAGTCGTATAAAGAATACCTTACGTTAGTTGCAGGCGCAACCAAGGAAGGCATGTGTCACAGCTAAGTCATGGACCATCACCATGTAGATATTTGCCAGGCAATGAAGGTGAGGCTGAGATCAGTGCACATACCGTTGGTTGTAGCGTTCAGATGCTCTACAGTGTCTTCCTGGGAGACCCAAGCCCGCAATAGGGAAAGGCTAACTGTTGATGAACTTTTCATACATACTGGTTAACTTCAGCCAAGTGAGGAGAGCGAAAGCGTGCATTACTTTACCCCAGCACACGAAGAGCACGCCGAGGGGGCGGGGATCGTCTTCTTTGCTAGCGCCCGCAGCTGCCATCGTACACTTGGACGGGCGGGATGGACTAATGACGACGATGCCTCTGTTCCTTCGCAAGGGAGAGAGCGCAGTGGCCACAAATGCGCAACACCTCGAAGAAACAGAAGACGAACCGAGTTTCAGCGGGAAGAGCACGCGACCTTGGCTATGGTTTAAAGACGAAAAGCTCGGAAGAAGAGCATCGATGGTGAACGCCATGTCGTCTCACCACACACAACGTACCAAATAATTAGATTATGTTTTAACATTTTTTTTAAACAAACATTGCAAAATAGATGCCCCACCAAAGAGTTGGAATCCTTGCCCTTCTTGGCCCGATCTCCACTTGGAGCATCCCCCACTCATGCACATGCTCTCGCCTGTCACGCTTCTCATCTCCTCATCCTCCTTTGCATTGCCCCCCTGCCTTCCCCTACTCCTACGCGCTACCTTCTGCCTTCCTACCCGCACCCTATCTCCTGTGCACCCCCACCTTCAGCACCACATGGAGTTCAATACACCCTAGCAGCTTCGGACCATGTGCGAAGCTTCAACCAAGCTGCGTTGCGTTACCCCCATGGCCCAGGTGTTTTTCACATGCAGCACAACTTTAACCCCACCTCCGACCCTCTTGCACTCGGTTATAGTCTGTTTTCCACACCTCAAGAAGAAGTACCCTGTCTAAGTGTTGGAATCCCTATCAACAACCACCACTTGGATGTTGGCACGAGTGGTCGGGATCCCTTCACTTCGTATATCAACATTTCCTCACCAAAGACAGTACCGCACATCATCTCTCTCGATGCCCCTCGGCGACCACATCCTTCAGCGAGGGTGGAGTACTCAAGCCTTCCTGGCCTAGGGTCATTTGTCATCATATGGGTCACCTCGCTAGAGCTTGCCCTCATCCCTAGTCTAGGCAAGCTTCGCACTACGTCCCTCCCCCCCACAGTGTGAAGAGAGCGACCCCTTCGACGAGACAAAGCCCTCACACCCTACCCACGAGCTCAGGGGGGGTTCACTATATGTAAACTCTATATATCACGTGCGTTTAAGGCCTAATTTAATCAACCCCTTATCTATAAATTTTTAATGAATAAAAGATACCCTTTTTCTATTCAATCTGTAAATACTCCCTTTAAATGGTACCCTTCGGTATGTAAAAAATGTGTAAATTTGGGATTTTAAAAACCCCTTTTGTTGAGCCCACGTGCTATGCTTACATATTTATGAGTGACTCCCCCAAGCCCACGAGGACGAGAATGGGAATAGGTGGTAAACGAACGACCAAGCGAAGGCAGCACCAATGCCTAGCCAGAGCAGCACACTACTACCATGCAAGACAGCTCGATGGGACCGAGGTGGGAACGGTCATGTCAGAGAACCGTTTCGAGCATTTATCTTAGAATCCCCCATCTGGAGTGGAGGTCCCACCCACCTCTCCCAGAGGGGCCCGGTGTCAAGTCTAGCCTAGGGATCGTGGAGTGGTTCAGCACCAATCTTCTCGATTTTTCGAAAACACCCCCCAAGGAGGATATAATCCCCCATCAGCAAGTGCCCTCTCAGAAAAAAAGGTAGATATCACCTTCCTCCTCTCCCACCCCCCAAGGAGGATATAATCCCCCATCAGCAAGTGCCCTCTCATAAAAAAAGGTAGATATCACCTTCCTCCTCTCCCACCCCACCCCCCCTCCTCCTTCTTCAACTCCCCCCCTCCCATCAGCAAGTGCCCTCTCATAAAAAAAGGTAGATATCACCTTCCTCCTCTCCCACCCCACCCCCCTCCTCCTTCTTCAACTCCCCCCCTCCCTTCCTTACCCAATGCTTCTCTCCTTTAATCCCCCCTCCCGCCCGCCTCTCTAGTGCACTCTCGCCTACCACTTGTAACCCCTAACCCTGGGAGGAGCCCCATTGGAGTTCCATTCACAAACTAATCCATCACTTCTCGAAGCCTATAGTAGCAAAGATGATTGTTGAGCCTAGAGCCTCTCGTCATGGGGGGTAGCATGTGGACCGCAGCTTCATTTAGATACCTACTATGTATGGGTGTCTTTGTAGAGACTTCGGTCCCTCTCTGAGTTTGTGTCATCTTTCACAGATCCTGACCGGCCACACTTGAGAGTGGTGTAGTGATCTCCTCCTTCCCACTGCATGCAGCAACAGAGCAAGAACGCAGTCTAGAGTTAGAGCTCTCTCATGACCTAGGAGACTTGCTCCTCACCGACATTGTCACTCACTTTTGGTCCTTGCCCCGCATGGAGCTTAGAGGATCAAGCCACGGGAACGAGGATGGCGGGCTCGAGCTCGCCATCCTTCGAACTGGTGGAGGTGATCCTCTTTGTCTACCTTCATGTATCGTTGGTAGTCCTCCTCCCCCCCTCCTATAGATACCTTACTGTGTGATAGCTAGAGTCTAGTTTATGTATACAATCGGGCAAAAGCGAAGTGGTCCCACAGGAAGCATAGGATCAAGGAACACCTCAAATATCTATGCACCAGGACAAATTGTGACTACTCAACATCCAAACCCTCGCCCAAGTCTCACATGATGGAGGGCAACTCAGACAGATCTCACCCCATTAGACCCCTTTAATGGGAATGGTCTCTTGGAACGTTTAGAGATTCCTTGTGAGAGCTGCAAGGAGCTTTATGGCCACATGATAGTCAACCGAGCCTTTACATACCCAAGAGCTTGATCCAGGATAGTCAAAGCCTTTGCATATCCATGAGATCTGCAGAAAACAAAGTGAGTGTGCAACAAACACAAGTTGCAATTTGTGGCTCAAGGTAAGATCCAACAACACATACTTTGACAAGGCTAAGGTAAGCTCTTGACTTGAACATATTTGACACCGCCTATCGAGAACTAGCCTAGGGCTTAGATCCACCATTATCTATCCATTCCAACCTATTGGGATCGCCCAATATTGCTTGATGTTGATTAGGAGGTCACATTTTGAAAAACATATAGTTTTAGAGCCATTGGAAGTGTTCGTCTGCTGCTTTTGATTCTTCTTTTGAAGTTTATTTCTATCAGAGCATTCTGTTTTCGTCAATTGGTAGGGCAAAACCTTGGTTCATTAGTGAATTGCATGAAATTAGGGCCCAAGAGGCTTAGATTTCATTTCGACCACGCACTAGCCTGCACCATCACATGTAGGATGATAGCCTAATCTTCTGAGACAGCACTGGCCCTAGCATATGAGGAGACATGATAGGACCTTTCCCTTCTTCTCTTTCTCATCACAATATCATGACAGCCCATTAGCAATCCCAATTGGAGGAGGCCCACATGCCCCTATAAGAGGTGGGAGATCATCAACAATATAGAAACATGGCACATTTGGCATGCTCGATGTGACTACCACGCCACCTATTGAGTCCATCAAGAGCATATGGATGGATATTATACACACCTTCTTCGTGGTGGCTGGTGGGAGAAGCTTTAAGGAGGCTCTTAGCATATACATAGTGCCAGAGAGGCTTTTCTAGAGTTTTGAAGTAGTGGCCCTTTCCTTAAGGTTAGAGACAATGAGGTTACTTGGCTTTATATGTCACTTGTTAAGCTATTCCCCCTTCCCTGTTGAGATGTCAAGCTCAACATGAGCTGACACTTATGATGGGTGACCGTTTTCGCCACTTACATCACTAGCGTGTTTGGTAGGATGCAGACATGATGGATCTTTGCCAATGATTCTACAACTGGACTATACCAGCTAACCAGTCTACCACATAAAGAATTAATGTGCTTGCTAGCACCACCATCAAAGTCCCTAACATCATGATTGCTAGCACCCCCATCAAAGTCCCAGACATGTAGTGATGATGACATTCATGACATGAAGATTCTTCTTAAGAAGTATGAAATGAAAGATTTGGGTGAGGGTGAGCTATGTGGGTATAGAGGTGAACAAACCCCATGATGGGATTTGGATTTTGCAAAGGCAATATGCTTTGGATATACTATCCAAGTATGGTATGATAGGGTGTAAGCTAATCTTAGGGCCATGTAGAAATCAATGATCTCTTGGAGGACCCTATGATATATAGTATATGAGCATAGTAGGTAGCTTGATTTAAATGACTATCACCATGCCACATTTGAGAAATTTGGTTAGATTGGTGAGTCATTTTATGCATTCCCCAAAGCAAATCCACATTTAGTTAGGCTAGGATGATACTCAGGTACATAAACTCCATAATACATTATGGAATTTTCTATATGGCTGAGTGTTATGGCTCATTTCTACCACCCCTTCAAGAACTCTCTCTCTCTCTCTCTCTCTCTCTCTCTCTCTCTCTCTCATTTAATAAAGATAACAACCATCATGGGGATACTTACCTTGCTTCCAAGCTTGGGATCTCCATGACCTTCAAGCTTCACCAATGGTAGCTAGCTCCAATCTCCCAAGTCTCCCTCTTGCTATCAACAAGAGATTTGCTACACCTCCTTATAGGGGTCTCCTTGTAGGGACATACGTCTCTCACTCTCTATACTCTCTCACACAAATCATAAAGAGGCACATGTAATAAGAGCAAGAAAGTTCCTCCTCTCAAGTCTCTCTATCTTTCACACACAAGAGAAAAAGAAACAAGATAACAAAAGCTCACTTAGCATAAGGGGAATTGTATCTTTACATTCTGTATTTGCATTATGAGAAATGTGTATTTGCATTGTGAGAAATGTCTTACATACATCTAGCCCTTATTCACACTTGGGGGACCAAAACTTAAAGAGCTAACTAGTTAACCTTGGTTATGGTGGGTAGATTTTCTTATAATATTTACAACTTTCATAGTGCCTTTTCATGACACTTATTTCTACTCCTATATGTAGTAGAGAGCGCTTTTGTTAAGCCTAAAATGGGTTGACATCCCCCCACCTAATTCACGTTTCGTCCTCAAAACTTTTTAGGGCCTGAAAAGGCAATGTTACCAAGCTTAAATCTATAGTGATTTCTCCTAGATTGAGACAATCAAATGGTCTGCCTAAAATATGGATGCGGGGTTCAAAATGCTAGATCTATGATGTCTTTGAATGTTACATGCATATACTATTGCCAAGTTCAAATCTGTAGTGATTTCTCCTAGATTGAGACAATCAAATGGTCTGCCTAAAATATGGATGCGCGGTTCAAAATGCTAGATCTATGATGTCTTTGAATGTTGCATATACTATTGCCAAGTTCAAATCTGTAGTGATTTCGTCTAGATTGAAGCTTGTAAATGGTCCGCTTGAAATATGGATGCGAGGTCCAAAATGTTGTATCTATCATGTGTTTGGATACTACATGCATATACTAAGCATCAAAGATGATGATCATAATACATTATTTATTCTTCTTTTGGACCCTATTCATGTCAAAGTATAGAATATATTTGTTATAATTCTCCATAAACTCTTTCTTTTGATCAAGGAGTACCACAATCAGCTTTATAAATCTGCATGATGCCACGATTATTGGATTAGGCATTTTTCTCCATGCTCTTATCCATAGCAAGAGATATTGCCACTATCTTTCTATATTATTAAATCTTGCTAGCTCAAACACATATAAGGGAAGTTGTAGAAAACATGAGAATCTTTCTTTTGTTCTACTGCAACACACTTTCTTGGCGGAGATTGGCATAGTTTTTATTGGAGACTTGGGCTTATCTTGTTACCTCCTCAAGTTGGCCAGCAACGATGCTTTCTAAAGAAGTCCCTCTTTATTTTTAGCTTCTACTTTTTCTTTATTGAGGGGATTTCTGTAGATCTTTCTCAAAATACTAATTCCACGTGTGAGTAGATCCTGACTTGCTTATTCCACCAGTCGATTTTGCCTGTCAATTCCACGTGCCAATTTTGCCTGCTAACTTTGCTACTGACTCTACCTATCAATTTCACCTATTGATTCTACATGCTGATTCTACTTGCCAATTCCACTTGCCAATTCCGACCTATAGATTTCAACCTGTAGATTCCACATTAGATTGATGGTTCGATGAGTTTGCACATGCCTTGAGCAGACATTTAAGGTACTTCAAGTCATGTGCAACTATTGCCTGTGTCATATATACTTTATTTTGCGCATTAATCTGTTGTTTAAAATGTCTGGCAACACTAGTGACTTGTTTGGCATGTTGTTCATTGAGGAGGACAAGTTGGATGTAACCAACTATCCCATGTGGGCATACATGATGCATGTACTGGTGGCAAAGAACTTGTGGGTGTATGTATCTGGTGTTAAATTAAGGACTGCTAGTTCTGGTGCTGACTCAAGGCCTACTAGTTCTGCATCTACAACTAGCACGTCATGCGGATCCACTATTGGAACAAGTGATCTTGGTTCCAGTGGAAGTGCACCGCCTACACCTGTTCCTTCTACACAAGAACAACTCCGCTGGGATGCTAAAGATGTGCAGGTTCATGCTTTGATTACGCTCTTATGTAAATGACAAATCATACCTCATATCCATTCATGTACTTCTTCTAAAAGTGCATCGGATATGCTTGCCTCTCTGTATGAGATCCATAATGAAGCTCGTGTAGCTTATCAATAGAAAAATCTTTACTTAGAGCATATGAATGAGGGTGATTTTATCAATGGATTTATGACCCGTGTTAAGGATCTGAGAGAGCAGTTAATCAATATTGATGAGGTGATACCTGATAGTTCACTTGTCTCTATAGTTCTTAATGGCTTGCCTGAATCCTATCAAGGATTTGCTACCACTCTTCGCCTCCTGACAACCAAAAAGGAATACATATTTGTACACATTTGATGATTTGGTAGCTCTCTTTTTTATAGGAAGAGAATCTCATTCTAATCAAAAAATTTGATTGCTATAGATTAGGCTTTTGCTACCTCCCATTATGGCAAAGGAAAATATGGGACTTCTTCTAGTGCTACACCTAAGAGCAACGCACAAGCCCATTCAGATCCTACTAAGTTCAAAGAGGAGAATAATGAGAAAAAGAGATGTAACTATTGTCAGAATTTTGGTGCAAAACTATCTTGACGGTGAGATGAAGAAAAAGCGGACATCGTTGTTAGCTAGTGCTGGTTTATCTGATGATGCAAAGGAAGAGACTAATGTGGTTCATGATGATTATGCCTTAGTCACTTCATCTTCATTGCATGATGTTGCTATGCTAGTCACACAGATCCTGGTGATGATTTGTATTCTAATGATTATGCCTTATAGCACACTTCACCTGAGTTGTCTCCATGGCAGCTTCATTTGAGGGGGGGTGACATATGTATATTGCTATATATTTGATGTCCTTGGTCACTTATGCACTTTACCTCGCAATTGTGCTATTTCTTCGAGACATACCTTTATGCAGTGATGCTTACTTGCTGTGAGATGTATTACTTTCTTTCCTAGCTTCATGTTCAAGTTGCCTCCCCTTTGTAGCTCATTTACATGGATGCTACAGGTGTTAGAATGTTACATTGTCTTCAGCTTTGTTGCCTTGTTCACTATACATAATTTAGGAGTTTCTTTACATCAATCTGTGTGGGATTACACCTCTCTTTTATTTTTCCATACACACCACTGCACTATGGTGTCAGAATGTTACATTGTCTTCAGCTTTGTTGCCTTGTCTCATTATGCATAATTCAGGAGTTTCTTTACATCAATCTGTGTGTGGGATTTCACCTCTCTTTTATTTTGCCATACGCACCATTGCACATGGTGTTACTGAAGATTGCCTGAATGTATGCTTTTTAGCCCCCACTTGACAGATTTGTTATATCAACCTGTTTTCATTTGTTGGTTTTCACACCTTGACAGCTTATGCATTGTTGTTGGAAATTGTGCCCATAGCACATTATATTAATTTAGATGTCTTCAAGGAGGAGGAATATTAGTAATATTCACACAGTGGTGGAGGTGTTTAACAAGAGAGATGATGAAGGTAACTGGATCCTTGATACGTTAAATTAGATTTTAATGCGACCAAGTACTTGTGGCAATTTCAAGATCAAGCTCAAAGATGTCACATACCCCAACAAGCAATGGAAAGGTAGAATCATAGAGTTCATGAGACGCACAAATGGTATGAGTACAATAACAGAGGCTTTCATTCAACATGTTTATATGCACAAAGAGATTCAAGTGCATCATGATAACTTCAGTGAAAAGACATAAGCCTAATAACAAGTTTATATCTATGTGCTTTGAGTCCATAGTTATTAGATAGAGCTTTAATACAAGCATGTTTGTTGCTTGCAGCTTTATATCCATCCACTTTGAGTCCATAGTTATTAGATAGAGATTTAATACAAGCATGTTTGTTGCTTGCAGCTTTATATCCATCCACTTTGCATGAATGGTAGAATGTAGAATGTTTGTTGCTTGCAGCTTTATATCCATCCACTTTGCATGAATGGTAGAATGTAGAATGTTTGTGGAAAGCTAAATGTTTTACATGCAGAGATAGGTGCCTTAATCTATGACAACAAGAGTGCAAGCGAATTGGCATCTCAGAATGTTTACTTTTATGATTCAGTGTATGATGTGGAGAGACATAGTTTGGAGTATATTCCACTACCACCGTTGTTTAGGCAGGAATGCTATAATCCTAGCTTAGACGACATGTCAGAAGCATGTAGTGTAAAGATAAAAACTAATGTTCATGCTGCCAATGAAACCATCCACAGGCTCTAGAGATGTGCATCTAAGTTGGTTTGTACCATTTGGTTTGTTTGCACATTTGTTTGGATCCTGTGAAGTAGTTAAGGAAACTAAGATTACTTATCAATGCAAGTGCCCATCTGAGGATTGGATGACTTAGTTATTGTGGGTAAGTCATGGAATCTCAAGAGAACTCACCACCCACGATGATATCATTGAGTGTAGAAATATTATGTCAGATGTTACCTTTAGGTAAGATTGCATTTCTATCGATTGTTGATGGTTTTTATTCATAAAGTACTTCATTGTTGCAAGACACTGATTGTTGATTGTTGAATGTTGATTATTGATTATATGTTTTTATGTTGGTTGTTGTTTGTTTTTTATGACAGGTACTTCATTGCAAGACAAACTTTATGCATTTGCTTCAAGTATAGGAGGTGGCGACTTCTACGAGGGGAGTGGCTCAGCTTGGACCAAGACATGTGAGATGGTATGCATTCAACACTCACTGATGTGGTTATTCTTTGGGAGGGTCATGACCCTTTTAGCATTAATGTAAAGAGTCATTGTCTCCTTAGTTTTCTGAGGCAAGAAATCCAACTTATGTCCAATAATCTCCCTTGTAATTTCTATTTTAAGTTGGATGGTAGGAAGGTTGGGAGTCGAAGTGAACATTAAAAAACATGCAAGCAGTGTGTTGCTCCACACATCCTTGAGATTGTGGAGTCAATGTAATTCTTTTTCTTCCAAGTGAATATAAGAAGTTGTTTCTCTAAAAGTGTTGTAAATTTATTTTTTCTTCGTTTTCATAAAGTGTTGTGGTTTTTTAAGTCTATTGTGTTTCACACCTTTTTAATATGTAAGAAAATAATGATAAGTATAAGTAAGTACAAACGTAAATATAAATATAAGTATATATTTAAGTGTAAATAATAATAATATAATTAATTATGCTAGAAATATAAATATATTTTTATGATTTGTTATATTTTAATGAAGTGTCATTAATTTTTAAGTCTATAGATATAAGTTTAAAAATAAATATAACTTTATATTATTATTATTATTATATTATATTATTTACATAGTTACTTATATTATTATTTACACTTAAATATATACTTAAAGTTTAATTTATTATTTATTATATTTTAATAAAGTGTCCTTTATTTACTAGAGTATAAACATAAGGTATAAAAATAAATATAAGTTTATAGATATTTGTAAGTAATATAATAAACACAAGTATAAATTTATTAAAAATATTATAAATTTAAGTGTAAGTATAAATATGAGTATAAGTTATAGATCAAACTCATTTATACTATCTATTCTCTAGCTCTCCCTTTGTGTGCTAGCTCTCCCCACTACCTATTATGGCCTCCTCCCCTACTTTCGCCGCGTGGATTAACAACACTCGCTATGCTTACCTTGGGGACCAGATCTACCCTAGGTTTTGCAAGAGTTTAGTCCTCAAGGCTGTCATCTCCACCTTAGATCCACACTCCACTTTGCTAGCTACATTTTGCAATGCAATCGATGACTTCACCTACTCTATCCCAAAATCCACCTTGAGTTGGATTCCTTTGGAGTTCCTCTTCGACATGAAGATTGGATCCAACCATAAGAAGGCAGTGAACAGAGCTCTAGTTCATGTCGGACAAGATTTTCGCACTACCTTTGTCCCAACTTCCTATGAAGAGCACATCTCACTCAATCTCATTGAGCGGGATATTGCTTTTGCTATTTACATCTTGAACTCTGATGTTCAAGAGCCAGAGAATGATGACATCCAGGATCTCCCTCTAGTGGAATACATAGACACAGAGCCAGAGGAGACCACTCTAGACCCTATCGTTGTTGAGGCTACAGAGAGCTCTCACATGGCGCTTGCTTCCATCTAGCCTGATGAAACCCAAAGCCACGACCCACCACTAGCTTCATTGAGTGCCATCACCATCGAAGGGGTGGAGTATCTCCTCATGCAGGATGTGTTGGAGCTCTTAGACTTGAGGGAGGAGAAACTATATAGTATACTTGTGCGAGATGCTAGTGATGATTTCTTGGACTTTGATTACCAAGAAGCCCTACCACAGGTTGATGAGGTAGGGCGATATGATGAAAGTAGTGTAGATGATATTTCTGTTATCATTGCCGTCTAGAAGCAGATTGAGGATGTAGCTCCTCAATATGAGATCTTAGATGAAGAGTTCGAGCGCTTACAGAATGAACTCTTCGGACCTCGACCACAACATGCAACACCTGTGGTCCACAGCTGGGCGATGGCAGATCCGTTCCAGGAGCAAATTTGGAGACACCCTTGCATAAGGAGCTTGACAAAGTAGAAAAGGTATCTCCTTTTACCAGTTGCTCCTCCCCAGATTTGATATTTAGGGCCTTCAGGGTATGTAGACCCCACATGTATGATCCTATGCCCATCAACGACTAGGAAGTGCATTGTCCGAAGGCTCGCATAGGAAACCCTGAATATGCAAAAATCAGGGCTTCCCACGCGAGCCTTCGGGTAGTACACTTCCCAGCCTCTGATGGGCATGGGATCATACATGTGGGGTCTACATGCCCTAGAGACCCTAAATATCAAGTTTGGGGCCATTCTTAAATCATCCTCTCCCATGCATTGCATGATCGAATGCTGACATCAATTTTATTGGTTTGCAAGAAATTGTGTATCTTGATGAATTTGCATCGAGGTAGAGTGGAAGATCTGGGGGGCAAGGACTGGGGGGCAAGTAAGGGTTCAGGACTCTGCACTCAAGGAGTACATTGGCAAACTTGCCAATGATATGATAGTCTTCCACAAGACTTGCTCTCTGGGGTATGCGGAGAACTTTTTAAAGATTAAAGCACTTACAAAGGGTGCTGCATTCAAGCTTATTCCGACTAAATCAAGTTTGGAAAAAGTTGTTCTACTTTGACGCTCAAAGTTATTTTACTTGTTCTCGACTCAAAGGTAAGGGCCTTTACCTTTTGTGGTGGCCCATGGCATTGTTTTGCGAGGGTACAGGATCCCACCATCATCAGGACAAAGCTTGAAGGGTTCCATGTTTTGATTCTAGCTATCAAGGCGGCTTTAGAGTCTGGAGAGCCTAGTAGTAAGAAGCCTAGGATATAACTATGATGATTATGTAACTTTGATGACTATGTAATTTTTTATGCTATGAATGGAAATTTGGGTTGCAGAGTTTTTTGTTTAATACGTGTCTTGTAATGTATTTTATTAGTTGACTCAAGTAAATAAATTCAAATTACACACGTAACTCAAATAAAAATTGTATCCATTCAAAGACACATATAAATCAACAAATTATATAAACTCAAATTAAAAGAGACTTATTTGCAACACAAGATAAGAGAATTTTTTTTAAAAAGATATACATCGAGCTTTACATAGCTTTTGAGAATTACATTCATGCGAGATATACAAAAATAAAACTAAAGATCTTGGCCTGGAGGATCTCTCCAACGTCACATGTGTCGCACCAACTGCATGTCCTTTTCACTGATGGTGACCGTCTTCGCATGGACAACTGCAAACACCGTGTCACCAAAAATGTCCACTAGGTACGCCTCCGCAACCTCCTGGAGTGCCTCCAAAGCTTTGCCTATCCACCACGTAGGGAGTGGGCTTGATGCGGCGCGAACCCATAACCTCTTGTCATGATGGTCTTGCAGATTCTGCATGATCTCTCGCACCACACGTTGGAAGGAGAGCTTCGGTATGAGCAGGTTCACCATCTTTTGGTATTTCCTAATCTCACGGAGAGCCACAATGCCATGCCTCCACCTACGCTTGGCGATGTTGCTGCCGTGGTGGTTGGATGATGGGGGGTACTCCACGTCCCACCTTGGGGGGCCAGACTCTCCTAGGAGTTTGCTTGGTGCGAGCCATGCTCTTGGAGGTAAGAGAGAGAAATGAAAGATGAGGTGAAACGAGGGTTACTTCCATACTTATAGATGAAAATTTATATATTTTCTAAATTAGCTCAATACATAAATTTGATACTTTTTAATTTTTAAAAATAGTTTTCCTTATCAGAATGAGCTCTAATTTTATGTGTACATATAAGTATCATGGAACACCTCCTAGGATAAAATATCAACCCCATCAGAGGTTTGTAGGGCCCTTGTCCGAAGGCTTGCGTGTTTAGACCTGCTATTAAAAAAAGGCGGCCTCTACATGGGAGCCTTCATACAAGGGCCCTAATTTATCTAAGAAATGTAAACTATACGATTTATGTACAGAATAAATTTCAACCCATTTTGATCACTGAACACCATGCATCAATTTTTTCTAGGAAAAAAAAGTATTATCCTATAAAATAGCACTTGCGCATGCACATGCACGCTCATGATGTAAAACACATATGCATAGAACAAATTTCAGCCACACCATGTGTCAACTTTTCTTGAAAAATTTAAGAATATACACCTACACATGCACAAATAAAAAAGCACCTACACTTGCAAATTTTTTTCCACGAAAATATAAGAATATACACTGACGTTAGAAATGAAGAAAACTTAAAATATCCAAATCAATGGGCAAGTCCGGTACACAACATTAAAAACAAGGAAACTTAAAATATCCAAATTCGGTACATCGCATAAAGTACAACTAGTTGAGTAGAACTGAAGGAAAATGGAAAACACAAAATGATACACGAGCATTTACACAGCTCTTCAAACCAGTCATGGTTAAGGTTGAATGCATCACTATTGTTACAAATTCTACGAACAACAGCGAGATCCAAAGCTTGAGTGTGATGCATTGGGCATGGATGGCTAACAGAGCTGACCATCATGCATGAGATCCACCAAGTAACTTTCAGCCACCTCTTGAAGAGCAAGCAACGCTTGGGCTGACCATCGCTCCACATTACATGCTTGATCTCTTGAAAAGTACTTTTAGTGATTTCCCCTTTGTAGATCTTGCAGTATTTCTCGTACAACCAACCTGGAGAAAGGCGCCTAGGTATAATCAACTCAGGACTCTTCTGGAACCTCCTAATTTCACGAAGAGCGGCGGTGCCTGGTCTCCATCTTCTCTTCTTATGAGTAGGTGGATGAGCATTTCCAGCTAGGGCAATGGGTGCAGCTTTCCTAGCTCGAGCAGTGGGAGGAGCTTGACCTTCATCATTGTTGGTGTCAGTACGTTCACTAGATCCGGATGAATGAACCGGTGTCTTAGAAGGTATCTCGTTTGCTCTTTGCTTAGTATGTGTCATACTCACAAGCTAGAAGGAATGGAGATAAATGGAGGAATGGAAAGAAATGAAAGAAGTGCCTTTATTTATAAATGGAACTTACTATAAGTTATTGACACTTACTTTTAAAAAATATGAACACTATCAAAAAGTTATCCATGTTGACTTTAGTAAACATTTATTTTGAAAAAGTTATCCATGTTGACTTTAGCAAACACCTATTTCTTTAAAACATTGGATTGCTCCAATACACTCATAAACATAAAATGTTATTTCATAATTATAATTCTATCGATATTTCCATTTGCTACCGACTCTCTCTTGGGTTGTCAACCATTCTGCATGATGTTATTTGGCCATGTTATTTTCATATCTTGCTTTCCTCACTTCATATATTGCCCTCCGAACAGCTTCTGTAGCATTGGATTTGGACTTTATTAATTTGTCCTCATATCTTATCTCTATTCTCCTATACCACAATTGGAGTATTTGCCTCATAGGATTGGAATCATTGGTTCCACCTCCATGTGCCGTTTCTTTTTGGAATCCGCATCGAGCTTGCCAATGAGATCGCTCCATGCCTCGTGTGGACCATATCGCCAAACTTCCTTGTTCAGCAAAGTATGGACCATGAGCCTCAAGTATGTGCTGCATTCAAAAACACAGGATCCACAATTAAACTCAAAATATTATATTCATAATTTAATAGTAAAAATGAAATGGAGACCACTTTGACCATATAGTGTGTAATGCAATTTGAAGTCCATGCCTCTGTCATTGAGTTATGAAAGTTTACAACTGCCTCTTTAAATGCATTGGCATCATCAGAATTGAATGTCATCTTTTGTAAAAATGGTGCCAATTTATCAAGTGCAATCCACACATTTACCTTTGCTATCTGCATCCGTCCCCCATTGCTCCGATCAGGGACAGCCATGTGTAGTTTTTTCCATGCTTCGTACTTCTCTAGTTGTTTTACAAGCAACTTACCATCTTCATCTCGTGGTGGAGATAAGAATTTCCTAGCCTTCGCTCCCCCAAAACACGGTTTGCATGGCAAATTTCCACTCTTTCCTGACTTTTTCTCGTCCTTTTTTATTTCTACTTGTGGCCTCGGTGCAATCCAACATCAAATAAGACTCGTTCTACCTTCTTGCATGTTGCATCATCAGCATCTGAAGTAGGCTGCATCTTGTAGGCAAAACACACGTACTCAAACACTAACTTCTCTATTATTCTTACTATGTAATGCAAGGTGCAAAAGTGGACCCTTGTTAAGGGTATTTCTAAAATAGGATACCACTTAGGATCTAATGGCACCAACATTCCATTCCTTTGAATACACTGGTCACATGTTGGAGCACCACGTTGTCCTGTCCTTGCAATCCATTGTTTCTTCCCATCCTTGCCTTTCTTTCTGGATTGCATGCAATATAAGCAAGGGAACTCAGCTGATGTTGAATTTGAAACACTAAACATACATTTCAATGTTTTCAAAATACCAATAAGATGCCATTCTACCTTGTACTCACCAAATCCATCGACATGCAAAACTTCACCATTGTTTTGTCGTCGTACGATATCTGATATCTCTGTTTAAGTTTAAAAAAATCTTAAGTACTTCATGGTCCTCCTTTGGTACTTCAAATGCAGCAAGCCACCATATTTCATTCTCCGATTGTACTGAAATATTTTGGATGTTTTGAATTGATGCTGGGATCCAACGCCCTATTCATTAGTGTCAAGCTAACACATTCAAGCTTTTGGCCCTTAACGACTTCACTCTCATTAAGCTTCAAAACAAATTGAATCTTACCTCTACACTCTTCAACAGACATGTTGTAGAACTTTACCATTTCTGCTTGTAGCTTGTATACATTCAATACAAAGTTATTGTCTACATGCAATTTGAAGGGCACTTCCTTTGATCCAGACTTAAGCATCTGTGTATGTTCCAAATGCATTGGCTCACCAATTGTGTCTAAGACTTTTGCATTAAGATCTTTTTGTGCCTGCTTTACATGGAACGGTTTAGGGATGGGCACCACCTGTCTCTTGTTAAGAACAGCCTTAAATCCTGCATCCAATTGCTTATAAATCATAGCATAGAATTCGGAGCTAATCCCTACCTTGTCACATATGCCTTGAGCATCTATAGCTATGAAGGTATTGCTTACCCCCTTCAACCGTACTCTTGCAACATTATCACCAATGGTTTTAAATTTGGGGTTTTCCAATGCATACTTCACCATACCTTTGCTTAAGACCTTTGCAATTGCATCATCAACCTCTTCACTTGGGTTGGAAAACATATTCTTCGTGTTTGCACATTGTGCATAGACCCGCTGATTATATTGCCCACTCCTTCTGGTCAACTCATGAAGTGGTTTGAGCAACCTCGCACGCTCACATGCTTGTTTGGTTTTCGTTGAGGGTCCAGCAACAATAGTCTTTGCAAGCATTGCTGCCATCTTTTTATTGTCCTTCTCTAAACCCTGCATTTTGCAATGCAGTTCTGCATTGTCTACCTCGACAACATGTACCGCATTTTCCATAACATACATCGCATCTTGTAGACTCTGATACTCTCTCTCCTTTTCACTTAGTGATTTTGTGAGCTCCTTAATCCTTGCATCCATGCCCATCATGGTGCACTGAACAGATGTGTAAATACTATGAGCTTGCATTACTAGCCTCCTAGTGTATCCCAATAACCCTACATTACCTTCACACACATACTTAATGAAAGATGTAAGCCCACTAAATTGTGGAGGTCTTTGGGTAATTGGATCGGGTGGATAAATACACTCCTCAACCCAAAGATCGACATGTTTTTTCCCTGCATTATCTCTGGCTGCTTTTTACTTGTTGCTGTTCTCTTGTCTAGTGGTGCATACTCCGCCTCCAATTAGAAGTGAATGTCTCTCTTCTTGTTTCGGCCTACATCCTAAAATTAGCATTTGGACAAAACACATCTATTAACCAAAATTAGCTCTGGATAAAATACAACTATTAACAAAAAAGTTGCTTTTATACATTTGTACAACTCAAAAATTTAACCAAAAATAACATTATTGAATACAACTTTAACCATATATAACTTCAATATAATATAGAACTAAATCATTACTTGTAATAAAAATAACACACTTGTTTCACCCAAATAACACAAAAATAACATCATAAATGAGAAATAACATTATTGAACATAACATATAGACTTCAGTATATCCTAAAACTAAATTATAACTATTAATCAACAATTATATTTCACACACTTGTTTCACTCAGAAAATCACTAATAAACAATCTAAATAACACAGAAATAGCATCCTTAAACTCAACTATTATCTTCTATTTTACACATGACTAAATCACATTTAGAATAATAAGATGGTCAAAATAGAAAAGAAAACAAAATAACTCAAACAATATTAAACCATAACAAAACAACATAACAGATAACAAGATGGACATACCTCCATTGCTCTCTTATTCTTTGATTCTTTTACTCTTTTGTTTCCAAAACTAAATCAATACTATTAATCAACAATTATATTTCACATGCTTTTTGCACTCAGAAAATCAGTAAATAAACAATCCAAATAGCATAGAAATAATATCATTAAACTCAACTATTATCTTCTATTTCACACATGACTAAATCACATTTAGAACAATAAGATGGTCAAAATAGAAAAGAAAACATAATAACTCAGACAAAATTAAACCATAACAAAACAACATAATAGATAACAAGATGGACATACCTCCATTGCTCTCTTGTTCTTTGATTCTTTTACAGAGATTAATGAACAGAAAGATGATTGAAGGGGAAGATGAATATGTGGTTCCAACTAAATGGCACCAAATAATCAACATACCCTTAAATTTCTCTATTTTTACAGAAGAGAAGAAACCCCATGATTGAGAAGATCTAAACTTATTAATGTGGTTTAGGAGGGAAAGAAAGCTTTTGAGCATAGCTACTAAAGAAAACAAACAGATTTGATTTTTTTTTGTACAAAGGAGGGAAAGTGAAAAACCTAAAGCAATATCTCATCAAAGCAAACTAAATTTGCCCTAAACTGAAAACCCTACTTTTCTTATTATAAAAAATCTAGAGAAGTCTCTAAATGAAGAAAAAATTCATAAACCACTGTATACTTAATGAAAAATGACAAAAATTAACAGTTACACTCTTAGAGCATAGAGGTAGGCGTGGGTAACAAGAAATTCAAAAATGTGATGTCTACATCAAGTTATTCCGTTTTTTAACTTCTCCCATTTTGAAATACATAAATGCAATCTATTTGGAAGGATTTGGAAGCTAAAAATTCATGTGGGTATTCAAAAGTGTCACATCTTAGATGCTTCACGTTTTTAGATCAAATAGAATATTATTATTTCAGATTTGAGAATTTTGAGGACAGGTGCTCCTAACTTTGGACATGGGACAGTACTACAATAAAATAATAGGTGAATCTCTTTTAAAAACAATATAAAGACATCTCCTTGATTCTACAAGAGCTAATATTATAACATTATTTTATAATCATTTTCTACAGAGAGAGAAGTGAGAGAAACCCCTTAAGGGGAAAAATGGAGAGTCCATTTTATAATCTTTTTCTACAGGGAGAGAAGTGAGAGAAACGGGGAAAAATGGAGAGTCCATATTTCTCCTAATTTCTATTAAAAAAATTGGCTGTGCATAAAGGTCGGATGTGCATCAATTGGATGTCAAAACTACATTTTTGAATGGTGCTTTGTAGAAGAGGTTTATGTATCACAACCTCCTCGCTTTGTTTAGAAAAGTGCAGAGCATAAATTATGCAAATTGCACCAAAAAGCACTTTATGGTCTTAAAAAGGCTCCTCGTATTAAAAGATTCATGCGTACTTGCTCTCTTATTCACAAATAGGGAGATGATTTCATAATCCTAAACCTTTATGTGGATGATTTGCTCGTGCTGACTGGCCTTGATGAGGGAAAAATTTCAGCTTTTATCGTTGAATTGCAGCATGCATTTGATGTTACACAAATGGGGCTTTTGCATTATTATTTGGGTATCCAGTTGAGGAGGGCATCATGCTATCTTAAAGAAGATACATTGAGCAGCTCTTAGAAAGGTTCCAAATGACAGATTGCAAACCTATTTCTACTCTTGTGGAACTAGGCTTACGCCTATCACTTGAGGACTCTTCCGAGCCTTTTGATGTTGCCACTTATAGCAAGCTGTCAGATGCTTTATATATCTATGCAATACCCGTCTTGATATTCAGTATGCAGTGTCACAATTGAGCATATTTATGCATTACCCTGGCACTCGATGATGGCAAGTAGTTAAGTGTGTCTTTCATTACCTTAAAGGCACTAAGGACTTTGCATTGTTTTATCATAATGCGTCTTCTTTATGCTTGACCACCTACACTGATAGTGACTGGGAATGATGTTATGACACTAGGGTGTCAACCAGTGGTGGTAATTGTTTTCTTCTTAGAAGTTCATGGCTCAGCAAGAAGCAGCCAGTAGTGCCCACTTCTAGTTATGAGGCTAAGTATAGGGCATCATTCACAGCTACTATGGAGTGTGTATAGCTCCACCGTCTATTGGCAGATCTTGGTATTAGACAGCCATCTTCTACCACCATTTTCACTAATAGTGAGAGTTCATTAGCAATCGCGTGGAATCTAATTTTTTATAAGCGGACAAAGCACATTGAGGTGCATTATCATTATGTTAGGGAGAGGCTCCATGTAGTAGAGAGTTCATTAGCAGTCGTGTGGAATCTGATTTTTTATAAGCGGACAAAGCACATTGAGGTGCATTATCATTATGTTAGGGAGAGGCTCCATGTAGTAGAGATAGCCTTGACTTACGTGCCTACACAAGCCAATGTGACAAATGGGTTTACCAAGTCTGCTACACCCTGTACATGTTCACACCATTCACTTCAGGGGGGTTTGTTAGCCTTTGGCCTTCGGGAAGTCCTAGTGTGTGAACAATCTTGTACACTTAGGCACTTTTTATCATGTGCTGTGGTAGGGTTTTTTTCCCCCATGTGACACACTTAAGTGTGTTGGCCACATTAGCCCTAAGACTACTTGTACTTTGTACTTCACACATTTCTTATCATTCTATATTGAGTGCTTCCAACTACCACATCTCGCCTCTTTCACTCTCTGTGCTTGATATGACTACGTGTGTGGGCGTAGAGCATCTACTCCCCCATCCAACAAGCCAGCCGTGGTGGTGTCCAAGATTTCCTCTCGTGGATGGGTAAATGATTCTCCACCCTCGACCGTTGAGCGCGCACACGATTAGCCTCGATCCCTAGCTCATATAAACATATGTAACATGGCCCTTCCCGCTCAAGTGTACAGTTACCACCTTCACCTAAATGATAAAAATTGTAAAAATCCAAAAACATGATTAAAAATGTGAGAAAAACCTAAAAACACATACGGACACACATTTGCACTTGTCATGCACTTGCACCTCTCAAGCACACACCTTTTCACATTTGCATGTGCACCCCTCCATTTACACTACACGTACGTGCACACACTTATACACAATTGCCCATTCACTCTCATTCACATGCATACATGAATACATGCACATGTGTGCACCTACCTTCATGCACATGTACCCCCATTTGCAATGTGCATACACATGTGCACATGTACACACTCTGCGTGTGCACCCTCATTGGCACTTACACGTGCACATCCACACACATCCACGTGCACATCCACACACATCCACACATGTCCATTGCATTTGTATATTTATATGCACACCCATTTGTATGCACTGTGTACTTGCACGTGCACCACTTCCCCATCCCTTCACACGTATGCACACCCACATTCACTCGCACATGCACACTCCCCCATATGCATCGCACTCCCACCTTCACGTATATGCACCCACAATTGCACCGTGTGTGCACATGTGCACATGCACACACTCCACATGTGCATCCACCCATTTGTATGCACTATGCACTTACACATGCACCACTCCCCCACTTCCACTCGCATGTGCAAGTGCACATCCCTTCACATGTGCGCACATCCACATTCACGCAACCCACCCATTCCCCACATTCACATTTACATGTGCACACTCACCTGCACATGCACTTGCATTCACGCATTCGCACACGTGGTGTCCCACCTTCACACATTCGTGCACGTGCAACCTCCCCACACATTTTCATACATTACATGTGCACGTGCGCACACGTACACATGTGAGTGCGCACACACCTTAGCCCCTTTGCATCTTGTACACATCACCCCTTATGCATTCACAACCGCACGTGTGCACACGTCCTTGCACCGATACATGCACACACAATCACACCTGTGCATGTGCATGTGCACATATATTTTCACCCCACAATCCCCTTTGCATGTGCACATACACTTACACATACCACGAAGTGGGTTGAGGCTAAGACCATGATGGAGGACAACACTAAGACATGTTTTTTTTTGGGATCAATAATAATTATATATATTAACTGAAACTATTCAAAAACTGCAATACAACCAAATAAGGGCTACAATGTCCTTATTTACTACTCCTTCTCAACTTCATTCGAATTTTACACAAAAAATCCCATCTCTCTTCTTCCATCAAAAAGCAAGATTGTTCCCAAGATATCTGATACCCCAAAAGTATGCTAGCCTCCATCATAGCTTCTGTAGTAGTGCATCCCCAAGGGGACTGTTTTTCCAGCATTCCCGCTTTCTTGAACCAAATTTTAACAGTGGGTTTGGTTTCCACCGGGTTTTCTATAAAGGCAACAAATGTATGATCAACTTGTTTTTCTTTACGATACCAACTTAGAGTTTTTGGTCCAAACTTGGGAGGCCTTTTCTTCCCTTCCCAACATCTCACCTGCATCATACAGACCAAAGTTAGGGGTTTATTCCTAGTATGTTTGAAGCTCACCAAACTCTGAGGCAAAATTCAGATCATATTCCTTTGCAAGTTCTGAATCAGCATATCTATCTTAGAACATCTTATTTTATTCACATTACAGACAGACCAGCACATGTAAACACACTTATGCATCAAGTCTTACTCTTGCAAGCCTGTACATACTGCCTTCATAAATACAATTGCATTCCTGCTAGACCAGATTTCCATTAAGATGCAAGCTCTGATGATATTAAAAACCAGACCAATATATTCATTACTAAACTGACCGTTTAATTTCATACCCAAGCTCTTCTCTATCCATTTAGACATTTTGAACCAAGTACCCCTGATTGCTGGGCATTCCCAAAACACATGTTTACGATCTTCAAGTGATGACCTACACATGGGAAAAATGCCACTAGATATATTTCTCCTTTGGAGTTTGGAGCGAATAGGTAGTGCCCACATGCATACCTTCCATAGAAAGACTTGATATTTCTTAGGGATCTGGCAATCCCAGAGCAGGTTCCATCTCTTTTTCCAACTGGAAGGGCTCCAATTTACATTCCAGATTTTATTGCAATACAGCACATTGGCATCCCCATTTCTCATTAATGAATATATATCTTTGGTTTTGCCATCCTTTAATTTGACACCATTCAGCCAAGCCCAATCTTTAATCCAAACTGAGGTATCAGTAGCAGTAGAACATAGGTCCCTTTGAAGCAACTCCAATACCTGAACCATCAGATCCCTTTCCTTCCTAGTTAGTTGATATTCCAAAGATAACTGATCCACATCTTTCCACCCTACCATAACCCTATCCCAGCTAAATGCCAAATGCCTTATTGTTGAGACTCTTTGTAGCATAGATATCAATTAGGGCCAAAGGGGGGTTAAATTTATGAGTCCACCAGATACCCAAACTGAGCATAGAGTTGCCTGTTACTCTGCCACCTCCATCCCAGCCATGATACCCAAACTGTCCTTCCAACATTTGCATAGCATTTTGCAAAGTGCTGAGCTGGTGATCTTAAGAGGAGCAGATGAAAAGAGTTTATCATTCCAATTTAGATTCCCCCATCTACCTTTAGCCATAACATCAGAGAGCTCAACCAGTTCCCTCATCATTAATGCCCAAGTGATGTTTTGAGATAAACATCTAGGGAGCATCATAGCATTTGCATTGTAGTGAGTAGGCATATGAATAATACCAATGCCCCCATCTCTTTTAGGAACTGATAGTTTGTCCCATGCAAGCCAAGCAAAGACTTTTTTTAAACCATTACCATTTCTCCAAAGAAAATCTCTAATAGGACCTATGATTTTTTTCCAATGACACTTCCCAATATCCAACACATGGCACAAAAACATAACATAGGCATTCACAGTACTGTATTGCAAATATCAACCCTGCTATGAAAGGGGACTCTGATGCCCTCCCACTTTTTCAATTTCTCCAAAAACCTATTTATAGCCCACTCTACTAGTTGTTTATTAGTAATCCCAACACCAAATGGTATACCAAGTAGTCTGACAATCTGACCTTTCTACACCACCTCACAGCCCCACCTTTGCATATCAAAATCATTATCCTCAGTCAGGCTTATAATTCTGGATTTCAGAATGTTGTATTTAGAGCCAGAAGCATTGGCAAACTCCTACACTATCTCTAAGTCCAATCTCACATTATTGTTCTCAGCCATTAGAAATAGTAAAGAATCATCAGCAAAGCATTGTATAACTAATTGTTCACTATACTTGAGCTTTAGCCCAGTAATATTCCCTTCAATGCATGCTGATTCTAGATAAATTATTAGAGGATGAGAGGCAATAGCAAATAGTAAGGGTGCTAATGGACAGCCTTGTCTAATTGATATATTAATCTCAAATCCCCCTATCACTCTTCCATTTAGCAACACTTTAGAATATCCTCCCCAAGATAGAGTGTAAATGCATGTTGCCATTTTGGTCCCAAAACCCAATTTTTCCATCACTCTTACTACAAATGGCCAATGAATCCTATCATATGCTTTCTCTAAATCCAATCACAACATGATGCATTTCTGCTGAGTTTTAATAGCCACATCCCTTCCCAACAAGGTAGCAAAAATGTTATCATAGATTGACCTTCCTTTGATAAAGCCATGTTGTTTTCTGGAAACAACATCTTGCAACACAGGAGTGATTCTAAGAGCAATCACTTTAGCTAGAATTTTGTACATCATTGTTAACAAGGTAATGGGCCTCCAATGACCAAACCTGTTGCAAAAGTAGTTTGTTTTGGGATAAGCTTTACAAGCCCTTCTTTAAAAACCTTATCCCAAAGTCCTTAGTTGAAGGCTTTTTTACAAATATCACCCACAACCTCTTTCAAGGAAGGCCAAAAGGCTATGGAGAACTTTGTAGATAGGCCATCTGAGCCTGAGGCTTTCTCCCTCCCCAGCTTAAGCAAGGCACACCAGCATTCATCCACCTCAATGTCTCTTTCTAACCATCTAGCTTTATCTGAGTCCACCATTTATCTCAATAGACCCAACAACCTATCTTTAGCAGCTTGAAACCTCCTCAAAGAACAATCCTCCTTCAGACTAAGAGTAGATCCCAGAAATTTAACCCATTTCAAAGCAATAGTGTTCATATCATTCAAAGGGGTACCATCTTTATCTAGAATGCTTCCCACAATCTCACTATCACTCTTCTTCTTTGGGAGTTAAAATAACCTATTATATGGTTTTCTTTTGTTATTAAATAGATTCCATTTAGCCCAATTCTCATGTTCTCTATGACATCTATCCTCCTCTTCCTTAATGCTAGCCTAGCACTTAAAATACAAAGCTGTATCAACAATATCCAAACCTATGGTCTAACAAGGTGGCCCACTTCCTTCTCTCTCCTCTCCTTTCCTCAGCCCTCAATTTACCCACAGCTTTGATAATCCCCTGCATTTCATTGGCAAACTACCTCCAAGAACCATCAGCCCCCTTTCTCCTTTTAAGTTTTCTAATTGCTTCTTTTGTGTACTCCATAAAGAGTGGGTCCTTCATGAGTAAATTATTCACTCTCAGTTTCCTTGTTGGGAAATGAGAGAGATCTATGTCAGCCCCATCACTAATAGTCCAGCTCCACTTTAAAGGAAGGTGAAAGTGTGGAACTACAATCAACCAAGACTCTTAGAGTGTGGGGCACCCCACGAGGCCTGCTGACTAAAAAAGACTCTATCAATTCTGGAGGAAGAGGAAAGATATTGCAGACTGAAATAAGTGTGCCCCAGTTTGTCTCTCCAATCACCTAGATACCAACTATCCTTGAGATCCAACCCCCTTCTAAGCTCTTCCCATTTCCCTTTTTCCTTCCCTATAAGTACAGTGATACCACTAGATCTATAAACCATCTTTTCAACCATGTTGAAATCCCCAAGAACAATACAAGGAACTTGTGCATTTAAATTGGCAATCCAATTCCACATATTGCTCCTAACTACGCAACGTAGGCCTGAGCCAGGGGAGGAGACCGACTACTTCTACCCATACAGGACAAGCATTCTGTAAGATTTTATTAACTAACGGATAAAGGGAAAGACATGCACCAGACGTTGCCCAAAGAACAGAGGCCCTTTAGCAAATAATTCAGAGACTGATTGGCCCTTAATAAAAAGAACATTGAAGAAGCCTTTTCCCAAGTAAAAAATCTTAGAAACAGCACAATCATGCAGAATACTCTCACGAAGCCATCTTCCTAATTCACCGTTTGACGGAGGCTTACTCGGACAAAAGATGAATATGCTGCACATCGAAAACAGACCTATCTAGCTTCTAACGAAATCTTGGTTGAGCTAAAAACATACCTTATTTTTCACGTGTGCACAGAGTCTCTCATTCAGCCAGTCTAGCACACATTTCCTCTTGGAACACTCCGCCTCAATGTCATCCCCTCGATGCTTCATCTCCTCCTCAGCCTCCGGATCCCAGTCCCCCCATCCATTCGCTCCTTCTTCCTCACCTTGATGCCAGCCACTACTTGGCTCCACCATGCAAGGCCCGAGTAGTCGACCACCCGTCGACGTACAAGGGTCATGCAATCACTCGTGTGGATTTAGTGTGCCACTAACCCACTAAGGCCCAGTTCACATAAGGCGGCGGAAGGAATTTAAAAAGTGTAGAAGCCAACAAAAAGTTGCCATATGGACATTAGTGTTCACATAGAGCGGCGGAAGAGAAGGTTGAGAGGTGCCACATCGTGGAAGAAAAAAGGGAGTTTTGTTCCAACCCCCCCCCCCCCCCCTTGGAACAAACTTCTTCCACCCTCCAACTTGGCAAAAAGTGCCATGTTGGCACCAATCAACTCTTGGCTCTACTTTCCATGTTTTTGTTTTATTCTTTCTTCTGCCGCCCGAAAGGTTCACACTGGGCGACGGAAGAAAATTAGTGCAGTCTTCCTTCCGCCCTCTGTGTGAACACTCGGGTGGCGGAAGTGTGCATTTTTTAACTTTTCCACCTGGAATTGCTCATTTTTGAGTGTGTTTTCCGCCGCTTCACTGTGAACTGGGCCTAAGCTCTTGCATGCACCACACGTCACACCTGACTCGCTCCTTTAAGCTTATGCTCTTCTGGCTCAAAGGACATGTATTTTTTAACACTAGGGATCACGAAGAACTCAATTTATAAAATTAGTAGTTTTCCAGGGAAGAACTCAATTTATAAAATTAGTAGTTTTCCAGGGAAAAACCAGACAGATATATATATATACAAAAGTGGCGGGTGATCTCTCCTCCTATGGCAGAGAGCGCACAGCCAACCGTCTCTGAGCAAGACGGCACTCCCTCGCTCTCCGCTCACACGCATGGCCCTGCGCCCGTCTCCTCTGAGTCCTCCCTCCCCAAGGTAAATTCAGATTATCGCAACAACAGTGAAATGAAAAAAAACCTCCATACAACACAACAAAAGAAAATATGCGTCGTTAATTTCGGCTCATGTTCAGGGCATGCAACAAGTGGAGCTGGAGCTCAGACTTCTGGAGGCTCTAGAGATGTATCACCCAGCCAAACTGCAAGGTCCGCCTTCTCTTCTCTCACTTTTCTCTGGTATTTTTTTTTTCAAACAAAAGGATACGCTAAGTGTAGATGCATCCAAAGCCAGCAACAGATGCATCTGTAAGAGTTTTCATGTGCAATTGCCCCGCGTTTTCTCTTCACAGAAGGTCTCTTCTAGCTCGCTTCCCACTACACACATAGGAGATCTTCATGAGTCAGTCCTATGCCCATGCAATGAACCCCTTCGCTCAGTACTTCGCCCCAAAGTCACCTTCTTGGTTTAGCAGAAAGACCTCTTTGCAGGAGCTCATCGCCACTTTGCAGCTCCCAGAATGTGGGAGAGGCAGCGGGTTCTGCTAGCATGACAGGATCGTCTGGTCCTGTTGATATCGGCCTTTCAGCTTCTGCTATGGGTAAGCTTTCTGTCATTCTTAAAGCAGCCAAAGTGAATCAAAATGCAGTATGGATGACTGCCCAAACTGTTATAGGTTTTTTGTTCATGGACTCAGATGTGACACACCTCACCCATAGTGGTGCCACGTGGCAGGCACACAGGTAAGCCATTCCTGGAGGGCAGCCAGGCAGCAGTCGGCAGGCAGACCATGGGAAGGTCGGCAGGACAGGTGTGCATCAGGTCAGGCAGGCGTCCAGCAGCCCACACGTGTGTGCCACGTCTTTTTTGTGTGGGCTGTAAACTGATGTCTTCTTTCATTCTGTACATAATACAGAACATCTTGTGTGTGCTGTTTGTTTGATTCCACTGCTCTCTTCTTTGTCTCTACTATCAAATCCTAGAAAGGCATGAGTGTTCTAAAGTTGTATTAGAGCCTTGTGATGACTGTTTGGATTGGATAGAGCTCCTAGTTGCCAGGAGTGCACAAGTTGGGTTTGGGAAATTGTTTTATTTGGGCATCTCTTATTTGTCACTGGTTCTCGCTCGATTTAGAGGCACTTATGGAAGTGCTTTCCCGTATGGAGGAGCAAATTGTTACTAGTGTGAACGCAACTATGGAGGCCATGTCTACTCGTCTCGACAGGATAGAGGTGGCATCTTGAGTGCCTATTGTTCCGGATTTGGCATCTACAGAGGCTCGTGCTTCTTAGCAAGGCCATGATGATTCGAAGGACGAAGTGGCGAAACTTCTCGGAGGATTCACTCCTTTGGATGCAGGTAGAGATGTTATGTACCTAACGCTAATAATTGGGATTGGTGGCCTAATCTAGCAGGGTTAAGGGAGCATTGGGATTAGCGAAAGGAGGGTGATAATATGGGTGGCTAAGGTGGATTATTAGTAAAACCATAGTTACTAGCTATTTATGACTAGTTGGTTATTTATAGTAGTAGTAATCACTACCGTGGCATGTGCTCCACGAACTTGAGAATCAGATGCATGTAACTTTCCTGCATAAGGCAATGTCTCTCCATGAGACAACTCAGAAGGCGAAGCTCTTCTAGTGGCAGACTTGTCAACCCTACCATGGGATACATGTCTTGAATGCATGTGACCATCATGCCCTTCATGAGCACTAGCATACATATACCTGTCAGGCTTTGTGCCTTGTGGAGAAGATGCATGACGAGAGGTGATTGTCACCTCTTCCTTTTGCATAAATGACCTCAACCTTTGAGATGCGGGATCTCCATGCTTCAAGCGAGGTGGATTTCTGAATTTCAGCTCTCCGTCTTTCCCCTCTTTGATGTCACCTTTGCGGAGGAGGTAGGAAAGTGCCAACTCCCTTGGCTTCTTGCCTACTTCTCGTGCCATGGACTCAAAAGTCACATCTACCATTGCATCGGCTTTCCTTGCTTCAATGGCACTTTGCACATGGGGATCTTCATGCAAAAATTTCAGCTCTTGCTCTTGTGCTTGCAAAAGCTTTTTCATATGCTCCATTTCAGTCCTCATTGCATCAGGTTCTTCTTCTTGCATGACTGTCTTTCCTCGAGACAGTTGTCCCTTTGAATCACTATCATTTACCCTTTCAAGGGGCTTGTGCCTTCCTCGTAGAGCATTGGAACCACGCAAGGCACTTGATGGGCCCCTCGAATTAGGCACTTCCAAAGGGTTGCCTTGGCTGTCCATTGTGTTAAGTGTGCTGGAAGTGGGGTGTCCAATACACAGGTTCGTTTCCCCACTAAGAAGAGGGAAACAACCGTGCTCTGATACCAATGAAACCGATTCCGTCAAGTGGGAAAAGACTCCGTTGGACACCCACACGCGTAATAGCACAACTTAATATCACAATTTGAAATGGACAACTTAATAACAACTGAAAATTGAAATGAAATGAAATGTTGATAGATGGACACCAGCACTGGGGCCTCAATATATGATATATTATTGGGAGTACTTAACAAATACAATGCTCCATGGGTTCAAAAAACCAGATGATGTCCATGTACAAATGAATACAGTACCAAACAAGAGACTCGAAGTAGATGTTCGAAGGAGAGTGACCACTTGAGTGGTCCAGTCTCTATGGTCTTGTGCCTCCACTGGACTCCGCGGAGAGCGCCCAACTGGTGTTCCAGGACCACGCACAAACAGGCGCTCCCGTACTAACGCTTGGCTCTCCCGATCTCGGCACCTTTGGACCGTGGTTCTCCAAAAGCTTGGACTACTCGGCACCGAACGGGTGTTAGCCGTAGAGAGAATCCTTTATCAGATTCACAATTTACTTAAATCTGAATTCACTTACTTGTAGCTCGCAAATGGAAGACAGATACCCGAGATGTCTGTGTGCAGCTACTAGTGGTGGACACCAAGACACAGCAGCCTGTCGAGGAGGATGAGGAGTAGCTGCCTGTGGAGAAGGTGTAGCCATCTGAAGAAGGGAGATGTCGCCTATGGAAGGGAGGCGCAACCGCCTGCAAAGGAGCACAGCCGCCTGCTGTGAAGGAGGAGGAGGAGGCGTAGCCGCCAATCTGAAGAGGAGCCGCCTGGCTGCAGAGCACAGCCTGCTCGAGTGGACACACAGCCTGTTGGAGACGGACAGCCGCCTGTATGGAGAAGGGATACTTGGCTGCAGCCGCCTCTAGGGTGGCTCAGCAGCGCCTTTGGAGAAGTAACGCTTGGCTGCAGGACAGACGGAGCAGCCGTCTGCAGGGTAGCTTACTAGAGAACAGGCCAGCCACGTCTCTTTTTTGTAGAGATTGGAGAAGAGTAAACAAACACAGCTGGCCGGCTCCCCACGTTTGCATGGGGGCGGCCAGCTTCAAAGTGTGGTGTGGGTAGGTGACCATGCATCTGTTAGACATCATCCCCTACTTGCTGGCTTCCTATTTGGTGTCCTATTTTAGCCTCTAGGACTGACCATGTTAGTCAGAGGGGCTGGTCACCTCTCACTCATATTTTACCCATATTTATTCCCCATTTTATGGTCTTGGGATTTTCCCCTCTTGCTCGGGACATGTATTCCTTTTGATGATGATATTGAGAGCAGGTTCTCACCTGTGTTTCCTCTGCATCTTTCTCTGTCTCTCTCCCTCCTGTGTTTCCACTTTCCCTTCTTCCGCTGCGCATTCTATCATGGTATCAGAGCGCCGGGGATTTTCAGCAGTGGATGCTCCCTCCTATACCTCTTCATATCTGCGTTTTTTCCGCCCCTGGACAGACCTGCGTTTTTGCGTTTTCAGCAAGGGCAGCAGCACGTAGGTTGCTGCGTTTTTCTGCAGGTGGCTGTCTACAACAGTTTTCAGTAGTTCTCGGCATTCATACCCTCCCTTGTAGTGCTGGTCGCCTGTTTTGTACAGGCTAGCAGGAGCATGTTTGCTGTTTTTTTCTTCTACGTGTTTCTGATGCTGATTTGCTGATCTGAGGCTTGGGTGTACCTATTTCTTCAGTGTTTCCATATTCAGCCCCTTATACCTCTGTTTTTTCAGATTTGCAGCCATGGTTGCTGCGTTTTTTCTGAACCGATCTTGCTGGTAGCTCTACCGACACTTGGATACATTTCACATGCGTTCACTTGTTTGGTTTTATTTTCATAAATTGTTTGATGTAATGATCTTGATCCATGTTAATCAAATATCTTTTGACATTCAAAAACCATCCTCAAGAAGATGCAAAATGGGTACCGAGAAGTTTTTCCGAGCTTATCCTGAGATCCTTAGTTCTTTTCAAACCCAGCAAACCTGCAATTGACGGCAATTGCAAACTCAAGCAAGAGGGATGTAATGAGAATATATTTTAAGTCCTCTTTAAGAATATTATTTTTTCCTCTTGAGTAATTTGGGGACGCCTAGGTTACTCTTGCGTCATGCCGGCTAGGTTAATATCGTGGGTGACACCACTATAAATATTAATACGTGCGGTATATGACGTATGCTTGGGGCCGTCTATGATTATTTTAGTTGGGTTTGTACGGCAAGGTGATTCCTGGGGTACTTACGCCTGGTAGTCATGAGTTGGTTATGGTTTGTGCCTGTTCTATAATTGTGGGATTAATTTAATTATTAATTGGGCTATATTTTCAGGTGATAAAGATTACGAGGATTGATAAATAATGTCGAGGAGAATGTTTCTTATGTGCATCATATTTATTTTTACAAGTGTAGCTTGTAACCTTAGTAGTTGATTTTTCCATTTTGATACATTGGGAAAAATACATTTATAATGTTGAATTTATTAAAGCCTAAAGGCTTTACCCTAGCCCCAATTTTAGGGACACTCTATTTTTGTTGTGGAAGAGTGTCGTGCTCTCTAAAAGCACACTTTGTATATTTTTGGGGGCTATGGCTCATTTTTGCTTGGAAGCTAATAAAAATACTCTTGTGTGGGGGAAGGCTACGCACAAGGGGGGGGAAAGATTGCACCCAGCATGGTGTTGATGGTAATGTTTTTCTTTCTCTTGCTTATGTTTTGTTATGTGCTTTAATTTTCAATTTAATTCAAGTAGTTGTTTTATTGAATTAAATTGAAAATTAAAGTATATAACAAAACATAAACAAAACATAAGCAAGAGAAAGAAAAATATCACCATCAACACCATGCTGGGTGCAATCTTCCCCTCCCTTGTGCGTGGCCTGTCCCCACACAAGAGTATTTTTATTAGCTTCCAAGTAAAAATGAGCCATAGCCCCCAAAAATATACAAAGTGTGCTTTTAGAGAGCACGACACTCTTCCACAACAAAAATAGAGTGTCCCTAAAATTGGGGCTAGGGTAAAGCCTTTAGGCTTTAATAAATTCAACATTATAAATGTATTTTTTTCAATGTATCAAAATGGAAAAATCAACTACTAAGGTTACAAGCTACGCTTGTAAAAATAAATATGATGCACATAAGAAATATTCTCCTCGACATTATTTATCAATCCTCGCAATCTTCATCACCTGAAAATATAAGCCCAATTAATAATTAAATTAATCCCACAATTATTAAACATGCACAAACCATAACCAACTCATGACTACCAGGTGTAAGTACCCCAGGAATCACCCTGCCGTACAAACCCAACTGAAATAATCATAGACGGCCCCAAGCATACGTCATATACCGCACGTATTAATATTTATAGTGGTGTCACTCACGATATTAACCTAGCCGGCATGACGCAAGAGTAACCTAGGCGTCCCCAAATTACTCAAGAGGGGAAAATAATATTCTTAAAGAGGACTTAAAATATATTCTCATTACATCCCTTTTACTTGAGTTTGCAATTGTCCTCAATTGCAGGTTTGCTGGGTTTGAAAAGAACGAAGGATCTCAGGATAAGCTCGGAAAAATTTCTCGGTATCCATTTTGCATCTTCTTGAGGATGGTTTTTGAATGTCAAAAGATATTTGATTAACATGGATCAAGATCATTACATCAAACAATTTGTGAAAATAAAACCAAACAAGTGAACGCATGTGAAATGTGTCTAAGTGTCCCATTCCACAGAGGTACCTTCCATATACAAAAGCTCGCTGGTGAAAGATAGAAGACATAGATACGTCTGGTGTAGCCATGTGAAACCAATCTAATGTCCCATACCATAGATTAATTCCACACGACACTACCTTAAGAATAGAAGTTTGAGATAATTCCCTCTGAAACTTTCATTCTGACATAACTTTTCTCTATCCTCAAAATTAGACTATAAGTCTTATTCCAAAAATGAATTAGGTCGAAATGGAAATTCTTATCAACTTAAGATTATACATTACTGTCAATAACTTGATGAATTCTGGGGATTTGTTCTTGATCTTAATCTTGTAATTGTCTAACTAAATTCAAAAATTATAATCTTTGAATAGGTTTATAATTCTTGAATTTGTGAATCTTACTTGTAAACATTGAAATCTAAAGGGGATCTTGATCTTAAGCTTAGTCTTAAACTTGAAATTAGAACTTGAAGAAAGATAGACATCTTGCGTCCTAGTTGATAGCAAGAACTTGATATACTAGTAATGAATCTTGGCTTAGATTAAAAATACTTGAAAGGACGAAAATTGAGAGATTAGTCTTTAATTAATTATAATTGCAATTCTTGAATAAATCTTATTCTTAAGGGGTTTAAATCTTGTAGTTGAATATATCTTTGACTTAGAGTAATTCTTGGTCTAGAAAGAATCTTGTACTTGGATAGATCTTAAACTAGAACACTTGAAAATTTAAACAAAACTTTACTTGAATTGGTATAAACTTCGTAATTGTGATTGGTATACAACTTAAGCTTGGTTTCTAGTCACTTGAGAGCTATTTCTTTACTTTTCTCATCATCACTAAATTCGACTTGAATCAAAGACTGGAGAAACTTGCTTGGTTCTTGAATCTTCAAATTGGTCTTAATCTTCTATGAAATGTCTAGCAATCATTTTTACTTGAATTTGGGCAGCTAGATCTTGAAGATAACTTTTGCAATTCTTGTCTCGATCTTTCTAGTTAGGTCACGGTATCTAAAATTCTTTTCAAGAGCTAAAGTTTTCTAACTAGGTCTAGAAGGAAAGAATATTCAGAAAATAGATACGAAAGCAAACAAGAAATTGTATACAATAAGTATTTTTTTTTATACATACCTCCACCTTTGGTTAATGTGTCGAGTGCGTTAACCTCTTCGGTGTCAAGCGTGTCCTTTGGTGCAATTTGGTTCTTCTTTTTAGTTGGGCAAGATTTAGCATAATGTCCCATCATCTTACACCTGAAACACTTGACAACAGACAGCTTGGATACGATGTTATTGGTCGGGCTATGCATGTCAGATGCTTCCATAGTTTTAACTTTCTTCTTAATATATTTGTTCATTCTAGACAGATGTCGTTCAATCTTTCTTTGAAATTTGTCCCGATGCTCTCGTTCTTGATTCAAAAGAATATAGAGAGAATCAAGCTGTTCTTGAATAGTACGACGGTGCTGCGGATATTTACTCATTTCTTGATAATTAAAAGGAATAGGAAAAATTAAAACAAGAGAAAAGATAAGGTTTCTTATCTTATATGGAATGTCGAGCTAGATGTGAGTCCTGCCAAGTTAGCTCAATACACAAATGCATAATTTTTCAAGAAATAATCCATGTACTCTTAAAAATTAGAAAACTAGCCGTAGGTTAAAGCAACATTTTAATGATATCTTCACTAACAAGCTGTTTATATTATTCGTACTTCATGAGGATTTAGAAAACAACATTATTCATAAGAATTTGACTAAAGTCTCAAAATTTCTCTTGAGGTAAATTCTAAAAATCTGTAGAAGAAATCCAAACTAACTATATGTACATGGGATCCTTTTCCATAAAATATGATGGGAATAGTAAAAAAAAAATATTTTCTTTTGTAAAACATTTTATTGATCTCATTTAAGCTTATTTAAAAGCTTTTAAGAAAACAACATTATTCATAAGAATTTGACTAAAGTCTCAAAATTTCTCTTGAGGTAAATTCTAAAAATCTGTAGAAGAAATCCAAACTAACTATATGTACATGGGATCCTTTTCCATAAAATATGATGGGAATAGTCAAAAAAAATATTTTCTTTTGTAAAACATTTTATTGATCTCATTTAAGCTTATTTAAAAGCTTTTAAAGCTTAGTCAAAAGCTTTATATATATATATATATATATATATATATATATATCCCACGAGTATTCTGACAGCGCAGCGCGTAAGAGTAAAAAGGGAGATTAAAAAAAAAAAATTTAGCGCCTCCTGGATTTAGCGCAACCGGCCAAGATTTGAGGGAGAACTTTTTTTTTTTGGTGGATTGAAAGCAAAAGCTCACAAAGCTTTTAGCTAATATAAGCTTTGTAATAACAAAGCTTTTAAGCAGTAAATCAAGGTCTGAAAATTCCTCCTCCCTCTGAATTCGCAGCGCTCGGCGTCGTCGGCCGGATGGAGAGAGGTTGGAAGGAGAGAAAAGCGCGCTGCCGCCCGGGAAGCCTTTGCCCATGAAGGAGGGAGAGAGAGAAAAAGATTAATTGGAAATTTTATATATATATATATATATGGCTTTTACTTATTTCTCACACAGACTGCGCTTTTACTAATTGAGAGAAATTAAGAAAAATTCATCACTTCCCACCCTTGATTATAGAATTCAGACAGTCTTATTGGTTTAGCAATCATGCTATGACCCTCCATGCTCCTCTGCTTGCTCTTTCAATCCGTACGGACAGATTAAGAAGAGGATTAGTGAAGAGGAAGGTGGTTTTATGGTTTTGGAAAACCCACTAATGGTTTTCCACCTAGTTTTACCCTTTGGACAATAGATTGATGGAGATTGATTACCCAATGGTTAAAAACAAGCTTTATTTCATCCATACATAAACAAAAATTCCTAAACGTGTTCTTCTTTAATTTAAATTCAAGAAAACTACCAAAATCACCTCTGTTTTTGTCTTTCACCTCTTTTGACCGCCTTCAAGAAAATTAAATTACACCAAAGCTTTGATACCACTGACACAGGATCCTTTAATCTTCTTGAAGGGAATAATAAAAAACTCATAAATTATATCAAATATTAAAACAACTACTTGAATTAAATTGAAAATTAAAGCATATAACAAAACATAAACAAAACATAAGGCAAGAGAAAGAAAAACATGACCATCAACTCAATGCTAGGTGCAATCTTCCCCCCCCCCTTGTGCGTGGCCTTCCCCCACACAAGAGTTGACTACCAGGCGTAAGTATCCCAGGAATCACCCTGCCGTACAAACCCAACTGAAATAATCATAGACGGCCCCAAGCATACGTCATATACCGCACGTATTAATATTTATAGTGGTGTCACCCACGATATTAACCTAGCCGGCATGATGCAAGAGTAACCTAGGCGTCCCCAAATTACTCAAGAGGGGAAAATAATATTCTTAAAGAAACCTTAAAATATATTCTCATTACACTACCTTCAACTGGGCTTCATCTATTGGACCTGAAGGTACCTTCTCTTCAGCGTTTTTCCTCATAGGAGGTGTGGACACTGGCTAGCCTGAATTTTCAGGTTTGTAGCCCTTGTTTGGCTGCATTCTCTTCTCCAGTGTGGACACAGATCACTTGCAGAGGGGGTTTCTTGATTGGATTGTGGCTTTGGAGGCAGTTTGGTACTTGAGGAGGATTCTGAATTTCTGATTTCAGTTAGCGTTTTGTTGATTTTAAAGCATCTTGTTATGAGAATATATTTTCAGTTCTCTTTAAGAATATTATTTTTTTCCTCTTGAGTAATTTGGGGACGCCTAGGTTACTCTTGCGTCATGCCGGCTAGGTTAATATCGTGGGTGACACCACTATAAATATTAATACGTGCGGTATATGACGTATGCTTGGGGCCGTCTATGATTATTTCAGTTAGGTTTGTATTGGCAGGGGGATCCCTGGAAGTACTTACACCTGGTAGTCATGAGTTGGTTATGGTTTGTGCTTGTTTAATATTTGTGGGATTAATTTAATTATTAATTGGGCTTATATTTTCAGGTCAAGAAGATTACGAGGATTGATGATTAATGTTGAGGAGAATGTTTCTTATGTGCATCACATTTATTTTTACAAGCATAGCTTATAACCTTAGTGTTGAATTTATTAAAGCCCAAAGGCTTTACCCTAGTCCCAATTTTTAGGACACTCTATTTTTATTGTGGAAGAGTGTCGTGCTCTCTAAAAGCACACTTTGTATATTTTTGGGGCTATGGTCTATTTTTGGTGGAAAGAAAGCTAATAAAGAAATACTCTTGTGTGGGGAAAGGCCACGCACAAGGGGAGGGAAGGTTGCACCCAGTATGGTGTTGATGGTGATGTTTTTCTTTCTCTTATCTTATGTTTTGTTTAATGCTTTAATGTTCAATTTAATTCAAGTAATTGTTTTAATATTTGATATATTTTATGAGTTTTTGATTATTCCCTTCAAGAAAATTAAAGGGTTCCGTTCCAGTGGTATCAGAATTTTGGTGTAATTTAATTTTCTTGAAGGCGGTCAAAAGAGATGAAAGAGACAAAAACAGAGGTGATTTTGGTAAATTTTTTGAATTTAAATGAAAGAAGAACACGTTTAGGGATTTTTATTTATGTATAGATGAAATTAAGCTTGTTTTTAACCATTGGGTAATCAATCTCCATCAATCTATTACCCAAAGGGTAAAACTAGGTGGAAAACCATTAGTGGGTTTCTCAAAACCATAAAACCACCTTCCTCTTCACTAATCCTCTTCTTAATCTGTCCGTACGGATTGAAAGAGCAAGCAGAGGAGCATGGAGAGCCATAATCAGAATTGCTAAACCTTCCCTTTTGTCAGTTTCTATAATCAAGGGTGGGAGGTGATGGATTTTTACTAATTTCTCTCAATTAGTAAAAGCGCATCTCTCTGTGAGAAAAATGAGTAAAAAGTCATATATATATATATATATATATATATATATATATATATATATATATATATATATATATATATAAAATTCCCAATCTCTCTCCCTCCTTCAAATCCGGGCGGCAGCGCGCTTTGCGCTTTTATCTCCATCCGGCTGTGCGAAACCAAGAGGCGTAGAAATTTTTTTTAATTTTTCTTTCTCGATCCGGCCGGCGGCGAACGGTGCGAATTCAGGTTGGGGGGAAGAACTTTCAGCTTTGCGATTATGGAGGCTTAAAAGCTTTGATTATTACAAAGCTTATATTAGCTATAAGCTTAAAATGTTTATTTTTATTTTTATTAGATGCTGTGCGAAATTCAGTAGGCGCTAAATTCTCCCTTTAAAATTCTTTTTTTACTCTAGCGCACTGCGTTGTTGGACTATTCGTGGGAGAAAAAGAAATTATAAAACTAAAGCTTTGACAAAGCTTTATAGAGATAAAGCTTTATAAAAATAAAAATAAAAATAATAAAAAAATTAATTTTAAAAAAAGCTTCATATTATTACTATTATTATTTCTCATTTCCCTTCTCTCTTTATGCGGTGAGCGTACCCTAGTAGAAGGAAAACTATTTTACTATATATATATATATATATATATATATAATCAAAAGTTTTACAAAAGAAAATATTTTTTTTTACTATTCTCATCATATTTTATGGAAAAGAATCTCATGTGCATATAGTTAGTTTGGATTTCTTCTACAGATTTTCAGAATTTGCCTCAAGAGAAATTTTGAGACTTTAGTCAAATTCTTATGAATAATGTTGTTTTCTAAATCCTCATGAAGTACGAATAATATAAACAGCTTGTTAGTGAAGATATCATTAAAATGTTGCTTTAACCTACTGCTAGTTTTCTAATTTTAAAGAGTACATGGATTATTTCTTGAAAAATTATGCATTTGTGTATTGAGCTAACTTGGCAAGACTTACATCTAGCTCGACGTTCCATATGAGATAAGAAACCCGATCTTTTCTCTTGTTTTAAATTTTTTCTATTCTTTTAATTGTCAAGAAATGGGTGAATATCCGCACTATCGTACTATTCAGGAACAGCTTGACACCGAAGAGGTTAACGCACTCGACACATTAACCAAAGGTGGAGGTATGTGTAAAAAAATTATTTATTGTATACAATTTATTGTTTGCTTTTGTATCTGTTTTCTCAATATTATTTCCTTCTAGACCTAGTTAGAAAACTTTAGCTCTTGAAAAGAATTTTAGATACAGTGACCTAACTACAAAGATCGAGACAAGATTATCAAAAGTTATCTTCAAGATCTAGTTGCCCAAATTCAAGTAAAAATGATTGCTAGACATTTCATAGAAGATTAAGACGAATTTGAAGATTCAAGAACCAAGTAAGTTTCTCCAGTCTTTGATTCAAGTTATCAATTGCTTCACCATCGAATTTAGTGATGATGAGAAAAGTAAATAAATAGTTCTCAAGTGATTAGAAACCAAGCTTAAGTTGTATACCTATCACAATTACGAAGTTTATACCAATTCAAGTAAAGTTTTGTTTAAATTTTCAAGTGTTCTAGTTTAAGATCTATCCAAGCACAAGATTCTTTCTAGACCAAGAATTGCTTTAAGTCAAAGATATATTCAACCACAAGATTTAAACCCCTTAAGAACAAGATTTATTCAAGAATTGCAATTATGATTTAATTAAAGACTAATCTCTCAATTTTCGTCCATTCAAGTATTTTAATCTAAGAAAAGATTCATTACTAGTATATTAAGTTCTTGCTATCAACTAGGATGCAAAATGTCTATCATTATTCAAGTTCTGATTTCAAGTTTAAGATTAAGCTTAAGATCAAGATCTCCTTTAGATTTCATTGTTTACAAGTAAGATTTACAAATTCAAGAATTATAAACCTATTCAAAGACTATAATTTTTGAATTTAGTTAAACAATTACAAGATTAAGATTAAGATCAAAAACAAATCTCGAGAATTCATTAAGATCAAGAACAAATCCCCAAAATTCATTAAGATATTGACAGTAATATAAGTGATTATTTTTCAATCTTAAGTTGATAAGAATTTCCATTTCGACCTAATCCATTTTTGGAATAAGACTTATAGTCTAATTTTGAGGATAGAGAAAAGTTATGTCAGAATGAAAGTTTCAGAGGGAATTAGCTACTCCGTCTCAAACTTCTGTTCTTACGGTAGTGTCGTGTGGAATTAATCTATGGTATGGGACATTAGATTGGTTTTACATGGCTACACCAGACGTATCTATGTCTTCTATCTTTCACCAGCGAGTGTTTGTATGTGGAAGGTACCTCTGTGGTATGGGACATAGATCCCTTTTACATGCGTTCACTTGTTTGGTTTTATTTTCAGAAATTGTTTAATCTGATGATCTTGTCCTCCACTTGTGCCATGAAGCCATCCACTCATTGATTGCACAACTGAGGACAGTTGATTCCCAATAGGGGGGACTGTTATGATTCATGTTAATCAAATACCTTTTGACATTCAAAAACTATCCTCAAGAAGATGCAAAATGGATGCCGAGAAATTTTTCCGAGCTTATTCTGAGATCCTTCGTTCTTTTCAAACCCAGCAAACCTGCAATTGAGGACAATTGCAAACTCAAGCAAGAGGGATGTTATGAGAATATATTTTCAGTTCTCTTTAAGAATATTATTTTTTCCCTCTTGAGTAATTTGGGGACGCCTAGGTTACTCTTGCGTCATGCCGGCTAGATTAATATCGTGGGTGACACCACTATAAATATTAATACGTGCGGTATATGATGTATGCTTAGGGCCGTCTATGATTATTTCAGTTAGGTTTGTATTGGCAGGGTGATCCCTGGAAGTACTTACACCTGGTAGTCATGAGTTGGTTATGGTTTGTGCCTGTTTAATATTTGTGGGATTAATTTAATTATTAATTGGGCTTATATTTTCAGGTCAAGAAGATTACGAGGATTGATGATTAATGTTGAGGAGAATGTTTCTTATGTGCATCACATTTATTTTTACAAGCATAGCTTATAACCTTAGTGTTGAATTTATTAAAGCCCAAAGGCTTTACCCTAGCCTCAATTTTTAGGACACTCTATTTTTATTGTGGAAGAGTGTCGTGCTCTCTAAAAGCACACTTTGTATATTTTTGGGGCTATGGTCTATTTTTGGTGGAAAGAAAGCTAATAAAGAAATACTCTTTTGTGGGGAAAGGCCACGCACAAGGGAGGGGAAGATTGCACCCAGCATGGTGTTTGATGGTGATGTTTTTCTTTCTCTTATCTTATATTTTGTTTAATGCTTTAATGTTCAATTTAATTCAAGTAATTGTTTTAATATTTGATATATTTTATGAGTTTTTGATTATTCCCTTCAAGAAAATTAAAGGGTCCCGTTCCACATCTATACCTGTGTTTTGTTCTTGGCCTACACAGTTTCCCGGTTTCTACATGCTTCTTGCCTTCTGTTGGCGGTGGAGTGCTATTTTTGCTGGATAGTAGTGTTTTGGCTGCGTTTTGCTTCCCACAAGAGTTTTCTACACTCAGAGGGGGCCCTTCTCTAGCTACTTCACTTGAGGATCAGTTTCGGGAGCTGTGTTGTATTTGTGGAGACATTCTTCTTTGACAGGAGTTTACAGTTATTTGGAGGAGAGCAGTGATCTTTTCAGAGAGAGTTTATTTTGTTCGAGCTTGTGTTCTTTGCAGTATTTGCAGAACAAGGAGGGTGTTTTGCCCTTTTTTTTTGCAGTGTGATCCTTTCACATGGATCTTTTATCTGTTGCTGATTCTTGGGATCTGGTTCTACTTCTGGAACAGTCTTCTGCTATCTATGATGCTTTTGAGGACTTTGTTGCCACTGCAGTTTATATTCCTGCTTCCCTTCCTCATTGTGAGGAGTCTACCTTTGCCTCTCTTTGTAATGCTTCTGAGGATGCCCCTCCCCCTACCAGTTCTGATGGCTTGTTGTTTTGGAGGATGGTTTTTTGGACCCAGTGGGATGCTTTGGATTTGTGGTTGCTAACCATGCCTGGGGCACAGTGGTACTTCTAGAGTTTTTTGGATTTGGATTAGAATCAGGTTGGGCTTGTACCAGTCCGACGATATCATTTTTCAGAGGGGGATGTGGAGTCCTTTCACCTTGCGATGCCCACCTCAGTGGCGTGTACTTATGTACAGCATTGGGCAACTCATGTTATGGAGTTTGAGCAGATGGACCCCATATTTTCCACAGAGTCTTTACATCTTGCGATGCCGACCTTTTCAGAGGATGCTTTTATACAGCATTTGGCTACTCTTGGTACAGAGTTGGAGCAGATTGACTCTATTTCTTTTGAGGGTTCCAGTGAGGAGAAATTTGCTTCTCCCAGGATTGATTATATACAGGATCTGATCTTGGTTAGTTATGAGGTTTTTCATACCTTCTTTAGGCTGGATACACGACATTCGACTGCGGGGAGTGTTCTTACACTTGGGTTTGGAACCATTATTTGGAGCAGCACGTCGTAGCCTATATGGTTGTTTTCTTCCAGAGGAACGGTGTACCTGGCAGCTTGTTCTGTTGCTTTTGTAGCTGAGTTGCTGAGGAGATTGCTTGTGGAGCTTTCTTGGTACCTGTTTCTGGAGTCTTTCATCTTTGATCGAGGACGGCGTGTTTGGCTTCTTGGAGTTTGCTCAGCATCCGGTGCTGAGAGGGGGTGTTAGACATCATCCCCTACTTGCTGGCTTCCTATTTGGTGTCCTATTTTAGTCTCTAGGGCTGACCATGTTAGTCAGAGGGGCTGGTCACCCCTCACTCATATTTTACCCATATTTATTCCCCATTTTATGGTCTTGGGATTTTCCCCAGTCGTGGAGGTATTTATCCCTAGTCGGTTGCCTTCATGTAGAGGTATATATAGCCGGCATGCCTCCCTCATATTTTTACTGCTTGCATTGCTTGCCTAGCTTGTCTAGCTGCAGTCCCTCACTTACGAGGTTCTCCTCTCTTGCTCGGGACATGTATTCCTTTTGATGATGATATTGAGAGGAGGTTCTCACCTGTGTTTCCTCTGCATCTTTCTCTCTCTCTCTCTATCTCCCTCCTGTGTTTCCACTTTCCCTTCTTCCGCTGCACATTCTATCAGCACCCACCCTACACACACACTTAAGGGGCTAAGTGTGGCTCCCCACCTTGGCCCATATGTGGGTGCCTACTTTTAAGTGAATGAACTTACCTTATAAAATGAAAGGTTAAAAATAAAACTATTAAACCAACAAGTACAGTACACTTACCACTTGTTCACACGCAACAAAACTCGTCAGAAGACAGAGCAAACGTCACGACTCACTGGCAGGCGTCCCTGCTCAGTAAGTGGCACGTCAAACAGGCAAACACAAAAATACAAGTCATGCGAAAACAGTTTCAAACATGCAAAACATGAGTGCATGTGCAAATAGTATCATGGACATATCTCCCGTTCATGGAACAAGTACAAAACATCTGTCGGGCACAAAAATGGCACGACATAAAACATAAATCCTGGTCTTCCTATGGAGTGACAGTCCCATAGGTAAAACACAGTTCGAGGCACGAGCCTCCCTATGGAGTGACAGTCCCATAGGTAAGACACGACAGAAATACTGGCTCTTCCATGGCGTGACAATCCCATGGATAGAATACAGTCTAGGTCATACACGGGTGGCACCAGTCTGGCTCCCGTCCATACGACACCATCGTGCTAACACACGGGTGGCACCACTCTGGCTTCCGTCCATGTTAAGCAAAATTACTGGCCTCTTCACATGAGACACCGGCCTGGCCTCAAGTGAACGAGACATAAAACTGGAGATGGACTAAATGGTTGGCCAATTGGTGACAACTGCCACCTGCCTGGCTTTTCGAGAGGTTCCCATGGAAAGAATATCCTCATCTACATGAATTTCTTTGTCCCGAATACTACGAGACATCAGAGCATAAGTTACCTGTACAGTTTCCTCTGACCGACGAACACAAGAACCACCAACATCAGTACTGGAAAGTTCCTGTCAACTGCTGCCATTGAGTGGCAAGCTATCCTCCATCTGGTCTCGGAAAGCCTGCACCTGCAGCATATCCACACTTAAGTGGCCATTATTAGACTGCTACTCATCACAAACCTGAGGACCTGGGAGAGAGTGTGCTGAAAGCTTGTAAACTCCATTCTCTACTCCGCCTTCCCAAACCACTTGGCCTGTTGCTTTGTCCCGGAGAGCAACAAAATGCTCATCAAACTCCACCCGTACGCCAGTCTTGCAAACCTGATGCACTGACAACAGATGAAAACCAAGTGACGGAACATACAACACCTGGGAAGAATGCTTCCTCCCTCAGCCATCGGGAACTATCTCCAACCTGCCCTCATTGTGAACTGGGATAGTGGATGTATTCCGAGTAAGAATGTGACCAGAATACTTGCAAAGATCGTGTAAATCTGAACGGGAAGGAGTCATGTGCGTGGAAGCACCACTCTCTAGAATCCACTCCCGAGTATCCGTAGCGGCGAGTCCTCCAACCTCCTCCCTGTCTGAAGAAAATGAAACATCGGTGTCCATCACCTCCAAGTGCACAAAAGCCGGAGTCTTCATGATTGTTGCTGAGGAATCTTCACCCTTCTCGGTCTTGCGCTTGGGACACTACCTCCAATAGTGGCCTTTCTCGCCACAATCATTACAGGTCCTCTCTGCCTTTAGTTTCTCGCGGTTAGCATCGGACTTCTTCTCAGAAGACTTCTCCGATGAAGCCTTCCCTTTGCCCGAGTTACGGCCTTTCGATCGTTGGCCAGTTAAGGCCTCTGAATCTCCGCCCCGTGGAGGGTTCGCGAATCGTTCCTGCTGGTCCAAGACCATGGGCACAAGCTCCTCCCACGTGATGGTGTTGAGCTTGCCACTGGTAATCAAAGACGAGTAAAATGCTGCGTACTGAGAGGGCAAGTGCGACAGCAACGTTATGGCCATGTCCTCTGACGAGATCTCCTTCCCAGCCTGAAGAACTTCCTGCTGAAGAGCGTACAGCTTGTTAATATGCTCCCGCTCGTCGACGACTTTGCAGGGCTCATAATCCGCATCTGTACTTCCAAGGAAATCCTCTTCATGGGCGATACTGAAACCGATCCCGTCAAGTGGGAATAGACTCCGTTGGACACACCCACGCGTAATAGCACAACTTAAATATCACAAAATAAATGGACAACTCAATAACAACTGAAACTGAAATGAAATGAAATGATGATCAATGGACACCAGCACCCGGAACGGGCCGACCCCCCCCTCAATATATGATATATTATTGGGAGTATTTAAGTGATACAATGCTCCATGGGTTCAATGAACCAGATGATGTCCATGTACAATTGAAATGAATATAGTTACCAAAAAAGAGACTTGAAGTAGACGTTCGAAGGAGAGCGATCCACTTGAAGTCTAGTCTCTACGGTCCCGTGCCTTCAGTGGAATCCGCAGAGAGCGCCCCACTGGTGTTCCAGGACCACTCACAAACAGGCGCTCCTGTACTAACGTTTGGCTCTCCCAATCTCAGCACCCATGGACTGTGCTTCTCCAGAAGCTTAGACTACCCGGCACCGAACGGGTGTTAGTAGCAGAGAGTATCCCTTGTAAGATTTACACCAAAGACCTTTGCTTGAATCTCAATCCACTCACCTTGCTTGAATCTCAATCCACTCACCTTGTAAAACAATGAATATGGCTTTCAGTAGTACTAGGCACCCACGATGAAAAGAGAGAAATCTTTATTACTGCTGTTGCTGCCAGCTTGAGAGATGGGGGAATGAATTGTCAGCAGCAGCTGCCCGACAGTACGGGGAGCTGGAGTCGCCTGTGCGCAAGCTAGATAGAAGTCCTGTGTGTGCAGCTGCCTGCAAGGTGAGAGATGGGAACTTGTACGCAGTCACACAGCCGCCTGTGGGCAAGCGACAGAGGAGACCTGCGCAGCCACCTGCGTGTAGCTGCCTGTGCGCAGTCGTCTCTAGCAGGATGAAGAGATGGCTAGGCGCAGTCGCCTATGTGCAGCCGCTTGCAAAGCAAGGAGAGAGATGGGAGAAGAACCTGTGCGCAGTCACCTGCAAGGCAAGAGGATGGTGGCCTGTGCGCAGCCGCCTGCAGAGCAAAATGAAGAGAGACCTGTGCGCAAGAGCAAGCAGAGTCGCCTGTGGGCAGCGTCGAATCTTAGAAGGTGGTCATGCACAGCCGCTTATATACAAGAGGAGTATCACGCCTGATTTGCATGGAGGGGCACACGACGAACAGCTGGCCGGCCCACCTGAATCGCATGGAGGCGTCTAGTTCCAAAGTCCCAAGGGTAGTTGGCCATGCACCCACCCCCACACACATGATTAAGTGAGGGGTTCCCTCCCCACCATGGCCCATACGTGGGTGCCCATAATGGGTGCCATTATGGGCACCCACCCTACCAAGGGCACTATGAGATATTGGGGAAAGGGCACTATGAGATATTGGGGAGGGTGCCCACTCATTAATGAGTGTGAACCTGCAACCTTATAAAAACAAAGGTTAAAAAGAATGCTATAAAATAAACAAATGCAATACACTTACCACCTGTTCACACGCAACAAAACTCGTCAGAAGACAGAGCAAACTTCACGACTCACTGGCAGGCGTCCCCGCTCAATAAGTGGCACGTCAAACAGGCAAACACAAGAATACAAGTCACGCGAAGATGGTTCCAGGCATGCAAACATGAATGCATGTGCAAACAGTATCATGGACATATCTCCCGTTCATGGAACAAGTACTAAACATTTCTGTCGGGCACAATGATGGCACGACAGAAAACATAAATCCTGGTTTTCCTATGGAGTGACACTCCCATAGGTAAGACACAGATCCAGGCACCAGCCTCCCTATGGAGTGACAGTCCCATAGGCAAGACACGGCACAAATACTGGCTCTTCCATGGTGTGACAATCCCATGGATAGAACACAGTCCAGGTCATACACGGGTGGTACCAGTCTGGCTCCCGTCCATGTTATGCAAAATACTGGCCCCTTCACATGAGACACCGGCCTGGCCTCAAGTGAACGAGACACAAATCTGGAGATGGACCAAATGGTCAGCCAATTGGTGACAGATACCCTGTTGTAAAGAGAAGCCAAATGCTTCCATATACCTCTGGCCAGCGTCATATGCTTTACATGATTGATTACCTGCGGTGTGCAGTTGAGGAAGATAAATGAACGGACTCTGGTGTTGACACGATCCCACAACTGTGCCTGTGCCTCCCGGTCCTTTCGGATCGACGGTAACTCCCCTTCCTCTACTTCCGGCCGTGGAACCCCAACAACGATGAAATCAGTAAGGTCGTAAGACTCCAGAACAGATTCCATCATAACCTTCCATATGTTGTAGTTGTTCCCGTCCAACTGACGGTCCACTGGAAACGTGGGGAGTGTAGGGATCTTCACATGCCTCTCCCCCATCTCTAATAGATCTGCCATTGCGGGGATGTACTTTGAAAAAGGGTGGGTGGGTGGGAACAAAGAAGAACTTACACCTGCTCTGCAATTGGCTGTCCAGCAAATCAGCCCACCGTCCTCTTGCTTCTCCTCTTTCCAAACAGTCCCGTACAGTCCACCAATCAGCAACACAACAGTCCCCCTCTTGCTCACACAAATCCCAAGAACAATCAAGAGCCTAGGGCTCTGATAGCATGTCAGAATACGCAGCGGAGATGATGACCAAATCTGGGAACACAAGAGCAAACGCAATGCAGAAAAACAGCACAAGAGAGAGAGAGATAGAGGCGTGTAACTTTGCTCTATATACACAAAGAAGATCCCGAATATGATACAAGATGACAAGGGGACTATGGGGCCATTTTATATGGCCCCAACACTGCAGTCGGCTTGCTCATAGGCAGCCGATAGGCCTAGATCTCCATGACCAGCCCATAGACATCTAGTCGGCCTGGAATAACCTAGTGAACTGACTGACTACTGGTCGGCCAGGTCCTGGACAAGGTCCACCAGATTTGCTTCAGCCAATAGCTCCTCTGCTCACTCATGCACGCTGACAGCACCCCTTTCATTCCCTTGCCAAAAACAACAATATCTGCTCCAAAATCAAGTTCTAATCTGACTTTATCTTGTTGCTTCTTCAAGATTAGCCTTGGGATTAGCCAGTGCATGTCTTGCACATGACATCCCTCTCTGCTAAACTTGATGACAGGATTCCAACTTCTGTTCTTGGATGACTGTCATCATCCCATTGTCTATTCACGGAGTCCCCCTGTCATCCTTCCCTTCTTGGCAACCTTTTTAGTGAAAACCCCATGTGGCCTCCAAATCCACTCCAACTCTGATGAAGATCTGAACATCTATTCCATCCTGTCCCCTTTCCATTCCTACCCTGTCCCTGAACACTGTCGTGTCTTCTTTCCTGATGGGTATTGAGTCTGGCACTCACTCCACCCCTTGGAGGATCGTCCTCCCTTGGAACCGTTGCCCATAGTTGTTTCTCGTACTGGTATGAACCCATTCGTACCGTACAGTTCGTACGGTACAATATTGTATGGTATCATACGGCACGAGTTTTTTTTCCCCCTCCCAAATTTTAAAAAATAAAAAATAAAAAATCCGGGGACCCTTCAGTGGGTAATTTGGGATCCAATAAGGTGTACAGATCTCTCTCTCTCTCTCTCTCATCTCTTAAAGTGTGAAGTGATAAAGTGGATTGCTAAAGACTCGCGAAATTTAGGATAAAGAAGGCGGTGTGAGACTGTGTGTGATAGGATTCTACATCTATGCATAATTCCGGTGCATGCTACATTGGATCTGTTCCAATGCCTACCAAGACCCTAATCATGTCCACAATGTGTGTTTATTTGCTATCCATCTGTTAGAAGTCATCTCCTGTCTTTCTGTAGACACCAGGGCCTTTGTTGTGGGTGTGCCCGCCCTTGTAGGTGTTGTTTTCATTTTTCCTCACTCCTCGTATTTTTCCCCCATTTTTTTCATTTTTTCTGTGGCTTGGGAGGCACTTCTATGGTGGCAGGAGATCTTGGTAGGTGGCCAACTGTACTTGCAGTACCCGACCTTAGCTCTGGTGCTGGCCGACTGTGGTACAGGTCGTGGACACCCTGACATTGCTGGCCGACTGGTCATAACTAGGGAATGGCAGTCCTGTGAGTTGGGTGCTGTCACCAGCCTGGACATTTCTCAGTATGAAAGGGGTCTGGTGGACTCCAAGATGTCTAAATATTTGGAAAGTACAAGCTTTGGGAATGGGGGATTATCCTAGAACACAAAGGACCACACTTCTAAAATTTAGGAGAGTTGCTATTTTTGGCTTGACTCCGATGGAAATTCTGTTCGCGTCATTACATCTGGAATTGAGCAGATACCAAGAGTTGGCAAAGTGCCTATGACAGAATGTCTACCAGTTGGGATATTTTTAGAGATAAAGTTTATGGAAGGACCCATCTCTTAGATTGGGACATGTGGCAAGAAAGTGGACCAAAGTGAGACAAGTGGCTTGACACTTGTTAGAAAGTGGATCAAAGTGAGACAAGTGGCCTCACACTTGTCACTTCATATTGTGTGGCTCTCCACTTGTCATTGTAGCCTTCTCTTGCCATTTTAGCTCATGGGAGGCCCAAATCTATAAATTGGAGCCCTCTCTCTTCATTAATGGAGGCTCTCTTTCTGCACACTAGCCTCTACCACCGTTACAGGCTGCCCTAATGATGGCTACTCTCTTTCTCTCTCTCTTGAAGGCTGCCCATGAAGAATACGGGCTGTTGGGGACTGTTTTGGAGGCTTCCATCGCGAAGAAATACTGAAGGCAAGGGTATTTAATCATTTATTATGATTTCTAGCCATTGTACTTGTTGTACTTGTTGTACCTGCCACCGTATCGGCTGTACCAGCCACTGTACCTATTGTACCAACATTTGTACTTGATGTACTAGCCACCGTACCGGCTGTACCAGCCATTGTACTTGCTGTACTAGCCACTGTATCGACTGTACCAGCCATTGTACCTGTTGTACCGGCTGAATGGAGAGTTGTACTTGTTGTACCAGCTCTATTGCATGAAGACCCGTGGTTTTTGGGGAAGAATTAGTATCCACACGGAGGTATATGGATTATGTTGTTGGCTCGGCATTTCTACAGTCTATGTTCCAGCTCAGTTGCCTTGTGTTGGGCTGTGTTATGGCATTTGTATATGGATAATCCGGCATCTCCCGTGGGGAGAGTAAGGCCCTCAAAGCTTATACATGATATTATTCTCCTTGGGTAATAAAATACTCCAAGGGGGGGGGGGGGGTCGGCCCATTCCGGCCTCTATGCGGTGTCACACGTGCAAGTTCCATTTTCAGCATTTGTGGATGTTTTGTCTAGCTTTTATGTTTCATGCAAAGTGATGATGATGGATATATGTTAAGGCTATGGGGCCATATTTAAATGTTTTAATATGCATTGATGGTATCAACAAGTGTGTCAAAGGCCCTAGTCCCCCGGGCACCGCCGCGAGTTTCATTGGTATCAGAGCATAGGCTTCCTTGGAAGCGGAGGCTTCCTAAGGAAGAGAAAAGATCTCAAGTGGGGACCACACTTACCATCATTGCTGTTAAGCATGGCCAGCCGCTTCATAGCTTATGAAGCAAGAGCATGAGCAGTAGACAACTTGTTGATCTAAGGATTTATAAATTCACAAAATTTTATCTTGGAAGTGTGGAGTTGGCTTTATGTGCACACGCTTAGCACTCTTTCCATATGGATATTGTGGATTATATTATCAAGCTTACAGGCAAGCTATACGGAGATATATCTCGGGATATCTTAAGGATATGGTGACGAGATATTTCTTTTGGCTTCATGACTAACCTGGCAAAGAAAAGCTAAGTATACTTTGAGTTTGCAAAGTTAGTGCTTTTGCTATGAAGTGTTTTTGATGTTCACTAACCCTTGTATAGCTATGCAAGGAGAAAGGTGTTGCTGTTTACCTTGAGATGGTTTCAGGGAAACATTGTTTATGGCCCCCTTTAATGGGGTGAATTCTTTTCATGGCTCCCTTTATTGGGATGGATTATATCTATGGAGATTTCTGTCTTGGACGAGATTTATATAGATATTGGGCTTCACAAGCAATTTCTATGGACGAATCTGTCCGAGTTTATAGAGAAGAAATCTTTGGATATCTCATGGATATGATGCTTTTATGGATAAAGTCCACCTCTACTCAAAGGTGTGTGGTTAGCACGGAGTATGTGGCAAGAGTTATGGTATACAAGGATTATGGTATACAGGTCTATGGATTCCTGGACTTCTTTTCTAGGGGTTTGGATCGATCCTCAGGATTATGGATTATGTTTATGACTCCCTTTTACTGGGATGGATTATTCTTTTTGGCTCCCTTTATTTGGGATGCATTGGACTTATGAAACTCATGGTTCACATACCCTGTGTAGTGTTCTCTTGTCCTATGTGCTCTCTTGAAGATTGTTTCTACCATGTGTGGGTGGAACAATAGAGAGCAAATGGAAGGGAACATGCGCACTTTAGAGGGTAGTGTCGAGCACAACATGCCGTGTGTAGTGTTCTCTTGTCCTACGTGCTCTCTTGAAGATTGTTTCTACCATATCTGGGCGGAACAATAGAGAGCAGATGGAAGGGAACATGGGCACTTAGAGGGTAGTGTGAGTTGGTGGCCGAAATGCCTACAAACTATTGGTGGCCGAAATGCCTATAAACTATGTGTAGTAGAAATGCTTATGGAACACCAGGTTATCTATGCCTGCGAGTGATTGTTTTATCTTGTTACTTGAGTCCACCCCTCATCCAAGGTGTGTGGTCAGAGTACCAACACGGAGTGCAAGTGGTAAAGTGGACATGATACCTGGTTGGCACAGGACTTATGTCTATGCCAAGGGTCATGTGGACCGATGCCTTATTGGCAGGAGACTTATTTTGTCTTGCCCATTTACTTGAGACATGGATTATGATATCTGGACTTATGGGATTGTTTTGTCTTGCCCATTTATTTGAGACATGGATTTATTTATCTTTTTTTTTTCTTTCGAGAAAAGATCCTTTCATTAGTTATGTAAAAAACGCCCGTAGGGCTACAAAAGAGATCTCTCCTGCTCCTAACAGAGAGAAGAGCAGTGAATACATCATGGCAGCCCGGGAGACTCTCCCTAGGTGCTGCAAAATACAAGCATCAGTCTAGAGAACTGAGCGGCTAAATCATACAATGGGGGGGGGGAAGAGCCAAACAGGTGGCCTGTAGTGCCAACGGGGGGATCCCGTGTGTAGGGTGTAGAACGGGCCGCAGCGCCAAGTGGTATGAAAGGCCTGGCGCCGTAAGATCGCCTCATCCGAGTCTCCCCGGATGCGGTCGTACTGTCCTCGCAGGGTGTGGATCAACTCCTGCCAAATCCCCCGAACAGTCTCTGCTGGTGGCTCTAATCTCCCCTCAAAGGCCGTAAAGCACCGGGCCCTCCAGGTGAACCAGATGGTGAGGCTGCTGAGGAGCTCCCATCGTAAATCCCTCTCCTGTGTCCAGCTGGCGGACGAGAAATCCGGTGCCGGAACCAGGCGAGGCTGGCCCCTAATAAATCTGATGGCCTGACTGCCCTGCTCCATCTCATAGCCCATAGCAGGCCCTGACGAAGTCGACCAAGCAGCGGCACCCCACGTAAACATACCCTCTGGAGAGAGGGGGGCCAGAATACGCAGCATCCGCAGCCAAATCTGCTGTGCCTGAGGGCAGTCCCAAAGGCAATGTCTCTGTGTCTCCGTAGGGTGGCCGCATCGGACGCAGGCCGCTGGAAGACCGCTGTAAACAAGCCAAGTGCCAACTGCTGAGCCCCTGTGGGCGACCAGCCACTGAAAAGCCGAGATCCTGCGGGCCTGTCGACTAGCCCAGAGCCGAGCCCAGAAATCCTCCAGGAACTCCTGTGATAGTCCCTGCAATCGCCAATGCCCCGCTGCCGCTGGAGAAACCGTCCTCCTCGCTGTCAAAATATGCCGTCCCAGCCGAACAGTATACTGGAAAAATGTGATCTCTGTGGCCTCAAGGGATGCATAAGGATCATGCCACTCGTACTCTCCGGGGTCCCACTGTAGCCGGGCCAAGGGGCGCGCTGCATATGCCCATATGCGCCAATCTGGGAGCACGTCAGCAGGGTCGGGGTCAATATGCCACTTCCGAGAAGCGGCAGCCACTACCCGAATCCTCTGAAAGGTGCACTCTGCAACCAAAGGCGACTCCACCTCCACTCTCTGGAGTCTGCCCTCATCCTGAATCTCATAATAGAGGCATCTGCCATCCTCAGTGCTAGCTCTGACAGCAATCAGGATCTCCAACTGTGTAAAGGCTCCCATCCACCGTGGGGCCACTGGCTCGAGAGGTGTGAACCACTCCTCTGTAAGTGCCTCCTGAATATCATCCCTCATAATCAACCCCCCTCTGAAGTGACTCAGCCTCTCCAACTGGGTCTCCTCTGGTAGACTGCAGAAAGCCTGCCAGTCTCCAAAACTACGAGCTGGGCCTGCCGCTAAAGGTCCCCAGGCTAGACGAGGCCGAGAACCCAGCATATGACCCTGCTTTGTACGAACCGCTGGGCTCCAGATGAGCGGCTGCCTGGCCCGCTCCTCAACACAAGAAGGAGGCCGCTGAGAGAGCCCCGGTCTCAGCAGCTCCCAAGCTCTCAGGATACTCAGAGCAAATCTGTCCTCCCATCCTCTACTGAGGCCTGTCCTCCTCATCTCTATGAAGATCCAGCGAATCTCTGGTGCCCAAGTACCCCCTGCAGGAGGCGCCCGGGCCTGCAGTCGCTGCAAGAGGAGCTCTTTCCAAGGCTCAGCGCCTGGAAGCAACCCCTGAACAATAAGCTTCCCCAATAAGGCTCTACTCTGATCAACTGGATCTATAATGCCCAAACCGCCCTGAGCCAGCGGAAGTGTAATAACTGCCCATGCAACCTTTGCCCGAGCTGGCTGACCGTCCCGCCGAGACCACAGAAAGTTCCTGATCAGCCTCTGTACCTGGCTGATGCAAGAGCTCGAGAAAATCCAGCAAGACGTAATGTACCACATAGTCGCTAACAGCACCTGATTTGCCACCACCACCCTCCCAGCCAAGGATAGTCGAGCTGTACTCCAATACAATAGCTTCTTCCGAATGCTCAGAAGAAGCGGGGCAATCTGCTGCTCAGGTGACAAATCGAGGCCAATCTGGCATCCCAAATACCGCACTGCTGTGCCGGGAGGAATCCATCTAAAACCGGGGTCCGGACTCCATGCCGGAGTGGGAGCACTACTGATCCAAAAGGCCATTGTCTTGCGCCAATTGATCAATGCTCCCGAAGCTGCACTAAAAACCTGGAGCGACTGCTCTGCCCGAATAAGATTGGCCTCTTGGCCATGCAAAAATAAGCCCGTGTCGTCTGCAAACTCAGCATCAAGCAAATCCTCCCCCCGGACTGGGAGCTGAAGTCCTCTCAAACCAACCTCCTCTGTCGTCAAATACATACTCATAGCCTCCGCAAAGAAGAGAAAAAGGAAAGGGGCGAGAGGACACCTCTGACGGACTGATCTGGTCAGCTCAAAACTCGGCCCCCGACCTCTTGCAATCAGGACCTGGCTGCGAGCTGTGGAATACAAAGCTGCCACCCCTTTGATCCATCCTGGCTCAAAGCCCAGGCGTAGCATAGTGCCCTCTAAGAATCCCCAATCAACTCTATCGTATGCCTTCTCAAAATCGAGAAGCATCACGACCAAGTCCTCGCCAAGAAACCTAGCTCGGGCCGTCGCCTCCCAGAAAGTAAAGATGTTGTCAAGGATACTGCGCTCCTTGACAAATCCTGTCTGAGTAGCATGAATCAACTCCCCCAGGAAGGGCTGGATCCTCAAACTCAAGGCCTTTGCCAAGACCTTGTAGACAGTATTGAGGATCGTAATAGGCCTCCAATGCCGAATATCATCTGATACTCCCTCTCCCTTGGGGATAAGATAGATCAAGCCCTCTGAAAAGCTTTGCGGCATCACCCCAGTGTCCAAAACATGCTGAAAGCCCCTGCGGAGGCCTGGCCCCAAAAGGTCCCAATAGCGCATAAAAAAGGCCGGCGTCAGTCCGTCCTCCCCTGGGCAACTATGTCGCGGCAGGACCCTCAAGGCCTCGGCAAGCTCAATCTCTGACAGAGGCGCACCTAGAACTGTGCGCATATGGTCTGTGACCCTCCTCTGCACATGGGCCCACACAGTCTGTCTGCATACATCTCGATCCTCAGTGGCTGGCTCCGTTGAAAGCAAGTCACTATAAAAAGCAGTGGCAATGGCTCTGATCTCCCCGAGCTCAGTAGCTATCGATCCATCCGGTCTACCAAGCTGGCGAACCCCTGCTCGCGCATGACGGGGTCCAGTGATCTCAAAAAACTCCCCAGTCACTCTATCACCAAGCTGCGTCCACTGAGAGGCCTGACGACGATAGTAAAACTCATGTCTCTGCTCCTCTGCCTCTCTAACCTCCTGGCGTGCCTGGCTCAGCTGGGACGCCACCCACTCACATGCAGGCTGCTGCTCCTGAAGGCGCTGTAGCGAAGCAAGGCTGCGTCTCAGCCGTTGCTCCCGCTCGCGAATCTCTCCCAGTCGTGTTAAAGCTGCAGCGTGTAGAAAAGAGCTAAGATCAATGAGTCCCTGGGCACACTGGCCCGCTGCATCCTGGTCAGAGCACTGACTATCATGCCAGATCCTCTCAATGTCCTCAGCTAGACTGGGGTCTGCAAGTACCCTCTCTGGGATCCTCAACTGCAAGCTGGGCTCCCGTGTCCCCTCCTCCAAAGTCAATCTAACTGGCGCATGATCTGAAAATGAAGTGCCAACAAGAATGCCGACGGAGCCCCCTCGCTCCCCCAACCAATCGCCCACATAAAAACGATCAATCCGAGATAGATTAGTCCCTCCCTGCCGGCGATCCGACCGAGAGAAACTAAGACTGTCCTGAGACCAGGAGAAAGCCCCATGCTGCCATGCATCAGTGATCCTCAGTGACATGCAAAACCGGTCCTAAGCTGCAAGCTCCGTGTCGTGCACTGTAACATGACTGCCTCCCACCCTATCTGCCGGGTCCTCAAGCATGTTGAAGTCTCCCCCAACACACCAATGTGCGGCCTCTGGCAATGCATCTGTAACCTGAGTCCAAAACTCTGCTCTGGCACTAGCATGATTGGGCGCATAGATGTTGAGCACACCCAATAGCTCATCATGCATCCTCAGAATGACATACTGTGCTCTACCAGGCACAATGATCCCTCGATCCACAATGGCCTGCCGCCATACATCTGCAATAACCATGCATACTCCTCCTTGTCCACCCAAAGGACCAAACCCTGCAGACCAAAAAGTGTCCCATCTACCAGGCATCACCGAACCATATCTCCGGATCCTGCTCTCACCCAAGTGGTGCCCCTCCATCATCAAAATGTCAATGCTGCCACCAACCAGGCATCTCTGAAGCTCCTGCCTCAAGCAACCTCGATAGCGTATAAAGTGTGCTCCGCCAAGGCCCTGTACATTCCATGAGATGATCCTCATGGATGCCCTGCTGAGGTGGATGCTGTCTCAGCCGTACGGCGGGCCTTCGCAAGCGGTTTGGGTGGAGAATAGTCCCCATCCGAACGGCTGCGAATCTGCCCACCCGGTGTACTGCAAGAATCCCGGATCAGGCGCCAGTGGCTGTGGCCCATGGCGACTGCCTCCTGCTCTGACAGAGAAACCTCGTGTATACTCACATATCCAGGGTCGCGCGCCAAGTCTGCCACTATGCGCACGACCAGATGCCGAATCCCTGAGGTATCCACACTCCCGGGATCCAAGAAAAAATGAGCCAACTCCCAAAGTCGGCCTATCACATCAGTCACCTCCAGATGGCTCATGTGGTGAGAAAACTCAACTGCTTGAGTCTTCAAAGTGCTGAGAGCGAGCTCTAGAGTCCACTCCCGATCACAAGGTCCACATAGAGGGAACGAGAAGGCCACCGCTGAGTCTAGTGCCTCCTCCCCGCGGGCCAGAGGTATCACTACATGAACTCGAATGGGTGCTGGCTCATGGGGGCCCTCTGCTCCAAAAAGCCGTGTAAAGGTATAATCAAAGGCCTCCGAGCGTTGTCTAATGCCAAGGCGACTCAGCCGACTGCGGATAGATGAAATCCGTGAGGCCCTAATCGGCATAGGTCTCCTCTGTGATGCTCGAGTGAGGTCAGTGCTCAGCGCTCGCCGGACTGCAGGTGAGCGCCAGGGAACTGCCAGGGTCTCCCGGGAAGGTGAGGCAGGCGGAGGGGGAGGAGGGGGAGGCGAGGGAGGTGGAGAGGGAGCCGCTGCCGAAACCGGAGCGGAGGCGGGAGGAGGCAAAGGTGGAGACGAGGCGGGGGGAGGGGACGGGGGTGGGGGGGGTGAAGAAGGGGGAGCTGGCATCTCCTGGTCCTCAGTCGCTGCAGGGGTCTCCTCCTGAAGGGGAGCAAAGCTGTTCCTCACGGGAACCCAGTGAGGCTGAGACTGTGGCTGCTGCTGCAGCGGTCTCTGTGTGTGCTGCTGTGGCTGTCTCCCTCGGCGGCGCCCCTGTCCAGGCTGCCACTCCGAGGTCTCTGTGGCCTGAGCAGGTGTCCCTGAGGCAGCCTGCCGAGCCGAATCTGTGGGCGGGCCATCAGTAGCCTGCTGCTGTGGTGAGGGTCGAGGTCTCCTGCGAGGGCAGGCCTTGGCCAGATGACCGACCTGCCTGCAAATGAAGCACTGGTTCGGGAGCCCCGAGAACTCCACTCTCTGATCTATCCACCCCCCCCCTATCCTAGGTAGCTGAATGACCTTAGGAAGGGAGGAGATGTCAGGCACCAACACTCTGACCGAAGGTAGCCCCGCTGCTCTGGCCACCACTGAAGCTGCTGAGGGGCCCGTCTCTAGTACCGAGCCCACCAATGCTCCGAGCCTGGGGAGGAGCGGAAGATACTCCCGGCGGAGACCAGGGAAACAAACTGTAATATGGAAGAGGCGCTCTCCCTGCTCCGCCGCTGCTGGGTCAAATCCATGCTGCCAAGGTCTGAAGAAAGCCCGAGCACCCCTGATGTCCAGAGGACTCATGGCAAGGACCTTGGCAACGCTCTGGGCGGCCTCGAACTCGATCTGATAATGGCCCCGGCCCAGGAGCTGTACATCCAGGATCTTGCCCACATCTGCCATTAGAATCACTATCTCTCCATACAGAGGCCAAGAGGTTCATTGTTCATCTCACCATGCATGTGGATTCATGTTGGGATTGTGAGAGGGTAATTCAATGAACACTCCACCATATACGTGGATTCGTATTGTGATTGTGGAGTGAGTGTTTCATTGTTTCCACACCATGCTTGTTGATAAGAGTTGGGATTGTATGGGAGAACATGAGAACTGTTGGGATTGGGAGAAAGGATTGCTAGAACCATGGAGAACCAGCTTTTCTGTCACCATGGTTTGTCCTCTTGAATGGCACCAGTTTGTGTGCGTAGCACATATTTCTGTGCAAGGCACTAGTTTCTTGTGCATGGCACTTATTTAAGTGTCTTAGCACTTGGTTGGTGATTTTCATTGGCATATGATTATCTCATTGATATTGGTGATTGAGACACAATTGGCTCTTGTGCCTGTGTTTAGCATATCTTCCACGGAATTCTCGCCCATTTATTTTGGGACATGATTTTAATATTTGCTATTATAGAGACTTATTTAGTCTCACCCATTTCTTTGGGACATGGATTCTTCAGTTATATTGGATTTTTGAGACTCTCGTCTCGCCCACTCGATGGGACATGATTATATCTTGAATATATGGCTTGAAGCTTAAAGTTGCGGACAACTTCTAAGAAGCTGGAGAGGATGTCACCAGCCTGGACATTTCCCAGTTTGAAAGAGGTCTGGTGGACTCTAGGATGTCTAAATATTTGGAAAGTACAAGCTTTGGGAATGGGTGATTATTCTAGAATACAAAGGACCACACTTCTAAAATTTAGGAGAGTTGCTATTTTTGGCCTGACTCCGATGGAAATTCTGCTCGCGTCCTTACATCTGGAATTGAGCAGATACCAAGAGTTGGCAAAGTGCCTATGACAGAATGTCTACCAGTTGGGATATTTTTAGAGAGAAAGTTTATGGAAGGACCCATCTCTTAGATTGGGACATGTGGCAAGAAAGTTTATGGAAGGACCCATCTCTTAGATTGGGACATGTGGCAAGAAAGTGGACCAAAGTGAGACAAGTGGCCTGACACTTGTTAGAAAGTGGATCAAAGTGAGACAAGTGGCCTCACACTTGTTACTTCAGCTATTGTGTGGCTCTCCACTTGTCATTGTAGTCTTCTCTTGCCATTTTAGCTCATGGGAGGCCCAAATCTATAAATTGGAGCCCTCTCTCTTCATTAATGGAGGCTCTCTTTCTGCACACTAGCCTCTACCACCGTTACAGGCTGCCCTAATGATGGCTACTCTCTTTCTCTCTCTCTTGAAGGTTGCCCATGAAGAATACCGGATGTTGGGGACTGTTTTGGAGGCTTCCATCGCGAATAAATTGTAACATGCAGAAGCTTTGGGAGTCTTCTTTCAGCCCTAAACACTCTTGAAAACCATCTGATGCAAAACGCAGATATAGAGAGAGTAGAGAGAGAGATGTGCTGGAAATTCAGTATATTGCTATAGTACAAAAAGGTACTTGTCTGCAGCCCTAGGCTGCCTTCTTGAAAAGGTGGAATACACCAAAACTGTCCTACATAGATGACCCACTCCATAAGGGAGTGAATGCCTAGAACAATGAGCAAGTGGGCCTATTTATAGCCCTTGGAATCCATGGGGAATTGGCCGCGATTGCTGGTCGGCCAGTAATAAATGCATAAAATGCTATTTAACTCAGCCCCCCCGATTGGATATACTCCTGGATCATGATGCGCCTGCTGCTGCCCTTGTCCTCTGGTTCAGCCGAGCTGTTCTGTGAGCAGCCGACAGCATCCTCTTTATGTTTTCCATGCCTTGCTCCAACCTACACTGCTGAAAGTGCTCTGTGCTCCATCATCCTGACTCTACCTGGTTCATACTCTTTATCTGGCTGCCTCTTCTGGATCTAGCCCTGAGAATGTCCATGGCATCTATGATGCACATGACATCCCCCTCTGCTAACCTTGATGACGGGATTCCAACCTGCTCTTGGATGACTATCATCATCCCAATCTTTTCCCAAAGTCCCTCTGTCATCATCCATCCCTGGCAACCCTTTTTCTCTGAAAACTCGGCCTGTTCTCCAAACCACTCTGTCTCTGATCAAGATCTATGCATTGGGTTTCCTCTAGTCCACAATCCATTCCTCTAACCAAGCAAACTGATTCTAGAATTTTCCAGATCAGTTTGGTCAATTTTTGACCATTCTTAGTTCAGTTTAGCTTACTTTCTGGATCTAGTTGAAGCAGGAGAGATGAAAATATCGCATTATTTGTGAGTTTAAAACTCAACCACACATGTGAAATAAGTGCCTCCTTCATGAGGGGAATTCCCCACACTGAGGTGTCAAAAATGCATCATTTCTTCTAAATATCTCTTCTTTTTTAACTAATAACCTTCTCCTTAGTCAACTCTTCATCTTATGTGAGAATTTACTCATTTTTGGGGGATTTTCTTTTATTCTTCCATTTATCTCCTCCCTACATTTGGATTAATCTAATTGGTCCATAGGAACATTAATTCAAAAATTTCAAAAAATCATTCTTGAGAGATGACCCTCACATCACCCTTGGAGGATCAACCTCCCTTGGGACCGTTGCCAGAGAACCTATCTGGCTCACGGAACTGCAATCCCCTTTGGCACTGTGGAACACCACCAACAAACCTCGTGGGAATTCTTCCCGCTTCTGTGTTTCTTGCCTTGGGCTTCGAATCCGTCTACTTTCCTGTACCTTGGACCTGTACACCATCATATGGGACTGAATCAGTGTTTAGCTTTGCTGAGCTTGATGCTCTGATACCAATGTAACATGCAGAAGCTCTGGGAGTCTTCTTTCAGCCCTAAACACTCTTGAAAACCATTTGATGCAAAACGCAGATATAGAGAGAGAGAGTAGAGAGAGAGAGATGTGCTGGAAATTCAGTATATTGCTGTAGTACAAAAAGGTACTTGTCTGCAGCCCTAGGCTGCCTTCTTGAAAAGGTGGAATACACCAAAACAGTCCTACATAGATGACCCACTCCATAAGGGAGTGAATGCCTAGAACAATGAGCAAGTGGGCCTATTTATAGCCCTTGGAATCCATGGGGAACTGGCCGACTGCTGGTCGGCCAGTAATAAATGCATAAAATGCTATTTAACTCAGCCCCCCCGACTGGATATACTCCTGGATCATGATGCGCCTGCTGCTGCCCTTGTCCTCTGGTTCAGCCGAGCTGTTCTGTGAGCAGTCGACAGCATCCTCTTCATGTTTTCCATGCCTTGCTCCAACCTACACTGCTGAAAGTGCTCTGTGCTCCATCATCCTGACTCTACCTGGTTCATACTCTTTATCTGGCTGCCTCTTCTGGATCTAGCCCTAAGAATGTCCATGGCATCTATGATGCACATGACAGAAATACTGAAGGCAAGGGTATTTAATCATTTATTATGATTTCTAGCCATTGTACTTGTTGTACCAGTCTTTGTACCTGCTGTACCAGTCCTTGTACTTGTTGTACCTACTGTACCACCCATTGTACCGACTGTACCAGCTTCTGTATTTGCTGTACCAGCCATTGTACGTGTTGCACCAGCATTTGTACTTGCTGTACCTGTTGTACCAGCCATCGTACCAGCTGTACCAGCCATTGTACCTACTGTACCGGCTGAATGGAGAGTTGTACTTGTTGTACCAATTCTATTGCATGAAGACCCGTGGTTTTTGGGGAAGAATCAGTACCCACATGGAGGTATATGGATTATGTTGTTGGCTCGGCATTTCTACAGCTTGTGTTCCGGCTCGGTTACTTCCTTGTTTTCCTCACTCTCCGTATTTTTTTCCCTATTTTTCTGGAGCTGTGTATGGGCTGTCGATTGCCCTAGATGCTGGCCGACTTTGTCTTCTTTGCCCGACATGTGTCCTGTAGTCTTGGCCGACTGCATGCTCCTGGCCGACCAAGTATTTGCTAGTCCAGGTGGCAGTGGTGAGCAGCCAGGCTGCTATCGGCCTGTTTATGGGCTGGCCGACCAGCAGCTAGGGGCCATTTAGAATGGCCCCTTGTCCCCACACTCCAGTATGTATATTTCCGGGATTTTATTGGTGTATATAGCAGAGTTACACTGCTTCTCCCTTTCTATCATCTGTGTATTGCTCTCTACAGCAGTTGTCTTCATTTCTGTTGTGTATTTTGACACCCGGCACACCAAGAAAGGCTTTCAGGCAATGGTTCCAGGGGAGGATGATCCTTCAAGGGGTGTAGTGAGAGTGCCAGACTCAATACTTAGGAAAGAAGACCAGAGATAGTGTTCAGGGACAAGGCAGGAATGGAAAGGGGAACAGATGTACAGATCTTCATTAGAGCTGGAGTGGATTTGGAGACCGTGTGGGGTTTTCAGTGAAAAGGTATCCAAGAAGGGAAGGATGACAGGGGGACTCCGTGAATAGACAATGGGATGATGACAGTCATCCAAGAACAGAAGTTGGAATACTATCATCAAGTTTAGTAGAGGGAGATGTCATGTGCAAGACATGCATTGGCTAATCCCAGGGCTAATCTTGAAGAGGCAACAAGATAAAGACAGATTAGAACCTGATTTTGGAGCAGATGTTGCTGTTTTTGGCAAGGGAATGATTGGTGGTGGACAAGGGGTGCTGTCGGCCTGTGCCTGAGTGACCAGAGGAGCCGTCGGCTGAAGCAAATCTGATGGACCTTGTCCAGGACCTGGCCGACCAGTTAGTCGGCCAGTTCACTAGGTTATTCCAAGGTCTATAAAAGGCAAAAGTGCTCATTGTTTTGATCATTCAACCCTTTATGAGTTGGGTCATAGATTTTAGGACTAGAATAGGTTTCTTGAAGGCAGCCTATGGCTGTAAAGATTGTACTACCTTTTTGTACATTAGAATATATTGAATACTCAGCTATCTCTCTCTCTCTCTTCTCTCTCTTCTGCATGCGTTTTGCATCTGCATGTTCCAAGATGGTGTTTAGGGCTAGAAGAAGACTCCGAGAGCTTCCGCATGTGACATGTAGAGACAGGGGATGATTATTGGAAATGGCCCCAAAACTACAAGCACTCCATAAGCACATTAAGCAACAAGACAACTCAAGACGACACAAGATGTAGTCCACAAAGAACTAGGCACATAGCCCTTTTATTCAAGTGCTAATACAAGAGTTAAACAATGGTTACATTGAGCTAAGTGTGGCCTCCCAATTTATAGGGAGAGGAGGAAGAAGGCGCCTACTTCCATGACATCGCCCATGATGTATAGTGCCCCTTGAGAGCATCTAAGGCCACCTCCAAGACCTCTTCAAATAGGGTGCCCACATGACCCATGCCGTGTGACACCCATGCCACCTAGACACCTATTTTTGACTAGCTTATCTAGTCCCTTTTACTCCTTGTAAAAGCACCCACCACAAAGGTTAAAGATAATCCTAAAGCTAAACCATTTATTCCAATACTCCCTCTTGGTTTAGCTTCACTACGCAGGGTAAGCTCTCACCAAGTTCAAGTTCTTTGAAAACACACAAAAATATAAAAATGCCCACTGGCTAAAAATATTTACAATGTTTATTTAGCCCTTTGCTAAAAAGCATAGTCTGAATCAATAATGACCGTGTTGGCCTCTTCCTTGCCCTTGTCCTTAATCTCCTTTCTGAAAGCAGTCTTTGATCATATGACCTTTCTTACAATAGAAGCAAGGTTTGGGTCCCTTCTTCTTCTTTTTCTTCTCTTCCTTGGACATCATGGCAGATTCTGTAACTGGTACATCCACACTTGAGGACTCAATGCCATCAGTTGAAACTCCAAGTCGAGCTTCTTCCATGACCAAATGAGATGCTGCACTAACAAGGGTTAAATTTGGTTGGTTGGCAATAACACCAACCACATTATCAAACTTTGGGTGCATTAAAGAAAGCAACACAAAGATAGCCTCTTCCTCGGTAATGATTACCCCTATCCCTGAAAGTTGATTCATAAGACTTCTTATATTGCTTAGATGGGATGCAACATTATCCTTGTCTCCCATGTCAAGTCTATACAGTCTCTTTTTTAACCACAATCTTGAAGCAGCATTAGTTTGACCGAAGATACCTTTAAGCCTAGTCCATGCTTCATTAGCTGAAGCAGCACTTGCTACCTGTGGTATTTGAGTGTCATCTAATCCTTTGACAAGAAAAGCTAGAGCTTTCATGTCAAGTGCTTCCCAGAGCTTTTGTGCCTCTGCATCCCTGATTGGTTTCTTGTAATCACCCTTTGTTATGGTCCAATAGTCCTTCTCTATCATGGCCATTTGCATTTTTATGGACCATGTGTGATACTTTGTACCATCAAATTTATCACTCTTTTCAAAGAAGTCCTTCCCCATCACTAAGATTTTGAAGAGCAAGATTAAGCAAAATCAAACAACTTTGGCTATTTAGAAACAACTGAAAGATTAATACAAGTCAAATGATAAAACCAATGTTTTAGAATCCGTCACCACAGCCATAGAGCTCCATATTAGAAGCTAAGAAATCTCCAAGTCCTTGGGCTAGGGCAGTCTCGTAATACCAGGGCTTTCCTTCTGTTGCTTCCTTGTCTGATTCTCCCTTCCCAGTTGATTGCTCCCTTTTTGAATTTTGATTTTTAGGTTGTCTAACCCAAAGTGTATCAAATTGCCTTGTCCTTTTTCTGGCAGTTTGTTTTACTCTAGAAGTCTACTCCCTTTTTCTGGATGTGACCTCCTCTGTGCTTTGAGCTGCAAAGTACTCCTTCTCGACCTGTGCTTGAGTATTTTGAAACTCAACGGACGAGTCTGAAGAAACTTCTACCGCCCCTTGTACTCTTGATTCCTTGGTATCTGAAGAAATTTCTATTACGTTCATTTCATCATATCCAGTAAGAACCTTTTATCAAGTGATTTTCTCCTCTCACAATCATTAAGTGTACACAAAACTTCCCCCAAATAGGACCCTCACAAAAATGTGCTTTGGTTTACCCACCCACCAAAAATTAGCTCTTTTGAATGTTGCATAAATGATTTGATTTGATTTAGGAAACCTCCAAATGGAATTTTTCCCTTTTTGTCCTTTCCCTTTTTTAGAGAATATTCCAACTCACCTTCCACCTTTTACCACGGAAAAAACAAACGGCGCTTGATTACAGTCCCCACACTCGGTGACTTGCAGATGGCTCCTTCGACGTTGCTTGCTTCAGTTATGCCCACTGCTTTCCTTTGTAGTCGGTTTGATACAGCCAGTTTGATGTAGCACAGTCACCGTGCTCACCCACCGCTTTAGTTATGCCCACCGCTTTCAGTCTCCGAGCTTGTGCATCTCCAGCACACCGGGTTTGCAGATTCGTAGCTGCTCGGATGGGGATTACTCTCCATCCAAGCCGCTTGTGACGGCCCGCCGTATGGCTGAGACAGCCTCCACCTCAGCAGGTCATCCATGAGGATCATCGCGTGGAATGTATAGGGCCTTGGCGGCGCACACTATGTACGTTATCGTGGTTGCTTGAGGCAGGAGCTTCAGAGATGCCTGGTTGGGGGCAGTATTGATATTCTGATGATGCAAGAGCACCATTTGAGTGAGAGCAGGATTCGGAGATATGGTTCGGTGATGCCTGGTAGATGGGACACATTTTGGTCTGCAGGTTTTGGCCCCTTGGGTGGGCAGGGAGGAGTATGTATGGTCATTTTGCGGATGTATGGCGGCAGGCCATTGTGGATCGCGGGGTCATTGTGCCTGGTAGAGCGCAGTATGTTATTCTGAGGATGCACGATGAGCACTTTGGTGTGCTCAATGTTTATGCGCCCAATCATGCTAGTGCCAGAGCAGAGTTCTGGACCCTTGTTATAGATGCATTGCCCGAGGCCGCACATTGGTGTGTCGGGGGAGACTTCAACATGCTTGAGGACCCGGCCGATAGGGTGGGAGGCAGTCATGTTACAGTACACGGCACGGAGCTTGCAGCTTGGGAGCGATTTTGTATGACACTGCGGATCACTGATGCATGGCAGCATGAGGCTTTCTCTTGTTCTCAGGACAGTCCTAGTTTCTCTCGGTCAAATTGCCGGCAGGGAGGGACTAATCTATCACGGATTGATCTCTTCTATGTGGGTGACAGGTTCGGGGAGCGTGGTGGCTCCGTTGGCATTCTTGTTGGCACCTCTTTTTCAGACCATGCGCCAGTTATTTTGACAGTTGGACACGGGAGACCAGCTTGCAGTTGAGGATCCCAGAGAGGATACTTACAGACCCCAGTCTTTTTGAGGACATTCAGAGGATATGGCATGATAGCCAAAGCTCTGACCTGGATGCAGCAGGCCAGTGTGCCTAGGGACTCATCGAGCTCAGCTCTTTTTTGCACGCTACAGCCTTGACACGGCTGGGAGAGACACGAGAGCGGGAGCGTCGCTTGAGACGTAGCCTTGCTTCGCTCCAGCGTCTTCAGGAGCAGCTACCTACATGTGAGTGGGTGGCGTCCCAGCTGAGCCAGGCACGCTAGGAGGTTAGAGAGGTAGAGGAGCAGAGACACGAGTTCTACCATCATCGCCAGGCCTCTCAGTGGACGCAGCTTGGTGATAGAGTGACTGGGGAGTTTTTTGAGATCACCGGACCCCGCCATGCTCGAGCAGGAGTACGTTAGCTCAGGAGGCCGGACGGATCGTTAGCCACTGAGCCCGGGGAGATTAGAGCTATTGCCACTGAGTTCTATAGAGACCTGCTTTCAGCGGAGCCAGCCACGGAGGCACGTGATGCTTGCAGACAGACTGTGTGGGCCCATGTGCAGAGGAGGGTCACAGATCGTATGCGCACAGTTTTGGGTGAGCTCCTTTCAGAGGATGAGCTTGTTGAGGCTTTGAGGGCCCTTCCATAGTTGCCCTGGGGAGGATGGATTGACGCGTGCCTTTTTTATGTGCTATTGGGACCTTTTGGGGCCAAGCCTCCGCAGGGGTTTTTAGCATGTTTTGGACATTGGGGTGATGCCACAGAGTTTCTCAGAGGACTTGATCTTTCTTATCCCCAAGGGGGAGGGAGTGTCAGATGACATTCGGCATTGGAGGCCTATTACGATCCTCAATACTGTCTACAAGGTCCTAGCAAAGGCCTTGAGTTTGAAGGAGCTATGGAAAGCTCAACTGTAGAGTTAGGGTTTCATGTGGGAGACAATACACAGAGAAGAAGGGAGAGAGAGAGAGAGAGTTGTGGGGATAAGTCAACTCATCAAGTGTGAGTGTGTGATTTCCCTATCACACATGTATATTTGCTCAAGTACACATAGTGCACTTAGTACATTAAAAGTACTAAGTGTACTATGCACTATAAACTTATGGGCTTGTACACACTACAAGGGTGGGCATAATGCCTTTACCCCAACAACCTCCCACTTAAAGGCAAAGTGCCCTTAAATGAAGGAATAGAAAAATCAACATGTACATGATAATATACAAGGCCATATCAAGGCTGAAACTGGCCTCATCCAATGCCCATCAAGTGTCTGCAATTAGCAAATTGCTCTGGAGGCAAACTCTTTGTCAACAGATCAGCCGGGTTGTCATCCGTATGAATCTTAACAAGCTGAATTTGCTTGTTCTCTATCACCTCTCTGATGAAGTGATACTTCACATCCACATGCTTCGTCTTTGCATGAAAGACAGGGTTCTTTGCCAACTGGATGGCACTCTGACTGTCACAATGCAACAATGGAATATCCCTTGTATAACCCAAATCAACCACTAACCGAGATAGCCATAATGCCTCCTTGCAAGCCTCTGTGGTTGCAATTCTGTGGCTGCAATATACTCGGCCTCTGTAGTAGATAAGGCAGTGCACTTCTGCATCCTGGATATCCATGACACAGCACCTCCTATGAATGTAAACACATAACCGGTAGTAGACTTCCGGTTATCTGGATGACCGGCATAATCCGAATCCGTGTAACCATGCACTAATGCATCCTGTTTGCCAAAACAAATGCACATATCCTGTGTGCCCTTCAGGTATCTCATGACACCTTTCACTGCTTCCCAATGCTTCTTGCCAGGTTTGGCCATGTATCTAGAAACCACTCCCACTGCAAATGCAATGTCCGGCCTGGTAGCAACCATGGCATACATGAGACTGCCACAAGCTGAAGCATACGGAATCTTGGCCATATCCGCCCTGTCACTATCCGACTGTGGGCTGTCCATAGCACTGAGTTTCACATATGGAGGCAAAGGAGTACTAGTCTTCTTCTCCCCATCCATATTGAACCTCTGCAAAACTTTGCCAATATATTCCTTCTGAGACAAATACAACACATGCTGATTTCTGTCCCGAAGTATCCGCATACCCAAAATGTGATTTGCATCACCCAAATCCTTCATACCAAAGGTCTGATGCAGCCTCTTCTTCAAGGCATCCATCTCTTTACGAGATTTCCCGGCAATCAACATATCATCAACATACAAGATGAGGATCAATAGACTGCCATCCAAAGCTTTCTTGGTGTATAAGCAGTGATCTATGTCACTCCTCTTGAAATCCTGGGATTTCATGAATGTATCAAATTTATGATACCATTCCCTTGGTGCCTGTTTGAGCCCATAAAGACTCTTTTTCAGCTTGCATACAAGCTTCTCCTTTCCATTTACCGCATAACTCTCTGGCTGTTGCATATATATCTCCTCATGGAGATCACCGTGAAGAAAAGCAGTCTTCACATTCATCTAAATCAAATCCAGATCATGAGCAACCAAAGCTAATACAGCTCTAAGTGTGGTCATTTTGACCACTGGAGAGAAGATCTCATCAAAGTCCACACCATATTCCTGCTTGAAGCCCTTAGCCACTAACCTGGCTTTGTATCTTGGCTTTGCATCAGGTGCAACTTTGAGCCTGTAAACCCACTTGCATGGCAAAACCTTCTTGCCTGTAGGCAAATGCACCAACTTCCATGTTCCATTTTTGTGCAGAGAATCCATCTCTGACTTCATAGCACGCTCCCAAAGAGCCTTGACTGCCCTCTGTAAAGCCTCCTTATAACATGAGGGCTCCCCACAGTCAGTAAGCATCAAGTAGTCAACCCCTGGAACAAACCTGTCAAGGATTCTGGAGGGTCTTGTGGACCTCCGTACCCAATGACCATCATTTGCAGGTTGCTGTCCAGCTTGCATATCACCTATTGGTGGCTCCTGTTCCATGCCATAAGGTTGAAAAATCATGTTCGGTATCTCCTCTAACTGTGGGATATCCATAGGGATATCTTCTGCCATCTCTGGCTGTCCATTTGGACCATTTTCAGCACCATTTAAGGGTTGGTTTTTTGCTGTAATGGCTGATTTATAGCCCTTGGTTGTTGTCCATGATGTCCATCATCATCAAAGATGACTCTGCCAGGCTCGAGGAAAAAAACATTGGTCTCTATGATCCAAGTGCAAGTCTTTTCCTTGATCTGACTATGGGAACTTACGGGGCATGTTTCATAAAAAATGACATCATTGTTGCGTATAATCTTTCTATTCACTGGATCCCAAAGTCTATACCCCATTTCACCTCTGTCACCATATCCTAGGAATATGCATTTGTGAGACTTAGGATCAAGTTTGGTGCGCATTTCCCTGTGTATGTGCACGTACGCAACGTAACCAAACACTCTCAAGTGCTTGTAGGACGGAGGCTTCCCTGTCCATACTTCCTCTGGCACTTTCCCACCAAGCCTCGTGTTAGGTGACCTGTTTATAAGATGAACGGCTGTCATAACAGCTTCAGCCCAAAAACCATGAGGTAACGCAGCATGTGACAACATAGAACGGACCTTCTCCTGAATGGTCCTGTTCATCCTCTGTGCTGTCCCGTTTTGTGGAGGATCATAAGGAGTAGAGAGCTCCCTCTTGATGCCTTTAGCATCACAAAAGTCCTGAAACTGTTTGGATATATATTCTCCACCATTGTCGGAACGCAAAGCCTTCAGTGTTTTGCCAGTTTGATTCTCAACATGAGCAACAAACTTCTCAAACACTGAGAATGTATCACTCTTCAAACGAAGAGGATAAACCCACACCTTGCGTGTGGCATCATCAATAAAAGACACAAAATATTTTGCCCCTCCCAAAGAAAGCTGAGGCATCTCACATACATCTGTATGCACAAGCTCTAACTGAGCATCTTTCTGTCCAAGAGCTTTCTTGTGGGGGCACTGGAGTTGCCTGCCATATATACAATGCTCACAAAACTGAAAACTTGAGAACTTTAGAGAAGGCAAGTAACCAAAACGAGAATTGCTCCATTCCTTTGACACTCATGTGTCCCAATCGGCTATGCCACATAGAGATTTTCGGCAGCTCGGTTGCATTTACATTAGCATGGTGACAAACACCTGCATGCATGAAGTAAAGAGTGTCCACCTTAGAGCCTCTGGCAACAACCAATGAGCCCTTACTAATCTTCCACTTTCCACGACCAAATGTGGTAACATAATCAGCATCATCAAGCTGTCCAGTAGAAAGCAGGTTCTTCTTGATCTCAGGCACATGCCTGACATCATGGAGCATAAGCTGTGAGCCATCTGAAAACACAAGCCTCACATCACCTCTGCCAAGAATCTTGCATGCATGGTTGTCACCCAAATAAACTACTCCTTCATTGCCAGCAGTATACCTGACAAACAAGAACCTGTGACATGAAAGGAGGCACCTGAATCAATGATCCATGAGTGCATACCATGACCATCTCCTGCAAGAAGTGAATGGGCATCAAGTGAAGACGTGAATAGGACTTCATCCTCACTGTCACCTGCATGTGACACATTGACTTCTTCAATCTTGACTCCACTTTTGCCCTTTGACTTTGCATCTTTGGCTTCATCTTTGTCTTTGTCTTTTCCTTTGCCCTTTTCCTTTTGATCATTCTTCCATTTGTAGCATTGCTTTTTGATATGTCCCTTCTTGCCACAATAATGGCATTCCAAGTCCTTTTTGGAGCGGGACTTGCTCCTTCCCCGTTCTTGGCTTTTACCGCTTTGCTGGGATCTCCCACGTGCATTCATTGCATTTGACTTTCCAACAGAGTTGTTTTTCTTGTTCATCTCCTCTTGAAGGAGAGCACCCTCCACATCTGCATATGACAGCATAGCATTTGAATTGCTAGTGGCTGTCCTGAATGTGTCCCGACTCTCTGGCAAAGTGCATAAGAGAAAGGTGGCTTTGAACTCATCGTCCATTGCCAACTTTTGATTGATGACCTGGCTGACAACACCATTAAACTCATTTAGATGGGCTGTCATAGACGCCCCTTCCTTCATTTGAAGACCTATGAGTTTCTTCAACGAATACACTTTGCTTGAGGCACTTTGCTGGGCATACAAGTCCTGCAATCTTTGCCACATTCCCCAAGCTGTCTTCTCTTCACGTATGCTGAAAAGTAAAGTGTCTGACACAGACAACATGATAGTGGATCTTGCTAGCTCATCCATATCTTCCCATTCTTTAGCAGTAAGAGAAGCGGGCATTACACCCCTTTCTTTGATGGGCTTGTGTTGCTTCTTCTGGAGCAACACATTATAGCACTGGGTTTGCCAAATGTCATAATTATGTGAGCCTTCAAGCTTCTTGATGTGAAGCAATGAAGAGCTCTCACCTGTGGTTGCCATACCAATATGCAACCTTTGTCAATACCTGACTCCTTGCAAGATGTGCAAACACTGCACCAAAGCACACAAAGTGCTCAGAGTTGTTCTCCCAAAGTTTCTCCCACTGCGGAAGCACGAATGCAACTCTACTCCCACTGTATGTGATAAAATCACCAAAATCTGGTTGCTGCAGATTTAGGACAGCACCTTAGATGTGCTCTGTTCCCCTTCCAAAGTACTGTACAAAAGTACTAAGTGCTCACCAATGATGTACCAAATCTGTACCGGCAAGTACAGCAGCTGAAAATGAGCCTTTTCCTCACTCAAGTCAATGTACAGCCATGCCAAAACTTGTACAAAGTTGTACCAAATCTGTACCAGCAAGTACAGTAGCAATAAATGCTCTCCTGGCTGTCCAAATTAGGCAAAATCAGACCTTGACAGTCCCCACCACTGCATACAACAGTCCCGGACAGAATTGAGCAAGAGCCTCTTGACTGCAAGTGGATTTCTGAGGGTTCAAGGCATAAAAGTCTTCCCTGCTGCTTTGCCAAGCTCAACAAGCATAAAATCTTGAAAAGCCCCTTGATTCAAGATCAATTTCTGATCATACATGGTACATTAACGCACATGAAGGCATCCAGAGTCTTCACAATGCTTCCCCCTGGCCACATATACATCCAATACATAAAAGCCCCTTGATTTAATGGCACATTGAGTGCTTGACAGGCATCAACACATTGCCCAAAGCATCAAATGCCAGTGCCTGCATGCAAATCAATTCAATTGGCACAAAAGCCCTTTGATTTGCACTCCAATTTCCTGCAATTTTGCCCCAAATGTGAGATTGCTCACATCATACAGCATGTATGAATGCCCAATGGCACAATTACATCAAAAGCCCCAAATTTTGACATCCAATTTCTTGCAAATTGACCCGGAATGTGACCATGTCACCCAATTTTGCCAATTTTGCTGAAATCTGAGCAATTTGGCACCTGTACCTGCTCAATTGATGAAAATGGACATTTAAATTCCAAAATTGAAGCAAATACCTCTGAATTTCTGATTTTTGTTGTAGGAAAAGGGGTTGCGTCGTATTTGATGACTCGTATGAGATGCTGCTTCTGCTGTGCAGGTACGGATGCTGCTTCACGGCCTGCCAAGACACCTGTACTGCCCAGCGATGACACACATGGAGTCCTCAGAGAGGGCAGCCCAAGACATGGGCACAGAGAGAGTCGGAGCTGTGTGAGATCAGGAACAGCGGGCTGTAGAAGAAGCCTGAGCAGCGACGAACGTGGGCGCAATATCGCGAGTCAAGATGTTCCCGGACGGACGCTAGCGGGCGGAGCCCTGTTTGTTGACGCTGCCTGCGCCTAGCACAAATCGGCCGTCAAGCTCGCTGACGTTGCCGATAGCCTTGTCAACGCAGTTCACCATTTCCGTCTCGTTCCGAAGTTCAAAACGTGGAGGGTCAAGCCCTCGACGGCCGTCATCAACCAGTACAAGTTCCAGGCGTGGCCGGAGTTCCGGCGGGAGTTCCAGCAGGAGTTCCGGCGGCGTGTCTCTACCTATGTCGCCGACGGGACGGAGGCTCGGAACCTAGCATCACATGACCGTGCGCCTGGTCTTGATAACCGAGAGGCCAAACCGGGTGCTTGGGAAACCAGCTTCAGTGAGCTCTCCGACACTGCCCTTCGCGATTACTCTCGGCTGCAACTGGCTGATCCTCGCTGACCAGTTCTGCACACAGGCGACCAGTTGTGCACTGGCTCCGTACAGCACAAGATTTTCCTCTCTGCACGCTTCACAGCTCTGCCGGCTGTACATAGCACTCTTCTAGGCTCTGATACCAGTTGAAGGAGCTATGGAAAGCTCAGCTGTAGAGTTAGGGTTTCATGTGGGAGACATACACAGAGAAGAAGGGAGAGAGAGAGAGAGAGTTGTGGGGATAAGTCAACTCATCAAGTGTGAGTGTGTGACTCCCCTATCACACATGTATATTTGCTCAAGTACACATAGTGCACTTAGTACATTAAAAGTACTAAGTGTACTATGTACTATAAACTTATGGGCTTGTACACACTACAAGGGTGGGCATAATGCCTTTACCCCAACAGAGTTTGAGGATCCAGCCCTTCCTTGGGGATTTGATTCATGTTACCCAGACAGGATTCGTCAAGGAGCGTAGTATCATTGACAACATTTTCACCTTTTGGGAGGCGACGGCCCGAGCTAGATTTCTCGGTGAGGACTTGGTCGTTATGCTTCTCGATTTTGAGAAGGCATACGATAGAGTCGATCGGGGTTTTCTAGAGAGCACTATGCTTCGCCTGGGTTTTGAGCCAGACTGGATTCAAGGAGTGGCGGCTCTATATTCCACACCCCCCCTCCTATTGTATGATATAGCCTCTCAGTTACTTGTACTTTTATTTGTACTTTTCTGCACCTAGGGAGAGTCTCCCTAGCTGCCTTGATTGGATCTCTGCTCTGCCTTCTTATGAGTAGGAGAGGGTTTTTTGTAGCCGAGTGGGCCTTTTTTTATAACTAATGAAAGGATCTTTTCTCGGAAAAAAAAAAACATGTGCCCTATAAGCACGAGGCATGGCTGGCCCCTCAACATACATTGGTGCATTCCCACGTATAGCGTCTCCCTCACGAGCACACTTGAGGCATGGTCAGCTCGCTGCTGAATGGTGCCCAAGCACGGGTGCAGGTCGATGGGGAGTTGACACCTCCATTTGAACTTAGTTGTTCAATTAGGCTTTGTGGCAGATGCTTTAGATTGGCTAGTTCAAGAATAGGTAGATCTTGGCAATTTCAGCAAACACAAGTGCTGGGATTGAAGGAGTGGTCGATGGAAAAGTTGTTTTGGTCCCCGTATTTCCAAGGTGAAGATTTACAGTCTGGCCAGCATAGAGTCTTATCTAAGCAAACTGCGGGTTCACTTGTACTGATGGAAGTTCAGGCGCAAAGCATCCATCAGGATTGCTAGAACATTGTGGTAGTGCCAGTTGACATGAGAGTGTAGTAGTCAGAATGGCTCTTTTTCGGTCCAAGGTGGTTTCCATGTATGCCAAGACACCTTCCTGTTGTCAAAGATGTTTCCACGTTAAATCCAAGAAAATGGGAAAAATAATAATCATTTAAGCTCTAGAGAATCCTTGGAATGCAAGTCTTTCCATTCTTTCTACATATATTCCTTATAAGTTCTTGTTGATTTTGAAAAGTAAGTTTTCCAGAGCATTTAATGCAAACTCTAAAGCCATATTTAGAGGAGCATCACATCTGCTTCATTCGATTCCCAATTATGTTGTAATTCATACATGCCATTATATTGGTCAAAGTCCTTACTAGTTTATTGGTAAACTAGGGTAAACCTTGGTGATTGATACCTGGATTTCAGTTGATGGCATTGCTTGATCAGCTTCGGTCTCTGTGCCCATCACCTCCGGAGAGTGATAGAAACTTAGTTCGGTGGTTTTATAAAGCATGTTCTTTTGGACTAACCTTATACAAACCTGCACCTACTCTTGGGCACTGATGACATGAGTAGGGATGTCATAGCTTATTGTCCACGCTATGCATGATAGAGTTCATGAACCTACACTTCATGTTCGGACAGACATTGGAGTTAATGGTTGCACTTTTGAGTCGAAGTCTTTTTTAAAGTTTAGCTTAATGTTTGGTTCTGGCTCTTAGTGCTTTAGGTCTAGAGTTTACGGTTCTCTGTTTTGCTATTTTGTGGTGTTGTTTAGTATCTCAGCTCAAAAGGTTTAAGTTCTTATTAATAAGAAGTGTGTATACTTTTGTGTGTGTTATTTTATTATTTATTTTTTAAAGTTTCTTTCATTCATGTAATTGTTTTGTTTTGTTTTCTTGTTTCTTGTTTTTTGTTTTTTGCTTTTGTTTTTAGTTTTAAGTTTTGTTTTGTTTTGTTTTTTTTTTGTTTTTTGTTTTGTTTTTTTTTGGTTAATGTCTTAATTAAAAGTCTTCGTTTGATATTATCTTTTGATTTCCTCTCCTTAGTAGCTAGGTTTGTTAGTTTATTTATTTTTGATCTTTCAAATGCTTTGTTTTTGTCTTTGTCCTTCTTCACTATTATTTCTTTCTCAAATCTCTCAATTCATAAGTTCAGATTTTTCTGACCTTACGAAGGTTTGGCTTTCTGCAAATGGCATTACAACTTTCTATGGCACGTGGGTGGATGTGAGAACACATGTGCGTGCTTTCTCTTTACGCTCATAAAGATGTTTTTTTTTTCCTGAGAAAAGATCCTTTCATTAGTTATATAAAAACGCCCGTAGGGCTACAAAAGATCCTCTCTGCTCATAAGAAAACAGAGCAGAGAACAAAGCAAGGCAGCCAGGGAGACTCTCCCTAGGTGCTGAAAAATACAAGAATCAGTACAAAGAACTGAGAGGCTATATCATACAATAGGAGGGGGGAAAAGCCAAACAGGTGGCTTGTAGTGCCAACGGGGGGACCCCACGTGTAGGGTATAGAAGGGGCCGCTGTGCCAAGTGGTGTGAAAGGCCTGGCGCCGCAAGATCGCCTCATCCCGAGTCGCCCCGGATGCGGTCGTACTGTCCTCGCAGGGTGTGGATGAGCTCCTGCCAGATCCCTCGAACAGTCTCGGCTGGTGGCTCCAGTCTCCCCTCAAAGGCCCTGAAACACCGGGCCCTCTAGGTGAACCATATGGTGAGGCTGCTGAGGAGCTCCCATCGTAGATCCCTCTCCTGTGTCCAGCCGGCGGACGAGAAGTCCGGTGAAGGAACAAGGCGAGGCTGTCCCCTAATGAATCTGATGGCCTGGCTGTCCTGCTCCGTCTCATAGCCCATAGCAAGCCCTGACGAAGTCGACCAAGCAGCGGCACCCCACGTATACATCCCCTCTGGAGAGAGGGGGGCCAGAATGCGCAGCATCCGTAGCCAAATCTGCTGCGCTTGAGGGCAATCCCATAGGCAATGTCTCTGTGTCTCCATAGGGTGGCCGCATCGGACGCAGGCCGCCGAAAGACCGCTGTAGACAAGCCAGGTGCCAACTGCAGAACCCCTGTGGGCGACCAGCCACTGGAAAGTCGAGATCCTGCGTGCCTGTCGACTAGCCCAGAGCCTGGTCCAAAAGTCCTCCAAGAACTCCAGTGAGAGTCCCTGAAGCCGCCAGTGCCCCGATGCAGCTGGAGAGACCATCCTCCTCGCCGTCAAAATATGTCGCCCCAACCGAACAGTATACTGGAAAAAGGTGATCTCTGTGGCCTCAAGGGATGCATAAGGATCATGCCACTCGTACTCGCTAGGGTCCCACTGCAAGGGGCGCGCTGCATATGCCCATATACGCCAATCAGAGTCCACATTTGCAGGGTCTGGGTCAATATGCCACTTCCGAGAAGCGGCGGCCACCACCCGTATCCTCTGAAAGATGCACTCTGCAACCAAAGGTGACTCCACCTCCACTCTCTGAAGTCTACCCTCATCCTAGATCTCATAGTAGAGGCATCTGCCATCCTCAGTGCAAGCTCTGACAGCAATCAGGATCTCCAACTGAGTAAAGGCTCCCATCCACCGTGGGGCCACGGGCTCGAGAGGCGTGAACCACTCCTCTGTGAGTGCCTCCTGAATGTCATCCCTCATAATCAACCCCCCTTTGAAGTGACCCAGCCTCTCCACCTGGATCTCCTCTGGGAGACTGCAGAAGGCCTGCCAGTCTCCAAAACTGCGTGCTGGGCCTGCCGCCAATGGTCCCCAGGCTAGACGAGGCCAAGAACCCAGCATATGACCCTGCTCTCTGCGAACCGCTGGGCTCTAGATGAGCGGCTGTCTGGCCCGCTCCTCATCACAAGAAGGAGGTCTCTGAGAGAGCCCCGGTCTCAGCAACTCCCAAGCTCTCAGGATGCTCAAGGCAAATCTGTCCTCCCATCCTCTACTAAGGCCTGTCCTCCTCATCTCTATGAAGATCCATCGTATCTCTGGTGCCCAAGCGCCCCCTGCTGGGGGAGCTCGAGCCTGCAGTCGTTGCAAAAGAAGCTCTTTCCAAGGCTCTGCGCGCGCCTGGAAGCAGCCCCCAACAATAAGCATCCCCAATAAGGCTCTACTCTGATCAACTGGATCTATAATGCCCAAGCCTCCCTGGGCCAACGGAAGTGTAATAACTGCCCAAGCAACCTTTGCCCTGGCTGGCTGACCATCCCGCCGAGACCAAAGAAAGTTCCTGATCAGCCTCTGTACCTAGCTGATACAAGAGCTCGAGAAGATCCAGCAAGACGTAATGTACCACATGGTCGCTAAAAGCACCTGATTTGCCACCACCACCCTCCCAGCCAAGGATAGCCGAGCTGTACTCCAATACAAAAGCTTCTTCCGAATGCTCAGAAGAAGCGGGGTAATCTGCTGCTCAGGTGACAAATCTAGTCCAATCTAGCATCCCAAATATCACAGTGTTGTGCCAGGAGAAATCCATCTAAAACCCGGGTCTGGGCTCCATGCCGGAGTGGGAGCGCTACTGATCCAAAAGGCCACTGTCTTGCGCCAATTGATCAATGCTCCCGAAGCTGCACTAAAAACCTGGAGCGACTGCTCTGCCCGCTGAAGATTGGCCTCCTGGCCATGCAAAAATAAACCCGTGTCATCAGCAAACTCAGCATCGAGCAAGTCCTCCCCCTTGACTGGGAGCTGGAGTCCTCTCAAACCAACCTCCTCTGCCGTCAGATACATGCTCATAGCCTCCGCAAAGAAGAGAAAAAGAAACGGGGCGAGAGGACATCCCTGACGGACTGATCTGGTCAACTCAAAACTCGGCCCCCTTCCTCCTGCAATCAGCACCTGGCTAGGAGCTGTGGAATATAGAGCCGCCACCCCTCGAATCCGACCTCGCTCAAAGCCCAGGCGAAGCATAGTGCTCTCTAAGAAACCCCAATTGACTCTATCGTATGCCTTCTCAAAATCGAGAAGCATCACGACCAAGTCCTCACCAAGAAATCTAGCTCGGGCCGTCGCCTCCCAGAAGGTGAAAATGTTGTCAAGGATACTACGCTCCTTGACGAATCCTGTCTGGGTAGCATGAATCAACTCCCCCAGGAAGGGCTGGATCCTCAAACTCAAGGCCTTTGCCAAGACCTTGTAGACAGTATTGAGGATCGTAATAGGTCTCCAATGCCGAATATCATCTGATACTCCCTCCCCCTTGGGGATAAGAAAGATCAAGCCCTCTGTAAAGCTCTGTGGCATCACCCCAGTGTCCAAAACATACTAAAAGCCTCTGCGGAGGCCTGGCCCCAAAAGGTCCCAATAGCGCATAAAAAAGGCAGGCGTCAATCCGTCCTCCCCTGGGCAACTATGGCGCGGAAGGACCCTCAAGGCCTCAGCAAGCTCAACCTCTGAGAGAGGCTCACCCAGAACTGTACGCATACGATCGATGACCCTCCTCTGCACATGGGCCCACACAGTCTGTCTGCAAGCATCCCGAGCCTCAGTGGCTGGCTCCGCTGAAAGCAGGTCTCTATAGAACCCAGTGGCTATGGCTCTGATCTCCTCGGGCTCAGTAGCTACCGATCCGTCCGGCCTCCCAAGCTGGCGGACTCTTGCTCGAGCATGGCGGGGCCCAGTAATTTCAAAAAACTCCCCAGTCACTCTATCACCAAGCTGCGTCCACTGAGAGGCATGGCGACGATAGTAAAACTCATGTCTCCTTTCCTCTGCCTCTCTAACCTCCTGGCGTGCCTGGCTCAGCTGGGACGCCACCCACTCACATGTAGGCTGCTGCTCCTGAAGGCGCTGAAGCGAAGCAAGGCTACGTCTCAGCTGACGCTCCCTCTCGCGGGCCTCTCCCAGCCGTGTCAAGGCTGCAGCGTGCAAAAAAGAGCTGAGCTCGATGAGTCCCTGGGCACATTGGCCTGCTGCATCCTGGTCAGAGCTTTGACTATCATGCCATATCCTCTCAATGTCCTCAGCGAGACTAGGATCTGTAAGTACCCTCTCTGGGATCCTCAACTGCAAGCTGGTCTCCCGTGTCCTCTCCTCTAGAGTCAAAATAACTGGCGCATGGTCTGAAAAAGAGGTGCCAGCGAGAATGCCAACGGAGTCCCCTCGCTCCCCTAACCTGTCGCCCACATAAAAGCGATCAATCCGTGATAGATTAGTCCCTCCCTGTCGGCGATCCGACCGAGAGAAACTAAGACTGTCCTGAGAGCGGGAGAAGGCCTCATGCTGCCATGCATCAGTGATCCTCAGTGTCATGCAAAATCGCTCCCAAGCTGCAAGCTCCGTACCGTGCACTGTAACATGACTGCCTCCCACCCTATCGGCCGGGTCCTCAAGCATGTTGAAGTCTCCCCCCGACACACCAATGTGCGGCCTCTGGCAATGCATCCGTAACCTGGGTCCAGAACTCTGCTCTGGCACTAGCATGGTTGGGCGCATAGACATTGAGAACGCCAAAGAGCTCATCATGCGTCCTCAGAATGACATACTGTGCTCTACCAGGCACAATGATCCCGCGATCCACAATGGCCTGCTGCCATACATCCTCAATGACCATACATACTCCTCCCTGCCCACCCAAAGGGCCAAATCCTGCAGACCAAAAGGTGTCCCATCTACCAGGCATCACCGAACCATATCTCCGGATCCTGCTCTCACCCAAATGGTGCTCCTGCATCAACAGAATATCAATACTACCCCCAACCAAGCATCTCTGAAGCTCCTGCCTCAAGCAACCACGATAACGTATATAATGTGCGCCGCCAAGGCCCTGTACATTCCATGAGATGATCCTCATGGATGACCTGCTGAGGTGGATGCTGTCTCAGCCGTACGGCGGGCCTTCGCAAGCGGCTTGGATGGAGAATAGTCCCCATCTGAGCGGCTACGAATCTGCCCACCCGGTGTACTGCAAGAATCTCGGATCAGGCGCCAGTGGGCTGTGTCCCATGGCGATTGCCTCCCGCTCAGACAGAGCACCCTCGTGTATGCATACATATCCAGGGTCGCGTGCTAAGTCTGCCACAATGCGAACGACCAAATGTCGAATCCCTGAGGCATACATATCCAGGGTCGCGTGCTAAGTCTGCCACAATGCGAACGACCAAATGTCGAATCCCTGAGGCATCCACACTCCCGGGATCAACTCCCATAGTCGGCCTATCACATCTGTCACCTCCAGATCACTCACATGGTGAGAAAACTCAACTGCCTGAATCTTCAAAGTGCTAAGAGCGAGCTCCAGGGTCCACTCCCGGTCGCAAGGGCCACAGAGAGGGAATGAGAAGGCCACTGCTGAATCAAGTGCCTCCTCCCCGCGGGCCAGAGGTATCACTATATGAACTTGGATGGGTGCTGGCTCATGGGGGCCCTCTGCTCCAAAAAGCCGTGTGAAGGAGTAATCAAAAGCCTCCGAGCGCTGTCTAGTGTCGAGACGACTCAGCCGACTGTGGATAGAGGATATCCGTGAAGCCCGAATTGGCATGGTAAGTCTCCTCTGCGGTGCTCGAGCAAGGTCGGTGCTCAGAGCCCTCCGGACTGCAGGTGAACGCTAGGGGACTGCCAGGGCCTCCCGAGGAGCCGAGGCGAGCGGGGGGGGGAGGAGGGGGGGGAGAAGGGGGTGGGGAAGGAGCCGCTGCCGAAACTGGAACGGGGACGGGAGGAGGCGAAGGAGGAAGCGAGGCGGGAGGAGGGGACGAGGGAGGGGGGGGTGGGGCGAAGGAGGGGGTGCTGGCATCTCCTGGTCCTCAGTCGGCACTGGGGTCTCCTCCTGGAGGGGAGCAAAGCTGTTCCTCACGGGAACCCAGTGATGCCGAGTCTGTGGCTGCTGCTGCATCGGTCTCTGGGCGTGCTACTGGGGCTGTCTCCCTCGACGGCGCCCCTGTCCAGTCTGCCACTCCGAGGTCTCTGTGGGCTGAGCAGGTGTCCCGGAGGCTGCCTGCCGAGCCGCATCTGTGGGCGGGCCATCAGGGGCCTGCTGCTGCGGTGCAGGTCGGGGTCTCCTGCGAGGGCAGGCCTTGGCCAGGTGGCCGACCTGTCTGCAAATAAAGCAGTGGTTTGGGAGTCCCGAAAACTCCTCTCTCTGATCAATCCATCCCTCCCCTATCCTAGGTAGCTGAAGTGGGGCCAGTCTCGAGCACCGAGCCCACCAATGCTCCTAGCCTCGAAAGGAGCGGAAGGTACTCGCGGCGGAGTCCAGGGAAGCAAACAGTAACATGGAAAAGGCGCTCTCCCCGCTCGGCCGCTGCGGGGTCAAAGCCATGCTGCCAAGGTCTGAAAATGCCCGAGCGCCACTGATGTCAAGGGGACTCATGGCAAGGACCTGGGCCACGCTCTGGGCAGTCTCGAACTCGATCTGGTAGTGTCCACGGCCCAGAAGCTGAACGTCCAGGATCTTGCCCATGTCTGCAAGAAGGCGGGCCTGAAGAAGATCCTGGATCTCCCCTTTGCTGGGGCGAGTGCCGACTATACGGCAGATGGTGGAATGTGCCTGGAGGCGTTCCACCTTTGCGGCGAGGCTCACTTCCTCTTCTGGCGAAAGAGAAAGCCTGATGGGGGCATCCTCAGGGGCGGTCGAGGGGGCTGCAGAAGAGTCCCTCTGAGGTGGGGCGGGAGGAGCCTCCATCAGAGTCTGAAGCTGTGGCGAAGGCGGAGCGAATGCGATACCTGCAAGAACCGAGCTGCACACGAAGGGCGGAGAGGAAAGGCGGAAGGATAAAAAAAGAAAGAAAGAACCCCCAGGGGGCAGAAAAACCAGCAAGAGGGGGGGGGGGGGACGGGGCGCTGAAGAGGTGAGGGGGGCGCAATGGCGAGCTGAAGGGGGGCGGGCGCTTCAGCGCGAGAGAGGGCGAGAAGGCGAGATGAGGGGGGGGGGGCGAGCAGGCAGCGCGAGCAGGGGTGAAGGCGGGAGCTTCAGCGACCGGAATCAGAGCAGAGCTCACATGTAAGCTATTTCTTTTGCCCTCTCCTCGTATACGCTCACCAAGATGTTGGTTTGTGTGAGGATAGCGTTAAATTTTGCAAAGCTCAGTTGGGGCAGATTGGAGTAATGTGATTCAGTATTATGAGTAGTTAAACTAAAAGTAGTTAAATGAGCAAATGCCTAGCTGCTTCACACTTGCCTTACATCCAGAGCTGATTTGGTATGTGCAGGCATGCACAGGCATTTCGTATTGTATGGTCTCATGGAGTATCTGGAGAAAAGGTGGTTTTTCTCTCATCCTAAACTCCCACTCTTGCTCTTTCCAGAATTTCTGGATATATGGGAAATGTTTTTGTTCGCATCTCTTGATCTTTCTGCAGGCTACACCAGCACTTCACAGCGGATGAAATCTTGCAGCAATTGGACCGATTTTACAACATTGAAATGCTTGTATGTTTCTGTTCTTTGTTTTATGCTTTGTGAGTGCATCAAGGAGGAATGTTGATTGAGTGATGAATGGACATGTTATTGTAGAAACCAGACGAAGAGGAGGAAATCCAGAGCCAGGAAGAAGAATTCACCTTGCCTCCAAGTTTCTTCAACCAAAAAGATGATGCAAAGGAAAGTTGAGTAAAACCCAATTTCATCTTTGAAATCACTTCTCTGACATGGTGCAGCAGGTGCTTGTTCATATGGGGCAAGATTCGTATGCCGAAATCAGATCATAGTGTGCTTTGTGCTTCTGTATCTTCAGCAGTTGTATATAATCACATAATTTGTTAGCCAAAGCTGTAATGATAGAAATTTGTACATTTTTAGAAAAGAAAATGACAGTTATGGTATTTCAACAATGGTGGCCAGTGGACAAAATAAAGTTTATGATCGAACCCCATGGGTGTGTAGCCTGGTGGTGAGAGTTTTCATCTTGCAGGGAGAGAACCTGTGTTTGAATTGAACCCCATGGGTGTGTAGCCTGGTGGTGAGAGTTTTTACCTTGCAGGGAGAGAACCTGTGTTTGAATCCCCCCCCCAGCCTACACCTGTGCCGTGTGCCCATTGTTGATCATGTCAATTTGCTTTCATAGCAGTCATTGTTTGATTGTGATATTGGTTTAACCTGGGTACTACACACATTCCCCCCCGCCCCCTTCACCAAAAAAAAAAAAAAACCAACAATGTCTTCCAATCCAAAGACAGTCATAGATTATTGTTGCATGTAGTAGCTATCCTTTAATGTGGCTAATGCCTTGGTGTTTTGGAACATAGAAGTGCTATTACCATATGCCATGTTCACACACTATTCCAAAAATTTTGGAGGGTGGTTGAAGGACAGGTACAATTTCACGCCTAGAGTCTATGTGAAAGAAAGGCATGGTTTGCTATTTTCCGGGTGCACTCAAAGGTTTCAAACCTGAAGCACCAACAAATCATAAAAATAACATTGTTGACTAAATGGTCTTTTCTTAAAACAAGGGCCTGGCCAGTAGTGTTGAAATTTGAAGCCTTCAGAGGGCATCAAAGCCCTTCAAACCTTAAAGAGAAGGCCTCTTAGAAAAAAAGGCCACAGGAGCCCCAGTAATTTGAAAATTTCTCTAAATTTTAACAACAAAGATATGTTTTTAAAGGTCAAGCTAGTTTATGGCCTTAAAATTGAAGGTTAGGGTAGGCCTACAAATTTCAGCCCTATTAGCAACACTAGGTACTAGAAGGATTAAAAGTAGAGTAGAATCTATACTAGGGTTGACACTCTATAGGACGGTAACACTAGGTAAGACTTGGAAGGATTAAAATTAGAGGAGAATCTATATTGGGGTTGTGGGCTCCGGCTTGTCAACTCGTGACATTAACTTGAAGGGTCATTATTGAAACACAAAAATCGTTAGGATAGGAACCTTAAATACTCAAAGGAGAGAGAAAGAGAGAAGATAACACATGCAAAAATGATTAATAAAAACTTTGATCCTTTGAACATTTTTCTATGCTCTTTAAGAGCATCCTCTTTTAAAAAATGGTCATGGCTAAGAAAATGTTTTGATTGTCGTGATAACAATGAGCCATAATACCTTGTTATTTGAGACACCTTTTATATTATTAATTAGCATAGCTCTTGTCTTGTCATCACTTTCCATTTGAGGTGCATGACATGTATGCGCGCGCGTGCACACGCACACGCACGCACACGCACACGCATCAATCGTTCAAACAAAAAAAAATTCCATAGAATTTAAATTCAAGTGAGTAAATGAATTAAAAAAAGTAGAAAAAAAACTATGAATTAGTCTAAAAAGAGGTGGAGAGGGAGAGAATATACATAAAATTATATAAATGTTTATTGAAGGTCTAAATGACCCATGAGACCAAAGACACAATATTGTTGGGGTGGAGACAAAGATAGAACACATACATAGATGCAGTAAGCAAGTAGAGATATAGACACAACACTCAAAATAGATTAATGAGTGAGTGAAGGGCATGTAAACTGACATGATTAGATCACACATACACTTGCTCATAATTATATATTGACACAACACTCAAAATAGATAAATAAAAAAGAGTAAAGGATAGGTGAAGTGACATGATAAGATCACTTATACACACTCATGATTATATTCTTATTCATAAAAGTGAGTGTGACATGAGAAGGTTACTCAAAAGAGTGTGTAATCATGCTTGTAGAAAAAAACTTTTGAAGGAGGGAAAAAGTGACCTGGTTCATAATTAGCATGTGTCCACACATCACTACCATATAAATGGCTACAAATCTTCCTTATAGTGACGATGTGAACATGTACAAGAATCAATAGTGGTTGATCAATCCCCAAATGACAATAAGCTCAAAGCTTTGCAAGAAAAGCTTCTAACTTGTCTTGTGAGAGCTTTCGTGAGCATATTTGCCTCCAATGAACCTCTCCTTGACATAATGATAATCCACCTTTGTGCTTTGTGCGAGTATGATAACATTGGGTTCATCACAATTAATGCACTCTAGGTGTTAGTGAAGATGGAGGTGGGGGATTGCTGTCCCAACACTAAGGTCTGCCAAGTGGAGATAGGCAAAATAGAGTGATTTTTTTCCCATTGATATATATGTGTGTGTGTGTGTTTTATATCAACGTCTATCCTTACTTTGTTTTTGTAATAGGTTAAGTTAGCTCATGTTATGCAAGGCTCTCATTTATGAGGAGAATCCATTATTGCGCGACTTGATATACAACTATGGTTTAGACACTAGATGATGGATTGATTAATATTTAAAATGCCATAGTATATGTGTGTGTGTGTGCGTGTGTGGAAACATCAAGTAAGCATAGTATAGTAATATATGTGTATATATAATATAGGGTCTCTCGCAAAGAGAGAGTGTTCTCACATAACACCTTCACCTACATAACTTAATTTTATGACTTCAAAGGTGTATATTTTAAAGCTAAATTATAAGTAAAATTCATTAAAATTCTCACACAGTGTTCTCGCAGAACACATAACCAACTAGAAATCCTTAAAATTATGACATCAAAGTTGTATATTTTAAAGCTAAATTATAAGTTAAACTCATTAAATTAGCAACATGTTTAAAATTAAAAATAAAGTTTCATTAGTAAGATGAGAATCTTTTTTTAAACAAGAATAATATGCATAAAGTCTCTTAGCAAAGGGAGCTAAGAGCAAGCCTTTCTTACAAAAGAATAAATGAGAAATAAATCCTCAATTCAAGTTATGGGCCTAGCACATAATAAAGACTCTCCAACAATGTTGCATGTATGGTACAAAGATAGTAAAAAATGAAGGATATAGCCTTCTTAGTGGTTCTCTCTCAAGAAGGAGAAAACTTTTGTGGTGGTTCTCTCACAAAAGGTGGAATGGGGAAGAAGTTAATGGAAGAGAGGGAAACTTACAAATCAAACCTAGCAAGCATGGATCCATCAAACAAGCAAGATTCAATAGAATGCATGTAAGAAAGAGAAGAGGAGAGAAGAGCTTACAAAAGCATTCTATTGCAAGGAAATGAATGTGTATTACTTGTGTAATTCTTATTACTTAATGTGGATTTCTCATTATATCAAAATTGACCTATATACAAGGCCGGCCAAAAGTTGAAAAATGGTTTGGCCACTATTTATGGTCTTAAGTATGTACACAAAGTCCTTAGAATTTCCCTACTTGATATTAAGCTCATGATAAGGCCACTTTATATGTTGTAGCACCGTCTTACAAAGGATAGGTGCTACCCTTTTGAGTGGGTAAGATGGCAAAGCAAGCACCTTACAATAGGTCATGTTAACCTACACAGTGGTTAATGTGTCCCCTTCCTAAACATGACCACGTCCTTGCATCACCTAGGTCGGTGGTGAAGCTACTACTGGGTTTGGGTGTGGACGATCTAGAATACACCACAAAGTTGGCATTTGTGAAGTTCCGTGTGAGGTTAAGTGGTAGATTTAGGATCCACCACAACCGACATGTCATATTGGTGATAAGCTTTGGGTAGCCCTGGCAATAAGCTTTGGCTAGCCTAGTTGCTTGTCGATGTAGCATGAAAGTTATATGTGATGTAGAAGGTATTTATGCAATGTGGTATGAAAGGTATATGTGATATAGAAGGTCTTTATGAAAGGGCTTCTTCTGTTGTGGAAGTATGTTGGGCATTTCAAAATTAGGTAGAGTCCATGCTTTTTGATTGGCAGGATGAGTGCCAGGACCACCAATGAATACTTTGCATAGGTAGACTGTAGTCAAAATCCTCCTGGTACAATAGGAGATCATTCCTAGATCTCATAGCTTTTTGATCCTTAGAGATTGGGCTTCTTCGTAGGTACCTATAAGGTTGATTGGTTATCTAGGAGATGGATCATACCATAGGCTGGGCTTAAGGTCCCTCATCCAGAGATGTACCTATAAGGTTGATTGGTTATCTCGGAGATGGGTCATACCATAGGCTGGGCTTAAGGTCCCTAGTAGCGGGTGGTCGTTATGCTGAGGTTAGTTGCGTGGCGTGAGGTGCAAGATGTGAAAAACATTTGATGCCCATAGTGAAATATGTAAGTGACGTGCATGGGCAATTGGCAAAAGGTGTGCCCCATGTGTGCACTACTCCTGTAGTCTTAAAGTTTTCAAACTGCTTTCTTTGGCTCTCTTTACTGCTTTTTCCTTCACATTTACTCACCATCCATTTTCTCGGGGAGTCAAGATCATGACATGTTCATGTATGGCAATAGAATTTGCACAAATCTATAATGGAGCTGGGTGGTCTCTTGCTCGGTTGTGATTCGGCATTATCAAGAGCATAGGGGATATATGGATAAATGAGTGGTATGGTCTCTTGCTCGATTGATTTGGCATTATCAAAAGCACAAGGGATATATGGTATTTGGATCAATGAGTGGTATAGCCCATTAATGGTTCCTATTTCTCACTATTTGAGGATGCTCCATACGATCGGCATGGTAACGTCGGCCATGCATATGCCCACTATTGTCCCCCATCCAAAAACATTCCTAGGATGGTGATGAGGCTTAGTGTGCGGGTGCTTCAGATAGTGGTGCCTATTCCTACCACATGTCTCTACTAAATGCAAAGTCCATGTATATATTAGAAGTGTCATTTATGGGCCTGGGGCTAAAGCATCGGGGGGTGCACTACTAAGAAACCCTATGTATCACGTGCGTTCAAGGGGTATTAATAAAACCCCTTATACCTGTGAATTTTTCATGAATAAAATGACTCTTTTTTCTTTATGGACTTACGGATTTTTTTTCAAAATTGATTAAAAAATACACCTTCTGTAAATGAATTTGCCTTAAAATTTTGAATTAAAAACACCCCTTCATTTGAACTCACGTGCTATACTTACATATTTTTAGGTGAACCCCCCGAGGCTAAAGGTGTGCTTGTGTAGAAGCTCCTTTGGTGAAAACTCTAATATGCTACTTTCTTCGACTCTTATTTTTTTTCTTTCTTAAACTCTTACCATGCATTCTGTTTTTGTGGCACTTTCTTGGACGAGGGTTTTGTATTAACTTCGAGCCAATTAACTTTCTTAAACTCTTACCATGCATTCTGTTTTTGTGGCACTTTCTTGGACAAGGGTTTTGTATTAACTTCGAGCCAATGAACCATTCAAAAGTAGTAGATGAGGCCCGACTTGGGGGTGTGAGACCTACCAACCCACATTAGTTCTTCCAAAGATATTGCTGGTCTCATAGAGGGACATGATAAAGAGCTTACAAGAAAGCCAATGACTAGAGTTCCACATGATATCAATGTGTTTCTAGAGCCTCTATCTTTGATATTGACCATCTTGTGGCTGTGGAAGTAATTGACCATCTCGTAATGATCTATTTGCTAGAGGAAGTTGGGACCTTCATTGATAATGCTCTTTGCTTGTGCATTGGTTCTTGGGAACCTCCTTAAGGATGAGAACGATGAGCTAGAAGAATCGGCATGTGGCCACTATAGCTCGGTTGGTGGACCTTGGTGTAGTAGAGGTCATTAAAATTCTTCATTTGGAGTCGCATCTCTGTGGTTGTGGTGTGGTTCTATCAATGTATGGTAAGTTATAGATATGCCCTTTTCCTTTCATGCACAAGAACTTACGCTAGCACCACCTTATTTTGATTGACATGAACTTGAGGTCGATATTATGCTAAATCAAGAAATGATCCAGAGGTCAATGCCTCACAACCTTTGAGGGAGGATAGTAATGCTACTAGATACAATAGAAGTAGAGAAGGAGGAGGACAAGGACAAGGATGAGCAACAATAGGAGAAGGAGCAATAAGATAATAGGCACACAACAATAGAAGTAGAGAAGGAGGAGTAGAAGCAATAAGATGACATTCATGCAACAATAGAAGTAGATAAGGAGGAGGAGGAGAAACAATAGGGGAAGGAGCAATAAGATGACAAGCACGTAAAGAGGAGGAAGGAGAAGTAAACAAAAATACTAGCAAATTAAATTGATAAGTAACAACAATACTAGAGAAGGAAGAATAGTGGGATAACAAAGAAAATAATTAAAAAATTTAAGATGGCCTGCCATAAAAAGAAATGAAAAGAAAGAAAGTATTAATATTAGTTTGTGAAGAGAAAAGAGAGAAAGAGAAAGGAAAAGAAAGTAACTAAATAACTAAAGAGAGAAATGAAAAGAAAGTAATTAAATAACTAAATGAAATGACGAAATGAAAAGAGAGAGAGAGAGAGAAAGAGAGAGAGAGAGAGAGAGAGAGAGAGAGAGAGAGAGAGAGAGAGAGAGAGAGATGGGACATAAATAATTGATAACCCTCAATAATCCCCATTCCTTGCAATGATAAAATACCCTCGGGAGTTCCCCTAGAGAATAATTGACCCATAACAAGGCATCATGGTTTTTCCTTAGAGGAAAATATGAAACCAAACACTAAGGCCTTTGCCGATTTGGTAGGCAAAAAACAATTATAGAGAAGGAAGAGTACAAGGATGAGGATAATATGCAACATCATAGTATAAAAGAATTAGTAGGGGAAGAATCATAGTGATGCAAGAGGAGGAGGATAGCATGCAACATCATAGTATATAAGAATTAGGAGGGGGAGAATCATGGTGATGTAAGAGGATGAGGATAGCATGCAACATCATAGTACAAAAGAATTAGGAGGGGGAGAATCACAGTGATGCAAGAGGAGGATAGCATGCAATATCATAGTACATAAGAATTAGGATATAAGAATTAGGATGGGGAGAATCATAGTGATTCAAGAGGAGGAGTAGATGAAGGGGAAATAAAAGAGGGGAAAAGAGTAGGTGAAGTTAGCAATAGTTACAAGGAGATATAATTGTAACATTAAAAAAAGAGTAGAGAAGAGGATGAGGATGTGTATCAATAGTAAAAGTAGAAGTGGAGTACAATAGTAGAGAAGAGGATGAGGATGTGTATCAATAGTAAAAGAAGAAGTGGAGTATAAGAATGAGTGAAAAGCAATAGTTGAGCAAGAGTAGTACAAGAATGAGTAGAAGAAATAGTTAAGGAGGAAGAGTAGTACAAGAATGAGTAGAAGCGGTAGTTAAGGAGGAAGAGTAGTACGAGAATGATGATGTGGAGAAACATTAATAGATAAGGAGTAGGATGAGAAGTAACAAATAAGGAGGATCATCAACAACACCAAAAACAATAAGAGAAAAAAAGGAGAAGGAGAAATGGCATCAAAAAACTAATAAGAGAAAAAGAGGAGAAGGAGCAATGGCACCAAAAACCAATAAGAGCAAAGGATGAGGAGGAGCAATGGCACCAAAATCAACATCAATAGCCACATAGGAGGAGAAGGAGGAGGAAGAGAACAAGTTGACAATAGAAACATAGGAGGAGGAGGAGGAGGAAGAGGACAAGGTAACAATAGCAACATAGGAGGAAGAGGAAGAGGAAAAGGAAACAATAGCAACATAGGAGGAAGAGGATGAGGAAGAGGAAGAGGAAGAGGAAGAGGAAGAGGACAAGGTAGCAATAGCAACATAGGAGGAAGAGGAAAAGGACAAGGTAACAATAGCAACATAGGAGGAGGAGTAAGATGGGCAACACCAAGGGATGCATCCATTCGTGGTGCTGCCATTCACTGCTGTTGGCACAACAAAGGATACCCAGTAGGATTGGTGTGAGTGGCCTAAATGAGGCTCCCCAAGGCCCTTCTCCATCATCCAAGCTCTAGATGCTTCCAGTAAAGGAAATCCACAACAACAAGCCTCAACATCAGCTCCCCTAGACCAATCCTCATCAGCTACACAAGATCTAGATGCTTCCACTAAAGGAAATGCATAGCAAAAAGCCTCAACATCAGCTCCCCTAGACCAACCCTGCATAACAACAAGCCTCAACATCAACTCCCCCACTTGATGCCTCCATTTTGCCACCTACCACTCCTCCATAGATTACACTCCTTGCCTTGCCACCATGACCCATCTCATCTCCCAAACCACCCCCATTACTTACCTCTCTAGGGGATGTCCTAGATAAACACACCAAAGCCTCAACTTTATAAGCTAACCAGCCCTCTCTTATATCACATGCCAAATCCTTGTTTTTGGGTGTCTTAGAAGAAGGCGAGACCCCAGAACCCCCTATCAAAGAGTAGCAATAGATAGATGAACCCCCTTGACTACCCATTCAATTGGCATGACCTCTCAATAAAATTGACATTGATAGAGCCATTAGTATCCTGGCACAGAGGCAGCACCCAGACCCCCATCCTAGATATAAACGAGATCACTAACGCCTCGATGTTTGCCTCATCAAACTTTGTCTGGAACAAAAATTCAACCAAAGGTGGTCGAGAGCTCATCGCAACAACAAGAGGGACCGAGGGGGGTAGAAGAGACCACAAGCCAGAGCTTTCCCATCACATACACACTCATGGATGAACAACCTATGTGGTAGCAAACCTACCTTCTCTAGGCCAAGTATTGGATGGAGTATTGCTATGCTCCCACAGGTACCTCAAAGTCAACCCTATTTATTTCTCAATCAAATGAAGATGGGCTTGGGACCTATTCGATCAAGAACTAAGGAAGAACTCAAAGCTGTAATTTAATTTCCCCTTGGTACCTTCATCTCAATCACCCCTCCTTCTCCATGAAGAATCCAGATTCTTTGCACAATGCGCAAGTTTATGCAAGACTATGATGAGGTGCCTGACCCCGACATGGTCATTACCATTTGCTTTTTTAGCTCATCATTGTCCCTCTTGATGGAATTTCCAGAATGTCATTCATTTGATGAAGGCCTTTGAGCATGAAGGGCCTGACTCTTCGCTAAATACTTGGCACTATAGGAAGTATAGTGGATGCAAGGTTGGTGAATGCTCACATTTGAAGATATATTTGAAATAGCCTTCTAGATATCCTAAAAGGCCTCCAACCAAACCACCTAGTACACAAAGTTCTGCTTGACTTCTATTGAAACTTGAACGACTTCTATTGCTAGCCTCCCATTGAGCTTCACTGTAGATTTCTAGGATAGCACCATGATTAATAGGGAGGGTGTATGTTAGGCTAACATTACTTTGAATGGGCAGCCCAACACCTTTAAACCATATTTTTTATACCATGCAATGTGCTTCATATAAAATGATTATGTGAAAAATCTCAGAGCTTACGACTTGTGTTATGTAAAAAGATAGTTAAAACCGATCTTACGACTTGTGTAATGCAAGTAATCTATACTTAGACTAGGGAATTTACCTAGACTAGCTTATTGGGCTCTCAGACATTACTTGGGTGGTCGAGCATTATACATGAGTCTTGTATATAAGACAATTTGACTAATGAGAAAAGACATAATCCCATCCTCACAATTGAGTTTGAGTTGCGCAGAGTTACTTGCATACTTTCTCTTCTTCTTTGTTCCATGCATTCTTAGGGATTGTGTGGGTGAGTGGTGATGATGTTGATAATGTTCTCTTCTCCCTCTCCCCTTCTCTTCCCTTCTCCCTCAAGCTCTCACATTCACTATGGCATTGAAGTAGAGATTAACTTTTCCATAGCTCTCTCTCTCTCTTTTCTCCCCACCCAAGTATAAAGCTCCTTTGTAGTGACAACAAAGGAGGCAAAGTTTGAGGACCCGAGCTCTCCATAAGAGAGGGTTACTCTACCAAGAGTGGCTAAAGGTGCAAACCGGTAAGACCCTTGCATTCTTCCTATCTTGAAAGGCTCATGTTCTCGCATTGGTGAACATATGTTTAGCAAGTCAAGGAGGAAACTGACAAAGCACTCAAGGACAGATTCATTTAATATTCTAGAGAAGGCTATATGGATATCAGCAATAGTGATAGTCTTAAAAAAGAATATGAAGATTAGAGTTTGTGTAGATTACATGAAATTGAATGTTGTAACAATCTCGAACCCATTTCCTTTTTCCTAAGTTATTAATTTACTATTGAGTCGTAGGTCATGAAATGTATTTATTTTTTATTGGATTTAGTAAAGGTGGCTAATAATCAAGTTTGCAAGGCATCAAAAGATATAGAGAAGACAACATTCATCATAGATTGGTGATATTTGTCTCTAATGTAATGACATTAGGTCTAAAGAATGCACATGTAACATTTCAAAGAATGGTCTAGGAAATATTTTATGAATATTTGATAGAATTAATGAAAATATTTATGAAGAATTTCAGTTTGTTTTTAGTAAAAGCGAAACACAGCTCCACCAATTGAGTCTATGCGTAAAGAGATGCAAAGCAATCAAACTCAAACTAAATCTGGCAAAGTGTACCTTTTTAGTATCCTCCTCAAGAACACTACTAGGCCACAACATGTCTCGAAAGAAGGACTAGCAATAGTTTCGCACAAGGTAAAGGTAATCTGTACCATATTGGAGCCGCTTAAGAAGCTGATGGAACTGGAAAGGTTCTTGGGAAAGGTAAAATAGCATACAAGATTTCTAAGATATATGGCTCATGTAGCATATTCGATATACTGATTTTGACAAAGAAAGATACTATGTACAAATGGTCAAAGGATTGTGACATTGCATTTGGTTGGCTTAAGAAAATGCCAACTACAACACCTATATTGTGATCACCCAAACTAAAATAAACCATTTCATGCATTTATGGATGTGTTTGATGGTAAATAGGTAATATCCTAATGCAAAAATCAAAAGAAGGCTCATATCAGCCAATCTATCATGCAAGTAGAGAATGCTCTCTAAGGTGAGGAGCGAAACTACAACACAATCAAAAGAGGGAAGTCGTCAAACTAATATACTCAACTAAACAAATTTAAGCACTACTTGTTGGGGAATAAGTTTGTGCTTTATGTGGATCATTAAGCACTATTATATCTTTTTCAACAAGCCAAACCTTATGGGAAATTGGCTAGGTGGATGCTACTCCTACAAGAGTTTGATTTCACATTAGGGCACACCCCACAAAGTGAGCATGTAGTGGAAGACTGTAGACAGTGGAGAACCTACATAATATAGAGTGCGAGATCATCCAACAACATTTGGGTTTTGGTATGGTTTAACTGCTTGTGCATTTGTTGGAAAAAAGTACTCTATTGAGTCTATATGATGTTATATTTGACCTTCTTTGTAAAAGACATGACATAGTGATAGTTTGAACTTTTCTCAAAGAAAATGAATGAAAAGGAAACTAAAAAAACTTTTGCATGTGGATTTTGAATTATGCCTTTTCTTGAAACAAGTAGAGCATTAAAGACTTTATGACTTGACGTGTTATTTACTAAAACCTTTTACATTATTGCTAAAATCAATTAATTGATTAGTTGATCTCTCTCTCTCTGTCTCTCTCTCTCTCTCTCTCACACACACACACAAACACAAATGCACACATAGGCTCACGTGCACGCACACACACACATGCTCATACACATGCATGTGTATGTATGCACACACACGCATGCACACATGTATGCACACATGCACATGCACATAAACACACACACCCACATAGACACACACACACACACACACACACACACACACACACACACACACACACACACACAAGTGAAGTTTGGGAGGAAGATTAGACATGGATTGGGGTATTTCTTCCTAATAATGATGCAAATGTTTTTATACAAGATAATGACAATGATAAAATGTGATGGTGGGCCTATAAAGAACTCTTCTCTTGTTCAAGATATGGAACACCCATAAGTTCTATCCTAAAAAAGACTTAGTTGACCTAGGCAAAACAATTAAATATTCACATACTTGGAGTTGTTTGTGTCGGGCCCTAAATAGGAAATGTGATTGTTGGTTGCGATCACAAGGAGTGACATGCGCGATGCAAGATGGTGTATGTGAGCCATTCTTAGGGAGGCACCTCCTTTTTATTGTGGTTCTAGCTCTTTTAGAAGCCTCCAAGTAATTGGCCATGGATAAATAATGGCCTAGTTGCCAATATGCTAACAAAGCATTGGTTGCTCTTTTTTGATATTTTTTCGACTCGTGTTGACTCGCTCACTTTTCCCAAAAAAAAATCCTAGTCCACAATCAATTTTCACACTAGCTAGCCACACTACTAGTAATCGGGTGTATAGCGACTCTTGTAGCGACTCTTTTTTGTCATATAAGCGACGCTATTTAGAGTCGCTACTGGAGTCGCTGCGGTACGTCGTTTATACGACACTGTTAGCGAATATTGTAGCGACGCTTTGCATCGCATAAGCATTAATTTTTAAAAATTTTCCTTGACCGTCGCATAAGCGACGCAAAACGTCGCTTAAGCGATGACGATTGCGTCGCATAAGGGACGCGTCGCTTATGCGACGGCCGAGCAACGGGAAAAATGGCTAGCCGATAAATTTATACCGACGGGATTATATATATACATACTGTTCTTATTAGCACCTCTCTCTCTTTCTCTAGCTCTATCTAGTATTGCTCTCTCTCTTTGCCGCTTGCTTCCTTACAATTGTGATTGTACTCGGTGCTATCATTGTTTTTGCGGAGATTAGTCAGACCGGTGCGTAAACGAACATGAATTATGGTAAACAGCGCTATCTAGCTCTCTTTTATTGTTAATTTTTTAAATTGAAACTTCAAATTAAATGAAAATTAGACTCTATATACCTATCACTCACACTCTCTCTCCCCGACACACATATAGACATATTATATATATATATATATATATATATATATATATATATATATATATATATATATATATATATATCATACACACACGCACAGTGCACTCTCTCTCTCTTCGTTATTAGGAGCTCGTGAGGGGAGGGACCCCCTTGGAAATTTTGAAGGTAGCCTACCATGAGCTCCAGAGTCTGTTGCCCGTTCAAATAGCGTCTAGTTCTCATGAAGGTAGCCTACCATGAGCTCCAGAGTCTGTTGCCTGTTCAAATAGCATGTAGTTCTCATGAAGCCCTTCTAGACTCAAGCAGTACTATTTCCTGTTAGAGTTACAGTCCTGGGCACTGCCCATTGTACCACATATGCACACACTTTTTTCCTCTCACATTTTTCCTCTCCACACGAAGAGAGAAAGAGAGAGTATATGAATTTTAAAGATGCAACTGAATTGGAAGAGAGAAAGAGAGAGTATATGAATTTTAAAGATGCAACAGAGGGTTCTATGGCGGAGGTGGATGCTTGAAGAATGCATGTATTACATTTGTGAATACCTTGAGAAAACCGATTCTGAAGCTCCACGCGTATGGACAAATGAGTCGTCTTCTACCATCTCAGACGAGGTATTGTCCGGTAAGGGAGTCCCTTTTTGACTTAAGGTCCAAGATAAAAAAGGGTGAGGCATGTGCCTCAATGAGAAATATGGGGATTATTGCAAAGGCATGTGTCTCACTGAGAAATATGGAGATTCTTGCAAAGGCATGTGTCTCAATGATAAATATGGGGATTCTTGCAAAGGCACATGTCTCAATGATAAATATGGGAATTAGAACGTGCCATGCTACCTTTTACACAACTCTCTCACACACTCAACACTCACACTCTCTCACTCTCACACACACACTCTCTCTCGTATTATATATATATATATATGTGTGTGTGTATAGAATCTAAGATGTATACCCCTCTAAAACTTTATACACGTGTACGCTTCATTTTGAAGCTTTGATATTTTGGTTAGACTTCACACTGGGCGCATCATTTGACGCCTAGAATGGGCTAAATTTAAGCACTGCCAAGGCTCATTTAAAAAACTCGTCGCCAATTGAGGTTCTCCCTCATGAAGTTGCAGCCTGCAGGGCCATCGGAGCGTATGGGTGCCGAATTTGAGCAGCTGGTCATGACGCAGTTGAATTAGGAGTGGGTATCGTATTGTGGTGGTCGGCTAGGCAACAGGCGAGAGAGGCCGTGAGGAGCGGCCTGCATGCATGGCCCATTTCTATTAGGTTTGTGCCAGCAGCCATCGTACCGTTTGTAATGTGAATGCAAATGTTGGCGCTTTGAACGAGGATCATGAGCATGAAAAGGAAAACACGCCGTGGGTTGCAAGCTTCAATTGGACGACATTTTTACACCCGGTCTCGAGATCCTTTTCGATTTTATATATAAAATTGTATAGCTGGGCGAGCGAGGGGGCAAGCCTCATCAGCACGCTTTGTGTAGGTAGACCGCCATAGCTAGGTCTCTGCTGGAACGCGGAATTCAACTTGGCAGCTGGTGATAGCTGGATGGGATCCGATGGGCAGGTGTCAGGTGCTTTTTCTGCGTTGCTTATACTGTGAAAAGTTCAATCGAGGGAACATATCCACATGGCCACCATGACAAAGCCGTCTGTTGGGTCGCCGCACAGTGCACACACACACACACTCACACACACAGCTGTGTGGGAGGGCGTGCAGTTGAGTCAGTACGCTGAGGTAGCTGAACGCGTAGGCGGCGTGGCAAAGCGTACGGAGCCGCGTTTGGTGCACGTTGTCGCATGCTTCATCATGAAGCCATCCACCAAGGGCTACGGCTCGCTATGTACAAAGCCCAAGCAACGCTTCTTCGGCCAAGCTACGATCAGTTCCACTGCGATTCTCTTGAGTAATAGTGGTGGTGGTGGTGGTGGTGGTGAGGGTGTAGACTGTAGCTATTACTGATCCTAGCAAGCTTGCAAAATGCACCAGTGCAATAGTCGACTACCGCAGCAGGTGCTTCTGCGCGGCAACGGCGGAATTACAAAGAGAAGACGAGAGAGGCCAGAGGTTGCTAAGGAAGTAGAACAAGCTGGTGAAGAAGCTGGCCCAATTAGTAATATTGTGCAGGGTAGCCACCCCGTGTATCGAGGGGTGAGGAAGCGGCGGTGGGGCAAGTGGGTGTCGGAGATTCGAGAGCCCAGAAAGCAGTCCCGCATCTGGCTCGGCTCCTTCTCCACCCCTGAAATGGCCGCCCGTGCGTACGATGTGGCCGCACTTTGCCTCCGTGGCAACGCCGCTGTGCTGAACTTCCCAGAGCTCGCCCACACGCTGCCTTGCCCGATCAGCTCCTCCGCCAGGGACATCCAGACGGCCGCCGCTGCAGCGGCCGCCCATCACAATATCCAAAGCGGAGCACTTCTTCACACTGACACCGATCATCGTCGGCCGGCGGCCTGCAGCCAGATGGCCAATAGCGCGCAGCCTCTTCCAACACACCCAACGACATTAAAGTTTATCGATGCCGGTGGCGTCCGCTCTTCCTTTGAGCTGGACGACCTCCCTTGCAATAGCCCCCGACTGTTGATGGAAATGGCACTCGCAATGCTGCTCTCTCCTCCACCGCTCCAAGACTGTCTCCCTCAGCATGTCAACGACGATGCAGAGTCTTGGGATCCAGTCTCACTATGGGACTAGAAAACGTTTTTAGGGTGAAATAAACGCCCCCATGACATGGAATTCTTTTAGGAAGATGAGTACAAAGTTAAGGGTTAAATTAATTAACCCGTAATTAGCCCTTTATTACACCAGCTAGACCCATCATGTGATGGGTTGGAGTTACAGAAGATACCAGCAATGTATGGACGTACTGACTTACTACTCAAATCAAACGTATATTTGATTATTAACTCTTAACCATCAACTACAGTTGTATGATTCTGTATCCCAACATTTTTATTAAAACATAGTAAGTGCTCATTGATTTATGTTAGGAACTGACATGAGTTCTTGCGTCAATGTTGAAGAATACTGACTACTGACCATGTATCCTAGATGAATTCAAAAGTGTAGGCGAATTTAGCTCATTTATATCCTAAAATAATTGCCATTGCTAGGTGTCGTTGGTCTTTTCTCCTTTGCTCCATATGTTGTTGACTGCCCTCCTTACCGCATGCCTCTCCGATTCAGGGTTGGGTAGTGTTTTGAATGAAGAGCTTAAGTACTCTCTCAGTACTTTCTTTTATTTTCTCTGGTCTCTTACGAGTCTGATCTCTATGCCTAGACACAAAGCTGAAAAAGGTGTCCACCCGGACAAGGATCATGAAAACGCTAGCATCCCCTCTCAGGACCTAGGTCTAGGTACACCAAGGAGAGGTAAGTGAGTAGCCATCGAACTCTGAGAAAGCAAGAATCCTCACGGGGTTCTTCGTAATAGCAATGCAGCTCTGATTATTACACCAAAGTAAAGTAGGACCCTTCTGAGGAGATCCCAGCTCTGAAAGTAATCTTAGAAGCCAAATAGCCTCACAAGTAGCAAAATCACAACAACACGTCGAGAGCACAATAGTGTTTTCTAGGAGCATTCCTATAGCATGGGTGTTGGTCTCAAACCCAGAAGTTGAAAAAGGGGAGGCAGTCTCGGTGTCAAAGAAAGCAACAAGAACAAACTCTCACCCTCTATCTCCCTAGATCAAAACAAATATGTAGACATCGAAGGTGAGATTGTAGTCCAGGAGAGAAAATAGAAAAGGCTCTGGGGAAACATTAATTTGAGCCAAGCGATCAGCTCCAAAAGTGAGGGCAAGTCTTTGTTGGAAGAAAATCTTTTGGTTCAATACAATGTGGATTGAAGTGAAAGGGGTAGATTGATACGGCTCATTTGGACGGATTAGATGGTTGGGCCGCATCATTTTCAAGAAAGTAAAGATAAAAAGATTTGAAGACTTTCTCACAAACCAATAAAACTGCTCAAAGTGAATAATATGCTCTGATCAGATAGCTATAACTTTTTCTGTGCTACTCAGAATCACAGAGTCTTAAAAACCTCAATGGATAGAGCTTGAAAAAAAAAAGATTTTGATATAAGTTTCATAAAAATCGGAGAAGCGAGCACAAAGTTATGAGACCAATTTAGTGAGAAGTGTCAAAATTATCCCAAATACACAGCCTGCTGCTCTGATAAGACAGCAACGCCTTTTTCTATGCAAAACTGTCTATACCCGCTTGCAGCTGTGGGGAGAGGTAATAATTTCCCTCACTAGAGAAGTAACTTCCAAGATGCATGGTGGGTTGAGGTCACCCAAGGGAGTAGAGGATCCTCTTATAAAAGATCTCGAAACAAGCTACTCATGTGGACACACTAAGCTTTGAAGCGAAGAGGAAAAAGATAGAGAAAGGAAGCAAAATCTTGATTCATGAAGCAAAAAAGACTTCCAATTGGAGAGGACTACAAGAGTAGGAGAGCTTAATGCTTAAGGGAGATGAAAAATCATAGGAGAAGTTGGATATAAGGCTATGGCATAGCTACAAGGAGAAAAATGAGGTACTTGAGAGGGTGGAGATGTTGAAATATATGATGTACAAGTGATAAAGGGTGAGAGAAAGAGGTCATGTAGGTGTGAATACAACCCAAATAAAGTGGGCATACGGGTGGAAAAGGGATCTAGGGTTGGCCTAACCCTAGGCCTTAGTGAACCCTATATAAAGGGCAGGAGGCTTCACTTTTTGTAACACATGTAACACAACACAACACAAGGGACACAACACTTGAAGGTGAAGGTTAACCCAACTTTAGAGTGGCTGAAATAGAAGGTAATATAGAAGCTTTCAATAATCTTGTGTTCTTGCTTTGATACCATGTCAAGATAGTCAGCGGCACAGTGCATCAACGCATCAAGAAAAAAACGCAACGCTTTGCGTTTTTCCAATAGAGAAAAAATGTTATTCCAAAGGTTTAAAAATTTGTGTTTTTTTTCATCAAGGTTTTTTTTCTCATTTCTTTCAAGCTCAAAGCAAGCGGAGGAAGAAATTATTTTTACCGTTCTCGCTTGGGAAGTGCAAGGTATGCACAATTTCTAAAACTAACCAAATTCAATGCATCAAGCATGAAATCCGATCCTAATTTTTTTTTATGAACTCATATGCATGAAAGTCATCTACTATATTGTAATGGAGTTAGACACTGCCCTTGTGTTGATAAACAAATGGTAAGACCTCTCCTAAATCAATGTTCACATTGGTGTATGTATTTATGCATCATGATAAAGTGGAAGGTGGAAGCAAAAAGCATATTGAGAGGCACATGCCACTATTGAAACATGGGTGGTAGCCTTGTGTTAGTCTATGTGGCAGTTGGACGAAAGAAGCTAGCATGATTGGAAGAAGACGTGTATGCATGAAAGTGTGTCTACCACGAGAAAGGATTGGAGAAGCACGAAGATGCAACCAATGAAGCCAATGTAATAAAGAATGGTACATCCAAATTCCACTTGAAGATTGTCTTTTTTGCAAGGAGATGGTTTCATCAAAGCGAAGGAGCAACAAGGGTGGTGCACAAAACCACTATGGAAGATATGGTTCCAAAGATATTACTAAGGTTGAGGGAAATTTTGGAAGTTCCTCACATGATAAACAACTCTATAACTCATCATTTTTGTAAAAGCCTAATTTATAAAGGCTACCTACCTTGTCATCTATCCTATGGTTGAGAGGGGGTCATTTTGTTCTTGTATGTCCAATGCTCACCTTGCTCCATGTTTGGCATTATCCCATGGTGGCATTGAGAGGGGGTGTTGAAATATATGATGTACAAGTGATAAAGTGTGAGACAAAGAGGTCATGTAGCTGTGATTCGTGAACACACCTGTTAACCTATGGGCAGACATTGAGATATATTACTTTTTACGTTATATAATTATTTTATGTATTCTGAGTCATGGGCCGGGCTTGTCGGCACCACATGTAAAGTGTAAAGGGATTGGGTGATCGCCGATGAGAGGCACACCTCGAATTTCATCAAGATAAGGGTTAGGATCGGCTAACCATGTGTGGGCGCCCATGTGTGAACGGCCAAGTCACATATAAAAGTCAAATAACCTAAAACCTCTTATTCTCTAAGTGTTGAATACAAGGAGTGCTCTTGCTTCATCTTCTCTTTCTCCCATGTGTGAACGGCCAAGTCACATATAAAAGTCAAATGTAACCTAAAACCTCTTATTCTCTAAGTGTTGAATACAAGGAGTGCTCTTGCTTTATCTTCTCTTTCTCTTTCTTCAGCGTGTGTGTGTGTGTGTGTGAGAGAGAGAGAGAGAGAGAGAGAGAGAGAGAGAGTGTGTGTAGCGATAGAGCATTGTATGGCGGCATGGCGGCAGAGCGGCGACGGCGGCAGCTCCTTCTTCATCGTGGCGCAAGAATCCTTCACGACGACGACGGTCTGAGCGATGAGTGACACACCATTGCTCCCTATTTTGAGCTTACTGGTTTCCTGGTTGTGTGCTTGCAGCCATTCGTGGCTCGCACACGGTGCTTGGCAAGTCCCTAGCTCCGACGACACGTACGACAAAAGCGCATATTTTTGGCGCCGTTGCTAGGGAATTGCCCTGCACCAAGCTCCAGATGCAGCTCGAGCTGCTGCTTGAAGTCTATTTTACCCTGCAGAAAAGGCAAAGAGAGGTGTGTGTTTGTGTATTTGCTGTTCTTCACTTTTCAGTTCTGTTTTCTTCATTTCCTGCACATATTAGTTATGTGTGTTAGCTGTTCATGTGTGTGTGCACGCGTCAGAGGAGGGCAGAAGAGCTGCTATGCGCGGTGCTGCAGAGGGCGCCACGGTGGCCAACGGCCAGCCCTAGGTGCACATGAGCTAAAACATTATCCTTAAGTTTTTTTAAATCTTTGAAAATATTTTCTAAAAATAAAAAATAAAAAAATAATTAATTTTAAAAAAATAAATTAAAAAAACGCGTGGAAAGAAATTTTTTTATTTAAAAAAATGAAAAAGAAAAAACCCCCAATTGACCCCGACCCCAGCCTCGGTTTTTTGATATATAATATAGGGAGAGTGAGCCTCCATAGCTTTCTCTCAAGTGAGAGCTTAAGGGAAATGAAGCTTTCTATATATATTATAGTCTAAACCCCAAGGAGTGGAGTGGGCATGTGGGACAAAGCCTTTACCTTTTTCCCCACAGGCACAAATAGACTGTTCTGAGGGCCACGGGAGCTCCGGATAGACGAACACTGTGTTGTAAAGCATGCTAGGACCCCTTGAACGATACTCGTCTTAAGCTATCACACGCCTTAGTCCACTTTCGACCATAAGTAAGGGGGTTAAAAAGGGTTAAAAACAAGAAAAAACCAAGTAAAAATGGGGTGCGAAACACCTGAGAAACCACTTGTGTGGGCTTCAAGGGTAGTTACCAACTCCCGTAGGATACCCACGTCACATGCATCTACGCTCTGGTCGGGTGCTAGAGTCTGAGCAACTAGAAAGCATTTCAATTCCCTCCACGTTAGCATCTTGGCCTTCAGTTGGAACCCAAGGACGTGCAACCCAAGATCCACGAATAGCGGCTAGTGACTCGTCCTCTGACTCTAAAGTCATGGAAGGTATTCTACCCAGAACTCTGAGGAAGCAAGCCAAAATGTGCCAGTTTGGGCCCCACAACCCGGATCTAGCATGTTTAGTCGTCTAATAGAGACTTTTAGTAGAGCTACGCGCTCTGAACCTGCGAGACAAGTGAAGTAAACGAAGGAGGTGCCATTCACACCTCATGTAGACCCTGCCCTCCCAAAGAGTGTCCATGTGGATATTCTACCCACTTCATTTAATGAAGGCCCTATTGAGCTACCACTTTCTGACACTCTTCCTAAAGTAGAGGCTCCTAGAAGTCAAACCACAAGAAGTGACATTGCATCCACTTCGAGAGAAACTTTTGGCACGCCAAGTTTAGATGGGATATTTCTCAATGAAAATTGGAAATATGACCTATACACGGAGACTCTGACTGACCTATACACGGGTTACACATATCATGTAGGTTGGTTAGAAGAAGTCATACGATCTACATCTAGTGCCACCAATCTAGATGAACAACAACAAATGATATGTGAAGTTATCCATAGAATTATACAATTTGAGAGGCAGAATAGGGGAGTGAACCTAGTTTCAACTGGCCCTATGAGATTTTTGGATACAGGCAGGGCTAAACAACCAACCCTGTCGCAATTGGAGACTCCCTCGGTGATTCCCATAGATCCTTCGTATGTTGTTTGGCCTGCAGTCTCAATGCAGGTTGAGCCCATGAGCAATAACTTTAGCTTTCCAACTTTGGCTCAACTTTCCATTAGGGAATCCACAATGCCTACTCCGATGTGATGAGCACGACGGAAAGTGCACCTGTTACCACTGTAGTTAGTATAACATCGCTACCTAGTGGTACAGTACCTACAACAGTGCGTACCAGTGCATATCGACCATATGTACCTATCGCTACTCATGCTCATGTAGCTCCTACGCCTCCTATTATGCCAATGGCGTATGCTCCACGAATGCCTTATCAGAACCCTTATCCAAGAGGAGCTAAGCGTAGTCACATATCATATCCTCCTGTGTCAACTGCATACATACCAAGACCAATGCCAACTCCTGTCAACCAGGCCATCCCAAAAGTGCCTCCACCAGTTATGCCTGCTCACTTAGATGATCTAGCAGCGTTTGCTCAAACGATCGATCTATTGCGGAAAACATGCGTGGCATACCTAAGAGAGAGCCTAGAAGCAAGGCGGTACAAGTTGCCAAGCTCACTCAGAACTCTTCAGTGGTAAACGAAGATGTTAGGAAGCACATTGAAGTTTTTGAACACGTGTGTGATTCCTTGGAAGAGCACAATGAGCTACATAAGTGTAAAGCCTTAGGCTTAACCTTGAGTGGAAAAGCCAAAGATTGGTATCGAACTTTAAGGGTTCAAGAGCGTACTCACTATCCCACTCTCAAGAGATTGTTCTTGAAAGAATACATACGCAAGGGTGTGCTTTGGGGTGTAGCGTCTCAACTCCAAAAAGCTGAACGCAAGGAAGGAGAGTCAGAGAGAGACTTTATTAGTCGACTAAAGCATCTAAATTCTCGCTGTATTCCCGAGCGCTTCAATAACAACCAACTTCTTGATAGATTCATCCGAGGATTGCGCCACGAGGACATATACAATGGCCTAGTCATTAGAGGTCTTACGACGTGGGAAGCAGTCACTACTAATGCAATCCAGTTAGAAGACAACTTGATGATTGCAGGTAAAAAGGTGCTTCAGAGACAAGATCTATTAGTTCGCAAGTATCTGGGCACCAGCCAATGACTGTAAAACGTATTGCCAAGGAGCCCAAGATATCCAAAATGTCTATAGCTGACCTTACTAAGGCTCTCCAAGAATACTTTAGGGGTAATCGAGCTCCTCAAAATAGCCATATGTACCCAAGAAGAGAGCAACAATGGTGTTCGGTTTGCTTAGGACCACATAGCACGAGTGAATGTCCCACATTCAGAGTTAAATTCAATGGGACTTGCAATACATGTGGTAAATATGGCCATCAATCTAAGGATTGCCTAGTACTTAAGCGTATGATAGCAAATCAGGCACCACTAGCCTGGTCAAACATACCTCAAGTACCCGCACTGATGCCTACACCACCTGTCGAGCAACCGTCACAACACATAGTTCCAAAGAACCCAAATTTAGTCTAGTCTATGTCGTTACCACCGCCAGTGCTGCTAGGACCACAACCTCCGCATCCGAGGGTTACCCCTATAAACCAGATGGGTTGTGAGTCACATAGTGCGTGTGGGGATTATGAAGAGGATATAGACCCCACTGTTCCATATGGGATCGATACGTTTGAAATGACTCCCCAGTATTACATGGAGGATCATTTCAGGCAAGTCAAGCATGTATATCAAGCGGTTGTTTCCCTGTTTGCTTTTCAACCATAACTCTGAAATTCTGAAAATGAATGAACACCTCACCCTTCTCCTTCATGAAGTATACCCACACTTTCTTTGTGTGGTCATCAATAAATGTCACATAATACCTGCAGCCTCCCATAGACATGGTCTTCGTAGGACCCCATACATCTGAATGCACAACATCTAGTGAATTTCTGCTCACATTTCTGTCACGTGAAAATACATGCTTTGTTTGCTTTCCAAATTGGCATGCTTCACATATTTTCTGCATACCTTCAACTTTAAACTTTGGCTGCCCTGTCACAATTCCTTTAGTCTGCATAGACTTCATTCTCTGCACATTCACATGTCCAATTCTTTTATGCCAAATGTCTGTGTTTGCAACAATTCCTGAACCATTTGCAAACATCGTAGCACTCACTTTAGGCATGTTTACATTCAATGTAAACATTCTGCCCACTCTGTTGCCTTTTGCAACCAACCTGCACTTGTCTTTAAAGTCTTCAACATAACAACCATCAGGGTTAAACCAAACTTGTAAACCCTACTCAATCATCTGGCCAACTGAAACCAGATTCTTTGTTATATTCAGAACATGAAGTACATCTACAAGGTACTTCCCTTTGCCATCCTGCATAGACAATGGCACATCTCCAACATGGACAATTGGATGAGCAGTGTCATCCCCTGTTTCCACAAAACCTGGTCTTTCAAGGTTTTTCATCTCCTTGAACCACTCCCCATGACTTGTCATATGGTTCGAAGCACCTGAATCAACGTACCATACATCATCTCTATGTTCCAATATCTTCCACGACGCACGTGTGGATATCTTCGGCAACCCAGAGCCCGAGCACCGTATGGTCAGCACGCTCTAGGATCCTTCGCAGGTCACCTAGCGCTTCACTCATAGGCCGCTTCCTTAGTCCCTCATACACCATACCGGAAGCTTACCATTTAAATCGAACCGAGGCTGGTCAAAACCTCGATCGACCTTGCTACGCGAGACGTCCTCCGTTGACTCTCCGTCAACTGTTGCAACTTTATCAGTTAGGTCTCCACCACGACCTCATTCACAAGACGGTCAAAATGTATCCCCAGCATTCTTGACATAAGACATTCATTTAAAAATAAGTCATAAATACAGTTTCTACAACAAACTCTCGTCTTTCCACATTGTTCCACATCAATCCTCATTTATTTCATATGTATTCCCATTCTCATCACATCATTTTCCATCTTATCACATCTTTCCTCATTTATCCACATCAGATCTCATCCACTCGCATCTACCCATATCCATATCTCATCACATCATATTCATTCACATCATATATCATCCATTCACATTTATCCCAATTTACATCACATCTCATTCACTCACATCCCGATTCACATGAGATCACATCTCATTCACGTCCATCACATTCATTTACATCACATCCATCACATCACATTCATTCATATCCATCACATTCATTCTATCCACATTATATCACATCACATTCATTCATATCCATCACATTCATTCATATCCATCACATTCATTCTCATAACCATCCCATCACATACATTCTATCCACATTATATCACATCACTTCTATCCACATCATATCTCATTCATCCACATCATATCTCATTCATCCACATCCATCTCATTCATCCACATCCATCCAATCGTTCACATGTACGACTACCCACATCTATCTATATATTCATATCTATCACTTCACATCCACATATATTCATATCACATCACATCTCTTTACATCACATTCACATCCATTCTTCACATACACATCCATATCCATTCTTCACATACACATTCACATCCATTCTTCACATACACATCCATATCCATACTTCACATACACATTCACATCCATTCTTCACATACACATCCATTTTCACATACACATTCACATCCATTCTTTCACATACTCATCCACATCCATTCTTCCCATACACATACACATCCATTCACATCCCATATCATTCATTTACATCCCGATTCTTCCCATGACATCACATCTCATTCATTCACATCCCATTTTCACATCACATTACATCTCATCCATTCATTCCCATCTATCTAATTCACATCTCATCCATTCATTCACATCTATCTGATTCACATGTCATCACATTATATCTCATCCATTCATTCACATCTATCTGATTCACATGTCATCACATCTCATTTACAACACATATCATCACATCTATTCACATCACATCCCATCCATCCATTCATTCACATTTTAATTATCTTATTCACATGACATCTCATCACATCTATTCACATTACATCTCATTTCTATGCAAGTTTTCAATTTGATTTTCTTTTAAATACAAGAGTATTTCTTGAAATAGTATCCCCAAAACTTCTTGATCGAAATTCTGAATTTCATACCAGAATTCCTTGAATTCTATAACCTTGATCCACAGATCAATTCGAAGGGTCTCAAACTTAGTTCCAGATTTGGCGAGAATTTTGAGTGTATTTTTCTAAACTGGTCACTCCTTTCCTCGAAACTGAGGAAAGAGTTTGGTCTGGTCATAGTCTGATTCAAGGTTTGAGTCGGATAAGATTTTTCCAGAGCTTCTTTCTCGAAAAGGTTTGATAATTCAATTACTATTTTACTGAATTTCTTTCTTTGAATATTCACTGAACAAATTTCTAAATTAGTTACGAATTTCAATGAGAAATAAATTAATCATTTATCTTAATATTTTAATCTTGATAGATTCCCTGAATTTTCTTTTCACAATCTGTGTGGATATAAAACGATAAAAATTTCTCTCTTAGAGTATTTAATCATTCATTTATCAAATACTCATAGAATTTAAACATAGAATTTAAGAGGATTCTAATTTTGATATAAAAATTCTTTATGCATAAAAATCAACTTCAATGGGAATAACACTTTTATTAAAAAATCCTTTTATACATCTATTTATGCATAAAATCAAATTTAATAGGAACAACACTTTTAAAATAAAAAGAATTTCTTTATGCATCTATTTATGCATAAAAATTAATTTTTATAAGAATAATACTTTTATAATAAAAAAGTTATTTATGCATCTTTCTATGCATAAAAATCAAATTTAATAAGAATAACACTTTTGTAATAAAAAAATTCCTTTATGCATCTTTCTATGCATAAAAAATCAAATTTAATAAGAATAACACTTTTGTAAAAAAAATTTCTTTATGCATCTTTCTATGCATAAAAATCAAATTTAATAAGAATAACACTTTTGTAAAAAAAATTCCTTTATGCATCTTTCTATGCATCAAAATCAAATTTAATAAGAATAACACTTTTGTAATAAAAAAATTCCTTTATGCATCTTTCTATGCATAAAAGTCAAATTTAATAAAAATAACACTTTTGTAATAATTTTTTTTTTCTTTATGCATCTTTTTATGCATAAAAATCAAATTTAATAAGAATAACACTTTTGTAATAAAAAAAGTCCTTTATGCATCTTTCTATGCATAAAATCCAAACTTAATAAGAATAAAACTTTTGTAATAAAAATGTAAAAAAATGATAAGAATAACACTTTCTATGCATAGAAATTAAATTTAATAAGAATAACACTTTTGTAATTAAAAAAAATTCCTTTATGCATCTTTCTATGCATAGAAATAAAAAATAATTAATATCAGTGATATCCATGCATATTTATAGGTGAATATGTACATGGAGTAATTAGAATATTTCTTTTAAATGCAAAAATGGTGGGAATTACTCTTTTGAAATAACATAAAAATAAACTTTCTTTTTCACAAAATTCTGAAAAATTTTAGCATAATCTCCTTTGTATGGTTGACCATTTCTCATTTTTACCTTTTTTTATTTAACCTAATTAACCCAATTTAGACTTATAGAACTCTAATCTACACAATTTTCTAAATTCAAGAGAGTAAACAATAAGAAGAGTTTAATTAATCACTTAATTAATCTTTCTAGGATTAAGAAAGGTTGGAATGTAAAGAGGAGAAGGGGGTGGCCTTTTTATCAAAGGCATGGCATTTGAATTTAATTCAACATTTGCAAAACATAAAAATTAAGAAAACCATAGATTTTTTATTAAACAAGTAAGAAAATTAGATTACATGGAGCTTGTAAGCTCTCCTTTGGCTTGAGGGATTGAGGGTTCTACTCTTGTTTGAAGCAAGAGTGGCCACCAATTCACTTTGGAGAGGATTAGGCCAAAAACAATTGAATTATTAAAAAATTCAATGTAGATGGCTCAAGAGACAGGAGCAGAGTAACAGTGCATAAACACCATTAAGCTTTTACAAAGCGAGAGGCTTCTATTTATAGGAAAAAGTGAGCCTCTAACCAAGCAAACTAATTCTAGAATTTTTCAGATCAGTTTGGTCAATTTTTGACCATTTTTGGGGGTCAGTTCAGCTTACTTTTTGGATCTAGATTTGAAAAAGGAGAGAGGAGAGATGAAAATATGTCATTTTATTGATTAAAAATTGGGGATAATGATGAGAAAAAGGCACCTACTTCATGAGGGAAGATCCCCACACTGAGGTGTCAAAATTCAGTTTTTTAATTCTTTTCTTTGGTCCTTAGTCCACTCTTCATCTTATATGAGCATTTACTCATTTGTGGGGGGGGTTTTCATTTATTCTTCAATTTATATCCTTCATAAATTTGGATTAATCTTATTGGTCCATAGGAACCTTAATTGGATCATAATCCAAAAATTTCTGAAAATTTGGACCCTTAGACTAAGGTCCTTTATACCTATTTTCAATTAATTCCAATTGCACATTGGAAAGTTCTTTTTGAATTTCTATTTCAGGAGAAACCATTTTAGACACTAGGAGGATTTTTATATCCAAAAATATTTCAATTTTGAATTACCTCTCTGTAGATATTTTCTCTCTCCAGGCCAAAATAGGGTAAAACAGGATCTTTCTTTTATTTCAGAGAGGGGAATAATTATAAGATCAGAAGGGGAGGTTCTTACACCTGCGCACCTCAAAAGCTGGAGGGAACAATCTTACAGTTGGGGATAGAGCAAGGAAAAACTAATCTTTGTGCATCAACCATTGAATTTCTCCAATTGATCAAAAAATTGATGTGATTAGGTGTTTTGATGCATCTAGATGCTCTCAAAACACTCAAAAATCTTAATTTCGACTACTCATATGATTAATTTAGACCCCAATTAACACATTTTCTAACTTTTTTTTGCCTCTCTTGAACAAGATTAATCACCCTTAATGATAAAAATCAGTCCATTAAGAGAAATTAGTCAAATTCAAGGGTTTTTTGATGGTTTTAAGAAAGTTTTTGAAAGATTAAGCTACTCCTAATGCTTGCTAACACTCTAATCCAAATAATTTTAATAAAAAACACACAATTAAACTCAAATTAATGATCTTAGATCTATGTTTAAACTAAGGAGAGCTAACATTCACTAAAAATTACATTCTATTGCATTGTTGTATGCAATGGATGCAAACTAAGCCTAATACAAACTATGTGCAAGCCCTAAGAACATGAAAACCCACCAAAACAACAACAAAAATAACAAATTAATCTAAAAATTAAGCAAAAAGCATTCTTTTCAAAAACACAAAAGAGAGTTATTCTACACCAAATTTCACACAAATCACCATCAAATACATATATTTTTAATGGGAAACCACTAATCAAGATAATGGGTTATGCATAGATTAGATGGAAAAAGCCAAGGGATGTCTCCCTGGCAGTGGCGCCAAAAATGTTATGGCTCACCCTAACCCTCCTTAACACATCCACCAAAAAGAGATTACCTGGTGAATCGCAACTGTCGTGAGGATCTTTCCAATGGCCGAGCTCGTAACCCTTAAGGTCTCCAAGCTCTATAACTCCTTGAGAAGCAATTCCACCGTGTGTCTTGTTGTCACACCGTCGTGTTGCACTATGGGTCCTCGTCCCTCCTCTCACCTCACTTCACTCACACACACTCAATGGCATGCATTAAGGAGAGAGATTAGCAAGAGGATTAGCAAGAACAAGACTCAATTACACAATGGGTGAGTATGTTGTATTATGAGAGAAATTCACTTATATACATGGCCATAAGTGTTCACACTCACTTAAAATATGGCTGGCCGAGCACTTTAGGCTCATATAAGAGGCCTAATGCTATTACAATGACTAGTCTCATAATATATCCATGAAGTACATCACTTAGGAAAACTTGCTATCACATGCTCTTAAAAGCGAGAATCACCATAAATACTCCGTCACACCATTATTACAGGCGCCTGTCTAAGTTGTAGCTTTAGACACTATTGCTTTATATCTTGAATGTATGACCCTTTGGTGTATCTACCATGACTCCTTGATATAAGATAATGGCGGTAGCTCTTGTTAATCCTAGAATTGGATTAACACTATAGCACAAAGGGGATTGTGTCTTTTCATGATAAAATGCCTTATATACATTTGGCCCTTAATCACACTTGGGTGCCCAAACCTCACTTACTAGGCCTTGGTGGCCAATATCTTATAATGTATAACTTTTATAGTGCCGTTTCATGACACTTATTAATGTCGTCAATTGAGGATCATGTTTGTTAATCTAAAATGGGATTAACATATAAATACCATGTGTATGAATTACCTTGGTATGGGAATAGAGTGGTTTGAGAGTGAAATATTATTAGATTGTATTGAAAAAATAGAAATGAGTCATGTATTTAGGGTAGGCCAAATGTCTACATGGACTCAATAAGATACTTAAATAATATGGACACCACATGCCAAGCACATGAAAGGCATATGGAGAAGTGTGGAGAAGTGTGGGATCAAGAGGAATCCTTCTAGAAATCCTAAGTGGAATATGGAGGATATTGACATGTGGAAAAGAGAGGGTCCCTATGGGCTCCAAGTGAGAGGAGTCAGGACTCTTGACTTTTTCAATTTTAAAAGTTTCATGAGTATATTTAGATGGGACACTTGTCAAAATATGCCCAAAAGGACAATTGATGGTGATCCATGTCCTTATGTCACCAGGGGTGCAGGAATCTACTGGCTGGAAATGTAACAGGGTGGGAGTTTCTCTGTAAAAGAGGCCTCTCTCCACCCTCTCAAGAACCTCATTTTTCTCCTTATAGCTATGCCATAGTCTTGTATCCAACTCCTCCCATGCTTTTTCATCTCCCTTAAGCATTAGGCTCTCCTAATCTTGTAGTCCTCTCTAATTGGAAGTCTCTTTTGCTTCATGAATCAAGATTTTGCTTCCTTTCTCTATCTTTTTCCTCTGCTTTTCAGAGCTTAGTGTGTCCACCACATGACTAGCTTGTTTCCAGATCTATTATAAGAGGATCCTCTACTCCTTTTGTTACTTCTCTAGTGAGGGAAATCGTTGCCTCTCCTTTCAGCTCTGCAGGCGGGTATACAGAGTTTGCACATAAAAAGTTGTGGCTGTCTGATCAGAGCAGACTGTGTATTTGGGATAGTTTTGACACTTCTCACTAAATTGATCATAACTTTGTGCTCACTTCTCCGATTTTTATATCAAAATATTTTTTTTTTCAAGCTCTATCCATTGAGGTTTTCAACACTCTGTTCTGAGTAGCACCACAGAAAAAGTTATAGTTGTCTGATCAAAGCAGATTATTCACTTTGGACAGTTTTATTGGTTTGTGAGAAAGTCTTCAAATATTTTGATCTTTACTTTCTTGAAAATGATGCGGCTCAACCATCCGATCCGTCTAAATGATCCGTATCAATCTACCCCTTTCACTTCAATCCACATCGTATTGAGCTGAAAGATTTTCTTCTAGCAAAGACTTGCCCTCACTTTGGAAAGTTTTATTGGTTTGTGAGAAAGTCTTCAAATATTTTGATCTTTACTTTCCTAAAAATGATGCGGTCCAACCATCCGATCCGTCTAAATGAGCCGTACAATCTACCCCTTTCACTTCAATCCACATCGTATTGAGCTGAAAGATTTTCTTCCAGCAAAGACTTGCCCTTACTTTTAGAGCTGATCGCTTGGCTCAAATTAATGCTTCCCTAGAGCCTTTCCTATTTCCTCTTCTCTGGACTATAATCTCACCTTCGATGTCTATGTATTTGTTTTGATCTAGGGAGATAGAGGGTGAGAGTTTGTTCTTATTGCTTTCTTTGACACCGAGACCACCTCCCCTTCTTCAACATCTGGGTTGTTTGAGACGTGACCAAAGTTAAACCCCCAACAATCTGTCACATCTTTTGGTGGAGATAGTGGGCAAGTTTTGCTTAGAATCCTTCTATCATAACCTCACAATTCTGCTTGATTGAAAGAAAGGAAGATCATATTTGAAAGAAAAATTTTATGGCTTCTACTCATCTTTTGGTGCAAGATGTTCAACATTCCAGTGTTCCATGGAATTGGAAGGAGAAGACCCGGGGAGTTATCTCCAAGAGTTCAACCAAGCATACCACTTTTAACGAGTTGGTCTATGAAGGAGCAGACTGAAATTCTTCCAAACTTCTTGGAGGACATGGCCTTAACTTGGCATGAGGCTTTGCCAAAAGAGACTAAGAGTGATTGGGACAACTTGATTAGGGCCATGAAGGAGAGATTTGGGACAATGGAGTCACCAAATGCTTTACTATTGTTGCAATTGGATCAAATTTCCTAAAAGGAAGGAGAGTCAGTTTCTACCTTCTTAGTGAGATATAAGGCCTTATTTATAAAGTATCAATAGGCTGCTTTACATGTTGTTGCTTCTTCTTCATCATCTTCTATAGGGGACTCAAAAATTTCTTTGGCAATGGAGCACCTTAAGATGAGCAATCTTGTCATGGCTTTGGATCATGGCTTGCGTGGAAAAGTTCTTAGCAAGAATCTTAATAATTTTCAAAGAGGCGCTTTGCATTACTTTGAAAAACAAGGCTGCCCTTCAAATTGAAACCGTGTTCCAACCTTATGCAAGTGTGCCAACTCCACCACCTCGGGTAGAGGTAGCCTCAACATCTCAGGTACCAACTCCATCACTGGACCACAATATTGCACAACTTATGGTAGAATTTGCTGATTTGAAGTTACACTTGGTCAATGCAAGGCTGTCTAATCCTCCATGTATTGAGGATAAGCCTAGGGATAAAAGCAATGTTACATGCTATGAATGTCAAGAAAAGGAACACTATCATCCTGAATGTCCAAAATTGAGGAAAAGAAAGGATAAAAGTACAATAGCACCTATGGAAGAAATATGTTCAGAAAAGAAGAAGAAGAAGAAACCTTGATGCCATTGATGGTAAAAAGGAATTGTAAAACTAGGAGTGATGAAGAAGAAGAAGAAGAAGAGAAAGAGGAGAAACAAAAGAAGAAGAAAAAGTCATCTAGGAGGAAAATTGGATAATCAGATTTTTCTCTTGGACAAGGATCTCTTAGTTATGACCTTTTAACAAACCTTAGGCCGCTGTAAAAATCACATTTGAGAAACTTTTGGCACTCTCTCCAAAAGTTAGGAAGGAATGGGGTAAGTTAGCACAAGAGAGTCCAAGAAAAAGAAGAAGAAGGATAATGGGATCCCTATGGCTCAAAAGGTAGACATAGATATGGGAGATGATGTACCTGTGATTGATGTCATCATTGATGGGAAAATAATTTCTAATGCATACATTGATGGAGGTGCATCAATTTCTGTTAGCTCTCCCTATCACATCAAACTTGCTGATAATACTAGGGTGAAAACACTAGGAGTGGTAAAGAATCTGGCAGTGGATGTCTTATGTGTGTACTCTTATCTTTGTATATGGTGTGTTGAGTGTTGAGTGAAGAAGAAGAAGATTTTCAGCCTCTCACCTTGTGTGTTCTCTATAAGGGTTTTGTGAGTGTGTGTGTGCTTGCAAGAGCTCAAGCTCTCTTCTCCCCTGCATCTTTTCAAATGCAAAGGTAGGGGATGATGAAGTACTCTCAAGAGGATCGTGGGAAATTTGAGCTTCAAGTGGATTCCCTAAGTTCCCTTTCCATAGCACCCATGATGAAAGAATCCCGCCCACTACTCCTCCGCCACCCTATGAATTTGTAGTTCTGGATTTTTTAGCCAAACCTTATGGGGCAGAATCGACTGGCCCTATGCTTTATGACTATATCAATACTGCGGTTCCATCTGTTTCTTTGAGTGAACACTTGTTTGCTCATTCATTAGCAAGAGGTATCCCTATGCTTTTAACTACGGCATTGCTTTGATGAGACCAATAAATGCAACAGTACGTCTAGATCTAACCGTAGGATTATGTCATCCTATTCCCACCTACATTCACCCACGAGTGCATACAATGCCAGGAGTGGTGTAACATTGAGGACTCATGTTCCTCCTCCACTGGATAGAGAATTCTTGTAGAGCCTCCAGCTAATCCTTCACCACTAACAAGAATGATATCAAATGAGGATGCCATAAGGATGGCAGAAGCTATTGCAAGAGTAGTTATTACCAGAGAACCTCCATGTCCTATGGCAGCTTCAGCACATGGACCTTGAGAAGGGAATGTGATAGACGAAACTCTAGAGCACACGCTCTCATACAAGCATAAGCACACAAGCATGAAAGAGGCAAAATGCTAGAATGCTCCTCACTCTCACAAGCACAAGGGAAGAGCTCTCAATAGCACAAAGGGGATTGTGACCTTTTCATTATGAGAAAATGCCTTATATACAACTGGCCCACACTTGGGTGCCCAAAACTTACTAGGCCTTGGGTGGCCAATATCTCATAATGTACAACCTTTATAGTGCCTTTACATGACACTTATTAATGTCCTCAATTGAGGATCATGTTGCTAATCTCCAAATGGGATTAACATTCCTCCCTTCCTGATGATGTAGGTTCTGTCCTCAGAACCTATTACTGAGGTCGGAAGACCTGGACACCGAATTCATGTCGGTAGAAGTTGCGTCTGGACTGGACTTTCTGGAGTGTTTGATGGAATGCCGAGTGGGACTTCCAGAAGCTAGTGTCAATCATGTCTTCAAATGTCAAATGCATATATCTTAAGCGGTGGTAATATAGCAGCATCCCTCTATATGAAGGCCCTTTGTTCATGTCGAATTGTAGATGCTATGCTTCAAAGCCATCATAAGGTTCTTTAGGTTGATCTATGAGTACCACCAATAACTTCATGAACCTAACACTGGCCATAATTGCAGAGTCAGGTATTCTGCGCCAAGCCTCGATCCAGGCTAGCAGTTTTGCTATCTTTGTTCTTGAATATTCCCAAATGTTGCTGGATTGAATATAGGAAAGTTGTAGCAGACATGAGAATCCCTGATTTTGGCATCCTTGAACTCCAGCGGCATCATCCGCCTTCTCTTGATAGGCATGTATAGTGGATCCACACGTAGTGTTGGTGGTGCACTCATGTAAACTCTGCTGTTTTCAAGCACTGTTAAAATTTTTTATCTCCATGTAGGTAGGACTCCAAAATTCTTATCTCCATGTAGGTAGGACTCCAAAATTTGGCAATTGTGGTGCTTCTTCATTTGTGTGAATGGTGGTGTATCCACCTCTGGTGTGCACAGGATGTTGCTTCCTCCATCTTCTGTAACAATAACTGATCTCATGAATGCGACCAAGCAAATTTCTAGCAAGTCAAAGAGATGAGGGTTAGCTAGCTTTGTGTGTTTTGCAACATTGGCCCACAATGTTCCTTCTCTTGCCAACCAGAGTAATTCTTCCAGTTCTGGACAAGTGGCACAAAGAGGATATGGTACGTAGTGTTGCCTTGTGTGGGTGTGACTACTATCGAATAAGCTTCTGGTAGAATCTGGCGAGGTGGGATCGAAAGGAGTAATTTGCATCAGCACTTTGAACATGAGTGTCGAATGTAATAGTGGATTGCCTTGTTGGATAAACCCCTCATATTCGGTAGCTGTCAAGGAATCCAAAACATTTTGTTTAGTATAAGGCACAACATTATCAAGTGGAGGCAGATTACGTACTCTTGAGGTTGCCGTGGTGGTGGAGATGGGATAGGTGCCAATATCTCCTCGGGGGCAAGAGTGTTAGTGGGAAAATCTAATTCTGGCGACGGAGAGAAGGAAGAGTAGATACATTCAGCTTGGGAAGAGTTAGTAGGTGGCGCGCTAGGATAAGGATTAAGTAGCCTACTAGCGATATTAGAATATACAGGGTAAGTGTTTTTGAAAAATGAAGATGGACCCTCATCTTCGCCTTGACCAGAGCTAGGGGGTGGGTGGGAGGTTTATGGCTTTAAAAAAGTTTTGAATTTCAGAGATTTCTTTGTTATCAACATTCGGGTAATTTATGTGAGTGGCATCAAAATTATAGCTTACGTTAGTGAGCATTGCCTCTAAATGCTTGTGTATATTAGTATAGAGCTTAAGGATGCCAACCGGGTGATATAATGTAGACTCTTAAAGATTTAAATGTTGGTGAGTATTATATACTTCTAACCACCCACCATGACTAATTAACCATTGATAAATATTAGCCGCTTGCTGGCATTGCTGGTATGCCATCTGGAACAAATAGGTTGAGTTTGTTAACACTGTTGTCTAGGATGTCTGAATTTTGTAACACATGACACCAACTACGGAGGTTGAGGACTATAGGATGCAAGGGATAGAAGAAGATGTCTTGCGGGTTAGTTAATATGATCCCCCCTTAAAATGCCCATAATGATTGTTGGGTCAGTATCTCTTTTAGTATTTTGTTTAATAAGGGTTAATTCTCCTAGGCCTATATCTTCAACTAAGTTGATGTCATATTGAAGTAATGAGAGTGTTAGTGTAGATAAAAACAAGGTAAGAGTTTGAGGAGGGGCTCAAGGAGTTACTGGTGGTGTAACATACCCATCTTCACTAATAAAGAAATGTCCATGTAATAGATGAATTTATGAGTTTTTATGGTATAAAAATCAATGATTTTATTAAATGAGCCATTTCTACTTAGAATCTTCAAATTTCGAGCCAACTCATAAATTCATCTATTACATGGACATTTCTTTATTATAGTGAAGATGGGTATGTTATACGTGGTAACTGTCCCAATTCTGAGACGCGCTCAAGGAGGGTACACAGATAATCAGTGGGCTCCGGTCGTTGACTCCTTTCTTGTGTGGCCAATTGGCAAGCCAAATCCTACATGGTGGATATCATTGTTGCTGAGCTGGTTGGAAATGGTTGTCTCCCTGACCATCCTCTCAGCATCTAGTTCCTAAAATCTTCTTGTTGCTGAGCTGGTTGGAAATGGTTGTCTCCCTGACCATCCTCTCAGCATCTAGTTCCTAAAATCTTCTTGTTGCCGCCTCCTATGCTCTTCTGGAAGTAGCTTCTCTTTGATGGGTCTCAGTAATTTGATTTAATTGATGTGCTGCCAATCTTTGTGTATTCTGTAATTGTGCTTCCAGTTGTGATATTGTCTCTTGTCTTCTTTGCGCCTCTTCTTGGTTGGTGACAATTGTCTCATTTGAGGGCCTTGATTTTTTTCACATGTGCTTTGTTAACCTACTCCCTTTCCTGTTTGCAATCCTTGCACTCTTTTTTGTTCTTCTTTGAGGTGGGCTCTATGAGGAGCTCTCTTTGTTGTCAAAGAATATCCTCGTTATACTTTGTGCCATCTTGGTACTCCTTCATTTCCTTAGCATGCCTAGTTGTGAGGCTCTGTGTTTGTGCTATCTCTTTTTGTAGCTGCTCCTTTGTTTGCTCTAGCCTTGCATTCAAGTCAGTATTTTTGTTGATTTTTTGTACAATGGTTTGACTTAAAACTAAATTATTGATTTCCAAGGCACTGTGTTTGTTTTCTTGTTCTTCTGTAGCCTTTAAACTCTTCATGTTTACTTCTTTATGAGTTTCTTCTGCTGCCGCCAAATTTTCTTTTACGCTTTGTATTCGTGCATTGGCCTCTTCCGACTGCTTCCATAGGTTGGCGTTCCTATCATGTAGCATGTGTGTTGTCAATAAATGGCAACGCCACACCTTTTGTTCCTGTTCCCAGTTTGGTACTAGTGGCAGCTCCTATTTCTGTAAGGGGATCATGGAGTAGTGCGTCTAATCCTTCCAATGTATCCTAGATGGATTGCTGAGAATCCACATCCTTGAAAGATCCAAGTTGCGGCAGTGGCTTATTATCATCCAGCCTTCTTCGTTTGCTTGGACTGGAAGTATCTGGGGAGTGTGGGCGCTTACTAGATTTTGCTAGATCCTCCATTCCTTGTGTTGCCGCTTTACTGGTCCTTCCAAGGCATGGTCCTTTGGTGTTTGTTCTTCAGCTCCCTCTATTGGTGTATCTGCTAGTCGTGAATCTGTGAGCGGCAGGGAGAGGTCTTTAAAGACAAGTTGTGCAGGGCTCATTGGAGGGGAGAGCTGATGTTGTTGTTCCTACACAGTTGGGTTTTGTAGCTTTTCTTGGAGGGCCTTTTTGATTTCATATACCACTACCGCTTCCAGTTGTTGAGATTCTGTTGTGACGTCTACTAGTACCCCTCTCATTCTCTTATATGTCTTCTTCTTTCGGTCCTTCTTGATTTTCTTTATGAGCTCCTTTGTTTCCATTAACACTGCTTGCCCCTCTTCCATCCTTCCAGTAGCTTCTGTAGGTTAGGTAGTAGGGAGATGATAGCTAGCTGAGCAGGCTTTCCATTGGTTCTAGCTCTTTTAATAACGGCCTCTATGCCACATGGTTAAGTATTTGAGTTAAGAGGTACGGGTTGCTGATCTTTGACTAATAGGCTTTTAGGTAATTCTCCATCTCCTTATGCATGTAAAATGCCCAGTCCTCCTCCTTCTCTTCATAAGCTTTCGCTATCCTGTTCAGGCCCACCATGTTATACCTGTCCATCGGCTTTATCTGCATCATTAATGACATTGCTCTGCAAGCTTTTTTGGTGGCTTCATCTCTGATATTTTTGTATTCCATGCCATTAGAGTTATAGGAATCTCTCTTTAGTATCTCCTTGATTGGCATTGTATCTAGGGTGTGCTCGTGGGCTCTCACTATTTGCACACGATTTCATGATGATGACAATAATGAAGATGCATGACATTCAAAAGAATAGGGCGACAACGTGAGTGAAGGGAAGTTAAAGAAAGGTCGCCCCATTTTATGGTAATAATAGCCCAATCTGGAAATGCACAAACCAATGCATGATTGCAACAAGGACTAGGAAATGTGGTGGATATGTGCATGATAGAAATAGTGTACAATGGAACAGGCATCGGTTCTAGTAAACCATCTAAAATAAGGCTTTAATCGAAAACCATGTACGAGCTTTGGTAGTTTCACACCATCCAATGTCACGAATTCAAATGTGATGATGCCAAGTTTAGAAAATATCCAGTATGGGTCCACAACAACTTTAGTTTACCTGGATGTGGACCCATTCTATAATTAAATAATAAAACCGGATCATTAACATCAAAAATCAAAATTTTGTGTTTCAATCAATCCATAGCTTCCTTCGGTGTTAGATGACATCGGATGTCCAGATGCTCTGCAATCGTTTCTCCTCTAGAGCCAATAACTGTTCCACTTGGTTTGCTTTGAACTCTTTGAAGATAATCAAGAAATCACTGCCACTCTTAAACTGGGTACCACAAATTCCATTGAAACCACTGCTTCCAGTCCGTAGACCATGGAAAACGGTGTTTCCCCTATTGTTGACTTGTAAGCTGTCCAAAACACCTATAATGTAGAATACAGCTTCCGATCCCAATCTGTCCAGTTTTCACTGACCACTTTTTTCAAAATTCTTTGTAAATTTTATTGGAGGATTCAGCCTGACCATTGGCTAGTGGATAATATACTGTAGATTTCTTATGAATGATCATGTGATGTTGAGTTGCTTTCTTAATTACTTTATTCAAAAATTGGCCACCCTAAAGCACCACTGATTAATTCAATTAGACACCCAAATTTGGTCATGATCATTTCATAAAGAAATTTTGCTATTTATTATCTCTCTTAATGCTTTAGTTTCCACCCATTTGGTATAATAACCTATAGCCACCAGAATATATTTATTGCCTATTTGCTGAGCTGTATTGGAATTAGGGTTAGGGTTGCAACAATGCACACACACAAGATAGAGAAGCTTGAGAGCACACAAAGTCACTAGATTAGAATAAAAAAATGTGTGCCAGATATAAAAAATAAGTACACACCCCAAAATGAGTAGATAAGAGGGTGTCCAGGGGAAAAAACCTCCTAGTGAGGGAAAACGTGCCACCTTGGTGGTCCTAAGTGTGTTCACACACATCACTACCATATAATGCTACAAATCCCCCCTGGAGTGATGACGTGAACATGTACAGGGTATCGCCGAATCAATCTTGGAAAGGCACTAAGCCCAAAGCTTTACAAAAAGCTTTGAACTTTTCACGAGGAAGAGCCTTCATGAATAAATCTGCCATGTTGTCATGTGTAGGCACATAGACCAAGCTGATCTCTGTTTTGGCAGAGAGTCTTTCCCTGATATAATGCATAAATCTGCTCAATTTTGAGATCGTGTACTGTATATCTAGCCTTGTGTTATGCACACATAAAGAAGGGATCCAATAGTATGCTGATACAAACTAGCATCAAAAGAGTCTCCTGCATCTTGAAGACTAAGTCAAGTACCTGTCTCCATAGGTGTAGCCACCACAGGTTTACAATCTTCAGGATTAAACCTCTTCAATAGCTTACGTATATATTTAGACTGTAGCATAACAATGCCATCATTGCGCTGCATAAACTGTGTAAGATTCCTCCTCAACCTGAATAATGAAAAAGATTTTACCTCAATCCCCTGTAATCATTCCCTATTTCAGAATACAAAAAAATATTATTTTTCCTTATTTTTGCCTAGAGAGAAGAAAAATTCTAGAGAGAGATAATTCGATATTAAGATATTTTTAGATATAAAAAATTCTCCTAATATCTAAAATATATTTCCCTGAAAAACAGAAGTTCAAAATAAATTCTCCAATGTGCATTAGGAATCTAGATTTTCAAAAAAATTTGGATTATGGTTCAATTAAGGTTCCTAGGGCCAATAGAATTAATCCAAGTGTTGGGATGAGATAAATCCAATGAATAAAATAAAATACACAAAAATGAGTAAATACTCACATAAGATGAAGAGTTGACTGAGTACAAGGTTTATTAATTAAAAATTAAGAGATATTACTAAAAAAATGAGATATTTTAGAGAAATGATGAATTTTTGATACCTTTGAGGTAGCCGCCTCCTTCACATGTGTGGGAGGGTTTTAAATTCAAAAAAATTGTGATATTTTTATCTCTCCTCTCTCTTGGATCAAAAGGGGAGCCAAACTAGTCCAAATCTTGTCCAAATTCAGTCAAACTGAAGCTGAAAAATTCTAGAACTCAGTTGGACTCACTTAGTGGCCTCCCTCACCTATAAATAGACCCTCATTCTTTTGTATTCCCATCTAGTGCTATACCATGCCAGTATTACATGAAACTAGTCCAAATCTTGTCTAAATTTAGTCAAACTGAAGCTGAAAAATTCTAGAACTCAGTTGGACTCACTTAGTGGCCTCCCTCACCTATAAATAGACCCTCATTCTTTTGTATTCCCATCTAGTGCTATACCATGCCAGTATTACATTAAAATAATCATATTTTCTATTATCCCTTTAAAATCCTCTGTTACCATATTATAGTAGTGATGTGTGTGAACACACTTAGGACCGCCGGGGCACTTTTTCCCTCACTAGGAGGTTTTTTCCCCCGTGCATTGTATATACGCCCATTATCTTCTAGGGCTTGTTATCTTTCATTTTTGGCACTCATAATACACTACTGTGTTGTGCTCAAGCTTCCTCATCTTCTTGAAGTTGTGTGTGCATTCCTGCAACCCTAATTCCAACAATTGGTATCAGAGCAGGCTTCCTCCTCCCGGGCAGCATCACCAGCACCTGCCACTTCATCTCCTCCGATTGCGACGAGGTTTCACGAGCGTCTGCAGGTTAGTATATGCCGTGGGAGGGCCCGTAGGACTCGGTCGTTTCAGAATTTTGATCTGAAGTCATTTCGCCCTCCGTTTTTGCATTCCAAGTACTGCGCAGGCAAAATCGTCCTACTGTGCAGATTTTCTGTCAAGATTAAAATCTGCAGGACAGGTGCCCATTCGTCTGTTTTGGGCTGTGCTACATAGCACAGGTCGATTTTATACAGGTTTACCTCTTACAGACAGCATTTACATCTAGTAGTACAGTCATTGGCCATGGCTGACAACAATGATGTATTCCGCATGTTGGCTGCTGAGGATAAGTTGGATGGCACCAACTATCCATTGTGGGCATATATGATGCGACATGTATTGGTAGCAAAGGGGTTATGGAACATTGTGCAGGGTATTGATGCACGTCCTATTGTGGCTGGGAATGCTGCAAACACATCAGAAACAGGTACTGTTGATGATGGTGCAGGCACAAGTGCTGTAGCAGCTGTTCGAGAACCACCACTTTCAGCAGAGCAGATTCGTTGGGATGGTAGAGATGCGCAGGCTCATGCCTTGATTGCGCTGTCTGTCAAACGTACCATTATCCCACATATTCGCTCCTGCAGGACTTCTAAGGATGCTTGGGATGTACTTGCCACATTGTATCAGGCAAGAAATGAGGCTCGTGTTGCTTACCTCCGAAAACAGTTGGAGAGTGAGCATATGAACGAAGGTGATTCTATGGATAGCTTTTTGACAAAGATCAAGGATTTCAAAGAGCAGCTCATTTCTGCAGATGAAATCCTGTCAGACAGTTCACTTGTGCAGACTGTTTTGAATGGTCTACCAGATTCTTATCAGGGTTTTGCTTCCACTCTTCGCTTGATGATGAAAGGCAATCCCAATGCCTTATCATTTGAGGAGTTAGTTTCTGTTTTGCTGCAAGAAGACCAGTCAAGGCAAAATAGGAATATTATGCGTGTCGCAGATCAAGCTTTCGTTGCTAGTCAGAGAAGCGGGAAAGGTAAAGCTGGCTTTTCTTCTAGTAAGCAGAAATCTGCAAATGCTGCGCAACCAAAGAAGGAAGACAAAGATGAGAAGAAGGGTGACAAACAGAAGACATTTTGCAAGTACTGTAAGGGAAATGATCATGTTATCAAAGCGTGTCCTAAGCTGGCTGCGAAAGAGGCTAAGAAGAAAGAGGCTGGTATGGCTGTTGCAGATGCCTCTCCTTCTAACAATGAATCTGCTAATGTTGTGCACGATACAGAATGGGCATTCAATGCGCAGTGCAGTTATGACCCATCTTTGCATGACACATGTATGTCTGCAGTAGATTCAGATGTATGGTACTTTGACAGTGGTGCCACTAAGCATATCACCTCGCAGCGCAGTTTATTCACTTTCCTTGAGTCTGCTCCCACAGGGAATACTGTCACTTGTGCCAATAACTCCTCTTATCCCGTTAAAGGAGTTGGACAGATTGTGCTGAATGTTGCAAATTGCAACACCTTTACACTTTTTGATGCATTGTATGTACCAGGGATCAAAAAGAATCTGCTGTCAGTCTCCGCATTTGCCAAAACAGGTTTGGTTGTAAAATTTGTGGATGACAGATGTACTGTTCATGATCTCTCTTGTGGTGACATCATTGTAGCATCTGGTTCACTATGTCGAGGGCTGTATAAGCTCAATATGGATGGCAAATATGTAGAGGATTCAGCATGTGCTATTATGGATACGCAGGCTATTTCAAATGCAAAACTGTGGCATGCACGTTTTGGTCATCTGAATTTTGCAAGTTTGCTGCGCCTGCAGAAATCTGAAATGGTGTCTTCTTTGCCTAAGCTTGAGGCACCTGTCAAGCATGTTTGTGAGGGCTGCATATTGGGTAAAATGCAGCGTGCTTCCTTTCCCAAAGATGGATCAGTGAGAGCTGAACGCAGATTGCAGCTTGTTCACAGTGATGTTTGTGGTCCCATGCAAACTCCATCATTTGGAAACTACCTTTACTTCGTGACTTTCATTAATGATTTTACCAGGCATGCATGGGTATATCCTTTGAAGGCAAAGTCCGAAGTGTTTTTGTGCTTCAAACAGTTTTTGGTTATGGCTGAAAATGTGTCAGAAAGTAAGATGGGCACCCTCCGTTCAGATCGAGGGGGGGAGTATATGTCTTCAGAATTTAATGCATTTCTGGCTGAGCGTGGGATAAAACACCAATGTACAGTGCCGTATACACCACAGCAAAATGGTGTGGCTGAGAGAAAAAACAGGTCTCTCATGGAAATGGCAAGATGTATGGTTAAGAGTCAAAGTCTACCACATGGTTTTTGGCTTGAGGCTGTCATGTGTGCCACTTATGTACTAAACAGGTGTCCCACCAAAGCATTACAGGTTGTCACTCCATATGAGGCTTGGCATAGCCGCAAGCCATCTGTTGGCCATTTACGTGTTTTTGGTTGCCTAGCATATGCATTAGTGCCTGTGCAACATCGCAGAAAATTGGATGACAAAGCTGTCAAATGTATTTTTGTTGGATATAGTGCTGAGAGCAAAGGCTATCGTTTGTATCATCCACAGACAAAGCGCATTTTGGTTAGCCGTGATGTTGTATTTGTGGAAGATGCAGTTCAGCCCTTGGTTTCATGTACTAAGGAGACAGATATCAGCTCACGTGATGTCTATGATACATTGTTGCCTCTTTTCAGTGGTGCACAGTCAAGTGCAATACCTCATGAGGCAGTTTTTCAGCCTATGCAGGTTTTAAATGATGGCACAGATCAGCCTATATCTGATGCAGATGTGCATGATGCACTTGAGGATGAGAGACAAGAGATTGAGGGCTCTAGGAATATGCCTAGATGGCTGGTGCAGACTTTGCGTGACAGCAAGTTGGATGCCCCTTTGTCTAGTCGCACTCGTTCTGGCTCTCATGGTGCCTCTTATGCGTCAGATTGTTATGCATTGGCTGTTTCTAGTATGTGCGATGAAAGTGAGCCTGTTTCATTTGATGAGGCACAAAGTTCAGAAAATTGGATGGCTGCTATGCAAGCAGAATACGATGCTATTATGAAGAATGGTACATGGTCTTTATGTGACTTGCCCCCTGGCAAGAAGGCCATTGGCACTAAGTGGGTATACAAATTGAAGCGTAAGCCTGATGGCACAGTGGATCGCCATAAGGCTAGGCTTGTTGCAAAAGGTTATGCTCAAGAGAAGGGCATTGATTTTGATTCACAAGAGGGCACAAAGCACAGAATAGTTACAAGGGAAGATGGAGCAAAGAAGCTAATGTTGAACCCAAAGGTTAATCCACTAGACCTTGAACCTACCAGCTGGGCCAAAGCCTTCCCCTTTCTCCAAAAAGCCAGAGTTCTCATATAAACAACAATGGAGCAAAGTTTACAATACTCAAGGATCACCAAACTGGAGAAAGCGTGTAGGGGTTGCATCTACGATTATACAGGAGAAAGATGATTGGGCAAGTATGCTTCACAAATATTTCACTCATTACCTCTCCAAACATGGCAACAAGGTGGTCAACCCTACCTCCTTACCCAAATCCTAAGCCATGCTACGGGAGTTTCGCTACTCGATGCCCTCCCAAAAGAATCCAAGTTGGCCACCACCGCACCCAAAGTTTTACAACAAGAATTATCAGAATTATCCACCATTCTAACACAAGTCACCTGGTAGTGCAAATAGGTGTCATCTCTCCTGAGCAACCCTCTAAGAAAAGAGTAAAATAGCAAACCTTAGAGGCCCCTCTCTATTTCCCTAACATCATCAGCTCATGCTGCAGAGCCCTAAAAAGCACACCCTCAGCTCCAACCTCAAGCCCTCCACAACAAACTTCTCCGATCCCCCAAGAACCCACCATCCTTGAAGTACATGAGGTGGAAAGGCTAAGCATGCTACCCTAGGAGCCCATTCATTGTCTCGCAAAGATGAAGCCCAAAGCTAGCCAACAAGCCCCTCTTTACCTCACTCCCACCAAATTTCTTTTGCTCCCCTAAGGGAGTCGGCTGACTCATTCGAGCTAGAAGAGCTCATTGTCTGCATCCAAACCTGCACTTCTATCCAACCCTCCTCTTCCAAAAAGCACTCAAGAGAACCCATACGAGTTAGTTTGGGGGAAGCCGACAACACTATATTAAAAAGACAAAAGACAAAAGCCTCTCAAAGTAGCGAGGAATAGTACAAGCCCCTCTGCATGCAATTGCAGGACATGGACACCATGACCAAGCAGGTGGTCGTGCATGAACTTGAGAAGGGAATCATGCACTGCTTAAAGCCCAAGTAAAACAACGTCAAGGAGTACCTGAAGCAAAGGGAACAAGAGGAATACGAAATGGAGTCCTATATTCCAGACCTTAATATCCTCTCCACCCAAATGATGGAGCATAACTTCCACATATAGTCATCGACCAATAGACTATTGAAGAAGCATGCAAGCATCACAACCAAGTTAAATGGGGGCCTGATGGAGGAGATGGAGGAGATTACCAACAAGAATGTAGGAGAGAAATAAAGAGGCATACTCACCCTTATGTGGTCTAGGATTACATTAGCCTGAAAGCCAAAAACAGGAGGCCAAAGAAGATAAGGCTTGCACAACACAATTACAAATCTAGGTGGAGAAACATCAAGCTAAAGTATCCAAGATATAGGCTAAGGTAGATAATCAGGTGATAGATCTTGAAGCTCAACTGTCTAATGCAATTCATGATTGTTGTGCTTTGGAACATTGGCTGGAAGAGAAGAAAAGTGAGTTGAAGGCCACATACGCAAGATTAAAGGCCCACTTAAAAGTGTTATGAGGGAAATTGGAGTAGAGCAAGGAGATTTATGAAATAAGTTGTGCCAACTATGACATCCAAGTGAAATGCTTCAAGGCCACAGTGCAGGAACTCCAAGCTGAAAAGGTAACCATGTTGGCTAGCCACCAATAGGTTATCTCACACCTGAATGAGAAAATCATGAATGCCCATGCTGTGACCCGCCGGTGGGTTACAAGAAGAGAATGAACTACTACAAATAGAGAAAGAAGGCCTCATCTCCCAAACTCTCCAACTCCAAGAAGCTTGCCATCAAAGGGAGCTCCATATTGTAGAAGCCCTACAAGCTTAAGAGACCCGCCTTACTGCTCTTCACCAAATAGGCTTAACAACTACGGCCTGCAAGGAGACCCCGCTACATCTGAAGATGACGACACATACACTAAGCTTGTGGATAGGGCATCCGCCCCACTAATTTACCTTCCATTGGTTCCTTGCGACCCTCAACAGACTTTCTCTCTATTTTTTACTTCACTAACACTCTCTCTCTGCTAATACAATATTAACTTAAGTGACGAACTAACTCAGGGGGACCTAGCAGTAATTCACCAAAATACTACATGCTATGCGGACCCTCGAGGCGTGCACTATGAAGAAATCCTATGTATCATGTGCGTTCAAGGAGTATTTAAAAAACCCCTTACACTTACACTATTTTGTGAATAAAATGACCCCTTTTTCTTCATAAACTTATAGTTTTTTTTCAAAATTGGTTTAAAAATCCCCTCCGATAAATGTAATTCTGTAACTTTTTTAAATTAATATACCCCTCTTGATGAACTCACGTGCTACACTTACATATTTTTAGCTGAAGCCCCCATGCACGGACCCCACTAATATTATGGCTATCTTTATAGGAGTCCTCAAACTTCAAGAGGCACAATCTATGTATATATATCCCTTACACCCTATAGTGCTAAATTTCAGATCTTGGTGTAGGGTGCTAGTACATTCTACTAACTTTATCCAAGGGGAGGAACCCATTGACCTAATACTACCATCTCTTCCCAACTCTTGTGTAGCTCCCCTTCCCAAACTACAAGAAAGCTTAACACGGATGATAACCACAGTTGGGTAGAGGCTTGGGACACACACCAACACCTCCTCTTACATAATCGTAACCTTTATCATCCCTATGGAATTCTTTTTCTTTTTTATATCATTTATGCCCATCTATAAACTTTATTAAACAACTTCAGTGTATGACTTTACCTAGGTGTACATAAAATATCCCACATTCCTTGAGGAAGAAGATCTCCATGCTTTACATGATTTGTTCATCACTCACCAAGAAACCACCACCACCTTCCAATGGGGACGGGGATAACAGGGATGATATATCAGACAACACCTACCTAGTGTTTAGTCCTATGACTTTCATGAAAATAAAAAATACAGATGACCCCCATGCACCACTAGTCGAGAGAGATTTTCCTAAAGCATCTTTTGATTTTTCCACTAACCCTCTCATCCCCGAGGAACCACTCGACAGCTAAAGGCCAAAGTCAATCCTTTTCCACACAAAAAAGATACAATGGGTCCTCCTATGGATCCCATCCTGGATCTCCCAGTCCCAAAATATGAGCAAATAATCATGGCTGGGAATCCAAGACTCACCTAATGCGACAAGCCCTATAGATAACACCATTCAACCCGACCACTCCTCTCCAATCTGAAGCCTATGCAACGGTGTTGCAACCTAGAGATTGTCTTTCCTCACCATCAAAGAACAGGCCAACATCTCTAGGTTGCAACCTAGAGATTGTCTTTCCTCACCATCAAAGAATAGGCCAACATCTACATGGCATCTCCACAACACCTACGTGTGGACCTCTTGTATATGCCCATCAAAAAAAGAAGATTCACATCTAGGGAATTCCACGAAAGGCGTGCTTGTGGCTCGCACTTTATTTACAATTTCATACTTCAAGCACAACACTTTGAGTGCCTTAATCAATAGCACTGACCAAATATTGAAAGCTTAATCTCTGTTTTACCAAAGTCACCTGTGCAGATTTGATGAAGAGCTTGGATCTCACTGTAGACTTGATCAAATTGAATTCTGTCTTCACCAGCTTGTAGAGCATGCTTGAAAACACCTTGGGCTAAGAGGAATTAGAGCCATTGTAATTGAGCTGGAAGAAATCTCAAATCCCCTTCTAAAAAATGGCACCTGCAAAATGTGCTGCCGCCGCCGGCAATTTACGCTGATTCGCTTCAATTGCTTTGAGGTGCTTGTAGCCCCTTGAGTCTAGTTTAAGTACCTAAAAGGGCTTGGCCTAATTTTAAGTGTGCAAGGAGAATGAACTCCTCCACTGGCTGGGGGTACAGAGATAAGTTGAAAAAAAGAGGAAAATTTATAATTAGCTCCGAATCCTAATTAGTAAAATGATTAGCAAGATAATGGGCTCACAAAATGATGGATTCTAGGCATGGCTCTGATACCATGTTGAAATTAGGGCAATGTGATGAGCTATGGTGGATCAAACACTAGAATCAACATCATTTAACAAAGTGATTAGTAAATAATTAAGATGTAATTAGTGGGTAATTAACAAATAGATTAATGTAGGCATGGATAATCAAAAACCAGCAAATTCTCATTAGGCCAATGCCTCAATTTATAGAGTTTACATCAAAGCATCTAATCCCACTGATTTCTCCTAGATTCACTCCACCTCTCCCAGAATATCTCCACCTCTTTTGCTTGATTCTCTCCACCTCTTCACTTTTTCCAGAATATCTCCCAAAATATCTCCACGCTTCCCAAATCTTCTCATGCTACCCTTTATTCTTTCCCAGTAGATTCTTCTCACCTTTTCACTGGTTCTTTCATATTTACTCATTCTCTTTTACAGCTCTAGGAACCTCTCTTGACCTTAATACTACTTCTCATCCATGGACATGAACCCAAGAGATGGATGAATTATCCACATTTGATAGAATTTGCTTACAATGTCGCTCATCATCAAAGCATTGTGATGAGCCTATTTAAGGCACTTTATGGACAAGATTGCATAACGCCATTGAATTGGTCCAATTCACTGGACCAGAGTGGAATTATCAAAGTAAATGCTAGATAAAATAGATTGTCAAATGATTGCATAACGCCATTGAATTGGTCCAATCCACTGGATCATAGTGGAATTATCAAAGTAAATGCTAGATGAAATAGATTGTCAAATGCAGACTATAAAGAAGTAGTATGCCAATCTAAAGCGAACTACTAGAGAGTTCGATGAAGGAGATTTTAAATGTGATTTCAATTCCATACTTGTTGAGGCCTTGTTATTAGCTTTTGGGTGGCAATAAATGGTGAGGATGTCTTTCTTTAGTTTTTCTCTTGAACAGCCACATGATTGTATTTCAATAATAGTGCCCTTAGATGTTCATCACATTCTTAGGCACCAATCTTGGTGTTATTCTCGGGAACATTTTGAGGGGGAGGCCTAGTAGTAGCTGCTTTTTAGGTAGCTAAATGAAAGTATTGCTAAAATCTTCTTGGATAACCTCCAATTATGTAGCCATGTGAGGTTTTATTTCATCAGCATGGAAGTATAGATTAATACTTGGGTTATTTCCACTTCAACACATAGAGGCACTACTCATGGAGATAATTTAATAGCTGGATGTTTCTCAACATACCTTAGTCTGCGCTTTTCTATGTGAAGCCAAACTAAATCATTTTCCTCAAAATCCTTTAGTCTTCTATGCTTGTTAGCCTATTTAGTGTAAGCTTGTTAGCCTATTTAGTGTAAGCTTGTTGAGTCTTCAGAATATTCTCACGAGCTTTAGCCAAAACTCGGTTATAAGTCACGGCAAAATCATCGGCCCACTGAATATCATGAGAAAGTCTAGTAATTAGAGTTGGAAGTTTCTTACCATAGACAATCTAGCTTTTCCAGTGGTTGTATGAGGTGTGTTATTATATGCAAATTGCAAAAGATGTAAATAGTGATCCCAATTTGCAGGAGATGAGATAGTGTAAGACCTCAAAAGATCTAGAATAGTGCTGTTTGTGGCCTCAGTTTGTCCATTACTTTCTGGATAATATGCAGAACTAAAATCAATCTTTGTGCCTAAATTTGAAAACAATGCCATCCAAAAATGATTATAAAATCGAGAATCACAATGTGAAATAACGACTTTAGGTAATCCATGATTTGTGAAGATAGTTTTGATAAACAATTGTGCAGCATGTGAAGCATTCAATGTTTTATGACATGCAATGAAATAAGCTTACTTACTAAACCTATCCATAATTGTCCATATCATATCATTTCAAGAAGATGTGGTAGGTAAACCAGTTATAAAGTCCATAGAAATTTCTTCCCATGGTGCTGTGAGGGAATAGGTAAAGGCATGAGTAGCCCATACTGTTTCCCTTGGTGACATATGACACATTCTCATATAAAAGAAGCAACATCATGTTTTAATTGTGGCCAATAAAAATATTCTTCTATGGTGCGAAGAGTAGTGAGAATGCCACGATGACCAACATATGGGGGACGATGCATCTCTTCAAGAATAAAAGATCTATAAGGAAGTGTAATTCATAAACGTTTTTCAAAGAAAATGAAACTATCATTATATGCATAATCATGAAGAGGAAACCAATTATTAGTTTCGAACTTATGCCAAACATCATAAAAATCAGGATCTGTATCATATGAATCACGCATATCATGCAAAGAATAAATGTCACACACTGAAATGTTAGAACTAGAAGGTCGTCGACTAAGTGCACCAGCCACTACATTCTCTTTACCAGGTTGATATTGGATAAAAGGATGAAAAATCTAAATACAAGATGTCCATTTAATATGTCGGTCTGAGATAAGAGGTTGATTAAGAAGATATTTAATACTTTGTTGGTTGGTCTTAATCATAAACTCAGAACCCATAAGGTAATGTTTCCACATGCATAAGGCATGGACAACTACTAATAATTCCTTGTCATATGTACTATATGAAAGTTCAGAAGGTGTCAATTTCTTACTCTCATAAGCCAAAGGGTGTCCATCTTGCATGAGGACTGCAACGATGCCTGAGCCACTAGCATCAATGTGACTACTAGGAAGAACGGTCAAGTAAAGTCTGGAAGTTGGAGGATAGGGACATGAGTCAACAAATATTTTAGTCTATCAAATGATTTTTGTTGGCTTTCACCCCATCGAAAAACTAGACTGAGGACTGCAACGATGCCTGAGCCACTAGCATCAGTGTGACTACTAGGAAGAACGGTCAAGTAAAGTCTGGAAGTTGGAGGATAGGGACATGAGTCAACAAATATTTTAGTCTATCAAATGATTTTTGTTGACTTTCACCCCATCGAAAAACTAGACCTTTCTTAAGCAACATTGTCAAAGGAAGTGCTATCAATGAGAAATTACGAACAAACTTCCTATAGAAACCAACCAAACCAAGAAAAGATCTAACTTCTTTAACACATGTTGGTGTAGGCCAAGTCTCAATGACTTTTACCTTTTTTGGATACTAGGAAGAACGGTCAAGTAAAGTCTGGAAGTTGGAGGATAGGGACATGAGTCAACAAATATTTTAGTCTATCAAATGATTTTTGTTGGCTTTCACCCCATCGAAAAACTAGACCTTTCTTAAGCAACATTGTCAAAGGAAGTACTATCAATGAGAAATTACGAACAAACTTCCTATAGAAACCAACCAAACCAAGAAAAGATCTAACTTCTTTAACACATGTTGGTGTAGGCCAAGTCTCAATGACTTTTACCTTTTTTGGATTAACTTTTATACCTTCACGTGAAACAATGTGGCCTAAGTACTCAATTTCATCTTGGAAAAAGAGACTTTTATCCAGATTAGCATAAAGCTAGTTGTCTTAAGACCATCTTCATACTTTTGTTGGAGTGACTCTTCAGGAACATCCTCGAGCATACGAAGCATAAGAAGTGATTGCCAAAACCTCTCCATGTATTGAGAAACTGTATCACGATCTGTCATGCAGAGTTCCATGCTCGACGAGTGTTAAGGTGGAATTGTACAGGAAGAAAAGCAGACTTGAATTTATCTTGGAATTGATCCCAAGTATTGGTAGGACCCATGCGAAGTGCGTTCCACCACAAAGAAGCTTGATCACTCAAATGATTAGTAGCACACTTTATTTTATCTTCCTCAGAAAATCGCTCACCAGCAAAATAATAATCAAATTGAGTTAACCAAGAAAGAACTAGACGACCATCCTTTTTACCGTCAAATTTGGAGAACGTGAATGCGCGAGACGGCTAATCTTGGAGTCCTTGTGAGTTCGTTGTTGAGAGTCGAAAATGGATTTGAGAATTTTGCTCAAGTGATCATCTTCAGGAGACATGACATCAGGAGATTCCTCATGGCCGTGTGGCATTTGCGTTGTTCTTCAAGTTGCATCTCGAGTAGAAGAATGCGCTCCTCCAAAGTAGGAGTGGGAAGAGGTGACACATTCGAAATGGTTGGTGGTTAAGTGCCATCATTAGAATCCATGGTTGTAGATGCTTGGTAGAAATCGAGGATGGAGCAGAAACAAAGATTGGAAAAAAATATATCCCTTTTCAAAAGATATATATATATATATATGTTTTTTTTATACTTCTTCTTTTTCCCTCTTCTCTTCTCCCTCTACTTATTCTCTCTCCTTCTTCTTCTCTTCTCTCTTCGTTTCTTCCTTCTTCTTTTCTTTTACTCTCTTACTTGCTTGCTTCTTCTCACAAGCTTACCACAGAATGACACGTAGTCATGTATTAATCCCATATAACGTCGAATGGAGAGAAGGAGCCGAGTATAAAGGGAAGAAGAGTCACGTCTTTGTCTTTGTCTCTTAGAAGACACCCATGTTTGAGTGGTGGGGAGGTGTGGATTCGTCGGCGGCGCTGCATCGGAGTCTACTCGTTCTATAGCTCATCGACTATTAACTGCCTCTTATGCTCGCTTGTGTTGCCTGTGTGTTGGCGGTGCTAGCTGTACTTGCTAACCCCGTTGGTGTTGTTTGCTTTCCTGTGGCTAGTGTGCTGTCCACTGTAGTAGTGTGCACTGTAGACAGTAGACAGGCGGCGCTCTCACAACTGGTGTCACTCTCGTGTTCCGTGTCGGTGGCTCTCACTTTCACGCAAAGGACAGTAGTCCTGGGGCCGTCTAAGTGCCCAATACACAACTTTTTTTTGTATTTCTGACAAGAAAAGTACGCGCCACAATTCTCTGTGTTCCTTGGCTCTCTGGCTCTGATACCAATATTGGAAGCTCATGGTTGGCCCTCTATTAAAAAAATCAACTTGAAAGAAATGCACAAGCTTAAAAATAGAAGAAAGCTATGCGCACTACACAAGAATGGGTTAAATCTCCCCCACCATGAGAGTGGCTCACGTCCTCTTCATGGTGTATTTAAATATATTTCCTTGTACAAAAAGAAAAAGCCAAAAATACATGTAGCCAAAAATACATGTAGCCAAAAATATGGATCTCCACATTGAGCTTGTATAAGCCTAAATACAAAAGTGTTAACACTATAAGGTTCACTCATAAAAAGAACTAATGTATATCAAAATGTTGCACACTAATGTGCACATAAAATATCATTGCCATTGTCGAATAAATAATCTCCATGCGCCATGCGTCAATAGATTTCCATCGAAGCAAGCCCAATGGATCCATGCACATCCCGCACACTAACCCTGCCACCACTGATGTGCACTGACATTCACAATATAAGCTCAAAATATGTGACAAGTTAGAGGTGATCACGCTTGCACATAAAATAAATATCCATCAAATATATCCATAAATTCCAAATAATGCGAATAATTTTAACACTCAGAAGATTGTTGAGTGACTTTCCTCAAAGGTACTTCATCTTCACAAATGGAAAGATCACTAATTAGTCCTCCCATGCTTGTTGTTTTAACAACGAGGTGGCTCCTAGTGTCATATGTGGTATGGTACAATGAAGCAGTTTAATTGGTCCTTGCATGCTTGTTACAATGAGGTGGCTCCTAGCATCAAATGTGGTATGTTCCAATGAAGCGTTCCAATAAAGCAATGGCTTGTGTGATTGCTAAAAGCTTTGATTTGCTTGCTCATAATGCCTAGGTTTGCAAGAAGAGAATGGAAAGGAGGAGGAAGGAGAAGACAAAAGAATAGAGGAGACACATGATCTAGGGGAGGGCATTGCCTTTGTTGAGAAACATGGATCTAGGGAGGCTCATAGTAGCAAGCAATCAAAACCATGATGGGAGACTAAGAAAAAATACTAATAAAAGATTATGATAGAGACCAAGCACTAACACAGTAATTAAGACACAACATAATAATATCCCATTGCACTAATCAAGGTCTATACACCCATATTTATATTCTTGGGAAGGGCTCTAATCCATGATTTGTGTGCACCCTAGTGCCATCTATATGTCCATAAATGCTCACACTATATGTACTCCCTTGCACTTTCCATGTGCCACCTTTTTGACCTTTGACTTCACCTTTTACAAATGACCATACAAATTCGCTTGCTCATATTGGCGGCATTTACAAGGACTACAAAATTATTGGTGAAAGAATTAGTTAATCACAACATTGCCATTGTGAAAATATTTGTTGACGACACCCACACCGATGATGATGACTTTGTTAATATTGATGTCGTTATTGCAGAATTAGTTAATGGCAACATTGCTATTGTGAAAATATTTATTGAAGACACCCACACCGATGATGAGATGACTTTGTTAATATTGATGTCATTATTGCAGAATTAGTTAATGGCAACATTGCTATTGTGAAAATATTTATTGAAGACACCCACACCGATGATGAGATGACTTTGTTAATATTGATGTCATTATTGGTTGAAGCCCATGAATGATGTGCCGAGTGATGCCCAAATAAAAATGATCCATGTGAACACTCTCTAGTGCAAGGTTTTTACACCATACATTTAAATAAGAAAAAAAAAAGGTTATTAGGCGCTGGCGACCGCCTCGGTAGATGTGCTAAAAAATGCTAATGATGGCCTTGCTGCTTCCTCCCCCGTCAGAGCAATTACTGCGCCCTCTTGGGCCTCCTAGGCTTTGACGTGGAGGTTTGCCTTGCACCTATGGTGTCTTAATCCCAGGTGAGCTGCCACTGCAACATACTCAGCTTGTCTTAACACTCAGTGAGAGCCCACTTCACGAACCGCCTGTGCATCAAGGAGATAGCCGGGGGCTGATCTCGTGTGATGGAAGCCCGCGGTCAATTGATGCGTAACTTTCAATACCTCAATCTAGACTTGTAGATGATCAATGGGCGCAGAAAGCTGAAGGTGGAGGCTCGATTTAGTTCCCGCTGCTATCGGCTATTTGGGTGGTGTTGCGAACTGTTGGTTGCCAACTTGCTACTAGCTTCCCTTCTTCCCTTATTTGCTCGTCTTTTGCATCACAGATAGTGCAAGCCTTTCTACTCTTGGGATCTCTGATCGTTGAGCTTTGACTATAGTGCCTTCTGCAAGTTGACTATCAGATCTTTGCTGTCGTTTAGCTATTGTTGACATCTAGCACACACATGCTGTCGTTGTTGTAGTTTGCCTTTGAGATGTGCCTTGTTTGATGAGTGGCTCAAACAAAGTGAGTTTGAAAGGACAAAATAACACCACTTGCTATGGCCAGCCCTGATACAATGTTGAGAAACATGGATCTAGGGAGCCTCATAGCAAGCAAGACTAAGAAAAAATACTAATCCAAGATTATGATAGAGACCAAGTACTAACACAATAATTAAGACATAACATAATAATTATATCCTATTGTACTAATCAAGGCATATTTATAGCCTTGGGAAGGGCTCCAATCCATGCTTTGTGTGCGCCCTAGTGCCATCTATGTGTCAATATGTGCTCCCTTGCACTTTCCATGTGCTACCTTTTTGACCCGTGACTTCACCTTTTACAAAATGACCATACAAATCAACCTTAGCCGATGTACCCTTAGTCTATTCCGTTTCTAATGTGTATGTTCCTTCCCTTGCTCTATTCATGTTGCACCCTCACACATTGCTTTTCTCAATAGCCTTCGCAAACCAATGACATGCCTACACATACGTAAGACAAAGTAGAGAGAACACTTAATTCTATTTCATGAATGGGAAGCTTATTATGACATGAGGAACTTATATACTTTTTAAGTAATTTTGTGAGCTGATTGGGAGTAAGAGGGTGCCCATTTGCTAGTCCCAGCTCTTTACATATGATCAGCCTTATTTGTATGTCCCCTCACAATAAAAGCCTGACGCCCAAGATGCGTTGACATCCTTAAGACTCTTACAACATGGCAAAAATGTACTAATAATACAATGACGACTTAATGTGAAGACATCTTTGATGGAATTAGGGACTGAACATCATGAATGGGTACTTGTAGGCTTGAAGCACTTGATGTCAGCTAAATTGGTTAGCTCAAGTTAAGGTGCGAGTGAGAGTGACAGTGAGAGTGTGGTAGGTCCCTTATGAAGAAACAATGAGAATGTGATAGGTCTCCTCTATGAAAAAACCTTTTTGGAGGTGCATGTAGGTGGGATGAGATTGAGATTAAGCTTAGGGATAAACAAGTGATTTGAACTCATAGGTTCTTATGGTGCAATTGTACTCCCATAATTGTTAATACTCTCATTCTTGGAATGGAAAAGAGTGTAATTGCTATTCTCTGAGAATCTATTCTTTTTGAAAAAATTGCATATTGTTTGAGATGTGATTTCAAGTTTCTATTTTATTGTGTAAGAGAAGTTGGTAAATTGGTGAGGTCACAAAATGTAGATTGGCTACTTTAGAGATTAATATGTAGATTCACGACCTTTACTTTAAAAGGTAGATTTGCTACCGTAGAGATTTTTTTTGAAAAACTAATAGGGGGAGCCTATTTAGATTATAGATATCCTCTAAAACAAGAGAGAAACAAAGGGAAGAAAAAGGACTCTAATTTGATAAAATATTTATCTTTTTATTTATTTATTTATTTAATTTTTAAAAAGTTGTTCTCTAAGCACATCTCTTATTGCCTTTTACAAACACAATCCAACAAAGGCACGCCAACAAACAGTGACTTATACACCTTTAAATTTTGATGGCTACTGAGTTGTTCTAGCCTTTTCTTGAGGTGGTCTATGCACGGGCAAAGTAAAAAAGAACTCACAAAAAAAACTTCGCCACTTGTGCAGAGAAATTTCATTGTAGTGAAACAACGAATAGCTATCACTTCACTGATCCTCTACTCGTAGTGGTGGTATTGTGACCATATAGGTGGGGAAAGGCTAGTCACAATACCACTAACCCCCCACTAGCCATATTCTTCTCACCACAAAATATTTATCTTTTTATTTATTTATTTAAAATATTTTTAAAAGCTGTTCTCTAAGCATATCTCTTCTTGCCGTTAACAAAGACAATCCAACAAAGGCACACCAACAAACTATCACTTATACATCATTCAATTTTGATGGCTACTGAGTTGTTCCAACCTTTTTCTTGTGGTGGTCCATGCACAAGAAAAGTAAAAAAGAACTCGAAAAAAAGAAGACCCTCGCCACTTGTTGTAGAGAAATTTCACTACTGTTAGGAAACAACGATGAGCTATCACTTCACTGATTCTCTAGTGGTGGTGGGGGTGGTGGTGGTGGTATTGTGACCATGTAGATGGGACAGGCTAGTCACAATGTCACCAATCCCGCACCAGCCAGAATATTCGCACAGCGTGGGAACAGTCTCTACATAATCTAGGTTCTTTCTCCAGCACGCTGCTAGAACATGGGAGCGAAAACTTTGTGCCAAGTGTCAATGAAGTGAACATCTCATTTTAAATTTTGATCTATATACTTATGCAACGGAGCAAATGCACATGGGATGAAAATTGTTGTGCAGGTTTTGCGTGTGCAGATAGATACCTCGTACCTACCATGCACATAACAGCGGGAAAATATATCGTGTGCATTGTGGTAAATAAAGTTTTCAAGGTGGAGCCCACTGCACGCCACTTGCTTTGCCTGGGATGCTGAAGCGCTCGAGCATACTCCCAAGGCCTTCTCTGTCTCTCTCTATCTCTCTGGCTCTGGCTCGGGCCCTCGCCCTCCTTCTTCTTCTGTGGCAGCATCTCCCCTGGCCTTGCAACCACCATACCTTGGACTGCTCGTCCCCCTTCTTCTCCTTCTGGACGTCTAGCGGAAGCAACACCTTACTCCCCGCCCGATCACAGCAAAATATAACATGGCTCAGTAAATCTCCAGATCTATCTCCCAGGGTTTCATCCACATGGCTAATCACATCAACTGGCCAATTAAACAGGGCCTCTTTGTCGCCATGGCTGCCGCTTGGGACAACAAGCTGCTCAGAACTCTCTTCGTGGTGAACCTCGCAGGCATCATGGAGAGGGCCGACGAGGCCCTCCTACCGGGTGTTTACCGGGAGATCGGTGTAACCATGCACGCGAGTCCAACTAGCCTCGGCAGCCTCACATTACTACGGTCCATCGTGCAAATGCTGTGCTTCCCTTTGGCTGCCTACATGTCCGTGCACCACAACCGCGCCAATGTCATCGCCCTCGGCGCCATACTGTGGGCCATTGCAACCTTCTGTGTAGGCGCTTCCTCCACATTCTTAGAGGTAATGTTCCCTTGCTAGGCTAAACAGTTTCCTTTTTCCGAAGCTCCTTCATAGGCTTAAATTTTGGCTTTATGCTGGTGAAGGTAGCCATATCCAGAGCTCTCAACGGGATTGGACTCGCCATGGTGATTCCTGCCATTCAATCCTTGGTTGCAGATGTCACTGATCCGGATAAACGAGGCCTTGCTTTTGGCTGGCTTCAGTTCACTGGAAACCTGGGAGGAATTTTTGGAAATGTCTTCTCGGTTCTTCTGGCCGGCACCACGGTGTTTGGTCTAGCTGGATGGCGTGCCTCTTTCCACCTCATTGCTGGTATAAGTGTTCTCGTGGCATTTTTAGTCCATCGATTCGCTATCGACCCTCGCTTCAAGGAAGATGCAAAGTAAGACTCGCCCACATTCTAGTCTAGCATTTTTTGATGTATAGGGCACTTACAAGCACTGGCAGTTCCCAAAAAAAAACCTATCTATTTAATAAAAACAAAAGAAAAAAAACAAATTAAAAGTAAATTCACAACAAATTAACAAATTAGTAAAGAATAAGTGAATTAATAAAAATAAACGAATGAACGAATAAATAGTATATTGAATCATATTAATGTTTGCATAAGGCCAAAACGACCTATGAAGGTCTCGAGCCAGATTTATCGTCTACAAAAGAAAACACTCAAAAAAGAAAGTCCTACTAATCAGAATTGTTGACAAATGCATAGAGTGCAAACACACAGCTAGTGGGGAGAAAAGCGAGAGATGATGATCAACAAGATAATTAGCACGAGGCATAGGGATTGAGGGAGTACAAGAGTAGTGGAAAGCATAAATTCATTATAGACATAGGTCCTTTTTTATAGGAGAGACTCCTTTATATATTCTAAAGCATAAGCTAAATATGATGCCACCACATATGCTAAATATGATGCCACCATATATGCCAGATATGATGCCACGACATATGGTAAATCTGATGCCACCACATGTCTTCTAAGAGGCTATTCCTACAAAAAAGTCTTATGCATTCTAGCAGTTGTTCACACACATCGGAATTGCTTTATTTAAAGTCTACATACAATGCTACTTTACACAACCACCTAGCACTTCTCTATTCCTACATTAATCACTATTAATACTTAACAAGAGTTATCCTAAAAAATTTGGTTTTATTTTGGTTTTTGTTTGCGAAAATATTCATTGAGAGCCTTACCCTCCCATTAAACTGCCCATTTGCCTTCTTTGCAACCTACTCTAACTTTGGCTAATTTTGCATTCTTTTACTTCAATTGCATTGGATCCTCCAATCTTGCTTTCCCAAGCTTGGTCTCGAGAAAGAAGCTCCATATTCATGGTAGTTGGATTAGTGTGTCAAAGAGCCAGCTTTTCGTGTTGGTTTTTTGGAAATGTGCCTCTGCTGCTGGTGGGCATAAGGTAAGGATATGCTATGTTAAAGTCACACACCCAAGTATTCATAGGAGGTGATGATCTCTACCGCCTCGCATTTGAATGAAAATGCATGTCTGCCAATAGGTGTTAAAGAGCATGATCTTGGTCTTGCTAGGCTTCGCTGTGAGATCCCTCTCCTTGCAAAATGTTTGAAGTGCGCCCAATTGTTTTTGGAAGTCCTTGGTTGAGTCTGATTACGAGCACAATATTATTTGCATACAAAAGGATGGGTATCATGTTGGAAATTATTTTATCCCCAGATGGACTTTCCCATGCACATTCATGCTTGTATCTGGCTCCATTTGAAGCCCTGCAAATGCATCTAGGCACTACATATTTTTTGCTATTTTTTGCCTATTTTTAGGCATCATTTCAGATTTTTTATGCATTGTCAACCAGTCCTTTGATTTGCTACTAGCCAACCAGCTCCTCTCCCACCTATATAAAGGTGGCTAGGCTTAGCCTCATTTTCATCTATTTTTTCAGCTTCTACAGTAATAGGCAGCATCTACAGGACCTCCCTCATGCTGCTCCATGTGATGTACTACCTTTTCTGGTGATATTCAGCAGGGATCTTCTTTTCTCCTTTATGCTTGCTGTCCATACACAGTGTTGTACAGTTCTTGCAGCATTTCTTTGTGGGTATCACAGCATAGTACCCATTCTTTCATGGTATCAGAGCGGGAAACATCTATAGGGACCTGCGTTTCTTTTCCCATGCTGCTGTTGACTGTTTACAGCATATAGGAGCTGTTCACTTGTTGCTGCGTTTCTTCATCTGTAACTTGCATTTTACTGGGGAGCTGCGGGGCTGCCTCAAGTGCTGCGTTTTTCTTCCTATAGAGCTGCGTTTCTTTCTCTTGGTGGTGATGGCCTCTGGAGATCACCATTCTCCCCTCTCAGGGATTCTCTTCTCTTCCCCTACTCATAGTTCACAGGTGTCCTCTACATAGATACCTATTCCCTCTACCCAAATTCCTGTGCCCTTACCCACTACTTCTTCTTCTCTATTGTATCCATTGCTATTTACCCGCCCCACCGCTTCTCTTGGTTCTCCTCTTCCACTGGATCTACCTTCTTCTCTACCATCCTATGCTCCTCCCCAAGTCAGTGATTCTATGAAGTTGACATCCACCAATTATCATACCCGGTCCTATTATACCAAACTTCTTCTGGAGAGTGCTGGTGTATGGACTTATGTCTCTACACCTTTGTTGGTGGATCGAGCGTTCCGAGGACAATTGGATGCTCGTACTCGCCTCATCATCACACATTGCATGACTCCCAACATTAATGCTCAATTCATCTCTTCTGGGAGTAACGCACAACATATATGTCTTAAGATTCAGAGGAGGTATGGTTGTGTTTTTTCCGTAGAGATTGCCAAGTTGGAAGCAGACCTTGAGAAGTTGATGATCAGTGATTCCGACAATGTCACTGAGAAGATTGGGGAGTTCTCTTGGCTTAAACGACAACTTGAAGAATTTGGGAGTGCTATCAATAATCCCGTCCACAAGTTACTAGGTAAACTTCCTTCTTCCTTTGATGCTTTCAAAGATACCATATATTTTCGTGAACCTCTCCTCTCTTTTGAGGTCTTGAGCTACTTACATGATAAGTGCCTGATGAGAGGCAAAGGGAAGCTGGAATCTGCATTTGTTACCCAGGACAAGGGCAAGACCAAAGGTGGACGTGGTGGCAACAACAACAAGCAAAAAGTCACCACAAGTCATCTTCTGATGATGACCATTCTGATAATTCTAATAGCGTCAAGGGTTCTAGGATGAAGGATTCTTGTGAGTTTTGTGGCCGACTTGGGCCAAATGTTTTGCCCGACAGGTTGCTTCCCGCAAAGCTACAGCAAAGCAGGAGTTCTCCTTCGATGGCTTAGATACTTCACCCACGACAGATGGCTCAAATACTTCACCAGGATAGAGAAGAGTATGAAGTCTCATGCTAAGATGGCTTTTCTTGCTGTCTATGATCTCCTTGTTCTTTCATCTTCACAGGAGCAGGATGAGTCCAGCCTGGTGGTCACACAAGAGACTTCTGATTTAGAAGTTAGTGCCCTATCCGCAAAAGAGGATTATTTGTAGGAGTTTCTGACAGAGACCTTATCAGTTCCTTTAATCCCTTTGGATGAGTATCTTCCTTCTCTTGAGTTGTTCCATGCTAATGCTATTATTGCAGATTTTCTCTCCTCTCTTTCAGAGGAGGATAGTGGTTCTTCTACAGAGCGGGTGGATGATTTTGTTGAGATATCCTCACATATTCTGGAGCTTTCTACTTTGGTGGCTTCTCTTCTGGTAGTTGCTTCTCCTTCTTATGTTTCAGAGGAGGCATCTCCCACTATCTTGGAGCCTGTTCCTACTTCGAACCTGGCAAATTCAGTTATCATTGATGATCTGTTTGTTCCAGTGGTTGTTTCATTTCCTTCTTCTTCAAAGGAGGATTCTACTTCGGTCCTGATACTTGCAGATGCAGAGGAAGTACCACATTTTTCGGAGCCATCTATGGTTCCATCTCTTGAGGAATTCTCTCTCCAGATTGATCTTGGTGTTTCATCTTCGATATCTTCTTAATCTTCTCGTGGCTTCTTCCGGAGACCTTCTCGGTATTCAGATGTACCATATTTTCGCGAGCTTTGTGCCTTTTATGAGGAGGTTGTTTCTTCAAACTCTTTGGAGGATTTTTGCAGCGTGCCGGAGTTGGTCCACCCATTTTGCGCTGAAGAGGAGGTGTTGGAAATTATGTCATCCCTAGATGGACTTCCCATGCACATTCATGCTTGTATCTGGCTTCATTTGAAGCCCTGCATATGCATCTAAGCACTGCATATTTTTTTGCTATTTTTTTTGCCTATTTTTAGGCATCATTTCAGATTTTTTATGCATTGTCGGCTAGTCCTCTTATTTGCTATTGGCCGACCAGCTCCTCTCCCACCTATATAAAGGTGGCTAGGCTCAGCCTCATTTTCATCTATCTTTTCAGCTTCTGGAGAGATAGGCAGCATCTATGGGACCTCCCTCATGCTGCTCCACGTGATGTACTACCTTTTCTGGTAATATTCAGCAATGATCTTCTTTTCTCCTTTATGCTTGCTATCCATACACAGTGTTGTACAGTTCTTGCAACATTTCTTTGTGGGTATCACAACATAGTACCCAATCTTTCATATCACTGCGTGGGCAAGCCACGACCTTGTGCCATCCAATGAATCCATGAAATCTAAGATCTCATTAATGTATAGTGGGAGAGAGTGGGGGGCCTTGTTTGACCCCAATAGTGCTGAATATCTTACCTAACATGCCCCTAGGTCTCACACATTTGGTCGTCATTGACTCATGTGATGCCATTACTCCCAATATCATCTCTAGGGAAAGTGCAACTCCTATAGGTGGGCAAATAGCCTTGATTGTGGGAATGAGTCAAAGGTTTTCTAGAAAAAGCAACAATAGACTCGTTGCATCCATGCCCTCGCTTTCTCAATGACCTCATGAAGGGTGGAATTACCTCATGAAGGGTGGAATTGTGATCCAATTCGTCTTGAAGCCTGCTTGGCATGTGGCTCTCAGTTTGTGTCGCTCTGTCCATGAACTAACCTGCACCTCCAAAACTGCCCCATAAAGTTTGGCTAATGTGTTACCAATCATGATAGTATGATAGTTATTTGGGGTCCAAGGGGTCTCATACCCTTGAATAGGGACTATGGTATGGCTGGTCCATGAGGGCACGAGGCCTTCACAAAGAGCCCTATTAAAGAGGTGAGCTAGGATAGGAGTCAAGGCTCTCCACTCCTTTGCCAAGTGCTCCTTACAGAGATCCTCATGATCTCTAGCTTTACCTTTGTGAAGCTCTAATAGGGATTTTGTGATGGTCAATGCGGTGAAGAGGGTGGATGATGATGGGTGTGGGATACGTGATATGTTAGGTAGGGGTTGGTTAAGGACATCATAAAGTCCTCATGCATAAGATTCCCATTGTGATAGGTATGTCAGGCTTCTTTTCCTCAAGGATGTGCCAAGCGTCGGAACTATTCTCACTTAGAAAGAGGCAATATGATTTGTCCTAGTGTTGAGCCAAAAATGCATGCTTCTTCCTTGGGGTAAGGCGGTGGAAGGACCTCTATATCTCATGTGTAGAGGTCCACTCATCTTCTCTCTCTGGAAGGAGGTGAAGCCGTGTGGCTTTGCGAGTGTCATCGTGTCGTCCATTTTGAGGTTGACTCATGTTGTAGCGGAGGAACAAATGGCAGATGGATAATAAGTGTGAGTTGAGTTTTGGAGGATAGATGTGAGTTGTGAAGTGAGGGTGGCACGGGGGGCAGAGAGATCAAGTACAGAAGGGGGAAACTTTACCTCGTACCTTTCTTTCCTTATGTGCCAGTATCTGCTCTGGAATAAGAACCTCATCAAGTTCCTCAACTTCCGGCTGAGCCTCATTTGATACATCCTTAGGCACATCCCCATGGAAAGGTCTTAGTAGACTCACATGAAATGCATTGTGAATCCTCTAGTAATTTGGTAGCTTCAAACGATAGGCCACCTCACCAATCTTTTCCAATACCTGAAAAGGTCTATAATAGCGCATGCTCAACTTAGGGAATAAGTGCTCTTTACCCTTCATCTTTTTGAGCCTAGCTTTCTCAAATCGCAAAAGAACCCAATCACTTAATGCAAACTCTAATGCACGTCTGTGACGGTCTGCTACTTTCTTTTGCTTTTGTTGAGTTTTCTGGAGTGCCAACTTAACTCTCCGATAAGCTTCATCCATGTTCTCCACATACTGGTCAGCCTCAAAGATCTTATCCTTTGTGTGCAAAATAGGTGGTACCTTCTTCCCTCCTTCCACAATCTCAAAAGGCGCCTTGCCCGTCGAGATATGGATGGTGTTGTTATAAGCAAACTCCACCAAAGGAAGATACTTTTCCCATTGTTGCTTGTGCTCTGACACACAACACTTAAGAAGAGCTAACACTGTGGAATTAGCCTCTTTTGACTGACCATCTGTCTGTGGATGAAACGATGATGAAAACTTGAGAGTTGTATCCATGTTGTCAAACAACCCTCTCCAAAATAAACTCGTCATCTGTGGACCACGGTCACTGATGATAGACGAAGGCATGCCATGATACTTGAAGATGTTCGCCATGAACAACTTCACCATGTGATCAACTTTGATCGTCTTACGCACGGGAATGAAATGAGCCTGCTTACTGAACTTGCATATGATAGTCCAAATGCCATCATTCCCCATTTGTGTCCTCGGAAGATCAAATATAAAATCCATGGCAATGCTCTCCCATGGTCTATCTGGAATAGGTAAAGGCTGAAGTAATCTTGGTGTCTTTTGACGGTCAAACTTTACCTTCTGACATATGATGCATTGCCTAACAAAAGCATCAACATCTCTTCTCAAGGTCGGCCAATAAAAGAAAGTCTCAACTGTTGAGTCGTAACTACCTGGTAACACACAGTCTACCATGCATCGACAAAAAGCCATCCCTGAGAGTATAATGATCATGCCGCTGATCCTCAGATATCTGATCATAGACCCTTCCAAAATCCTCATCGTGGGCATACTGCTCTTTCATCTCATCAGGCTCATGATGATAAGCAAGTGAAACTGCTGAGACCTGTGGCTTGGTGACAAAGCATTTGCCACAACATTCTTTTTACCTTCCACATGTACAATCTGAAAGTGGAACATAGACAAAAAGTTGGCTCATCTCATATGCTTCTCAGAAAGTTTAGTTTGCGTGAGGAAATAACGCAAGATCTGATGATCTGTCTGCACAGTGAAATTAGCCCCAAGCAAATAGTGTTTCCATGTAGAAAGAGTATGAATTACAGTCAACATCTCTTTCTCATAAACTTGTAAATGCTTCTCGGCATTCTGTAATATACGACTCTCATAGGCTATCACATGTCCTTTCTGCATGAGAACTGTCCCAATGCTGTTCCCACAAGCATCACACTGGACAACAAAAGCCTTTCGGAGATCCGGTAATACCAATACGGGATCCGAAGTAAGCTTTTCTTTAAGCTTTTTAAAGGCTGCAATTTCCCGATCAGCCCATCGAAACGGAGTTTCCTTCTTAGTTAAAGCATGAAGGGGCGAAGCAATCTCAGCAAAATACCGTATGTACCACCTGTAATAGGAACACAATCCCAAAAAGCTGCGTGCATCATGCATGGTCCTCAAATCTGGCCAATTGAGAATTGCTTCCACTTTCGAAGGATCCATACGGACTACATGTTTAGACACGATGTGTCCCAAGAAGTGTATCTCTTCTAAGAAGAACTCACTCTTCTTGCCATTAATGACCAACCTATGCTTCCGGAGTTCTTCAAACACAATGGCCAAATGCTTCCTATGCTCCTCCTCTGTGTGTGAATGTACAATCATATCATCAAAGAATGTGCCCACAAACGCTCTATGAGGCCGGAAAATCCTGTCCATCATCCTGTTAAATGTGGCAGGAGCATTTGTCAAACCAAAGGATATAACCAAGAACTCATATAGCCCAAAAGTGGTCTGAAATGCTGTCTTATGCACATCCTCCGGTCTAATGCGTATTTGATGATATCCGCTTTTCAAGTCGATCCGACTAAAGACTGTGGAGCCCTGTAAGCGGTCCAATATGTCATCGATCCTCGGAATAGGGAATCGATTCTTGATGGTGTTCTTGTTTAGCGCCCTGTAATCTATACACATGCGCCAAGAACCATCTTTCTTTTGCACTAAGAGCACAGGTGAGCAAAAGGGTGATGAGCTAGGTTGGATCAACCCCTTTTTTAACAACTCCTGTACGTGGCTCATAATTTCCTCTTGTTGGGCTGCACTAACACGGTAAGGCGGTCTATTTGGTGGGGTACTCCCCGGAATTAGATCAATAGCATGATATTCAGGTCTTTTCGGAGGAAGTTTTCCTGGCAATGACTTGGAAAAACAATCTTGGAACTCACGTAAGAAATCAGTCCTGTCTTTATTTAACATAGACAAATTAGATTTAGACTCATCATCTTTTGCATCCTTTACAAAAACCAAGTACGCGGAAAGATGCTTTTTCATTACTGATGAAATGGCCGAAGCTGATATAGTAGGAACAGATTCCCCTTTAAGCTTTACATCCAAAATATGCTCTTTCCCTCTATGAGTCAAACTAATCTTCCTGTTGTACGTATCCACCACCGCATGTACTCTATGGCACCATGGCATACCCAACAAAATATCACACCCATCAAGTGGCATGATAAAGAACTCCTCATTGTCTACATAACCCTGCACATGAAGCCTCAGCTTCCCAATAATAGGGATAACGGGTTTTGCATACCCAAGACAAGCCATATTAGCCTGGTGATGTGACCGCCGAGGATGTTGCCCAGTTGTTCATTCGGCATTGGTACCCGATTGGCGGGATTTCTACGACCATAGTGTCAGACCGCGATGCTAAGTGTACCTGTCATTTTTGGAGGGCATTGTTTGATAACTTTGGTACTAAATTGAATTTTTCCAGTGCATTCCACCCACAGACGGACGGCCAGACAGAGATATACAACCAGTTGGCCTTTGATGTGCTGAAGTGTTATGTCCACGATCAGCAAGGTAAGTGGGGATCTTACTTGCCTTTAGTTCAAGTTGTTTTGAATGATTCTTTTTCTTTAGCTATTGGCAGGACTCCATATGAGGCAGTGTTTGGAAGACCTTTCCAGTCGTTGTTCACCAGGACCTCGTCTTCAGTACCTGAAGCGAACAGAGTGACGGAGTCTTACCAGGAGATTTTAGTGTTAGTGAAAGACAGGATGGCGCAAGAGGCCTACACTCGACAAGCCAATAAAGACCGAAGGGATATGAAGTTTTCGGAAGGGGATTGGGTTTATCTTCGGATTATGAAGCAAAGGTTGAAGCAGGTGGGCAAGCGATGCCCAAAGTTGTCTTTCAGGAGCTTTGGACCTTGTCCCATCCAGAAAAGATCAATGAGGTTTCCATGCAGTTAAAGCTACCTTCGAGTTGGACTATGCACGATGTGTTTCACGTCAGTTGGTTAAAGCCTATTGCAGGTCTTATCCCTTCAGAAGTTAAAGACAAGGCAGAACCAGACATTATTGATGAAGCAGAGAAGTTATGGTTCGAGAACAGATCCTTTTGCACCGTTTCAAGCATGGTTTAGGCCGAAGACACAAATAGTTCCTCACGAAGTTTGCGAAGCGGTATGGCTTGACAAAGAGTTTTTCGACGACTATTCGGCATTATTGACGGATTATTTGGTTGGAGGCTATGCAACTTCCGTCAAGTTAAGCAGAAGGGGATGTCACGTGCATCCCGCACTTGGATGCCACGTAGACATATCTATAGAGAAGGTGCAGGACTTGGGATGGTAAACTGGTCCCATGTGAGCTCAGTCCGGGATGAGTCAGCCAGGGTTTCATCCCAGTTGTCCGAGGTCAGGTGTGCATTGTCCTGCACATGAAACAGTGCCAGTCCGCGCTGTGAGTTTCCCTTTGGAATGATGTGAGTGATTTTGTGACTTGTGTGGGCATGGGGACAGGGTAAACCACCCCCATGAGAGCCAGGAAGGCCCTGGCTGTACCCACCAGCCATGGGAGGGCCATAGGATTGCTTTAGGACAGTCCCAGGGCTCTTGCAAGGGTAACCAACTGGTTATCCAGCCCTAGGGGATTGTAGGGCAAGTATGGGGGCAGCCCATACAGGCTGCCCAGCCTTCAGAACAATGGGCAATTAGTGCCCAGCCCTTTGTGCTCATGCGCCTAATGCTAGCCAGCCAAGGGAGAGCATGCGCAGCATTTAATTGGAATTTTCTAGCATTTATTGCTGTTTATTCCAGTCGTGGGCAGTAATAGAGACAGCCGCTTGGATTATAGCTGGCCGACTGCCTTATCTGAAGAGTATAAATACCAAGGGCCCAAATCCATCGTATTATCTCATAATTCACCAAGAGCTAAGGCAATCAAAGGGGTAGGACAGCCAAGGATTTGCTAACGCAAAGGGGTGAAGGACTGTAGGTCAAGGGCAGAGTTATCTCAGCCAAGAAAGGTCAAGTTTTTTGTATTTTCTTTTCAGATTTGCATCATTCTAATAAAGCAAATACACCATTCGTGGTGGGGGCCCTGAAGAGGGTATTCGGGACCCAATACTGTGTCCTCTCCTCTCTCCCTCTCTCTCTCTATTTTCTGCACATCTTCATTCAGTTTTGTGCGTTAATTCCGTCGCGAAAAGTGTGCTGATTTCTGAGCATTGAAGTTACCGATCTCCCCTGAAGCTTCCGCATGTTACACGTGCAAGGCCTCATGGCCATGGAGCTACAAGGTGGGTGGTTCGGCCTAGTGGTATGGGATGCCAGGTTCAGTCGATACCAAGCAGGCTCCGGGCAATCAGACCTCAGGCTCGGGGGTGGTTCGAGGCATTGAACCTACGGTTGGGTGGTGAGTCGCTAGTCACAATCTATCACGGTCATGCGATGCGTGCGATGTTGGTTCTATGAAATCTCGTTAGGGTTTCGGTTCTAGGTCAGAGCATCATTGGGCGAGGTTTGTGGAGACTTTACAATGTTTCTATGCAAGCGAAGTGCTAGCAAGAATGTATAGGAGGTCACAGGGCTGCAGTTTATCGTACTAGAGATTCAGTTGTATTACTTCTTTCTTGTACATAATACAGACATCAGTTTAGGACTCTTGTGTGTGTCCTACTATGTGTGATTTCATGGCACTTTTCACAGGGGTTGCGGGTTTTCTAAATATCATTCATATGTAGAAATTACCATGGCCATGCAAGCTGTGTTCACACTGCAAATTTTGTTGTCTTCCTGAGGTTGAGGCGCAGGGTTCTCTTATGTGGAATCACTTTTTAAGTAGTCATGTGAATTCCGTCAAGATGCTATTGTAAAATGCATTCGATTGAGAGGGGGATCTTGGATAAATTGGATATTATATGGTTAAAAACCATAGTCCAATTGCATGCATTTATTTTCAGGAATTTTTTATTTATGAGAATAGATGCTAGTCTATTTCTACCATGTTGTAACTTCTATAAGGAGAGCTACACGTTAATAGTGAGAACAACACAGCATGACTCTTGATTACTAGTTGAAAGGAATATGAGTCTGAGAGAGAGAGAGAGAGAGAGAGAGAGAATTTGACTTTCAAAAGAAGAGGAGCCAAGGCGTAACTTCCCTTATGCCTCCTTATCTCATGACCCCACGTAGGACACTTGACCATTTACTCAAATGACCCATGTGATGATTGAGTATGCTTATATAGACATTTAACGAGGAAACATGACACATGGACACATGGTGTTTGGACATCCTGACTGGAAACCTAGCATATTGTATATAATCTCAAACCTCTTCTCAACCGCACCTGATGTCACATCAATGACTTGACTAGACAGTGACTAATTTATAAGCAATTGAGTATTATTCCCAACACAACTGAAATTTCATGTAACATGGTATTTGTCTTTCCTCACTTTCCCTTTGCAAGAGAGGTCTTAAATCAGATGATTCAGTTTGGTGCAGGGGAAAAAAGTCTATGACAGTGTTAATATGTCATCTTCAGCACTCAAGGAAACTCTGTATGAAGCCAAAACTGTGATAAAAATACCGACATTTTTAGCAATTGTTGCACAAGGTGTAGTGGGAAGCTTCCCCTGGGCGGCGATGTCATTCGCTCCCATGTGGCTAGAGCTGATTGGATTCTCACACAAAGTCACAGCTATCATCATAGGCTTGTTTACTGCGTCTCTTTCTTTGGGAGGATTGTGTGGAGGGTCGTTGGGCGATATCTTTGCCAGGCACTTACCAAACACTGGAAGGATTATATTAGCACAGTTCAGCTCTGGCATTGGGATTCCTTTTGGAGCCATTCTATTGCTGTTTCTGCCATATGACCCATCTACGGCTTTTCTACATGGAGCTGTGTTTTTTACCATGGGTCTTTTGATGTCATGGTGTGGAGCAGCGACAAACAGGTAAGTATCTATCATCTTCTCATTATCCCATGCTTTGCTTTAAGGAAAAAGAGAAAACTTAAGTGATGATACTGATGTCTGGTGATCTCACCACATTGTGAATAAAAGTTTCATTAGAACCACTTTATGTTATTGCTGCCATGCCTGAGGAAGGGTGATCTTTACATAGGGGCTCTAGTGTCTATATTGCTGCATTTTCATAATATTTTAGGCTTGTAGCATGGTCACCTGGGCTTCGTGTGTTACTGCCAATTAAGCGTGGTGAGCTTCTAGTGATTTGAATTTCTACTGTGTGCAATCAATACATTGCTTTTTTCTATTATGCCCCCAAAAGGCATAACTAAATGACGAGGCTAGATGAATGCGGGTAGAGAGAGAAAGCCGATTGAGTTTTAGTATATTACCGATTACTGGGCCAGAATAAAGTGAAGGACACCCTCACCTAGCTGAGCGAGGATTTGGTTCATTAATGGACACTCCAATGGGGTGGAGACCCAAGGAGTCAGATATTGAATCAGGCCGTGCTCTGGCTCAAGCCTTACACTTAGAAGAGGGTGGGTCATGGTGGCATGGGACACCAAGGCTTCGATGAGGAATTCAGGTGTGGTGTTGGCATAGCCTCAGGCTCGGGGGTGCTCTTGTAGCCTGTTTCTCACAAAATCCATGTACATGGCTTCAGTAGTATCTAGTCCATACTATGCATAATGGAGTTGATCCTAAAAGGTGAATTTGGACATGGCTTCAGTAGTATCTAGTCCATACTATGCATAATGGAGTTGATCCTAAAAGGTGAATTTGGGCATGTTCCTGGATTTATCTATGTATATATATATATATATGACACATGCACCTAAGGCTTGATGCTGTGACAAGTTTCATGAGGAAGACTTGATCAAGGGGAACGCTAGGATGGCTTTGGACAGGGAGCTATAAGGACAAACCTGCACCAAGCTCTGGTGAGGTCCACAGCAAGAGAGAAAGAGAGTGTGTCAGGTTTTCAGCTCACAACCAAAACAGAGATGGAGGAAGACAGAGTACACAAAAGGTGAGAGTGAGAATTAGTAGAGGTGGAGTACACCATCCACATATATCCATCCATCATAATAATATGAAAGTACAAAGCAATAGATAGAGTGTGGATATCCAAGGGGAAAAACCACATGGGAAAAGGTGCCCTTGGTTAGGTCTTGTTCACACGTAGCACTACCATAATTGTGTAGTTGCCTTGATGGTCAGGACCTTGTAAGTTGCGCCATGTGTAAGGGAAAGGAAATGGAATCGTAAATTTTCAAAAGAAATGTATGCTCTTTTCTTTTCATCTCTAGTAACCAAAATGTGTTTGGAAAACAAAGTTGCAGGCTTGTACTGACAATGTAACGTTTATGCAGTCCCATATTTGCTGAAATTGTACCGGAGAAATCACGGACAACCATTTATGCCCTTGATCGATCGTTTGAGTCAGTTTTAGCATCCTTTGCACCTCCTATAGTTGGTGTGCTTGCAGAACATGTCTTTGGCTATGTTTCTTCATCATCTCATGGAAGTGATGATGTAGGTGTGGTTTCGGATACACACAATGCAGCAGCCTTAGCTAAGGCTCTGTATGCGGCCTTCGGAATCCCATACACACTTTGTTGCCTTCTGTACTCCCTCCTTTACTGGACCTACCCGAAAGACCGGGACAAAGCACAAATGGAAGCACAGTTGGAATCAAACCAAGAGATGTCACCTGGAGTTACTGAATTTTACAATTTGAAGCCAGGCTATGTAAGCCTCAATAAAGAAACTGACTATACCGGAGCTCATCTAGAAAAGATTGAGGTTTCTGTTGACTCGAAATCTTCAGGAGAAAAGGAACGTATGCTGTCTGACACGACTTAGCCCTCGCTAATGGGGGAATGTAGCATTATAGAATGGAGTCTGCACAAAGCCAGTATATATGTCATCATGGTGTATGAGACGACAAGCATGTGGTACATGCTTGTGTTCGTCCTTGACATGTGCAAAGCAGAGTATGTGATGGGAAGCAGTGTAATCTACACTCAGGTGGATTTTCATGTAATCAAGACTCATTTTTTTTGGAGCAGTATTCCTGGGACTACATGTGCTTTGCCATGCTGTTTCCTTTACCTCTGGAGACGTGGTAAAGACAGTCTGGTTGCGGATGAATATACACAAACAACGAGGATTTATAGCTTTTGTGGGTGAAGCGAAGGTTGCACGTTTATATGGTTGGAGGTGATTTTGGTGTGAGACTGATAGTGCACTTGGGTGGTGTGAGCAGGCCAGATTCGATGATTGTGTTTGTGGATTTTCATGGTGCGACCTCTTGAATCTTTCTTACAATATACCGAAGCAATTGGTTCATCGAAACTTCTAGAACTAATTTATCTTAGCAAATTAGTAACTAAGAAATGTTTCTTTCTTGCATTGCATATGACAAGCAATATTAAGAAGCCGCTTTCTTAAAATTTTCGTTATTTGAGAGGAAGCATAACGTTCTCATCCTCAACTAGAATCTTTTGGCTCCTTGTGTGTATTTAAAATGTACACTACAAGGGATGAAATAAAGCTTTGGTGCTTAATCACATTATGTCCGTAAATCACTCAACCCTTTGTTTATCGATCCATATTCCAAGAGACTTTAACACAATGACTAAAAAAAAAAAACATATGGCTAAAAAAAAACATACATGAGTTTATGGAAGGCTATAGATAGAAAAATTGATTTCGATCTTGAAAACAAGAATGCTAAAAATGCATCTGTTAGAATTTTGAAACTAATTGCAAAGATTAAGGTATGCTTCGATCGTTGAATATAGAGGACCAACATTAGTCTTTGATTAAGTTAGTCATATTGAACACTTTTTTTTGTCCATGTGTGTGAGTAGAAAAAGCAAAAGAGGAAAAAAAGAAAAAAGAGCATACACAAGGAATGGTGGAGAGAGTTCTCTCTTTAAATTTAAAGTGTAGGGGAATGCAACCTTCTCTCAATTAAAAAATTACTATATGTTAAAAGTGTTTCTTTTTTACAACGTTGCATAAAATGAAACATTGTGTAAGAGAATAGCCTTGCGGTATCGATTTGGAAATCTCGGAACCATCACCTGTAGTCTTACAAACAAGAATGTGTGCGGAGCGGTGGGAGTGATGATATGAAGGGTATCCCCAGTCTTAAGTATGTAATTAAACATGATTAAAACATTTGACTAAACAAAGTCGAGAGTCGAAAGCAAGATGATTGTATTGATGTCAAGGCCTCTCTTAAATAGTTTGTGAAAGGTTACAATTGAGGAGTCGTGTCCGAGACTCATAAATCTACAAGGTCGCATCTACTAGTGGTGAAGCATTCTTCATAGAAAGCTTTGTCCCAACCTCCATAGATGTCATAACTACTTCGCACTCAGCCATGCCCAATAGCATCTCTAAGCATACTTTGTTGAGAGATAAAGGTCTTTTGTAACTCTTGTCAAGTTTCAAGATAAGTCTACAAGTCTCATCTGTTTGGTGGTGAAGCATCCTTCATAGAAAGCTATCCCAGCCTCTATAGATGTCATAAGTACTTTGCACTCAGCCATGCCTAATGCCTTTAGCATCTCAGAGTATACCTTTTTTGTAGAGAGATACAGCTCATTTATAACTCTTGCCAAGTTTCAATGCTCCGTCTTTAGTGACACTTTTGATGACCATGCCACCAATTGTTGGTATGCTTAGTATACTACTAATCATTTTTTGACTTAAAAGACTATGCAACTGAATTCTATACCTTGCGAAGTAGAGTGGATGTGGCAAATCAGTTGGTAGATCAACCAACTAAAGTCTTATGGAGAATGGTTTGTTCGTGGTCTACATGAAAAAAGATGAAACTTGTTGTGGCCTTTATGAATTTAACAGTCGGTGATTTTGATGGGTTAGTAGAGGCTACTAGACAGTCTCATAGTTTGATAGGGAAGACCTTTAAGAAGGGGAAGAAAAAGCAGGAAGATTACTCCTTAGATTCTGACCAGGATGAGATCACACTTTGGATGACGACTCTGATTTGCATAATCAAAGCACAACTGAAGAGGAAGAGCGAGGAGCTGATTAAGAAAGTTGAAGATCAACTATTGGTAGTATTGGCAAAGTTATGGGGTAAGTGCAAGAGAAACTATATCTCGAGTCTGACCTGATGTCTGGTGTACCAAGTGTTCCAATCAAGGTCATACTAAGGAGGAATGCAAGGAATGCAAGCTTTCACCTGCAAGTGAGGCTTGCCAACGTAAAAGGTCATATTCATCACTCGCACACCGAGCTGTAGACCCAACACGACACAAGTATGAATCCAGTAAATATGAGTGTGCACCACCTTATTGTCCTTATGGAAGGGGTGGGCCTGGGCGGTATTATTGGTGGATCTTTTCCATGTTACTACTCTAAGACTCTCTAGTTAGCAGCACCAAAAGATAGAACGTCTAGCCTCGCAGCAGCTTTAGCAAGAGTTGTAGCAAAAACAAGCAGAGGGGTCTACTTTGCGCCCTGCCTTTGGCAATCAACATGGTGCACATTGAGCCTTGGAGGAGCCTCCACCATGGGCTGTCACATGGTCAAAAGGTCCTGTGATCAAGGAAGAGGATCAAAGTGCCGAGGGCAAATGAGAGGCCCGTAGATTGGGTGGAAATAGTTTGCCGAATTAGTGCAGGAAGCACAGGGGCGGTCCAAAATCAGACCATCAGGTTCCTTCCCAAATCAAGGTAGCATGAAAATGTTTGGAGGATGTTCCAATTATTCAATAACAGGATGCGGGTACGACAAGTAATTTTGACGCTATTGGGGAGAGTGAGTGGTGCACAACAATGTTAGAATGGGCTAGAAGCACCTACCAACATGATGGAAGGAGGTACCAAGGTTGGAAGAAGGCGGAAAAGTTGTATAAAGGGAATTCAGTTGCATATGAGATGGACACCATAGGGAAACATAAGTCGCACAGAAGAAAGTGGAAGCGAGAAACTTGAGTCAAGTACAAATCAAAACCCTGGACAAAAAAATGTGAGAAAAGGTAAGTTCGAAAACTATGAAAAAAACTCTAGTACAGATTAAAATATGTGGGAATATTTGAGGCAGTTAAATCACATTGGATTAGTTGGTGTGTCTTATACCAAATTACGGAATGCAACTAATACGAAAGTTAATAGATACAGAGTAGATTGCATAACTAAATCCTATAGAAGTGGAGAGTAGTAAATCCAGTAGAAGTGGAGAGTAATGAATCACACAGAATTAAATTAAAGATTAGAATTAGAAGAGTAATGAAGTTCTTCCATACTACGCATCTTTTCAAGAATGTTCACTGATTTGGGAACACTTGAGAGCCTTGCAAGATAGAGAGAAGAAGAGGAAGAATGCAAGGGTCTTACTGGCTTGCACCTCTAGCCACTCTTGGTAGAACAACCATGCCTTGTGGAGAGCTAGGGTCCTCAACCTTGTCTCTCTTGTTGCCACTACAAGGGAGCTTAGCAAATGGGTGGGGAGCAAAGAGAAAGAGAGCTATGGAAAGCTCAACCCTCTACTTCGATGCCTTGGTGAGTGAGAGCATAGGAGAGAAGGAGAGAGGGAGAAGAGAACTAGCATCAACACACCATCACTCACCCACACAATTCTTAAGCATAAATGCAACAAAGAAGAGAACTAGCATCAACACACCATCACGCACCCACACAATCCTTAAGCATGCATGCAACAAAGAAGAGAAAGCATATAAGCAAACTTCAATCACAAGAGCAAGAAATTCAAACTCAATTCTGAGAATGGGATTATGTGTTTTCTCATTAGTCATATGTTTTATATACAAGACTCATATGTACAATGCTCGGTAATGTCCGAGTGGGCCCAAAAACTAGTTTAGGCTAATATTCTAGTCGATGTATACACTACCGGCATTATACAAGTCGTAAGCTTGGTTTTGACTATGGCATTACACAAGTCATAAGCTTGGTTATGTTAATGACATTGGCTACCTTAGATGTGCTTTGGTGCTCTGCTAAATCATCGCTTTGAGATGAGGGCTATCCAAGATAAATATATGCTAACGTTATTTGACATTCCCTCTAAGGTAAATAATGTGCAGTGCTTATATGGGAGGCTCAAGACACGACTAGTGGGTTTAGGTGCCGATTCCTTTACCTGCTTACACCTCGGGTGACTACTTGGGGAGACCCTAATCTCTTGGATAAGCTTAAGGAGGACGTGAGTGGGTTGGTCACAATTGGGCCTTATCCATACTAGCAGAGTGGGCTTGGATAGGACAATACATAGAAGAGATGAATGATACATGTGAGAATAATTTCGATAGCTCAAGAATAATGGGGTCGATGTCGGCCAAGGTTAGGTATTGCTTGGGCCACGAGCTCCCCTTAGGGGCCAAGAAGATCCCCTTGCCAGGTTTTCTTTATGAGTCATGCATGGAATATGCAGAATCCCATGGGATAGAGGCCCTTAACTGCTACTCATTCGGTGACATGCTGGAGAATTCTATTCGCTCTAAGGGGCATCCGCTATGGAGCAAATAAAGGATTTAAGTCCACAAGGAAATAACATTCTAGTGAGAGGGAAAGTCAACCCAATTTCAATATCCCCTAAGATCCAAATAAAGGATTTAGGTCCACAAGAAAATAACATTCTAGAGAAAGGGAAAGTCAACCCAATATCAATATCCCCCTAAGATCCGCTGATTAGAATCCACCTTCAACGTGCAGGGTCCCCACTATATGTTCTCTTTAGTGAGCGCAGTCTAATCGATCAAATTTAGGAGGTAAACAAGACCTATATCATATATATATATATATATATATATATATATATATATATATATATGCCAATTGATCGTTTACTGATGGATTTCGAGGTTCTGAGGTGGACCAATTTGCGGAATTTTGCTTATTCCTTCACCAATCATTGGCTGGGGGACGGGGTTCTCCTGCCTCTGCAGTCGTCAGGCATGAAGTGGCACAAGCCTACAATCCAATTTGTTACGTGAAATTGGCCATGTGCTCTGTAAAAAAAGGCTTTCTCTGGAGCCAAAAGAAAAGGGCAATAGCGCCGACTTTCTGCGTCGGGTTTTCGGCCAATAATAATTAATAGAACGATAAGGGAGAAGATCCCTGGGAAAAAATACCCCTCTGTTATACTGATTATGCTGCCTTAAGCGACTTGCTCACAATGGGGTGCCACCTCTATTATCAGAGGGCCTTGACGGGAATTACTGACTCCATGGAAGTGGGTGTGGAGACCCTGCTCGCCGGAAGTAGGAATAGTGAACATGGATAACACTCTACTAAGCCTGTATTCTACAGGTCCTCAAGGAGGAAAGAGCCGCCCTGAGCGTGGAGAGCATTCCCTCACGGGGCTTTCTATCTTGACCTTATAATCAGATCCTCCAATCAGATTGTTAGGGTTTGCTATATGCTCTTCTTCCTCTTTATAAGCACCTATTACTTCTTGAGAAAGTGTCCCGTCGTCCAACAACTATTTGCCACCTCTTATATAAGGATTCAGAGGGGTACTTGAGGATGATACCTAATGGAGGGAGTCAATTTGCCACTATAGCCAACCCGAGAAGGGACTTCAGAAAGGCCATCAAGGAGGTATTAGGTGCAATCTTGCCCCATAACGGCTACAGCTAGAGGAAGTAGACATGGTTGCCTGCACATCCTTATGTATCTCGTGGATCAGATGATGGATGTTAGAGTGGGAATTCCTCTAACCCTAGAAAATGATGCACTCCTCTTCCTCACCCGCAGGGCTGACAAAGAAAGGTTCTGTTATCTCTAGACAGTCATAACTTCCTTGGCGTTAGAATTCTGTTGGAATGCAAAACCTAATCTCCCTCCATCCCCTAACAACCACCCTTTCATATAGGAGCCATTATGTGCTCTCCCTATTACTACTCTTTGCCTTTTTGTGTATCCCCATCTACTATATTAGATGGTTAACCCACTTCTTGTTCCCTTCGAGGTAGTCACATGCACCATCAGGCCCATAGTTCATCGTTGGAAGAAATTGTGGACTAGATGAACACTTATACATGAGAAGTGGGAGAGAAAAAGAATTGACAGAAAGCAGGACCTCAAGGGAGGGGAGTACAATGGAGAGAAGCTCCACCTCGTCGAACCTATCAGTCTCGTTGATCTTTTTGATCATTTTCTTGAAAACGGGAATCCACATGAGAAGACTGTCGTGGAGGAAAATCCCATGCTGTGTACGAGTTGGATTATGGGATGTTTTTTGGGATCCCATAGAAACAGATGACTCGAAGCATAGTGTGGTGGTAGACCTAAGAGGCTCTAAGGAATTGCTCACAAAAGAGGAGGCCCAAGAGACGGAGATCTTTCTGTTGAAGCACCCCGAGCTAGGAGAAGCCCTGAGCTCCTCCTCCTCCTCAAAGTGGACGGAGGATGAGATAATAGAGAGGGCTAAGAGGTTGGTAAAAGTAAAAACTTCCACGAGAGAGAATATTCAGAGGTACTGTAGAAACTTTGAGTCCTTCCCCACAGAATCCTTACTCCTTCCCCACCAATTGGTGCCTTCCACTATAATGAGCGACTTGGTCTATTCCTTGGCTGGGTAACTTGAGGAAAGTGTAAGCCAACTTGAAGCGTACCCTGTTGAGAAGTGTGGTGCTATAGAGAGCACATGTAGAGGAGTAGGTGAGGAGGAAGCGATATGACAAAAGGGGGTTATCCCACGTGCAAGGACCAAGCAAAGATGTACTCTACCCATATAAAAGGGGTCATTTTCAAGCAATGGAAGTACAAGCACTTGCACACATCTCAAGCCTCTTTTTATGAGTACAAGTCTTAATCTTATAACTTAATTGTGCTTGAGTATAATGCATACACTCATCATTATGAGTACATTTAGGCACCATCCATCGTAGGTTTAAGTTAATCATGTGTGATTAGTATATGTACTTAGTGTGTCATTAGGCGAATTAGCTTTTTGTAGGAGGTACCATGAATCTTAACATGGTATCAGAGCCTTCCCTCTCTCCTTGAGCTTCTCATTAGCTTAGTCTTAGCTCACATTAGTCTAATCTCTTCATTAATCACCTAATTTTAGTCACTAATCACAAGCTTATCCTCTTCATACTCTTGTGGCCCAAATTTCATAACATTTCTCATTCTCCCAACCATTCATCTCCAAACTTTGGGGGCATCAATAGCAATCATAAGCTAACCCTTGGCTAGAAGGGTTCACCTTAAAATCGACTGTATTGCATGAATTCGGTCGTTCTTTGTCGACTGGTTAAACACAACATTCGTTCAGCCTGCGCGTTGAATGAGTAAAATCCCTCTTAGGGACTCTTCACTAGTGCAACAAGGAGTCTATGACTCAAATCTTATGACTAATGAAACACTGAGTCAGCGGCAACATCCAATTTACCAGTCACTGGATTCTTGAGGATTTTGAGATTTTTTAGTACATATGAGTTGGTTTTTTGTATGTGGGCTACTCAACCTAATTAAGGGAAAGATGTGTGTGCAAAAAGTCCCATTAAATTTGGATTCCCCAAGCTCAATTGAGCCCTCCAAGTTTTCAGCTCTGTTAATCATTGTATTAAGCACTAATCACCATAATTAATATGTAATTAGTAGAAATTAGGGATACAAGCGAGTAATTAGAGTTTCATTTAGTGTGTTTACACATCAAATGCACTGGTTTTGCATTGGGACTACCATCAAGAAGCTCTAGAAGCAGAAAATTAACTTCGAAACCTTTGGAGTTGGTACACACTAACTTGTGTGGACCTATGCAGACGCCATCCTTGGGAGGTTCTTTGTATTTCATGCTTCTGCTTGATGATTGTAGCAGATTCACTTGGGTTTATTTTCTTTCACAGAAGGACCAAGCTTTTGCTCGGTTCAAGGAGTGGCATGTGATGGTGGAGAAAGAGTCTAGCTTACAGATAAAGACTCTTAGGGCTGACAAAGGAGGAGAGTTTTCTTCCAATGCATTCGTGCGGTTTTGTGCGGAACATGGCATCACGTGGGAGCTGGCCAATACAAGTTCGCCTTCAGAGAATGGAGTAGTTGAGCGTAGAACAGGACTATGGTGGAGACGGCAAGGACGATGCTAGAGCATCGTGATCTTCCTCGTCCACTTTGGGGAGAGGCTGTGGCTACGGCTGTCCATATCCTCAACCGTTCTCCGACGACTTCAGTACCGAACATGACTCCCTTTGAGGCGTATTTTGGCACCAAGTGTGAATATTTTGGTTGTGAGTAAATCCAACCAAGTGTGACATGTGTGACGCATGTATTGTGATTAAGTTGGTTGTGAGTGAGTCCAACCAGTTGTGACACGTGTGAGACGTGTGGTATACTTTTTGAATATGTGTGACGCGTATGAAAACATTGTGAGTGAATCCAATATATGAGTTTGATTGTGAGTGAGTCTGATCAACTCTAAGGCACGTGCGACGCATGTAAAGGTTTGGTGAATTTGATCGTGAGTGAGTCCGATCAACTCTAATGCACGTAGATGCGTGTGAGAATATGTGGGAGTGAATCCACTCAAATACATAATGACATACTTTATGAATACATGTGATGCGTATGAGAACATTGTGAGTGAATTCAATGTGAGAACAATTAATGTGTTTGATCACTCACATGTGCTGATAGCTATAACCGAGGACGGTTGTTCTTTTCAAACGGGAGGACTATCACGAGAGTGAGATTTTTCATAATATTTTATAATAGGAGTGAATCCAAATAATTATGTGTGATGCATGGTTCATACGTGAAGCACGGTAGTGAATGATTTGCATTTGTTATAATTATTTTTGTGAGTGATTCCAAAGTAATTGTGATCTAAGATTGTGGATTATGTTGACTGTAGATCATGAGTTCGAGAGACAACCAAGGTGGACATTGGACGAGATTATGTAGCCAAGCACATGTGTGCTAAATACTTAATTTTGCATAGTTTGGCCCATTGTACATATGTTGGGCAAAATTTATTTTTGATGAGATGCTTTAAAAGCATTGAACTAAGGTTCAATTTTGTAACAAGCCCAATTTTGAAAAAGCTGTGCTATTTATGAATCCAAGGGCTAAATTTATTAATATGATTTAAATATCGTGTGTGGGAGTACAGCCACACACGTCCGGGGGGAGATTGCGCCCAGTCTTGTGTTCTTTGATTTTTATATTCTTTGATTTATTCTATGATCTTATGGTTAATTCTTTTTATTATTTAATTTATGGAATAATTTAATCTCCATGTACCATGGTCCTATAAAAAAATGGTATCGGAGCACGGCAAATTCAAGATTTGAATTTGGGTCATAGAGAGTTGAAGAAAAATCAAGAAATTGATTTTTTCTCAAAGGCTATTGACTTGGAGCAAATTTGAAGGCTTTTCAACAAATTCAAAATACTTGCTGGGGAAGAGTAGAATATGCAGTAAGTGTACAAGGCTTTGGACAAGGACACAATTTATCCAAAAATCCAAGAGGTAAAGAAGAGAAGGTATGGAAAACCTTTGGGCAAAAGAAGCTATAATTATGTGAATTTTATGGACCATCAGATCAAAATTCGGATGAACGGCTAGGAAGAAAGCCACCCTTTTGAAGAAAACCACTCTTCTTCCCCAAAACCACCCTTCTTCTCCCAAAACCACCTTTCTCAACTCAAATCCTTTCCCTAATCCAACAGGCAAGGAAGAAAGCCACCCTTTTGAGGAAAACCACTCTTCTTTCCCAAATCCACCCTTCTTCTCCCAAAACCACCTTTCTCAACTCAAATCCTTTCCCTAATCCAACAGTACGGATGAAATCAGCAAGAGGAAGAGCATTAGAACCTACAATCGGATTGCTAAACCAGTAAGAGTGTCTGAATTACAAAATGAAGAATGGGAGGTGATGAATTTTTCTTATTTTCTTTCAATTAATAAAAGCGCTAAACTGTAAAAAGAAGCAAAAGCCACATATATATATATATATATATATATATATATATATATAAAATTCCAATTGATTTTTTTCCCCTCTCTCGCTCTCCAATTGAACAGATGGCAACGGGCGGCTTCTTCACTTCGCCCTCCACGACTCGGCAGAGCGGACTGCGCCACTGCGCGTTGGCTTGGACGGGCTTTGATAAGCTTTTTAATAAACTTGATAAGGTTAATATAAAAAGCTTTATAACATAAAGCTTTGAAATTTTTTTAAAAAAGAGGCCATATCTATGTACATATCCCCTCTTCTCTAAATGAGCGATGGTGCAAGCTTCAATTACATGCTTTCATAAGCTTCAGCTTAGTATAATGTAAGCATATATATATATATATATATATAAGCTTCTAATAATTGATAAGTTTACTAAAGCTTTATTACAAAGCTTAGTGCTAAAAAGCTTAACATTAAAAAGCTTTATAACTTAAAGCTCTGATAATTATTATATACATACAAGCTTATTTTTTTTTAAAAAAAGGAGCTTTTGAAGGTTTCAAAGGAGAGAAAAGGACCAAATTTTTTTAAAAAAATCATTTAAAAGATTCTTGCAACTAAGATTTTGGACAAGGAGTATTTTTGAAGATTTTTCGAACGAGCTCTTTTCTCGAATTTTTTAACATCAAAGTACACCAATTATACTTATTCTTCGTGGGATGCCATCAACTTAGAGCACTTCGACAACCCTTCTTTCGAAGTACATGGGAGTCAGATAAGTTTTCCACCTTTTCTATTTTATTTTTGTAATTCCATAATATTTTACTTGTTTCTTTTACAATGGCAATTTATCCACAACCACCCACCATCTAAGATCAAGCGTATTCCGAATCTGATTCTTTGGATTTTGACAACGACTCTATACAAAGAACTGTGTGAGAGCTACTCTCAAGGCTCAAGAGTCTCGAAAGGGACATAAGATCAGTAGAAAACTTTTACTTTTCAGGATTATGATGGCAAAACGTCATACTTGCATGGTTGAGCCATGATTATTTTTTCGGTGAATTTTTTTTTGAGAAAGATAAGGTTAAATGTTCTACTAATCATTTGATAGATAGTGCAGCTCTTTGGTGGAATGTTATTAGACAGGGCAAACTCAAACGCAAGTCATGGAAAGAATTCCAGAAGCTGATCAAGAAGGACTTCTTACCTCCGTCATATAAGGGTCAAGCCATACAACGATGATATATTTTTAGACAGCTCGAAAAGGAGAACATATCAACCTATATTGACAGATTTTGGCAAACTTTATTGCAACTTCAAGCTATAGAGAAAGTACGTGAGAAAGAGCAAAGGAGAAAGTTCATAGTAGGTCTCAAGCCAGTTATTCGAGCAGAAGTGAATATGTTTCATCCTCGTTCTCTTAGCAATGCTATCTCTCTAGCAACATACTGCGAGAAGAAAAATGGATTTTCGAGACGGATACTATAGTGAGAGATTATCATATTCTTCCGTCTTCTCGATCTACACATTTTGAGAAGCTTCAACACAAAGATAAAGTAGAGAAGCACGATGATCCACTAGTGAATGGAAACAGTACTGGAGCTGCAAAGAAGACCAATAATGGAGATCAAGAATGGAAACAGTAATGGAGCTGCAAAGAAGACCAAACAGTACTGGAGCTGCAAAGAAGACCAATAATGGAGATCAAGAATCACGTGTGATTACATGCTTTTACGTGTATGATCACCGCTTGTCTATGAAAGGCACACCACGAGATTATTTATGGAGATTGCTTTCTTAGATTAAGTGTTTGCACAAGCCTAGGCGGCCCTGGATAGCCATGGACCTATATTTTAAGTATGGACGCCTAAGGTGTGAAGGCGAGGGACCAAGATAAGGGTCATTTTGTATTTTCACCATTCATTCTCTTATGCAACTAATAGAGTGTTCTTCTTCTTTACTCTCTTGCTTGCTTACCTAATTCAATTATAGCTACTATATGCTCATTTTGTATGTGTGAGTGCATAAGACAAAGGGAGATTGAGTGAGAGGAGAGTTGATCTTCCATTGGAGTGTAGCAGCAGCGTTGGAGTGGAGCTTTGGAGTGTGGTTGCGTAGTAACATCGTCTCCTACGAGAATCCGAGCACAAGAATTCACAAGGTGAGTGACACCTTGCCCATGCAGTTGAAGATTAGCTTCTCAGTTTGAGTTGCTTTATGCTCCCGAGTGCAGTTGGGCAAAGAGAGAGGCAGATTGAGTGAGAGGTGAGTCGAGTGCAGTGGCGGAGTTAGAGTGGAGCTTTGGAGTGTGGCTGCGTGTGTGGTAACATCGTCTCCTACGAGAATCCTAGCACAAGCGTTTGATGAGGTGAGTGACACACCTTGCCCATGCAATTATGAGCTAGGTTATGGAAGATTAGCTTCTCAGTTTGAGCTATTTTATGCTCTTGAGTGCGGTTGGTCAAAGCCCCACAACCTTGGTTAGTTCTTACACTCTTTCTATGGTGCAAGGGCTTCCCAAGCACGATAAGTGTCATGAAACGGCACTCTAAATATTATAATTATGAGAATATCTGGCTATGTCACAAAACCATGTAATTTGTAATCATTTAGTTCATCTTTCATTAAGTTTTGAGTATCCATGTGCGAATAAGGGCCAAATGTATGAATAACATTATTCTTATAATGCGATACCCCCTTTGTGCCAATTGAGTCTAGTCTTATCTCCTTTCTCTCTTGCTTTTCTATGGTGTGTGTGTGTGTGAGAGAGAGAGATTTGAGAGGAGAGAGCTACATTCTTAGTATATGTTCCTTTCATGCTTATGATCTCGAGTGTGAGAGTTGAGAGGAGCGGATGTCCTTGTATGGAGAATGGAAACCTCATGGTGGGGTGATAACTTGAGGAGCATGGCAAGAGATTTGTGCTAGCTATCACTAGAAAAGCTTGGAGTCTATCGAGATACGAGCTTGGGCACCGGCAAAGTACTCCACAACAAGTTAAGATGAGCATTTTCCTTTGCATTAGGAGAGGGACAGTGTAGCCAATAACATTCTTAGCACTATTGTTGGGAAACCACTGGTATTTTCTACTCTATTTACACTCCCTAACATATCCTTACAAGTCTCTTTCCCTTAATAGGGCTATCTAGTGAAGCTATGTGATTGGTAGAGAAGAAATTGGGATGTGGATAAGGTTGTGAATAAAGAGGAAAAAGAGGGGAGAAATGTTTGTATTGCATTGTTTGAACATTTCAAGTTGTTATTTGCATTGTTTCAAAGTTAGGAAATCAACAAAACAAGCATTCAATACTTACATGGTGAGAACTCAATAATCACAGTCGTAGGCAAGGAGCACCCATTTTCTACATTTTCTAAAATCTTGAGAAATAAAAAAATCAAAAGAATTAAGAGCCATTGATTCCATTTCTTGTTGTCATTGGAATATTCATGTTGCAAGGGATCAAACTAGACAATCTAAACTCAAAAAATTCAGATTTGGACCCTTGAAACATTGATTTTTGGTCGAAACTTGCGCGAAAATCACGTTGACATGGTTCTGCAAAGTGCAAAATCACGGCCATGATTTTGGTTCATAATGTGATTTTCTAACAAACTTATGAGTTTCATAATTTTTGGGATTACACATTAGCTACACCCTATTTTTAAAACGATTCCATCTTATCCAATCGTGATATGGATAATGAATCATGGCATGATTATTAATCACGTATGTGACTACCATGTCATAAATCATGCTTGGAATCATGAATATTGATCATGTCATCAATCACATCACTAAAATCACAATGTGTGATTGCCACTTCAAGAATTACGGTTAAGATCATGCTTGTGATCAACGATCATGCCATGATTACCACATCACCAAAACTCATGGTGATAGGACTTAAACATTTGATAAGATAGTCTTCTAAAGTAGTGACTAGGGGTCTCGGGGGACACATTGGAACAATCCTTGACTTTTCTGGGTAAATTACATAGCCATGATTCTATAGAGGATCACGACTCTGATTCTTAACCCTACAGAATCAGGTTGACTGATATTTTCAAAATCAAAATGAGGATTGTTCTAAGGGATTTCTAACACAAGAGGAAGTTGTGAACAGTTGAGAATATCTTGAAAAATTTTTGTGATTTTTGTTAGGATTCTATACACATGTTGTGATTCTATAGGAAACTATCAATTTGCATAATTTAAAATTCCAAGTGTGTGCAATTCTGAAATTTTGGCCAGTTAAAACCATTTCATGCACTTAAGGTTAGGAAAGCTTGTTGGTGACGACATCACCCTCGACGAGAGTGCATTTAACTAACCAGGGTCCTCCTACTAGAGAAGCTTAGGGTTAGCTTGCATGGTTAGCACACAAAGGAGTGTGTTTACCTTGCAGAGGTTGAATTATTTTAAATCATCAAAGTAGTGAGGAATCCATGGAAAATCCTCTTAATGAGGAAGTAACAAGGGAGAAGCGCACTTCTTCTCGAACACTATTAGGAGGGTTCATGGGCTTAGATTAAGGAATCCTTGATATGGATAGGATCCTGAAAGGGAAGATCTACATGTTGCCAAGGGACCACCATCAAGCTCGGACCAAGAAGTATCGAAAGACGACCTTAAAGCAAAGGACAAACAACTAAGGGAGAAAGAGCAACCCTCAATCCCCGGTGCATTATACTCCAAGAATATGAAGGGACCATTGAGTGCCCTAAGCACATACATAGTGTACTTTCCCAATTCTAGAGAGCTGGAGATTGAGAAAAAAATGAGAGAAGCACAAGCCCAACTTAGAAGGCTTGAACAAGAAAAGACAAGCTTGGATCTCCGTATAGGGACTTAGCCAAGAGATGTGCTTTTGATACGGCAATCCATAGAGAGGATTATTCTAGCCTCAAGGGATTGAGGCATGAAGAGAACGTGGTTGTACGAGTTAGTGCTCAAGAGGTTGAATTGGCAAATGGATGAGGGTATGCCACCCCTAGAGCCTATTCCAAAGGAACCTCAATATGACCTAGCCGCTCTTGAAGCACCTCTTTCAGGAAATGAGGAATTGTCACAAAGAGAAGTCGAGAATACTTGCTACAAGAAGGGGTCCCTGGAGGAGCAGTCTTGCTGGGTGTTGGTGTAAACAAAAACATGGAAAATGTCTCAATACCAACTAATCCAAGGGTACATATGAATCGACTTGCTGGAGCCAGAAGAGGCCAAGGTAAGGGGTACATATAGGTTGGCATAAGAGGCCCCACCAAGGGTTCCAATGAGAATATCCACTCATATAGGAGTCGCAACAACCATAGATCTATTAAGGATTGCCATAGAAATGGAGTTAGGTACTGCACTAGCACCACAAAGAGAAACATTAGTCAAGCCCAATCATGTGGCAAGGTTTTAATGTTAAAGTTTTTAGGCGGTGGTGATGCCATACAACATCTACATATATTTGAATCAGTGTGCAAGACTTGTGGTTCAATCAGTGACCAGACAAAAATATTTACATTTTCCCTTACACCAGAATGGAAATCACATCAATGGTATCGATCGCTTAAGCTGGAAGACAAGATTACTTTCTCACAACTTAAGAGTGTATTCGTACCCAGTTTTGCACGAAGCAGAGACGAATGGAGCCATGTTGTTCAATTGTATAACATCAAGCAAGAGGAGCATGAGTTGATGAGAGATTACATCTCTCATCTCAAGAACCTAAACTCCAAGTGTAAACCTGGAGAGAGGTTGATAGATGAGAAATTGCTACCATGCTGTTGTAGGGGAGTAAGGGATACTAAGATGCATGACTACTTGGCCAAACCAACATTGCTTGATGATTGTTTCAAGCTAGCCATTGACTTTGAGGATAACATGCTTGAGTTACCATAACTTGATGATACCAAATTGGTTACTATTGTAGCTTTGCTTGATGATTGTTTCAAGCTAGCCATTGACTTTGAGGATAACATGCTTGAGTTACCATAACTTGATGATACCAAATTGGTTACTATTGTAGCTTTGCATGCGTTGGGCAGGATAAGCATGACAACCTCAGCGATACGTATAAAGGATATGACTCTAGATGAGCTAAGCAGAACTACACTCCTAGATAAGATAAAGGTAAAAGAGATGAAGGATACACCCACGAGAACCATCATTTATATCCTCAATGGGAGTTGGTGTGGTGCTCAATATGCTCGCAAAATCATATGAACAGCTGAGGCCTCGCCCATTGATGTATTGTGTGCATTTTATACGACTTGGGAACCATGATACAAGTATGTGTAGGTATGCAGTAGATGCAAGTACCTCAAGTGCCTCAATTACCTTCTACATGGCAACAATTAGCTTTACCTGCACACCACCTAAACAAGGCTTCCACTAGGAGAGAAAATATGTTAAACATGTAAAACCAAACGAGGGAAATGTATAGAGTACCCGAAATACCTATACCATTGCCTGCTCTAACACCACGACTGCTAGCATCTCATATAATGCCAGTTAATCAAATGATGATTGATTAAGGAGGTTCCGGAAGAAGAAGAATATGTATGCGAGCCTCGACGAACTATAGAAGATATAGATGACAATAGTGAGGTAGCCTCGAAGTATTGCCTAACACAAGGGAATACACTAGTACTAATATTCCAAGCTATAACACAATAGTGAGGTAGCCTCGAAGTATTGCCTAACACAAGGGAATACACTAGTACTAATATTCCAAGCTATAACACAATGGAAGGGTTGCGAGATTAATACTATAGCAAGGAGAACCCTGATACAATGCTACCACTCTACTATTGAGATTACAAGCTCGATGACAGCTCTAGCTAGGCACGATATGTGCTAGCATGGTAGATAGTAGCATGTGTGTGACCATAAATGGCAACGTCCAGCTAGCCACAACGTTTAACATGTTTGTTAATTGAGATTAGTGAACAAAGCTTCTCGAAATCATAAATTACTCTTTCACTACTCAAAATTAGAGAAATTCCTCTTACACGGAGATGGAGCAACATCATATGGAGCTAATAAATGCCTGGGACCTACATTTGGATCTCATTTGAAGCTATTAGAGCGGGATTAGTGACTGAAAATCATTAATTATAGGTTTTTATCAAAATAGAGTACAATATTTGGCAAGAGTTTGTGTAATAACCTCGGATGATGTTTATATGCTACATGGAGAATGTATGGATGTCAATGCATATCATCCACACTTGATTTAATCATTTCCTAGTGATTTGGAAGATCGGAAGGCTTGGCAAAACCCATCACAACAACAAGGCAAAGTGGACTGCTCGTACATAGTGTTGCCATATATATAGGCAGTGATGAGTGTGAACACACTTAGGACCCTTGGGGCACTTTTTCCCTCCTTAGGAGGTTTGTTTTGTTACCATATTATAGTAGTGATGTGTGTGAACACACTTAGGACCGCCGGGGCACTTTTTCCCTCACTAGGAGGTTTTTTCCCCCGTGCATTGTATATACGCCCATTATCTTCTAGGGCTTGTTATCTTTCATTTTTGGCACTCATAATACACTACTGTGTTGTGCTCAAGCTTCCTCATCTTCTTGAAGTTGTGTGTGCATTCCTGCAACCCTAATTCCAACAATTGGTATCAGAGCAGGCTTCCTCCTCCCGGGCAGCATCACCGGCACCTGCCGCTTCATCTCCTCCGATTGCGACGAGGTTTCACGAGCGTCAGAATTTTGATCTGAAGTCATTTCGCCCTCCGTTTTTGCATTCCAAGTACTGCGCAGGCAAAATCGTCCTACTGTGCAGATTTTCTGTCAAGATTAAAATCTGCAGGACAGGTGCCCATTCGTCTGTTTTGGGCTGTGCTACATAGCACAGGTCGATTTTATACAGGTTTACCTCTTACAGACAGCATTTACATCTAGTAGTACAGTCATTGGCCATGGCTGACAACAATGATGTATTCCGCATGTTGGCTGCTGAGGATAAGTTGGATGGCACCAACTATCCATTGTGGGCATATATGATGCGACATGTATTGGTAGCAAAGGGGTTATGGAACATTGTGCAGGGTATTGATGCACGTCCTATTGTGGCTGGGAATGCTGCAAACACATCAGAAACAGGTACTGTTGATGATGGTGCAGGCACAAGTGCTGTAGCAGCTGTTCGAGAACCACCACTTTCAGCAGAGCAGATTCGTTGGGATGGTAGAGATGCGCAGGCTCATGCCTTGATTGCGCTGTCTGTCAAACGTACCATTATCCCACATATTCGCTCCTGCAGGACTTCTAAGGATGCTTGGGATGTACTTGCCACATTGTATCAGGCAAGAAATGAGGCTCGTGTTGCTTATCTCCGAAAACAGTTGGAGAGTGAGCATATGAACGAAGGTGATTCTATGGATAGCTTTTTGACAAAGATCAAGGATTTCAAAGAGCAGCTCATTTCTGCAGATGAAATCCTGTCAGACAGTTCACTTGTGCAGACTGTTTTGAATGGTCTACCAGATTCTTATCAGGGTTTTGCTTCCACTCTTCGCTTGATGATGAAAGGCAATCCCAATGCCTTATCATTTGAGGAGTTAGTTTCTGTTTTGCTGCAAGAAGACCAGTCAAGGCAAAACAGGAATATTATGCGTGTCGCAGATCAAGCTTTCGTTGCTAGTCAGAGAAGCGGGAAAGGTAAAGCTGGCTTTTCTTCTAGTAAGCAGAAATCTGCAAATGCTGCGCAACCAAAGAAGGAAGACAAAGATGAGAAGAAGGGTGACAAACAGAAGACATTTTGCAAGTACTGTAAGGGAAATGATCATGTCATCAAAGCGTGTCCTAAGCTGGCTGCGAAAGAGGCTAAGAAGAAAGAGGCTGGTATGGCTGTTGCAGATGCCTCTCCTTCTAACAATGAATCTGCTAATGTTGTGCTTGATACAGAATGGGCATTCAATGCGCAGTGCAGTTATGACCCATCTTTGCATGACACATGTATGTCTGCAGTGGATTCAGATGTATGGTACTTTGACAGTGGTGCCACTAAGCATATCACCTCGCAGCGCAGTTTATTCACTTTCCTTGAGTCTGCTCCCACAGGGAATACTGTCACTTGTGCCAATAACTCCTCTTATCTCGTTGAAGGAGTTGGACAGATTGTGCTGAATGTTGCAAATGGCAACACCTTTACACTTTTTGATGCATTGTATGTGCCAGGGATCAAAAAGAATCTGCTGTCAGTCTCCGCATTTGCCAAAACAGGTTTGGTTGTAAAATTTGTGGATGACAGATGTACTGTTCATGATCTCTCTTGTGGTGACATCATTGTAGCATCTGGTTCACTATGTCGAGGGCTGTATAAGCTCAATATGGATGGCAAATGTGTAGAGGATTCAGCATGTGCTATTATGGATACGCAGGCTATTTCAAATGCAAAACTGTGGCATGCACGTTTTGGTCATCTGAATTTTGCAAGTTTGCTGCGCCTGTAGAAATCTGAAATGGTGTCTTCTTTGCCTAAGCTTGAGGCACCTGTCAAGCATGTTTGTGAGGGCTGCATATTGGGTAAAATGCAGCGTGCTTCCTTTCCCAAAGATGGATCAGTGAGAGCTGAACGCAGATTGCAGCTTGTTCACAGTGATGTTTGTGGTCCCATGCAAACTCCATCATTTGGAAACTACCTTTACTTCGTGACTTTCATTGATGATTTTACCAGGCATGCATGGGTATATCCTTTGAAGGCAAAGTCCGAAGTGTTTTTGTGCTTCAAACAGTTTTTGGTTATGGCTGAAAATGTGTCAGAAAGTAAGATGGGCACCCTCCGTTCAGATCGAGGGGGGGAGTATATGTCTTCAGAATTTAATGCATTTCTGGCTGAGCGTGGGATAAAACACCAATGTACAGTGCCGTATACACCACAGCAAAATGGTGTGGCTGAAAGAAAAAACAGGTCTCTCATGGAAATGGCAAGATGTATGGTTAAGAGTCAAAGTCTACCACATGGTTTTTGGCTTGAGGCTGTCATGTGTGCCACTTATGTACTAAACAGGTGTCCCACCAAAGCATTACAGGTTGTCACTCCATATGAGGCTTGGCATAACCGCAAGCCATCTGTTGGCCATTTACGTGTTTTTGGTTGCCTGGCATATGCATTAGTGCCTGTGCAACATCGCAGAAAATTGGATGACAAAGCTGTCAAATGTATTTTTGTTGGATATAGTGCTGAGAGCAAAGGCTATCGTTTGTATCATCCACAGACAAAGCGCATTTTGGTTAGCCGTGATGTTGTATTTGTGGAAGATGCAGTTCAGCCCTTGGTTTCATGTACTAAGGAGACAGATATCAGCTCACGTGATGTCTATGATACATTGTTGCCTCTTTTCAGTGGTGCACAGTCAAGTGCAATACCTCATGAGGCAGTTTTTCAGCCTATGCAGGTTTTAAATGATGGCACAGATCAGCCTATATCTGATGCAGATGTGCATGATGCACTTGAGGATGAGAGACAAGAGATTGAGGGCTCTAGGAATATGCCTAGATGGCTGGTGCAGACTTTGCGTGACAGCAAGTTGGATGCCCCTTTGTCTAGTCGCACTCGTTCTGGCTCTCATGGTGCCTCTTATGCGTCAGATTGTTATGCATTGGCTGTTTCTAGTATGTGCGATGAAAGTGAGCCTGTTTCATTTGATGAGGCACAAAGTTCAGAAAATTGGATGGCTGCTATGCAAGCAGAATACGATGCTATTATGAAGAATGGTACATGGTCTTTATGTGACTTGCCCCCTGGCAAGAAGGCCATTGGCACTAAGTGGGTATACAAATTGAAGCGTAAGCCTGATGGCACAGTGGATCGCCATAAGGCTAGGCTTGTTGCAAAAGGTTATGCTCAAGAGAAGGGCATTGATTTTGATGAGACTTTTGCTCCCACATGTCGTATGACCACTGTTCGTAGCATCTGTGCATTAGCAGCTCATAATGGTTGGCATGTACATCAGTTGGACATAAAGACTGCGTTCTTAAATGGAGATTTGCATGAGGAGGTGTATGTATCGCAGCCTCGTGGTTTTGTTCAAAGAGGGCAGGAAAACAAAGTGTGCAGGTTAAAAAAGGCTTTATATGGTTTAAAGCAAGCTCCACGAGCTTGGTATGAAAAAATACATGCATATTTGACTGCACATGGGTTTCAGAATAGTCCAACAGAAAGCACTTTGTATGTTAAACGTGTGGATGGTGTACATCTAATCATTGCTCTCTATGTCGATGACATGCTGCTCACAGGACCAAATGAGAGTCATATTGCTGATTTTAAGGCTGATTTGAATGCCTCTTTTGAGATGTCAGATTTGGGGCATTTGCATCATTATTTGGGGATACAATTTAAGCAGTGTGATGGAGGTATTGCTTTGTGTCAGACAAAGTATATTGAAACATTGTTGCGGAGATTTGGCCTTGAAGACTGCAAGCCTATTGCTACTCCAATGGAGAAAGGTTTGAAGTTGAGTCTTCATGATGCTGGAGATCACTTTGATGTCACACTCTATCAGACAGCTGTTGGTTGCCTCATTTATGTATGCATTACGAGGCCAGACATTCAGTTTGCAGTCTCACAGGTGAGCAGATTTATGCATAGCCCAGGCATTAAGCATTGGCAGGCAGTGAAGCGTATCTTTCGCTATTTGAGTGGTACTCGGCATCTTGGGTTGTTTTATCCCAAGGGGGGATCATTGCCGCCAGATTTACATGTTTTTTCAGATTCTGACTGGGCTGGTTGTTATGACACACGCGTGTCCACGAGTGGTTTTTGCTTCATGCTTGGAAGCTCATGCATATCATGGTTGAGCAAGAAGCAGCCTACTGTGGCCACTTCTAGTTGTGAAGCTGAGTACAGGGCAGCTTTCACAGCTACGGTTGAGTGTGTGTGGCTCAGACGCCTTATGGCTGATTTGGGTGTTGGGCAGCCATCTACCACCACCATCTTCACTGACAGTCAGAGCGCATTGGCAGTTGCGCGGAACCCAGTGTTCCATGCTCGTACGAAGCACATTGAGGTGCACTACCATTATGTCAGGGAGAGACTCTCTGCAGGAGAGATCAGTTTGGCTTATGTGCCAACACAGGATAACCTTGCAGACCTTTTCACAAAGGCTCTGCCTCGTGAGAAGTTCGAAGCTTTTCGCAAAGCTTTGGGCTTACTCCCTTTTGTGGATTCGTCCACATAGCTAGACACTTCCCTATACATGAGTGCTAGCTCTTGTTCACCGCATCACTCCAGGGGGGATTTGTTACCATATTATAGTAGTGATGTGTGTGAACACACTTAGGACCGCCGGGGCACTTTTTCCCTCACTAGGAGGTTTTTTCCCCCGTGCATTGTATATACGCCCATTATCTTCTAGGGCTTGTTATCTTTCATTTTTGGCACTCATAATACACTACTGTGTTGTGCTCAAGCTTCCTCATCTTCTTGAAGTTGTGTGTGCATTCCTGCAACCCTAATTCCAACATGTTTCCCCCGGCTTGTATATACACCTATCATTCTAGGGCTAACTTATCTTTTGTACATTGACACAATCTAATACACTGTGTGTTGTGTGCATTCTTGCTTCTTCTTCTCCAAGCTTTGTATGCTTTCCTGCAACCCTAATTCCAACAATTGGTATTAGAGCAGGCATCGGCTCCCAGGGTTACACCGCTAGCACCCTCCGACTCACGTTCTCCGATTGAGGTGAGCTTTCACGAGTGCTTGCAGGTCCCTATACTTTGCAGATAAGCCCGTAGCTTTTGCATCAGTTTCAGTCAGTGGCCATGACTGATAATAGCAATGATGTATTTCGCATGTTGTCCGCTGATAAGAAATTGGATGCAGACAGCAACTACCCACTTTGGGCATACATGATGTAGCATGTTTTGGTTGCAAAAGGAGTATGGAACATTGTGCAGGGTATGGATGTACGTCCAAGTTCTGTGGATGTAGGATCTATTGAGGATGTTGCAAGTTCTGTGGATGTAGGATCTATTGAGAGGATGTAGGATCTATTGAGGATGTTGCAAGTTCTAGTAGCTCTAATGTTGTTGCTGTTTCCATTGCTGAACAAGCTCGTTGGGATGGTAAAGATGAACAAGCTCGTTGGGATGGTAAAGATGCACAAGCTCATGCCTTGATTGCACTTTCTGTCAAACGTAACATCACTCCACATATTCGTTCAGATAAAACAAGCTTGGGATATTCTAGTTGGTTTGTATGCAGGTCGTATAACAAGGCAAAAATCTCTTACCTGCGTGTAAAGAGATAGAATCGAAGATTATGTAGGAAGATGATGACATGAATGTTTTTCTTGCTGAGATTAAAGATCTCAAGGAACAATTGATTTCTGTAGGTGAGATTATTCCTCTTATGCAGACTGTTCTTGATGCTTTACCTGAGTCATATCAGACTTTTTCTTCCACGTGGAGAATTGTTACTGAGGATAGACCTGATGTTGTCAAGTATGATACTTTAGTCTCAACAAGCTCTTGCAAGAAATGTAGTCCAGGCAAAATAGGGCTAGGTAGCGTGCAGGCATTTGTTGTTGCCCAACAGAGAAGAAGTGGTAAGGCAGCCCCTTCCACTGTTTCTTCTCCTATTAGTAGGTATGCAACTTCTTCTCCTTCCATAGGTAGCAACAATAGGTCTGAGAAGGCTCTTGATAAAGGCAAGAAAAAAATCAGGTGCAACTATTGTAAGGCAACTGATCATGTCATTAAGAATTGCCCTAAGCTAAAGGCTAAATAGGCAAAGAAGAAAGAGTCAAATGCAGCCACAATAGCAGATGCTTCTACAAATACAAATTCTGTAAATGTTGTGTAGGATACAGAATGGGTGTTTAGCGTGTATTGCCAGTATGACCCATCTGTACACATGATGCATGTTTGGCAGGACGTGATGGTGGGAATGATGACAACAACTAGATCGATTATATTTTGTAAATGTTTTTTTTTTGTAAGAGCTTGGCTCTAATATTTTGTAACACAACAATGTAACTGTTCTTCTCTTTGCCTCTGGTCTCTTGCTCTAGTAGAGCTCCTTCTATCTCATGTAGCTTCAATTCACGTACATTCTTTAATGTTGCTACAATGTTTTCATATTCACCTTTGTCCACACTCTTCAGAAGCACTACTAGTGCCTCATCATCTTCTACCTTTTTGCCAATATAGCTGCCAGTTGTTGCTTAATGCTTTTATATTTGTTCAAGTGTGTGATTAAAGGTTCACTTTCCTTCATATCCAATTTGTAGAATTGCATTAACAGATTTATCTTTTAATTTTTAGCTTGTGTGCCAAATAATTTATTGAGTTCATCCCATGCATCTTTTGCCCATTGTATCCCTGTGATGTGATGAATGATTTCATCATTTAAACTGAGTGTGATAAGTCCCAATGCTTTTTCATTCCTGATCTTCCACGTATTTTTCCCTCTCACCTCTGGGCATTCATCTCTTCCTTAACTAGCCCCCACATATTTTTTCTCATGAGCAGATACATGGTTTTTGTCTGCCATGTGTAAAACTGCTCCCCATTAAATTTGGCTATCTCTTGTGTCGTACTCATGATGACAGTGAAGGGGGTCTTACCTCTTTATCCAATTTCAAGATTCAAGGGCAGTGTCTATCCTTTTACAACTCAATCTGGTATTTAGGAGATTATTACAACAAATTTATCAGTATAAAATCACCAAAAATTACATTAAACCAAGGGTTATAAATTTGTATGGAATGGTTGGAGTATCAAACCATCTCCGAATTGCAATATGAAGTTATAGGGATCTGTACAGATACCCAATGATGGTTAATTTGAACCCTCAATTGTACCAAAATATAGTGATTAGTACTGATTAATCACTGATTAGCAAATTAATCCTCTATTTTGTGTGCAAAAAATAGAGTATGCAAAGAGTCCAGATCTGAGGCCTTAGAGTTCAAATGAGCTCAAACCCTTTCAAGGCCATCAATAGCAAGTAGTCTAGTAGAGGATTAAGCCAAGAAACACAAGATTTGACCAAACATTGAATGCTTAATCTCTGTTTTACCAAAGTCACCTGCAGATTTGATGAAGAGCTTGGATCTCACTGTAGACTTGATCAAATCCAAATTTGTCTTCACACCAGCTTGTTCTAAGCACCCTTGAAAACCCCTAGGGCCAAGAGGAATTAGACCCATTGCAACTGGAGCAGTAGAAATCTTAGATTCTCCTCAAAAAAATGGCACCTGTAAATTAGCAAAAATCGACAGTTGTAGAAGGCGGTTTGGCAAAATTCTTGAATGGGCTAGAGCCCAATGAGTATGGCTAGCTATGGCTGAAATCTTTTGAGCTAATGTTGAGCTTAGAGGGAGAATGAGCTCCTCCACCAGCTGGGGGTACAGAGGTTAGTTGAAAAAGAGGTTAAAAAATCTAATTATCTATTGATTAGCAAGATAATGGGCTCATAAACTTGATGGATTCTAGGCTAGCCTCTGATACCATGTTAAATTTGCAGCAATGTCATGAGCTATGGTGGATCAAATGCTAGAATCAATATCATTAACTAAGAGATTAGATGATAATTAAGATGTGATTAGTGAGCAATTAACTGATAGCTTAATGTAGGCATGGATAATCAAAAACCAACAAATTCTCATTAGGCCAATGCCTCAATTTATAGAGTTTACATCCAAGCATCCAATCCCACTGATTTCTCCTTGATTCACTCCAGCTCTTTTGCTTGATTCTCTCCACCTCTCCCAGAATATCTCCACACCTCCTAAATCTCCTCATGCTACCCTTTATTCTCTCCTAGTAGATACTTCTCACCTTTTCACAGGGTCTCTCACATTTACAGATTCTCTTTTACAGCCTCTTGCTAATAAGGACTTGTTCCCACACACACCCTATTCACTTGTATATTTCAACAGTCATACTAAAGGCACCATGGATATTAACAAGGAAGGATCAAGAAATTGTGAAGGCTCAAATTGTATCTTTTCATACACCTATGGGAGTGATGCATTTATTAAAGTGCTACTTTACTAAAAAGAAGAAGAAAGGAGAGGCACAATTGTGTGGTCTCAAAATACATAATTGGCATAAGATGTTGCATGTATTTATGCCTCTATTCATTATATCTTTATCTTTACTCCAATGTTTACATACTCACAAGAGATCTTATGCATTTACTCTATGTATAGTTTATTCTTCTAATTTCTATTAGCAGTTATGTGGAAAGGAGAAAGTGTTGGAGGCCATCATAGGATGGGAGGAGTGATGAGGTATGAATCTTCATTACTCTAGATTTATTTTGCATGACATTATTATAATTGGCTTAATAATGTCATTGGATTTTTTCCCATTTCTCTGATGCATAATTCCATTGTACATGTATATCTTATAAGGAGATAAGTCATTTATTGATTGAGGCGGCTCATGTAAATGCAATAAGTACAATGTGTATAATTGAGGAGTATTTTCCTTGATCAAAACTTACTAGTGAATTACATGTTGTGGTGCACTTGGGGATGAGGTGGCTTTTTGTGGTGTTCATAACCATGGATATTCTTCCTTGAAAGGTTCATGAAACCCTCAAGGACTATGTGAGATAAAGAGCAAGACTAGAAGAAAGAATGGCAAAGGGTTGGTTGTTAAATTACAAAACTCCCTTGCATACACTATCTCCTCAAATATCTATCTCAAATAGATCCCACCATGCTGAGATCCTACCATGTCTACATCTTTAAATATCTATCTCAAATAGATCCTACTATTATGTGACAAGATTGTGGAGAAATGAAGAAGATGAATGAATGGTCTCTCATATACAACAAGGGAAGGATGGCGATGAATCAATCCCACAAACAACCAAGGATCATAGATCTTGAGGAATCCTTGAGCCAAAGAAAAGTTTCATGCATAGTAGTATCAACAATAGGGATGTGAGTAGGTGTGACATGGATGGTAGGGGAGGCCCAAGAAAGGGAGGGAGTCCTGAGAATGAAGCATTACATTGGAAGATCAATATATATTTTGCATTCTCAATAGTTCGATCATGGAAAAGTGATTAAGAGAGATGATGATGCAAGAAACATATGCAATGAAGAGAGAAAAGCTTTTAACAAAGAAATATATGCAATGAAGAGAGAAAAACTTTTAAGAGAGAAATAGACACTTACCCTACCCCACCAATCCTTGAGCCTCTCCAAAAGGATTATGACATTGAATGGCTTTGTGAAGTGCTAGATCAAGACTCAAAGGAAGGATAGATGATCATGAGAGAAGATTGGGAGTATGCACGAGGATGTGACTTTCATGTAAGTTAATTTGCCTTTCTCCTTTCATTATACATATGCTCAATATATATATATATATATATAACTTTATTTGGTGGCATTATAAAGTGTAAAATACAATGTGGATATAGAAAGGCACTTCACACTTAGCATGTGGAATCTAAGAGAAACACACATGATTATGGTGTAATGGTAAACTTTGAATAAGATAGTCGAGCTAGTAGATGGGATACCAATATTGTAGCCTGACAAGATTGACTATTGTGATGCTAAGCAATTGTTAAGAAGCATCCAAATATATTTTTTGCAATCAATTCCAAATCCTTTTGGAATGATGCAAGAGAAACTTTTGCACTATCTCAACATTGTGAATAGGTTAGTTTTTTAAACTATTTAAGGCAAGAAAATAATTTAATTAAGGTCTAAATCACATGCCCTTCCTAGCTTCTCTTGTTGTTTTTACTAGCTCGTGTTTCATTGTGATCGAAACAATGCAAAATGATAGTATGTTATACAAGTGGCTTCTTGATCAAGATGTTGATGGGACATTGGAGGCGATAGAAGTGGACTGTGACACATCATCAACCATTGGGTGGTTGCAAGATCAGGGTGCCCAGTTTTGTCCACTCAGGCACCCTGTAAACAGTAAAAAAATAGGCATTTGTTTACCTTTAGTGGCTAATCTCTCCTAGTAAATGAAGGAATTTTGTTTCAAGTTCTTTTGTTGGAACATCATATTCAAAGTTGAAAATATAGTTGCATAATTTGATTATGCATTAGATAGTTAAAAGTCCTCATTTTCTTAGGTACAAAGTCAATGTATACACCCTGTCCCAAATTTGAACTAATTCCATAAAATGCTAATATCTTTTACATATAAACTCATATGAGATTCTCACTTTGTACCTTAGATCTTCACATAATATGGAGCTTAACTTGATTTTTTGAGAAAATTTTAAGATATTTGTCTATTTTCTTTAAATATTTAAAGGTCTTTAAAGTGTTATAATATACGCCACTTTTTGTACCCACAATAGCTACCACTTAAAATCCTCAATCTTGTAGATCAAAAGAGTGGGTAGATACTAAGATATTAGTAGAATGTGGTGGTTAGTAAAAATTACAAATCCAATAGTTGGATTTTTAATGATCTCTTTTTCCAAAACTCTTCCAGACTATCAAAAGGCCTGTAAATATTAGTAATCTAATTAGTAAAATTGCATTTTTTATGTGGATCATCTAAAACCTATAGGGACTAGTGTACTTGTAATGGTGCATCTATGGAAAAATAAATTGGATCACTCTAAGTATGGAAAGATCATTTGTTTATCATTTCATCATATTTTTGATTAATTTTGATTAAGTAGACTAATTTATATTAATTTAAGTTATATTGGGAAAATTTAAGGGCAAGAGTATTTTCTATTATTTGCTTGATCTCATTTTAAGTACCTTGCCCCCCAAAATTTTCTCTCCAAGCATTGTCCTAGTCCAGTAGAAACTGGATAAAACTGGACACCCTGATCTTGCAACAACCCCATTCAACATGAGAATGATACTAACCATGTTTAAGAAAACAAAGAAACCATAGTGGAGCATGAGCAAACTTGCACCAATGTTGAAATGATGAGGCATCCACCGCATCATCTAGTAGTAAAATAAACTTTTTTATAGATATAGATGTCAATAGTTTGCAAGATGTTGATATAGACCAAATGGCATGTATTTATTTGATGCAAGATGGAAATGATAGAGAGGATCAATGAAGAGAATTTCTTAATACTAATCTCATGTATTTAATTTATCAATTATATATATATTTTTAACTTTTTGTGTCATTCATGATTCATGTAATTGGGTTCTTGTTTTTTTGTACTCTATCAAACATTCACTTGAACAATTTAAAAAATTGAGAACGTCTAGCATTTCTAGGTTCTAGGATTTTTAATGCTATTTTTGCTACTATATTCATTGCTAAAGCACTGCACCACAATAAAAATAACGAATGACTTGTAACTTTATGCTAAACCACAATACTTTGTCCTATCCTCGCTATAAAATTCATTTGCTAATTTTTGCTACTATTTGGCTTGTCTCTTGTAGTGTGCACCGTCACAATCCTAGAAGTGGCAACATTAGTAGCATAATGGATAATTCCATCATCACACAGCTGAATCATGATTTAAAAAAGGGAGAAAAAGTATTAAGCATTAATGGAACCAATTTGGAGTGAAAAAGGGACATGATATAATAGGCTATCAACATAGTTAGTATAGTAGCATAATGGATAATTCCATCATCACACACTGTGAATGGTGATATAAAAGGGAGAAAAAGTATTAAGCATTAATGGAACCAATTTGGAGTGCAAAAGGGACATGATATAATAGGCTATCAACATAGTTAATTGATGTGGAGAGGATGATGTAACACCATTAATATGGTCTTTTTCCTTGTTTCTTCCATAATCCTTGATGGTATAACATTATTTACATTGAGGAAACACTGAATTTCATACATAAACAATTTATCTATCAACCCCAATCTTTATAGTGCTATTAAAAGTTACATCTACACATCACATTTCCATGGAAATGAGTAATCTAGTATATATTTCTATTACAATGTGTTGATAGCAAATTCTTTCCGTTCTTGTTTTTTGGTATCATGTCTATAAGTTGAAAAGGTCATCAAAAACATTGTCTTTTAGTTTACCCACATGTTTTTTGCTCAAGAAAATTTCCAACTTGGATGGTTAACAAATCAAAATCTTGACTTAAAAAAGAAACTAAAAAGATACATTTTCATCAATTGAAGAATAGTATTCAAAATCATGAGCACCCATAAATGCAGCTTTGACTTCAAAAAAAGATGATTTTGTTGATGATAGATAAAAGCATTTTAATCCTCCCAAATTGATAAAGAGGTCATATTATTGTGCCAAAGGGTAGAAAACATTTCTTCATATATTGAGCATGGAAGAAGACACAGGAGATTGGTGATCTTTGAGCAAGCATGTGTCCTCATAATACATACTAGTCTCCTTAAGAGATAGGGTAAGTAAACATTTATGCATGAACAAGAAATGGGAATCTTGAAGTTAAATAATATGATTGGTTCACATCTATAAACACCATACAATTTGTTACTAATTTTTTGGAAAAAGAGTAGGTGGTGCCAAAGCTTACAACACATTATTACCTGCATGCAAATTTTAAGCCAAATTAGTATAAGAAGATGATTGAGAAGCTTCAGTCCCTAAGACTATGTTATGAGAGAGAGACAATTATGGAACAAAATAATATTTAAACTATACCACACAATTAAGCAATGAAAACTTACTTTTGCATGAATTTAGTCCCTAGTGATAAATTGGTGGTGGTGGAGAAGTATATTCGTAAGATGGAGGTGGCGATAAAAGGTACTTATATTTGTCTAAAGGGGGTGGAGGAGACTGATACTTATAAGGGGGTGGTGGGGAATCAGACTTGTAGTGTGTAGGGGGGACGGTGACTCATACTTATTAATAAGGTGGTGGAGGGGACTTGTACTTGTAAGGAGGTGGGGGGGGAGATTCATACTTGTATATTGGAGGAGGAGGGGAATCATACTTATAAGGAGGTGGTGGAGGAGACTTGTACATGTATGAGGCTAGAGGGGGAGACTTCGACTTGTATGGAGGGGGTGGTGGAGACTCATATCTATAGGAAGGAGGAGGTGGGGGGGACTCGTACTTGTATGGAGGTGGGGGGGACTCGTACTTGTAGGAAGGTGGTGGAGGAGGCTCATGCTTGCATGGAGGTGACTCATATTCATAAGGTGGGGGTGGAGGTGACTCATACTTATAACTTGGAGGAGGTGGAGGAGACTCATACTTATAGGATGGCGGTGAAGATGACTCATATTTATAAGATGGAGGTGGAGGTGACTCATACTTATAGGGTGGCGGTGGAGGTGACTCATATTTATAAGGAGGGACTAGAGGAGACTCATACTTGCATGGAGGGGGTGGAGGAGATTGATACTCATACGGAGGTAGAGGGGACTCATACTTGTAGGGAGGTGGAGGGGGAGACTCGTACTTATAGGGTGGTGGAGGTGGAGATTCATATTTGTATGGAGGTGATGGGGGAGACTCATACTTGTAGGGAGGTGGAGGGGGAGACTCATACTTGTAGGCTGGTGGAGGTGGAGACTCATATTTGTATGGAGGTGATGGGGAGGACTCGTATTTATAAGAAGGGGGAGGAGGAGACTCATACCTATAGGCTGGTGGAGGTGGAGATTCATATTTGTATGGAGGTGATGGGGAGGACTCGTATTTATAAGAAGGGGAAGGAGGAGACTCGTACTTATAGGGTGGTGGAGGTGGAGACTCATATTTGTATGGAGGTGGTGGGGGAGACTCATATTTGTATGGAGGTGGTGGGGGAGACTTGTATTTGTAAGCGGTAGGAGGAGGAGACTCATACTTATAGGGTGGTGGAGGTGGAGACTCATATTTGTATGGAGGTGGTGGGGGAGACTCATATTTGTATGGAGGTGGTGGGGGAGACTTGTATTTGTAAGCGGTAGGAGGAGGAGACTCATACTTGTAAGGTGGTGGAGACTCATACTTGTACGGTGTATACTTATAGAGAGGTGGTGGGGGAGACCCATACTTATAAGGAGGGGGAGGAGGAGACTCATACTTGTAGGTTGGAGGAGGAAGCGACTTGTACTTGTAGACTGGAGGAGGAGGAGATTCATACTTATATGGTGGTGGTGGAGGAGACTTATACTTGTATGGTGGTGGAGGTGAAGACTCATACTTGTAGGGAGGTGGAGGCGGGGACTCATACTTGTACTTAGGAGTAGGTGGAGACTCGTACTTGTAGGGAGGGGAAGGAGACTCATACTTGGGAGGAGGTGGAGACTCATACTTGTATGGAGGAGGTGGTGGGGATTCATATTTGTAGGGAGGAGGAGGAGGAGGAGGAGACTTATAACTGTAGGGAGGGGATGACTCGTATTTGTATGGTGGAGATTCATGCTTGTATGGAGGCGGTGGTGGAGATGTGTACTCATAAAGGGGAGGGGGTGGGGAGGCGTATTTGTATGGCGGGGACTCGTATCTGGAGACAGCGCCGCCGGAGCAATTCTGGGTCTCGGATTCGTAGGCGAAAGGTCCGGCAAACAGGACGACTTCGTCGTCGGACTTGGACTTGATGTGCAGCTTGGTGCCGGACTCGCCGCCATGCATGTTCGTGGCGACGTTGCAGGGGCTGTTATCGGGGGGGGCGACAAGCTTGGCCTGGCAGGCCTTCCCGCCGTACTTCCTGTATTCGAATCCGGCAAGTTCAATGCGGAAGCTGCCATTGCCGTCCGTCACCCCGTAGAAGGCCTCCTCAGAGCTGCCGTTCCAGCAGAAAACTCCCACAGTCACGCCTGTAAGCAGCATGAACAGATCATTAACCCAGTAATCATAGTATAATTACACGTCGTCAACTACGTCTACTTACCTTGACACACTGTAAATTACCTGCAAGCGCTTCCTTCTTGTCGCAAACCTCGCAATTCACTTTGCCAGTCACCACTGCCGTCAATGCAGGATAGTACGGTGGGGGTGGTGACTCGTACTTGTACTGGGGAGGAGGGGGCGGCGACGTATATTTGTAAGGAAGAGGGGGCGGAGACTCGTATTTGTAGGGCGGAGGAGGGGGAGATTTGTATTTGTAAGACGGCGGCGGGGGGGATTGGTACTTATACGGCGGCGGTGGCGACTTGTATATGTATGGTGGCGGCGGGGATTTGTACTTGTACAAGGGGGGTGGCGGAGAGTTATACATGTATTTGTAGGGAGGTGGAGGAGAGTGGTACTCGTAGGGCGGGGGTGGCGGGGACTCGTACTTGTAGGGTGGAGGAGAGTCGTACTCTTGGGCTTCTACAGCCAACACGACCACCACCACTGCAAGAAGAAACGCCACCACGGCATGGTTTATGGCGGGTATACCCATTACCGCTGCTGCAACGCCTGCAGGAGAAACAATACACACAAAGTTAATACGTAAGGGCATAACCTTAATCTTAATGTGGCATCGTATAACTAGCCTAGAGTAATACACTCGATCATGATAAGATGAATGGCAACTGCATGTACTCACAGCGATTCTCGAAGAAAAAGGCTTAGCTCAGCCACACAAAGAGTCTGTGTGTGTGTGAGAGAGAGAGAGGTGCTAGGAGCCTTTTAAAGCCAGGCTATCTCAGCTTAGCTTAATCAAAATTCTCAAACCTAAATCGAAACCTAAGGTAATAAGCTCTCCGTTTACTTTTCGAAGTAGGCCATTTACGCTTAGGTCTAGTGGAGCGACCTCTCAACAAGAATTGTAACCAATCGCACCCCACACGACTTAAATTATGTTCCCAACTTTGGCACTTCGCATTTGATACATTAATTGATTTGTATTTTCGGGGAGAGGGGGGGGGGGTAGTTTATTTGCCAGCATGTTTTGGGGCTCCAGCTACAGCTCACCAACTGGCGTGCGAGAGGAGGCGTGCCTGCGGACGCAAAAGAGAGAATATAGAGGAAGGAGTACTACGCATTCTTCACTTTGACCTACCAACCATACCAACACTCGCCTGCCAAGCCTACACAAACCTGTGTGGCTCCTCTCGCACGCGGCTCGGCACGTGGCTTCCAACCGGCTGCCAAAACCACTCCATCCAATCAACTGGAATCGCAAGCTGAGCTCTACGTAGTTCGCGTCTTCGAACCTCTAGTACTGTATTAACAGTCCAATTATTCACCCTCCCTCTCGTTGTCAATTTTATTACATGCGCCCTGCTTTTTTTTTAAAAAGCACACACTGTCGGCCCCGAGTGTCATTGGTGTACAACTTATTCTCTCTGTGTGTGTCCGTTTGCATGCAAGCATCCTTATTACCTCAGACTAAGAACTTGGGATGGTGAGGATGGTGCGAGTTCAAATCTCCCCCTTCCTCCACAAGATGAGGTGGTGTCCTAGCCCCAAAAAAAAATCCCAAAAAAAATGATTAGGGACTTGCCAAATTGACCGCTCTACCCTAACGTTGGTTTCCTCAACCATGTAAAATGATGAATAGGGACTTGCCAAATTGACCACTCTACCCTAACGTGGGTTTCCTCAACCATACATGGATGAGCAATTGAAGCATTTCAAACAAATATGTCACATGAAACTCTATGTAACAAAAGCATTTTCAATGTGCATTCACCTCCAATTTCAAGACTTTTAAAATATGAAGTGTCATAATACTTCTGCATGTAATTTAGTGGCTGAAATGGAGGGGTGCATTTGTAGACAAAGTACCTATTGACTTCATGGAGTAGTGATGTTGTACGCACTCGAATAGCTCAACTAGGAATATATAAAATAGCATGTGAATGCAATACAAGGGGTTAGTGTTAACCACATTAGTTAACAAGGTTACTGACACACCAACTAGCAAAGACAAACACACCAACACTCAGAGCAACAAGGAGATAGACTATGGTATCCACAATAACCAATGGACCGATGCCCATGATGGTCAAGGTGATGCTTCTGCAATTCCTATTTCAAGAGCATGTGGTGATAAGCTTGTAGAGATTCCCATTGAAGGCCCTTCATGAATGTATTAAGAGAACCACCATTGTAATTGTATGAGGCCATGTATAAGCCAAAACTATGTTATTGGCACCCAAAATAGATACACTTTAAGTGAGTGTTCACCTATGACCTTTCTATGTATACCAATTTCTCTCATAATGAAAAAAACTCTCCCATTTAGGAATTTGAGCCTTGCTCTTGCTTGATGATCTTACTAATCTAGTGCCTAATGGTTTGCTAATGTGCTTATGAGTGAGTGTGGAAGTGTGTGTGTGAGAGAGGGAGGAGAGGACACTATCCATCGAGACGGAACCGTGCCACAGTGACAATGGATAAGGGAAGCAGTGTCAAGGAAAGAGTTCTCCACATGTGAGGGTGGCATCCCTTGATGTAAGATTCCTCCCCAGCCTCTCACGATGTCCAATATCTTTCCCTGTAGTCAAATCCCTCTTCAGAAATATAAAAGATCTTGTTTCTATCAGTTTTGGCCTAGAGAGAGAAAATCTTCTAGAGAGTGGTAATTCAGTTTTTAAATATTTTTGGATGGAAAAATATCTCATCTTATTAAAATACGTTCCCCTGAAACAAAAGTTCAAAAAGATTTTCAGAAGGTGCGTTAGAAATTAAGTATAATCTGTTCAAGAGGCATTATCCTGGGGGTGAAGATTTTTTTCGAAATTTTAAATTAAGGTTCCTATGGACCAATAAGATTCATCCAAATGTAGGGAGGAGATAAATAGAAGAATAAAAGAAAAATCCTCCCAAAAATGAGTAAATACTCACATAAGATGAAGAGTTGACTAAGGACAAGGTTAATAGTTAAAAAAGAGAGATATTTAGATGAAATGATGCATTTTTGACACCTCAGTATGGGGGAATTTCCCTCATAAAGGAGGTGCCTATTTCACATGCTTGAATGAGTTTTAAACTCCCAAATAATGAGATATTTTTATCTCTCCTCTCTCCTGTTTTAACTAGATCCAAAAAGTGAGCAAAACTGACCCAAAAATGGTTAAAAATTGACCAAATTGATCTGGAAAATTCTAGAATCAGTTGGCTTGGTCAGAAGCTCACTTTTTCCTATAAATAGAAGCCATCCCCTTTTGTTGAAACTCAATAGTGTTTTGCACTGTTACCCTGCCTCTCCCAAGTGCCAAAAACAATAAATTTTACTCATAATTCATTAGTTTTTTACCTTCCCTCTTCCAAAAGATTGGTGGCCACTCTTGTTTCCAAACAAGAGTAGAACCCTCAAACCATCAAGCCAAAGGAAAGCTCTCAAATTCCTTAGTAAGTTGGAGATTCTTCTCTTTTCCATTTATTTTATGGTTTTTTATGCTTTTTGTCTTCTCTAAAATTGCAAATGATGTTATGCCTCATTGAAAAAAGGCATTCCCCTCTCTTCTTTAGTAAATCCAACCATTCTTATCCTAGATGAATGATTAATGAATAAAATCAAGTTTTTCATAATGTTTCTCTTTGATTGTTTACATTAGAAGGATTTAAATACTCATGGTGATCTTCTAATTAATTTTAGTAAGTTAAAAATTGAAAAATGGTCAGCCATACAAAGGAGGTTATGGTAAATTTTTTTAAAAATTAGTGAAATAAATTTCATCTTTTATTAATCAAAAAGAGTAATCCCCATCGTTAGAGTATTCTAAAAGTGTCATTTTCATTCATGCATAGAAAGATGCATATTGATTAATTTTTATAAAAGAATGATTTTCAATAGAATTAAATTCTATGAAAGATACTTATTGATAAATTTTTATTATAAAAGTGTTACTTTTATCATTATTGATTTCTATACATAAAAGTATGCATAAAAGAATATTTTTTTTAACAAAAGAGTTACTTTCATCATATTGATTTTTATGCATAAAAGAATATTTTTTATTATAAAAGTGTTACTTTTATCATATTGATTTTATGCATAAAAGTATGCATAAAAGAATATTTTTTTTTAATTATAAAAGTGTTACTTTTATCATATTTGATTTCTATGCATAAACATATGCATAAAAGATATTTTTTTATATTAAAAGTGTGATTTTTATCATAAATGATTTTTATGCATAAAAGAATATTTTTTTAAATTATAAAACTGTTACTTTTATCATATTTGATTTCTATGCATAAACATATGCATAAAAGATATTTTTTTATATTAAAAGTATGATTTTTATGCATAAAAGATATTTTTTTATATTAAAAGAGTGATTTTCATCATAAATGATTTGATGCATAAATTAGATGCATAAAAGAAATTCTTTTTATATTAAAAGTGTGATTTTCATCATAAATGATTTTATGCATAAATTAGATGCATAAAAGAAATTCTTTTATATTAAAAGAGTGATTTTCATCATAAATGATTTGTATGCATAAACATATGCATAAAAGATAATTTTTTATATATTAAAAGTGTGATTTTCATCATAAATGATTTTATGCATAAATTAGATGCATAAAAGAAATTCTTTTTATATTAAAAGTGATTTTCATCATAAATGATTTTACGCATAAATTAGATGCATATAAGAGAAATTCCTTTATTCTAAAAGTGTAATTCCTACTAAATTGGATTTATGCATGGAAAGATGCATAAAGAATTTATTTTAACCCAAAAGTGTTATTCTCATCAATTTCGATTTTATGCATAGAAAGATGCATAAAGAAATCTATTTTTAGTTCAAAAGAGTTATTTTCATCAATTTTGATTTTATGCATGAGACGATGCATAGAAGATTGAATTTAATTCAAAAGTGTCATTCTCATTTAAAATGAATTTATGCATAGGAAGATGCATAAAGATTGATTTTTATTTCGAAAGTGTTATTCTCCTTAGAGTGGAATTTATGCATAAATAGATGCGTTTTTTAAAAAAACTTATATCAAAAAATAAGAATTCTCTTGTATTCTATAAATAGATATGAGAATGTGAAATGAATCAGATAGATGTAAATGAACGAAGAATGGATGTATGGATGTATGCTGGCCTTGCCAACGTCCTCTACCACGAGGATTACCTCTACCTCTCTGAGGTGTATATCCACAACCACCTCTAGCACCATATTATGTAGGGTGAAAATTCTGTTGTGGTGGTGACCTGTCCTGCCATCCACGACCATTACCACGACCACGTGATGCAAATCTCCCCCTGCCTCTAAATCCTCTTTGTGAGTAGAAAGCCTGATTTCTGTTTATCATCATGGCTAGTAGATGCATCATGAAAAGAATCACTGAGTTTGATTTCCTCAACAAGCAAGAGTGAAACCAACTCATCAAAATCTGGTAAACCTATACTCCGAACCAAGATGGATGTATCAAAATACTTATACTCCTTGCCAAGACCATGCAAGGTAATGTCTACCAAATCATCATCAGGCATGGGGGCATTGAATGCCTCTGCATACTTCTTTATCTCCTGTACATAGTCATGGATGCTCCTTCTATTCCGTTTCACATTATGAATCTGTTGTGGCAATTGAGACTTGCGAGCACTAGTGTCTGTATATCAAAAAACTTTACCATTGTATCCCATGCATCCTTGGGATTCTCAGCATCATGTATATGTATGAGTATAGCATCCAAAATACATATAGACAGATAATGCAAGACTTTGTATGCTCTTTCTGACCATTGCTTATCAGCTATAACCTGCTGCTGTGTAGGTTGTCAGGGTAGTTCCGGCTCTGGCTCCACACCTGTAATGAGATTCCAAAAACCTTTTCCCTTCAGAAAACTTTTGATCCTCTACTTTCATGCCTAGAAGTTCTTCCTATCTCTGTAAACGAGCCTTCCTCAGCTCAACCACACTCTAATGAGTGTTCCAGATACTCCAAATTAGTCAACAAACTTCAATTTTGATGTAGAAAATCAAACTGTATACATCCAAAATGAACTGGTTTATGCAGTCCAAGATACCCTGCTTTGATACGCTTTCCAAGGCTCCAAACTGTAATGTAGTGGTTCAATCAAGTGGGGATAACTTGCATTGACACCTAAACAAGCTCAATGTTGAATATCAACACCAACCAAGATGCGTACAAGCCAATTTTGTCAAACCCCCTTCTCTGTTTTGAGAAAAACCAATAAAACCAGTAGTAAAATGGCTCTAATTTCTTCAATCCTTGTCCAAATTGAGAGACCAGGCATTCATTAGCTTAGAAATGATGTCCACTAACTCCATGTAAAAGGAATTAGATCAATTGTTTAATATGAGAGAGTAATTAGTCGATTAATCACACTCTATTTCACTAAACACAATAGACAGCCTATTTAATCAGCTCATTTCCAGCTCCATAAGGCATAATTGCTCCAACAAATCATGTAGCCTCCTTCTCAGGTGTATGTATCAACCAATTGCTAAGGAAATTTTGGGATTTATCAAGCACAAGAGTTGAATTAGGGCCTCCACTTAGCAAATGTATAAAAAAATGCTCTGTTTCTGCATACCAGGTTGCGCCGCTTGCTGTAGAGGGAATTTCAGTTGATTAGAATGATAATTGATGTTGTATTTAGATGCCCAACACTCCTAGGCATGTGTACATCCCATCAATGGATTGATTTTTGCCAAAAACTTGCTCTAATTTCATCAAAAGTTGACCTCTTTTTCTCTGTTTTTGTGAGAGCTTCAAAACCAGTGATTTTCAATCACTCAAATGCATCAAATTTGCTCCAAAAATCAGTTGTAGGGCTTGTACATGAGTTGCCAATACATTCATCCTTGTCACATACATGTTTCTTTGCCAGATTTGCATCTATTTCACCATACATCATTGCTTCCAAGCTCCAATGGAAAACTTCCAAAAAACCAGAATTTTCCTTTGCTTTGGGCAACCCTAATTTGCTTTGTTTCTGCTTGAATCAACTGCAATCTGCTCAAGGGTGTTTAGTAGACCTTACCCATTAGGCCAAGCTCTCAGATCTGATAGAAATCGGTGTGCTCCAACATTCACAGCATCAATGGCAAGCTTCACAGCTTTTCTTCATAGCTTCTTCTCCCTCTTCTCTCACTCACTCATAAACCCTAATAGAGAGCACCAGGCTCTGATACCATGATGAAAAACAGGTAGAGGGAGAGGAGACACACACACAGGAGCAAACCCTAATGTATATTGCAAGCCCTAACCATAGAGGGAAGCCATCTCCCTTCTCACACAATGCATAAAGCCATAATCCATAATACAGTTGTGTCCACACGCTACTAACCCTAGCTAATGTCCACACACTATGACCAGCTGGACGCGGTCATTTATGTCTCACACATGCTACTACCTAACATGCCAGCACATAGCATAGCTGGCACACACTGACATCGAGCTTGAATCTCAACCGAAAGGAATCATCCCAATGCTCTGATGATAAGAAGCATTGTAAGCGAATTCGACCAAATGCAGATGACTTAACCACTTCTTGGGTGTTCTGCCGCGCAGCATGACCGAAGGATATCTTCAATTACTTGATTCACCCTTTTCGTCTGGCCCCATCGGTTTCAGGGTGATGTGAATTTGTGGGATCTCTGCACTTACTATCCTCCTGGGTAAACCATGAAATCTGAAGATCTCCTTAAGGAAAACTCTGGCAACATCCACTACAGAGTATGTTTCTTTCAGTGGAATCAGATGGGCAACTTTGGTTAGCCTGTCAACTACCACAAAAATGGAGTTGTAACCTAATTGCACTGAAGGTAATCCAGTGATGACAAAGTCCATACTGATGCATTCGCACTTCATCTGTGGAATGTCTAGAGGCTGCAGTTTTCCTGGCATCTTGACTCTCTCTACCTTGACTCTTTGGCACTCAAGCATTTTCGCACATGATCAAGTACATCATTTTTGAGTCCTGGCCAGAAGAAGCTTTTCTTCATAGACATATAGGTTTTTATAAACCCTGGATGTCCAACTATCAGGCTATCATGGGCTTCTCTCAAAATTCTTCCCTTTATTCCCTCATAATTGGGGATACATAGCCGATTATTATAATACATGCATCCTTCATCCAGTTTGTACCCAAGAACTCGACTCATTTCCTGAGGAGTCTTGCTTTCCTGCAACACAGAAGGGTAGCAATAGGGGCAAAGAATTTGTCCTGCATGATTTTCTCCTTTGCTTCATTGATCAATGGATTTGACACCACTGTAATTGCAAGCAAGGAGGCTTTTTTGCTGAGCACATATGCAACCACATTTTCTTTGAAGATCCAGTTCAAACTTTGATGATCTGTCTCATCAAGGTGAACCTTTGTCCCAAAAGATAATGTCTCCACAACTTCAAAGCATACACTACTGAGAGTAACTCCAACTCATGGATGGCATAATTCCTCTCATATAATCTGATTTTTCTAGATTCATAGGCCACTGCATGACCTTCTTGCATTAGAGCACTACCTAAGGCAAATCCACTGGCATCAGTTAACTACCTCAAAGGGTTTGGTAAAATCTGGCAATTTAAGAATAGGGTTGGTTACTAAGGCTGTCTTTAGCTTGTCAAAAAGCACTCTGACACATTGCAGTCCACTAAAAAAGTGTATGTTTCTTGAGAAGGTTATTCAAAGGGGATGCTATCTAAGCATACCTAGGTATAAAGATCCTATACCATCCAATTAACCATAGGAATCCTCTGACTTCCTTTATTGACTTGGGTTCAGGCCATTCAACTACTGCTTGGATCTTTGCGGGGTCAGGAGAAATCCCATCCTTTGACACTATGAATCCCAAGTATTCAACCTGGTCAACAGAGAAGGAACACTTGCTCTTTTTTGCAAACAGTTGGTGTTTCCTTAGGATTTCCAGGACTTTGCGCACATGATCTTCATGGTCTGCAGCATTCTTTGAGTATACTAAGTTATCGTCAAGAAGACAAGAACAAAATCATCCAAGTATTCTCTGAGAATATCTTGCATAAGACGATTGAATGTCGTCGGGGCATTAGTCAATCCAAATGGCATGACTGTGAACTCATAATGCCCATAGCGAGTATTGAATGCTGTCTTTGGGATGTCTTGCTCCTTGATTCTGATCTAGTAGTAACCGGATTTGAGATCTATCTTTGTGAACATTTGGGTCCCACTTAACCGATCCATAAGTTCATCAATCCTAGGAATAGGATAGTTATTCTTAATTGTTAATTGATTCAATCCAACATTCCATCTTTCTTGTTTTGAAAGAGAACGGGTGCACCCCAAGGTGAGACACTAGGTCTGATGAATCCCTGCTCTAATAGTTATCTTAACTGTTCCTTAAGTTCTATGGCTTTAGGGACTAGCATTTTGTATGCACGCTGGGCTACTGGCTGAGCTCCAGGGGTTAATTCGATCTCATGATCTACTTCATGAGATGGAGGCATTTCAGTCAGCTCTTCAGGAAACACATTTGCATACTCACTTAACCACTCTAGTTCTTTAGCCTTGCATTTTATGTCTACTGTGGATTCATCACAGTCAATAAGAGGCACAATGATAGGAAAATTACAGATGCTCTTGGCATTCATCCACGCAATATGAAGAATCATAGAGTGGACATCCATGACTTGGCATTGCAATGGGCGTGTTCCCTTTTTGCATAGTACAATCCCAAGGATTGTTGTCCATTTACTTCATTCTACTATACATTTTGAAATTTTCTCTACCTTATGTATGGCTGATGAACATGCTATGTACAGTTCTATGTTGTGTATCTAGACTTTACCATATGGTGTCGATTTTATGCAGAAGGAGTTTTTTGGGCAGTTCAAGGAGGAGCATCCTAAATGTGAAATTGAGCTTTGTGCTTTTCAAAAGTTGAAGCCATTCTTTGTGCAGTTCAAGGAGTTTTTTGGGCAGTTCAAGGAGGAGCATCCTAAATGTGAAATTGAGCTTTGTGCTTTTCAAAAGTTGAAGCCATTCTTTGTGAGAAAGCTTAAGGAGAGAAATACATGTTGTTGTGTCTATCATGTAAGCATTGATTTGTTGTTGGCTGGCATAAATCAGATGTGATGTGATAATCTAACTTTGCATATGAAGGATTGCAATTGTGCATGCAAGGTTTGTCAACCCAATCAAGAAACATATTGTGCTACAAAGAGCAGTACGTTTAAATCAATGAAAGAGTTATGGACCTATGCACTATGTCCAAAGGAAGGTGAATGTCAATGGTACCGATTGTCATGCTTGTTGGGTAAGTGCAAACAATGTGGTCGTTGTCCTCCTAAGTGAGCAATCAGATTCCAATACTTGTCAAGTGGAGGACTTATGAGTATGTTGCCCTTTCATTGAAGAAGAAAGGAGGTGATAATAAGAGAATCAACATGGTGTACAAAAAAACAAGTCCGTCCGCACTACTACAACAGTTTCAACATCATCTGAAGATATTTATTGCACACAACTTTAGAGCTCAATGGCAGCACAACTAGTACAAAGAATGCGTGGCAAACATCCCAAATGACGTAGTGGTCTCGGTCGTGGATTTTGTCAAGAATTACAATTTCAAGGTCCATAATGAAATTCAAACCATACATTGGCATAGCGAGCAATGTACAATATTTGTCCACATTTGGTTTTGGCACGAAGGAGGTGAAACAAAACAGCAACCAGTCTTCTACATATCTGATGAAAAGAAACATGATACTCTGTTTGCGCAACATTTCTTTCTCCTACATCATAGATGGATTGAAGAGATGGGATTGAATGTCAAGCGTCACTGGGTTTGGTTCGATGGTGCTACGTCCCAATTCAAAGCTACATGATCTTTCTACTTTGTGGCCAGGTTTGTCAAATTCTTGCTAACCATAATAATAGACGAGGTTGTTGCATTCAAGGTATTGGGTGAAGTTACTGTGTAAGATTGCTGCATATAAACTATATCCATAGTACTCACTCAGTACTTACTCATACAGTACTTATTCATTACTCCTACAGTTCTCACATAGTACTTACTCTTACAATACTTATTAAGTACTCTCACAACACTTACTCTTATAGTACTGCTACACTTATCCTATAGTTCTCTTACAGTACTGAATAATCATTCAATACTCCTACAGTACCCACACAATTCTCCTATAGTAATCATATAGTACTTTAATGGTGCTCCAAATAAACTGTATCCATAGGTGCACAATACCCATAGAGTATTTAGTTATACAATACATTCAGTACTCTTATAGTACTCATACACTTATCCTAAATTGTATCCATAGTTCCATAGTACTCATATAGTACTCCTATAGTACTCATATAGTACTCCTATAGTACTCATATAGTACTCCTATAGTACTCATATAGTTCTCCTATAGTACTCATATAGTACTGTAGGAGTACTCATACAGTACTCCTATAGTACTCATATAGTTCTCCTATAGTACTCATATAGTTCTCCTATAGTACTCATATAGTACTGTAATGGTGCTCCATGTATGCTGTATCCATAGGTGCATTGTACCCATAGAGTACCCTTATAGTACTCATGCACTTATCCTAGAGAACTCCTATAGTACTTATATAGTTTTCTTACAGTACTGATGAATAATCATTTAGTACTCCCCCCATAGTATGCACACAGTTCTCCTATAGTATGCACACAGTTCTCCTATAGTACTCATATAGTACTATAATGGTGCTCCATGTATACTATATCCATAGGTGCATAGTACCCATAGATTACTTCGTCATATAATACATTCAGTACTCTTATGGTACTCATGCACTTATCCTAGAGAACTCCTATAACACTCATATAGTTTGCTTACAATACTCAATAATCATTTAGTACTCCTACGGTACTCACACAATTCTCCTACATTACTCATATAATACTGTAATGGTGCTCCATGTATACTATATCCATAGGTGCATAGCACCCATAGAGTACTTAGTCATACAATACATTCAGTACTCGTACACTTATCCTAGAGTACTCCTATAGTACTCATACAGTTTTCTCACAATACACACAGTTTTCCTACAGTACTCATATAGTACTGTAATGGTAGTACTCATATAGTAAAACACTGCTCTTTTATGGTCTGATGTTATACCATAGTGTTCTCTGTTAGCTGCAAAACCCTAAACCCAAAAGTAGTATTTCATATCTAATGATGTAGGTACTTTTCATTGACTAAGATCTGCATGATCTGGAACTTCTTTGCATCCGAACATTGTAAAGCAAATATGATGGTGCGGGGGCCATGATTAAGAGAGCCCTCACTCACTGCAGAGCAGCTCAAAATCAATGGAGAAAAGTTGTAGAACGCCAATGATGTTGTTGTTTGGTTAAGTGCAACCATGATAGATGTCAAGCAGGGATCTGGGAGGTTTGTGGAGGTGAAGAAAGACGGAAGATGTAAATCGGAAAGATCTATGGGATTGCAACACAATGAAGGGCACATGAAGCCACCAAGTAGTGTATGGTTTTAGCAGAAAGGATCCTACTCAACTTCTAATGAGGAACCTTTCGTGCTTTTGCAAGTATTGCATGGATGAGTTGTGGGATTCATGTGTGAACCTGAAGCATAGTTTTCCTTGGAAGCTTGTGAAGCTAAAGCCAAGTGTTGCGGGCAGGCCAAGATAAGACCCAGATATTCTGGAAGAAATACAATTTGAATAAGACTCAATAAACTTGGCCGACCTAATAGATGTTGGAGAACTTTTCGGTGAGAGCCGAAGAGGGAAACTCCAAAGGTGTTGATTACTATGTGGTCTCATGTGATAAGGCTAAGCACATTGTTGAGAAGGACATGACTGATGGATGGGGGAATGTATTTACAAAAGGAGATAAAGTCGTTCGTGGCATATACTACCAGAAGGTTCCAAGTGCAGGAACTAGTTATGTGTTGCTTAAGGATGCAGCACCAAAGGCATACGTTCAATTAGACACAATCATTGCCATTAAGCTCCCCATGCCGTTGCAAGGTGAAAGGATGCCAAACAGTGTATCATGTGCCACCAGAGGTGCATGCAAAAATATTTGATAACTTAAACATGTAATTATGTTTGATTATGTATTTGATATTTGATTATGTGTGATTATGTTCTCAGTATGGTATGAAGCTGTTTGCAAATGCCCTAAACTGGTTGACCATAGTACTCACAGTATTGTGAGTACTACAAATGCCCTAAACTGGTTGACCATGGTACTCACCACACAGTACTCACAGTACCCATACTCACAGTACCTCAAGTACTTTTAATGGTCTTATTATTTAATTACATGGTGTGACGAGTCGAGGAAATTTAGTTTTGAATTTGTTTTAGATTAATAACCTTTGGCAGTTACTTATCATTGTATGCACTCTATACATGGGCTTGAAATTCCCCCTTTAACCTCTCAGTACAATGTAACCTCTTTATAAAAAAAACTAAAGTGTAACCTCAGTATACCTATTTATAAAAATACTACAATGCCTAAAAGTAGGCATGCTATAATTAGGTAGTTGAGTGATGTTCTAGCTCTGCCTCTCTCTCACCACCGAGATATCTCTCAACACTCTCTCACTCGCCAACATCTCTCTCTCTCTCTCTCTCTCTCTCTCTCTCTCTCTCTCTCTCTCTCTCTCTCTCTCTCTCTCTCTACTTATCTCTGACTATGAATCTCAAAAATGGTTGCGCACCCTCTCTGTCTCTCTCCCTCACTCTGAATCTTTGAAATGGTTGCGTGCCCTCTCTGTCTCTCTTTCTCACTCTGAATCTTTGAATTGGTTGTGCGCCCTCTCTCTCTCTCTCTCTCTCTCTCTCTCTCTCTCTCTCTCTCTCTCTCTCAATCTCTGAATTGGTTGTGCGGCCTCTCTCTCCTACCTGATGGTTTTTACCAAGGTTTGTGATAGTTTGCACAATCTGTGCAGCTGTGGAATGCACTTTACTGAGATAGATAGGCCTTGTGTGAGGAAGATATAAAGGAAGACTCAGATGAGAAGATTTAGGAAGAGGAATAAGAAGAGCACGAGAATGTAGAAGAAGAAGAGCACAAGCCTACTGAAGAGGAACCATATGGCTACTAGTTTTCAGATGAGGATGCAAATGATGAGGAGGATGAGGATGCAGATGATGAGGAGGATGAGGATGAAGATGAAGAAGTAGCCAAAGGAAGGAAGGACTCCAAGAAGTCTAAAAAGTAGGCTAGAAGAAAATTAGGTTAGAAGAAAAATGAAACCAAAATTATACTCTTGCCTATGCCTAGCTATAATGTAATAGTCGTTTTGGGACTCTTGGCTATAATGTAATAGTCAATTAGTGCAAGACAATGTTTTTCATTAGCAAACTATATGCAAATTTTTCTTGATACAAACTGTCTTGATGCAAATTTTTCTTGATGCAAACTGTCTTGTATGCAAATTTTTCTTGATGCAAATTGTATTTATGTGTTTTGGGAGTACTCACACAGTACTCCCAGTCAGTACTCGTCACATTACTTCTCACAATACTCACACAGTGCTGTGCACAAAACTCACACAGTGAGTACTGTGCACAGTACTCACTGTGCACAAAACACACAGTGAGTACTGCACAGTACTCACATCGTACTGTGTACAATACTCACATTACACATTAATCCATTTCCTTCACAGACCTTGCCTTGCTTGCAATCCCCCCAGTTCTAAATACTCACACATTAGTGAAAATTTATGAGCATTTTACTACAAGACTATAAAACTGCCAAAATTTGCCTAAAAGTTAGCAACTTTGGGAGAAATTCTGATCATCAATGAAGTAAAGGATTAAGAAATTAGTTACATGAGTGGAAAGAGCATATAAAGAGCTTCTTAGACATATAATCAATTTTAGAAACCAATACCTGAGTGATGAGTAATTACCGGTTGAAATTTGGGTATTAGACCACAAAAACTGCACTTCCCTCTCTTTGCATGAAACCTCAATTTTCATATAGCCTCTTGCCTTTCATCTCCTTCATGATTCAAGCTAGAGGGTAAGGGATAACATTGCTCAGCGAAAAATCGTAAAGATTTACCTATGGTCCCCAAAGTCTTTCTACATGCTCATTACTGCTAAAACCATTCGTACCTCCCGGCTATAAGGCAAGGGCTACCTTGAGAAGTCACAGGCCCACCAAGAAAATAACTCCTTATCCCACTTATCATGAATCATCAAAGAGGTCCAAAATTGGGTTAAGCATGAGGAGCTAATGCTAAATGAGACATTGACATGTAAAGAGAGTGTTTGAATAAGGGTTTGAAGATAAGAGAATGGCAATGACACAAAATGCTCAATTGAGGAGGCTTCATTCATTAATTTGAAAGGGAGAGGAGGGCTCTTTTTATAGGTGGAGAATCACCCTCTCTTCCATTGTTACAAATTACAACATAAAAATCTTCAACCCTTCAGTGACATAAAGGTAGATGTCACCATCAATTGTCCTCTTAGGCTAAGTCTTCTATTGATTATTAAATTGAAGAATTTTTTACTTTGAAAGTGTGATAAGATAATAGCCAAGTCTAAGTGGCATGTAGGTGGAGATCCCACTTACACATGGCAGAATTCTCCTCTTCCATGTAGACATTCTAGAAGAATGTAGGCATTCTCCTCGTCCATGTAGGCATTCTAGAAGAATCTTTCCCAATTATGCACCTACACATACTCCTCCACATGCCTTCCACACTCCCCAACTTGTAGCCTTATGGTGAATACTATATTAATAATACAATTAAAATACATGTGAGCATGATGGCCCACTTTTATTTTCCATATAACTAGCCTATCTACCATACCAAAGTATTTATCAAGCATACTTGTGGCATTTACAATGTGTGCACCCTAAATCAAGTAAAACCATTATATTTGAAGATAGAATGCTCTTATCAGGGTAGCCGCCAAGCCGCCACATAACCACGCCGTTATTCCATTATGGGCGCTGCAATCTTCTTGGACAAGCTTCCACCTTATAACCATTGAGAAACCATCAGAATATATACAAAATTGAAAATGAAAGATATCAATTTTTCATGTCACATCTTTTCCCCCCCAGCAGATCCTCCATGCTTGTCTTGGGGGTCTGCTTGGCCATGGTGCTCGAGGGTAAAATATCTTTAGCCCGGTACTCATTGGCACGTCCGGGAAACTTCTTGCCACTTGCATCCTCTAGAAGGATAGGTGTTATTTTTGAACTTTTGCTTTATCCTGTGAAGGGGCCTTCCCAGCATCAAAGAAGCTTCTTATCTAGCTGTTTCTCCACGCGGCCATCATACCTCATGAGACTAAGCTTCCTTGCTTGAGTTCTGGCTTCTTCTTCTTCTTCGTGAGAGTGTCATGTCTTGCCTTGCGCCGTTGTTGTGTAGCCTCCAAATTTTGAAGTGCCTGAAGTCGCCTCTCATCCAAGGTCTCTCGAGTTGTACTAGGACTTGGGCATGTGTTTCTTCTTCATTATTCAAGCGTGCAAAAGATGTGTGAAGGCTTGTGATTTCCAATTCTACTGGCAAAATAGCCTCAATTCCATAAACTAGCTAAAAAGGTGTGAAACCAAGAGAGAGTTTGTGAGTTGTCCTATAGGCCCATATGACCTTTGGCAAATGCACATCCCACTTTCTCTTCATAGTATCCACTAGCTTAGACAAAGATCCACAAAGCAGTCCATTAGTTTTTTCTACTAAACCATTACATTGGGGATAATAGGGAGTTGACATAGCATGCTTTATTTTTAATTTTTGCACTAAAGCTTCAATCAAGTCATTCCTGAAAGACCCCCCCCCCCCATCCGTAAGGATTTCTAATGGACACCCAAATCAGGCACATATGTATTTCCTGAGAAAGGATGCCACAGCCCCACTGCTTTATTATTGACCATGGTCTTTGCTTCTACCCACCTTGTTGCATAATCTATGGCCACCAATATGTAATACTTCCCATGTGAGGAACGAGGAAGTGGGCCCACAAAATCTAATCCTCACCTTTCAAATGGACCATATGCTGGGATAGGGTTTAAGGGTTTGGGAACCAATTGCTTATGCCCATATGCCTGGCATACTTCACAGCTTTTGCACCACTCATAGACATCGCTGAGTCGAGGCCAATAATAACCTGTGTTAAGGATCCTCCGAGAGTTGTGCTGGGCTGAGGTAAAGTGACCTGAACATTAATGAAAAAATTCCATAATCCTTTTAGATTCTTCCAGGCACTATCCTCCTAAGAATCTTATCCTTACCTTGCTTGTAAAGAACATCCCTCCCTAGAATTATGTAAGAATGAGCTTTCGTTGTAAGCCTTTGCTTCTATTGAGGATTTAATCCGAGAGGGAAGTATCCTGTATCTAAATAGTGTTGAACATCTTGGAGCTCATGCCAACCTGTATCCACCATTAATGCAAGAATAGCTACTTTGAAAGAAGCCAAAGTTTTAGTAGCCAATTCATCAGCCTTTTGATTATCCTTCTTGTTAACATACACAAATTTACAAAACTCAAAAGCTTCTTTTAACTCCATTGCCCTTTTATACAATTCTTGGAGATTAGAACTCCTTGCCTTGTATTCTCCTTTCATTTGTCGGATGACCAATTGCGAATCCCCTTTAACCTCTACCTCTTTAATTCCATCTTTTATGCAATCTTCTAATCCCCAAATTAATGCATTGTACTCAGCCACATTATTTGATATAGTCTTTGGAAATTCCCTACCCGTGGCCCATACCTCTTTTCCTTCTGGATTAAATAAAACTATCCCCCCAGCCCCACATTGCTTGGAAGGGCTAAAGGCTCCATCAAAATGCATAGTGAAAGCAGTTGGTGGTGTCTCCAAATCTTCATATACTTCTTCCTTTGTTCCTGTTCCTTCTTCCTTGTAAGCAAATCTGCAAAAGAGACCCTAGTGGTGTTTCTATGATAAAAGTGAAAGAGAATTCTTGAAGCTCACAAATCCACTTTGCAAACTTCCCTCCGACAAGATGGGGTTTGCGGACAAAGAATTGTAAAAAAGGTTGAGATGTGAGGAAGAAAAAAGGGCAAGGTAACAAGTATGACGTGAACTTCTTTACTGCAAAAACAAGAGACAAACCACCTTTCTCCATTTCACCATACCTCTCCTCAGCATCAGTGAGTTGTCGGCTTGCGTAATACACTGGTTGCATATGCCCTTTCTCTCCCTTTTGCAAGAGTATAGCACCCACTGAATGTGATGAGACACTTGGGTTCACATAAAAATCCTCCCCCCACCTAGGAGGCTGCACAAAATTGGACTTTGACTCATGCATTCCTTGAGCAAACAAAAAGATTGAATTTGATCGGCCCCCATTGGAAAGAAACATTCTTCTTTGTCAACAGATTTATAGGATACATCTTCTCAGAGAACATGTCAACAAAGCGTTGATAATACTTTGTTTTACCCAAAATCCTCCTTCATGCCGTTTTCTCCCTAAGATAGAGGTCATAACTAAGAGATCCTTGTCCAAGAGGAAAGTCAGATTGTCTAATTTTTCTCCTAGACGACTTCTTCTTCTTCTTCTTATTTTTCTCCTCTTCTTCAGATTTATCTTCTTGTTCTTCTTCTTCTTGGCTCCTAGTTTTACGACCCCTTTTTGCCATTAATGGCAACCTCTATTTCTTCTGAGCATGTTTCTTCTAAAAGTGCTAAACTTTTATCCTCTCTTTTTCTCAATTTTGGACACTCAGTGCGATAGTGCCCCTTCTCTTGACATTCATAGCATGTGACACTACTTCTATCCCTAGGTTTGTCCTCAACTCGTGGAACCCTAGGTGGCCTTGCATTGACTAAGTGTAACTTCAAATCAGCAAATTCTGCCATAAGTTGTGTAATGTTATGATCGAAGGATGGAGCTTGTACCTGAGATGTTGAGGCTATCTCTACTCGTGGTGGGGTCGGAACACTCAAAGAAGATTGGAATGTGGATTCAATATGAAGAGTGGCCTCCTTCTTCAAAGCAATACGAAGAGCCTCTTTAAAATTAGTGGGATCTTTGCTAAGAACTTTTCCATGCAAGCGAGAATTCAAAGCCATGATAAACTTGCTCATCTTAAAAGGTGCTCCATTGCTAAAGAACTCTTTGAATCTCCCATAGAAGGTGAAAAAGAAGAAGCAACAACATGTAAAGAAGCTTGTTGGTATTTGATGAACAAGGCTTCATACCTTACTGACTTTCCTTCCTTTTGAAAAATCTGATCCAATTGCAATAGTAAAGCATTTGGTGACTCCATTGTCCCAAATCTCTCCTTCATTGCTTTGGTCAACCTTTCCCAATCATTCTTGGACTCCTCTGGCAAAGCCTCATGCTAAGTATTTCTGTCCTCTCCTTCATAGAGACCAACCCGCCGTCAAGTGGCATGCTCGGTTAAACTCTCGGAGATAACTCCTCGGGTCTTCTCTTTTCAATCCTTGGAACACCGAAATGTTGAACATCTTGCACCAAAAGATGAGTAGCAACAAGAAAAATTTACTTATTTCAAAATAACTTTTCTTTAATCATGCAGGACCTTGAGGTTAAAATAGAATAATTCTAAGTAAAACCTGCCCCTCATCTCCACCAAAAGATGTGACACAAAGTTGGGGTTTTGACTTCGGTCACTTCTTAGAATCAAAACACACTTGTATGAAACCTCACAGCCTCCTCACCTCCCTTTCTCTCCCTAGGTTAAGATAAAGATAAACACATCAAATATTCATGGAAGGAAAGATGAAAGGCTCAGGAGAAGCAAGAATTTCTGCCAGTCTTGCAGCTCCAAAGAAGAGGGCAATTCTTTGTTGGAAGAAAATCTTCCGACTCAGGATTATGTGAACGGAAACATACGAGGAATGTTGGTAAAGGTTCATCCATTCAAATTGGGCCATTTAGACAGAACATCTTAAAGTAAAAGAATATAGCAATCACTTACAAGAGGATGAGATACATGGGATTTGCTTTTTGATAAGAGATTAAGAGGAATTAATCATTATTAAGAAGAAATAATGACCAAAAGTCTATAAAAATAGAGATACACAGAGAATTGCAGTTTTAAATCCATATAGATTGTACAAAAGAGGATTACATAGGGTAGATGTCACCATCAATTGGCCTCTTAGGCTAAGGGTTTGAAGATAAGAGAATGCAATGACACAAAATGCTCAATTGAGGAGGCTTTATTCATTGATTTGAAAGGGAGAGGAGGGCTCCTTTTATAGGTGGAGAATCACCCTCTCTTCCATTGTTACAAATTACAACATAAAAATCTTCAACCCTTCAGTGACATAAGGGTAGATGTCACCATCAATTGGCCTCTTAGGCTAAGTCTTCTATTGATTATTAAATTGAAGACTTTTTTACTTTGAAAGTGTGATGAGATAATAGCCAAGTCTAAGTGGCATGTAGGTGGAGATCCCACTTACACATGGTAGAATTCTCCTCTTCCATGTAGGCATTCTAGAAGAATCTTTCCCAATTATGCACCTACACACACTCCTCCACATGCCTTCCACACTCCCCAACTTGTAGCCTTATGGTGAATACTATATTAATAATACAATTAAAATCCATGTGAGTATGAAGGCCTACTTTTATTTTCCACATCACTGGCCTATCTACCATACCAAAGTATTTATCAAGCATACTTGTGGCATTTACAATGTGTGCACCCTAAATCAAGTAAAACCATTATATTTGAAGATAGAATGCTGTTATCAGGGTAGCTACCAAGCCGCCGCATCACCACGTCGTTATTCCATTGTGGGTGCCGCAATCTTCTTGGACAAGCTTCCACCTTATTACCATCATTGAGAAACCATCAAAATATGTACAAAATTGAAAATGAAAGATATCAATTTTTCATGTCATATCTTTCCCTCCCCAGTAGATCCTCCATGCTTGTCTTGGGGGTCTGCTGGCCATGGTGCTCGAGGGTAAAATATCTTTAGCCAGTACTCATTGGCACGTGTCCAAAAAACTCCTGGCCGTTTGCATCCTCTAGAATATAGGTGTTATTTTTAAACTTTTGCTTTATCATCCTGAAGGGGCCTTTCCAGAGTCAAAGAAGCTTCTTATCTAGCCATTTCTCCACACGGCCATCATACCTCACTAAGCTTTCTTACTTGAGTTATGGCTTCTTCTTCTTCTTCTTCATGAGAGTGTCATGTCTTGCCTTCTTGCACCGTTATTGTGCAGCCTCCAAATTTTGAAGTGCTTGAAGTCGCCTCTCATCGAAGGTCTCCAGTTGTACTAGGAGTTGGGCATGTGCTTCTTCTTCATTATTCAAGCGTGCAAAATATGTGTGAAGACTTGTGATTTCCAATTCTATTGGCAAAATAGCCTCCATTCCATAAACTAACTGAAAAGGTGTGAAACCAAGAGAGAGTTTGTAAATTTTCCCATAGGCCCATAGGACCTCTGGCAAAATGCACACCCCACTTTCTCTTCATAGTATCCACTAGCTTAGACAAAAATCCACAAAGCAGTCCATTAGTTTTTTCTACTTGTAAGATTCCTCCCCAGGCCCTCAAGATGTCCTATATCTTTTCCTTATTATGAATCCCCTCTTCAGAATAATAAAAGATCTTAATTCTATCTATTTTGGCTTCTTAGAGAGAGAAAATATTCTAGAGAGAGGTTATTCAATTTTTAGATATTTTTGGATGAAAAAATATCTCTTCTTATTAGAATAAAATTTCCCAAAACAGAAGTTCAAAAAGAATTTCAGAAAGGTGCTTTAGAAATAAATTATAATCTGTTCAAAAGGCCTTAGCCGCCTAAGGGTCCAGATTTTCTGAAAGTTTTAGATTAAGGTTCCTATGGACCAATAAGATTAATCCAAATGTAGGGAGGAGATAAATTAAAAAATAAAAGAAAACCTCCCAAAATTGAGTTAATGTTCACATAAGATGAAGAGTGGACTAAAGACCAAGGAAAATAGTTAAAAATTTGATTTTTGACACCTCAGGATAGGGATTCTCCCTCATGAAGTAGGTTCCTTTTTCTCATCATTGCTTTTCAATTTTAAATCATTAAAATTAGATATTTCATCTCTCCTCTCCTAATTCAAAATTGGATCCAAAAAGTGAACTAAACTGACCAAAAAATGGTCAAAAATTGACCAAACTGATATGGAAAATTCTAGAATCAGTTTGCTTGGTTAGAGGCTCATTTTTTCCTATAAATAGAAGCCTCCTCCTTTGTAGAAGCTTAATAATGTTTTATGCGTTGTTACCCTACTCCTCCCAGAGCCAAAAACATTGAATTCTTTGATAATTCACTTGTTTTTGACTAACTCCTCCACGAAGAATTTGTGGCCACTCTTGATCCAAGAAAGAGTAGAACCCTCAATCCTTCAAGCCAAAGAAAAGCTCACAAAACTCCATGTAAGTTAGAAATTCTACTTTTTTTAAATTCTATTCTATGGTTTTCTGATTTCTTATTTTTTTTAATGTGAAATTGGATGTTATGCCTTGATGGAAAGGCTTCCCCCTTCTCTTCATTAAGAATTTCAGCCTTTCTTTATCCTAAAATGAGAAACAAACAAAATAAGTTAGACTTTTCCTATTGATTGCTCTTTAGAAGTAAAAATTGATTAGATTAGATTGTTTTAAATTATCTTGGGATAAATTCTAAGTAGATTTAGAATGTAAAAATTTGAGAAATGGTCAGCCATACAAAGGAGGTTATGGCAAAATTTTCTTAAATTTTATGGAAATAAGTTTTATCTTTATGTTATTCAAAAAGAGTAATCTCCTCCGTTTGTGTATTCTAAAAGTGTTATTTTCATTCTATGCATAGAAAGATGCATATTGGAAATAGTTTTATTATAAAAGCGTTATTTTCATTAGAATTAATTTCAATGCATAGAAAGATGCATATTGAAAATATTTTTATTATAAAAGCGTTATTTTCATTAGAATTAATTTCTATGCATAGAAAGATGCATACTGGAAATATTTTTATTATAAAAGCGTTATTTTCATTAGAATTAATTTTTATGCATAGAAAGATGCATATTGGAAATATTTTTAGTATAAAAGCCTTATTTTCATTAGAATTAATTTCAATGCATAGAAAGATGCACATTGGAAATATTTTTAGTATAAAAGCGTTATTTTCATTAGAATTAATTTCTATGCATAGAAAGATGCATATTGGAAATATTTTTATTATAAAAGCGTTATTTTCAGTAGAATTGATTTCTATACGTAGAAAGATGCATATTGAAAATATTTTTTTATAAAAGTGTTACTTTCACCAATATTGATTTTTATGCATAAAGTGATGCATAAAAGACTTTTTTTATTATAAAAGTGTTACTAATTTTTATGCATAAAGTGATGCATAAAAGAATTTTTTTATTATAAAAGTGTTACTCTCACCAATATTGATTTTTATGCATAAAGTGATGCATAAAAGAAATTTTTTTTAATAAAAGTGTTACTTTCATCAAAATTAATTTTTATGCATAATATGATGCATAAAAGAATTTTTTTTATTTTAAAAGTGTTACTTTCATCAAAGTTAATTTTTATGCATAAAAGAATTTTTTATTATTATAAAAGTGTTACTTTCACCAATATTGATTTTATGCATAAAGTGATGCATAAAAGATTTTTTTAATTATAAAAGTGTTACTTTCATCAAAATTAAATTTATCCATAAATTGATGCATAAATATTTTTTATATCAAAATTGGAGTTCTCTTTAATTCTATGTTTAATTTCCATGAATAATTGATAAATGAATAAGTAAATACTCTGTGAGAGAGAAAAATTCTATCGTTTCATATTCACTCGGATGGTAATGAGAAAACTCAAAAAAAAAACTACCAAAGTCAAAATTTCAGATAAATGATTAATTTATTCTTCATAGGAATTCATGATTAGTTTAGAAATCAGTTAATGAATGAAATTCAGAAAAATAGTAATTGAAATATCACCCCTTTTGAGAAAGATAGTTCAGGAAGGACCTTACCAGACTCAAATCCTGAATCAAACTATGACCAAGACCAAACTCCTTCGTCAGTTTCAAAGGAAAGATGATGTGACCAGTTCAAGAAAAATACACTCAAATCACCCACCAAATCTGAAACTAAAATGAGACCCTTTGATTTTGATCTAAGGATCAAGGTTACAGAATTCGAGGCAATCTAGAAGTCTTGGATACGGATCTAAGATATACTCATTGTATTCAAAAGAAAATCAAAATTAAAAACTTGCATAGAAACCCTGTTTTCTTAAAGGACTGTCTTATGCCATAATGCTAGAGGGAGCATTTGGTATATGTGTTTTTCTAAGGGAAGTTCGGTTGCAACATCTGGCAGGGAGTGTTCAAAGGACGGCTCACACGGTAAAAACCTACCCAGGTCTTAACCAGCCTCGGTATGGTGAAAAATGGTGTGCTTCCGGTACGATGGGCAAGGGCCGACGAAGCGATCCCTGAGTGAAGTGCCAAGACACCTAAGGAGGATCTTGGAGGGTTCTGACCAGGCGATGCACGGGCTTGCGGTGCTTAGGACACCCATGCGTATGTCGCGGAAGATATATATGTATGATGACGAAAAAAATTCAATGTAATCTGTTATTGGATCTCGTTGGCTGACCAGCTGGTCTTGACGGAGAGTCTAAAGTGGTACCTGTTTTTGAGAAACAAGGAACTGGATGGAAATTTTGAGTTATGATATCTGTAATCAATAACTGTTTGTTCAATGGATCATTTTATAAGTTCAAGTTTTAAAGAGGAGTGTGTGCATATCTGTTTTCTAAAGCTAAAGTTAAGAAAGGCATTCAATTATGGGTGGGTGAGTAATTGTTTAGTTCTATCGATTCCAGTGGTAGGGTGGTGGCTAACCCATAACCCATGGGCCGGATGGGGTTAGGCTAGAGTCAGTAGAGTTTTAATATGAAATTGAACAATAGGAATACGCTTAGAACTCGAATAGTTAAATAATAACCTGAAGACTTCTCAAATGAATAGATCAATGGCTGTGCCTGATTCAATTAGAAAAAAAGCGTTGATTTCTTCAAGTTAAGTCTGTAATAGATTTTCTTCTATCTGTAACAGACTTAACTTGATTTCTTCAAGTTAAGTCTGTAATAGTTTTTCTTCTATCTGGTTTAATCAGATGAAGGTTAGTTTAGTCTCTTGACCCCATTAGAAAATTTGTCAAGAAATTCAAAAAGTTGGAATCGTCCCCGTTTTTCGGGCAAGGGAAATTTTCTAGGTTTCGGTTTCGGAATGATTACCAGATTAGTCTCGTGCCCGAACGTTAAAGGGCAAGGCCCCGAGTGGGAAACCCTACCCCATGCAAGAGGAAGCTACTTCCGCTGCTCTACTACCAACCGGGAATCCGTCGGTGCGCAGAGAGGGGGCAGTGGGATCTCACACTACTAAACCATTACATTGGGGATAATAGGAAGTTGACATAGCATGCTTTATTTTTAATTTATGCACCAAAGCTTCAATCAAGTCATTCTTGAAAGACCTCCCCCCATCCGTAAGGATTTCTAATGGACACCCAAATCGGGCACATATGTATTCCCTGAGAAAGGATGCCACAACCACTGCTTTATTATTGACCACCATGGCCTTTGCTTCTGCCCACCTTGTTGCATAATCTGTAGCCACCAATATGTAATATTTCCCATGTGAGGGGGAACGAGGAAGTGGGCCCACAAAATCTAATCCCCACCTTTCAAATGGCTGGGATAGGGTTTAAGGGTTCTGGAACCAATTGCTTATGCCCATATGCCTGGCATGCTTCACAGCTTTTGCACCACTCATAGTACTTTAAGCTATTTGTTAATTACTCACTAATTACATCTTAATTATTTGCTAATCACTTTGTTAATGATGTTGATTCTAGTATTTGATCCACCATAGCTCATCATATTGCTGTAATGTCAACATCATTTACCATAAGATTTTATTATATATTTTTCCAAGAAGTATTTTGTACTTTAATTGAGAGGTATTTTGTACTTTAATTGAGAGGTATTTTGTAATACTTATTCTAAGCTAATACTATCTGCAAAGATATTCAAGTTGGTGATTGGACATTGATGTCTTCGTTGTGTTTAAGATTAGATAACTCATTGTTAAGGCCTGGATAACTCATTGTTTAGGCTTACAATGGCAATTGTTGAAGCAAATGTGTCATGGTCTCTGGGCATAGAAATTGACTCGCAAACAATCTTCAGCTTAAGGATGGCAAGCTCCTTCAAGCTCATACTATCTTCAATCATTTTTGCCCCTAAGATCTATTTTTATTTCTCTGCATGCTATTTTGTATTTTGGTACATACTTAACTGAAGTGGAGACTCCATAATATCAATGGGATGTAGATGGTAATAAAATATTCTGCTTGGATTCATCACTTAGTTACCACTATAGAATTGTTCATAGCCAAGTTTCTTGCTACATCAGTGTGAATGATGAGAGTCTGGAGTTTGACAAACCAAGTTTTGTTGATCCAGTGTTATCGACAATAGATGTTGAAGACACTTCACCCAAAACAAGACATAGTGTGGGATGATCATTTCAAAGCCAAGCCTGGATTCACCATGACTATTTCTCCATCTTTACTCTCCATCCTGTATAAAGATACACTTTATTAAGCATAATGAATGCTTATAATATATTGACATTAATATATTTTTGTGAGGTATAAACTAACCCAAATTTTAAGAATTTCATTGTATCATTGTATTTGATAGAATGTGTTGAAGAGCTCTCATAATGCATTTGTTTTTGTTTTCCGACCACTGTGTTGAGTTCCTGGGGGATTCACTCTTAGAAATATTATGATATCATGTGAGTGTACACAAGAGGGTTTTTTTTTTAAATGAGCCATAAGCTTATAAGGTAGGGGTAAGGCTATGTATTTAGGTGAATACTAAATCTTAAATTTAAGTTAGGGGGAGGGGGCCTCACCGGGGGGATGAAGTAGGGAAATACCGTCGAGAGTACATTCTTGGGAGGAAGGGGGGTGACCGGCATAGGTCGAGAGCCCCATTATGACCAAAAAGACATCTCGACAACCTTTCGTGGACATCAAGGATGGGGGGAGTCAATTAGTATGTGCCACATCAACCTTTGCAGAGTGTATTCCCGATGAGATAGAGACATGCAAATGGACCAGATTTTGACAGCTCAGTTTCTACCTCTGATAATGACACACAATTGCTACATGAGATTTTGACCACTCAACTCTCTAGAATTTAAGGCAACTACTGTTGGGTCTAAGCATGATAGAGTGGGCATATTGTGACATGAAAAATTGATATTTTTCATTTTCAATTTTGTACATATTTTGATGGTTTCTCAATGGTAATAAGGTGGAAGCTTGTCCAAGAAGCTTGCGGCGCCCACAATGGAATAACGGCGTAGTGATGCGACGGCTTGGCGGCTACCCTGATAATAGCATTCTATCTTCAAATATAATGGTTTTACTTGATTTAGGGTGCACACATTGTAAAATGCCACAAGTATGCTTGATAAATACTTTGGTATGGTAGATAGGCTAGTGATGTGGAAAATAAAAGTGAGCCTTCATGCTCACATGGATTTTAATTATATTATTAATATAGTATTCACCATAAGGCTACAAGTTGGAGAGTGTGGAAGGCATGTGGAGGACTGTGTGTAGATGCATAATTGGAAAAGATTCTTCTAGAATGCCTACATGGAAGAGGAGAATTCTGCCATGTGTAAGTGGGATCTCCACCTACATGCCACTTAGACTTGGCTATTATCTCATCACACTTTCAAAGTCAAAAAGTTTTCAATTTAATAATCAATAGAAGACTTAGCCTAAGAGGACAATTGATGGTGACATCTACCCTTATGTCACTGAAGGGTTTGGCAAAAGGAGAAGAGGCCATGGAGAGTGCATCTTGAACTCACCGTGCCATGAGTGCCATGGTAAAGTGGTACAGTGTGGGATTAGGTACTATGGTGGTGAAGACTTTGCCCAAGCCCTTGCTCTTGGATTTCAAACTTGAGTAAGGGGGTTGGAAGAGCTTGGGAGGGAGATTGGCAAGCTTCAACACGCTACATCGACTTTCTCTTAATGGATGCATTTTTATGGGCAAATATTTGGCAACTAATGGATATAGTGTTGCAAGAAATTCAATTGAGTTTATATTGAGATTTCATTGCAAATACAAAGGAGGTGATGTCAATTTTTTTGCAAAAGGCACTTGAGGTTAGATTTGGATGCCCAAAGATACAAATTGATGTAGTGCATGCCTTTGTGGGTGTGAGCATATGATCAAGATATTTGTGGCACAAGTGTTGAAACACCATGGTATGCCTAAGTCCATTGTGAGGGATATTACCAATGCAAAGGGGAAGTGTGGATAGCAATTGGAGACAATCTTGTTGATAGTTTTCTGCTATATTGCTAAACCCTAATTCAGTTTGAGAGGGTTGGGGCTGTTTTGAAGGTGTTTACATAGCTTCATTCTACTCTCCAAGAGCTATGTTTGGATCCCTCAAGTGCTCCATTCCAACTCCGTTTCCTTCTCCAATCGGCAAGTCCCCCTTCAAGGCAAAAGTGGTGCCCAGTCAAAAACAGAGAATTAAGTTGGAGGTTTCAACATGTTGAGACATTGTACATACCATTAGCTCCCCGACAAATCAAAGGGCTCTTGATTTTGGCATAGTTGACTTGGTCAAATGGCTATAGTTGACTAGTCAAAGGGGTCAAAGCAGACAATTGTTGCCGATCAAATGTGGTCAAGGCATTGACATGGATGCATGGGGCTTGTTTAAATAATTCCATCAAGCTAAAGACTTCCAAAATTGGCTTCCGTTTAATCAATATTTGGTCACTTTTGTGTTGAAGTTAACTTTTCCAAAATCAAAACAGAGAATAATGCAGGGTTGACCAAGTCAAAGGAAACTACATAAGCAGATAGAGAATTGAAATACCTCTCTATAGAGTCCAAGAACACACAATTTGGAGTTCAAGAACTCATCCAACCAAAACTCCGGGATAATTCTTGGAAAGCCATTGGATGCTTATAATAGTGAGGTTGCTAGTGACTACGGGGAGGAAGATACCGACACCGACAATGGCTATAGCATGGACACTGACAATGGGATTCACATTAATGAAAAAGAAGGTTCCATTGAGAATTATACCTTCAATGAGGGGAGTCATAGCGTTGAAGATCCCACATACATAGGGGTTGATGCGGAAGAGATAGTATGTTCTTATGATTCTCAAGGATATTGGGATGGTGTGAATTTCGGTGGCAATGCATATGATGACCATGCTTATGCCTATGATTATCATTCCTATGATAATTGTGATACCGATGACTATGATATTCATGGTAGTCATGATTCTTTTTATGAGGGCATGTATGACAATGAGAATTTGGTCAACGACGGCAATGGGGATCAGATCTACGAAAGTGAAGATGAGTTCCAACTTGGCACCAGTGAGAGGATTAATGCATGCGACGTTGTGGATGAATTTTATGAGAATGATGATGAAGAGGACTATGAGAATTTGGATACAATGCCAACAAGGAGCAATGCAATGCCGATGCTTAATGATAGTGGAGAATTGAGTATTTTGTGACGATCTCTATACAAAATTCCTTGGCTAGAAGGAACGAAAGGTTTCAAGCCATGGTTGATAGCCCACAAGCCTATGAACTCTTTGTTAATGCTCCTCATGCAAGCACAACATTTATCAACAAGGAGATAGGGATCAAAGTTCTATGTTTGGAAAGGGGAACTTACCTCCATATTCAATGCAACAAAGTGGAACTTATGTGTATGGTATGCCTATGCATCAAATTGGTGCATATGAGACAAGTGTGTTGGGGATTCCGATGCAACAAGGCGGGGAAAATTTGGTATGCCTATGCATCAAGTTGATGCATATGGATCAAGTATGCCTATGTATGGTTCTTCTTCAATGCATATGTGTAATCAAAGATACCCTTCACCCTTGTCTATCAATGAGCCACATTGCTAACACTCTTCTCTTCAAAAGGAGTGATTGGATAAATGCAATGCACAATGTTTGATGGTGAAGCTACTACAAGTGAAGCCAAGATAAGGAGGATCAATGTCTGTGAATTGTTGGTGCCGACTCTTGGTTTTCCTATTGCTTTGAGTGGGAATAGAAGACCTATTATACACTTAATGTTGCTAGATTTGGGCTTTGCTAAAAGCAATGGAGGATCTCCATTCACTTTTACATTTGACCAATGTATGGAGTGTGACTATGTGGGCCTTTATGCACACATTATGGGTGTTTAATTGGAGGGCATGCTTGCTATAATTTCTAGACAACAAGAAGATGAAGATACTTTGTTACCAAATCTTTCTTGACAATTCACTAGTGTATCCGTGGTCAAAGGGGATACGCAAGCTGAAAACGGGTATGATTGGATAGTTTTCATAAGTGCTTTGATGGAGGAATTTTCAGCTCATGACATGATGCCACGAGATTGTGAGGACGGTCATTGATGATATTTTGGATGATTACTCGTTTGTTGATAACAAATGGGATGATGACTCATTTGTTGGTGATACACATGATGAGCATGCTTTGGATGATCATGCATTGGGTGATGCATTGAGTGGTTCATGGAAGGTTCATGAGAATGCATTGTATGATCCATTTTTAAGTTCGGTTTGAAAGACATAGATTGTCAATTATTTGACTATGAAGGCTTAGGGGATGTGGATCATGATGCAAACAAAGAAGAATTTTCTCATGATGAGATTGTTTTCACATGTGTTTATGATATGTTGATGATATGTTGATGGTTCATGTTGATGATCATAGTACTACCATCATTCATCATGAGGACGAGGATGTCTATGAAGATGTGGATGATGGTAGCCTTGAAATTGAAGACATTCATTATGGGAATGCATGTTCTATGCTTTGTAGTGGAGCTCTTCAAGGGAATTTTGAGGTTGACAATAAAGTTCATATAGCCATGGAGTTTGAGGTGTGCATTTCAGATTTTGTGGATGCCAAAGTGATTCTATGGTTTATGGGATCAGGGCATTCACTTTCGGATGCATTCGTTGTCATATGAGATGCATGGTGGAAGACTATGTGGCACGCGATGGTTTTAGTGTATTGCCTTTGGAGATGGAGGAAATACTCTTGCACATGGTATATTACATTTATGCTCTGAATTGATGGATATATCGGTATGCTTTCCTTTCGACCTCGGTATATGTGGTAGCCAAGTTGTGTGGGTTGGAAATTATAGTAGCTATCCTTTTGATCTGGGTGGCTACTTGTGCTTGAGGATTCTTGATTGTTGGTCTCTTGGTTTTCCTTTATCCGGGAGGTCAAAGTTTTTGATAGGTTATCCTTTGGCTACCTTTGAGGAATCAATTTGGTGCATAAAAACAATGATTATGGGTTGCTAGAATTTATGAAAATCACTGTTTGGACAACTCTATACCTTTTGGTTTTGGATGAAAAATGCATGAAAGCTTCATGAAGTACATATACCATTATGGATTACATGATATGGCTTGATTTGAGGACATTTGGTTAGTTTACAACCATACATATGTCTTTTTGGCTCCAGCATACATGGCTCATGCATGAGCATGCTACTTGACATGAGTCCTTGATGGTATACTTCACCCATGCAAGTTTGTACATGTATACCTAAGGTTTCGAGACGAAACATCTTGGGTGGGGATGGTTTGTAACAAAATAAAAAGGGGACTCAAGTTAATTAGGCCCAAGGCCAAGGGATGAAGGGAATTTGAAAGAGGCCAAGGGTTGGGACTAAGGCTTGGGCATGCCCATGGACATGAATACAAGTCAATTACTCTCTCTTCTCTCTAAACCTAGGCTAATCATCCCAATCTAGGCTAATTCTATGAAACAAAGGGTGATTTTAGTTTAGCATTGATTTAGCATAATTAGCCTTGGATTAGGCTAAATCAAGGCTAAACTTGAAGCACCCTTTCTTTCATTGAATGATGATTAGCCTATGTTTAGAGAGAAGAGAGAGTAATTGACTTGTATTAAGATGATTATCAAGAGGTTCCCATGACATTGGCCCATATTAACTTATATTCACCCTATACTTATTCATGTCCATGGGCATGCCCAAGTCTTAGTCCTAACCCTTGGCCCCTTTCACATCCCCTTCATCCTAGGCCTTGGGCCTAATTAACTTGAGTCTCCTTCACTTTGTTACATATTCCATGGATTAACTCCAATCCATAAATAATAGAAAACATGGAAATATACATTAGGAAAAAAGGGAGCTCATTTTGGGGCCTTTTACGGTTTGGAAAAATAAGCTCTCAACCAATCAACAGAGGGCCAACGTAACGTTGGAAATTCACAAAAATAAGAGAAAATAGATAAAAGAAACAATACTTTATGTAGGTACAAGCGTGCTACATTAATGTGGAGATTGGTTTTTTATTCTCACAAGATCTTTGGACATGAAGATAGAATCTAGTCTGACATTTTCTCTGACAAGGGCCTTCCCGCTTCCACCTTCCTTTGAACTTTGAAATGTTGTGTTGCCTTTCCTTCGAAAGGTCTACCATTCTACACCACTGCCTCATTGTGCAGCAGCCTCTTCTTTTTCAAAACTGCGCCCTTGATCCTGTTTGGCTTAGAGTAAGATGTTTCTTGTCAACTGTCTGTCTGCCCACTTTCTCTTTCTTGAAACTTCACTTTGTTATCTTGTTTACATTACTTTGCTGTTGTTACAGATTCACAAGGTCTCCATGGTGAATAAAAACTATGGCCGTTCTTGTGGAAGACGCTCTGTGGATGGTAATGCTATGAAGGCAGAATTATACCACACATCATTACCCCGTCGACCTGCTTCTTCTATTTCTTCGGTAGAGAATTCAAGTACAGTCAAAACGGAAGGAACTTGGGAAAGGTTGAGTGTTTCGAAAGGACCATGGGTGCTCATGCAACCTAGCAAAAGAAAGAGACCCCAGACAAAAAACATTTTCTTGGCATCATGGAAGGGAAGAGTACGAGATTTTAAAATCACCAGAGGGAAGATATCGGTGAAAGAAGTTTTGATTAAGCATGTGTACATGCATAAAGAACTTGTCTTGCGAGACTATCCAAATGATCTTCCGCAACACAGGCCTAATTGTATATTTTTCTATTGTGGTTTTGTTCTTTATGAGGTGCATGGATTTTTAAGATGAAGCTTTCTTTCTTTGCTTATTGACATTCGTGTGTTATTTTATTTCAGATTTATACCCTTCATCGTATGAGACATGGCAAAACATCGATTGTATTCTGGGATTTATAGATGTTTTGCATGGATCGATAGGAGAACAACAATACCAAGGTCGATGTGCAACAGAGCTAGCTCAATCGGGTATATTTTTTACTGATCATTTTTATCAGTTGGCTAGACAATGCTAACACACATGGTGTGTTAAGAAAACAAGATCATCTGACTTATCCTAGTCTCATTAAGCACTGCTATTAGTTTACTTTACCCTATTGATTCATATTGCTTTTTTGCAGCAGGTGCTCAAAAGAAGAGAGAGTTCAATAAAATGCAAAGACATTGAAAATTTGAAAATTGAGATAACACAGACTCCATAAACAAAGGTATTATATTCAATAAAGTAAAATTTTGTACAGAAGTGTTTAATTGTATATGTAGAACATATTCTTGACAACCATTTTCTATTTATCTACAGCCTGATCCAGAGGTTGCTCTACATGGTCCAAGCTCTCCGTATCATCTTTTTTTGGAGAATCTATTTTCTGCTACTCCATCCTGTCCTGTACAATCTCTTGGTGCTGCTCCATTGTCTTCTCTACTACCCCTGGAGAATCTGTTTGCTGTGCTGCTCCATCTTCTCCTCAATAACATCAGCAGCAGCAGGTCCTTGTTCCTGTGGCTTCTCCTCATCATCACTAGGTCCTTGTTCCTGTGGCACCACATCAGCATCATCTGTGTCATCAAGGTGTATGACACCTTCTCGGACTTTAGAGCTCTCACCCAACTCGACAGTAGCTGGTACAATAGGTTTGGGAGAGGCATACTTCAAAAACTTTCAAATTGTATCAGCTCTGAAACTATATATATAGTTCGAGCTGAAGCTATCTTCTCTCATCTGCAATGGCATATGATGATTTAGAACACTTTGTACCTATATCAATTATTTTGAAGCTAAATGAAAATTATTTTTTCTTACAAGGTCTGGCTGTCCTATCTCAAAATAGCTTGAAAGTATATATTTGGCACTGATCAGCACTCTCCAGCAGCCCCGCAGCTACTTGAATCATCTTGTTGTGGTGTCTGTACAGTTGGAAAGATATGTTAGAAACTGTTAACATCTGAACAAAACAAAATTATTCAATAGGTTCAAAGGCATAGCATGAAATAGACATCAATAGGGGAAACGACTTTCTACCTCTAAATTTATTGACTCTATTGAATCCAAAAGATTGACATTAGGAGGACAGTGATCCAATGCATCTAGAAACCTTCTAATACAATTGCAATACATATAATTCAGTTAGTGTGCATTAAAACAAAATAATAAAGTTTAAAGTTAAAAATAGCACACACACCACTTACAATTTCAGCTCTCTGTGTGTGTTTTTAAGAGAGTTGAATATAAAGCATTGCTTCTGCTGGATATCAATAGAAGCAAAGCTCCAGTGGTCACTGTGTAAGGAAAAAAGCATTAAGAAATCAAAGGCTACAAGAGTTCTCAATCTTAAAGAAGAATCCCAAAAGAAGCAGTCACCCACATACCTGTTATGGTATGGAAGTAGCAAAACATCGATAACATCAAAATTGCAGTGTCTGAACCAATTGAAAATATCCATGGGAGTTTCCTTTGCATCTCTTAACCTGGAGGAAATGGCAGGATTAATAATATGAACTGTATGTTGTACAGCGTGGTTAAGCCAGCTTCTCATCATGCTGCATTGGACCAAACAATAATTAGGGTAGGGTGTAAAGGAGGTACAAGAAGGATTGTTTTGCAAACAAATGTAAAATAAAAGACACTTACTAGAGCATTGCAAGAATGATAGTATCTGAGCAATACTCATTCTTATGAGCCAATGCTGCCAAGCATGGTTTTGTCAAGTCAAAATTATTCACTGAAGTTTCATCCTCAATATGGACAACTATGTTAGGGTCCTAGCTCCTGCAACCTTCTCTGTATCTGCAGCTCCCTCTGTACAGTCTCCACATCTATAACAGATTTGGATTCTTTTATTTGCTGCTTCAGTGACTCCTCATAAGTAGCTTTTCCTCTGGTGTTCTTTGAGTGGGTTACTTCAACAACCTTAACCTCATCTACCTTCAACTTTCTTGTAGGTGGAATTAATAATATGTCTCTCATCTTGATGTCCTGCCATACATTGCATCTTCAAAATATTTCTCCAAGTAATCCTCTGCCATTTCCTGTAAGGAAAGAATGGCAGTCCTGTTCCACCTGAAACCAAGGTGCCAACTATCACATATGTCTTTCACTAGTCTCTAAAAAGGTACCTTGGGGATTGCAAAGCCTATAGCTTTCTATTGCTTCCTGATCTCCTTTAGCACACCTGCACCATGTTTCAATCTCTTGGCCTTTTGCTGGAGCAGGCTCATTGGCTTCCCCTTCCTGCCATGTGTAACTCTTCCCCTTCCTGCCACCCATGTGCAACTCTTCCCTTTGGAGGCACACTAAATTCCTTGATACCTGCCCCAGCTGCTGCTACAAGCCCTAGCCCCTTGCCAGCACTCCTTGCAGTTGACTTGGTTCTAGCCATCACTCTGACAAGCTGCGCACAAAGCAATGGAAAGAGATTACAGCCATGGAGAACATGGAATGATACAAAAAGGCAATGACAGGGGTGGATGAAGCAACATTTATAAATTTGCAACAAAACGCGATTTCGACAGTTTGAAATTCCTAATAGCTCACTCTCGCGTTTTCCTGCAAATACTTAAAGTAACATTGTTGGTACATTCCTACAGTGATTTCTCTGTCTTTACAACTAAATACAATACATTAGGAAAAAAGGAAGCTCATTTTGGGGCATTTTAGAAGAGAGAGAAAATAGGCTCTCAACCAATCAGGAGTGGGCCAACGTTACGTTGAAAATTCAACAAAAGAAGATGAAAATAAGAAAAATAAATAGTACTGTATGTTCATATAAGCGTGTCACATTAATAAGGTGATTTAATTTGAATCTTTAAAAAATTTATTTTTTGTGCAGAATTTGGTGATTCTGACACTGCAAACGCGTCTGGAACGGCCCAAAACCCCAAAAACGGCACTTGAAACGCTGGAATCGGACATCCGGAGGCTCGAAAACGGCCAAAAAAGGTCCCAAAAGTGAATTTGCAACAAAACGCGATTTCAGCTGTTTGAAATTCCTAAACCCTTCTCCTCGCGTTTTCCTGCAAATTTATGAGACAGCCTGCTGGAACATCCCTTCAGTCATTTCAACCAGCCCAATTCAAAAGTCTTTCTGCTTGTGGTATTTATTCTAATATCTAAGCTACATCACATCCCAAAAGTATGTGTTATACTATTAAACAAGAAGATAAGGATATAGAGAGTCTTACTGACCTGGAAGCTATCTGTGGGTGTGCTGTGCTGTTGATGAGTACCCTGTGCTAGGGATGAACCTGTGCTACTGGTCAGGATGCTGATGGTGCAGAGTAGGGAGGTAGGGAGGCAAGAGAGCTGAGAGGGGAGGGCCAAGACAGGAGAGATTAAACAAGAGGGAAAAGATTAGTGCAAAATACAAAAAAGGTAGCTACTAAATGATGGAGCCGTTTTTTACACGTGTGGATGGGACCCAGATCTCTTGGAGTTTGAAACTTGGCATTGTGAATGGGACACTTTTTGCCTTGGAACTTGTGCCAATCATGATTTCATAATCAGTTCCATAACCACTCTTCCCTCCCCGTCTTTCATCCTTGCCAGCACCCTCCCATCATCCTTTTCCTTCCCTCTATGATCCCTTCCTACCCAACACACTCCATCCAGACTGCAACCTGCCTGAAGACTACTACCACTGCCAGATCTCTAGGTTACCTAGGCTGTAGCTCAAGTTTGGGAGAGAGCAGAAGATTCACCAGTGCAACTCCAATAGCATGGAAAAGGAAAAGAAAGGTCAGAGTTCTATATCCTTTTCAATGTTTTTTGATATATATTTCTTCCATCCATAGAATTCTTGATGTCCAGATATCTGGGCAATTCCCATCCACCACATCCCATATCCCAAATTTCCACATCCTAGTTTTATATTTGCAACAAAACGTGATTTCGGCTGTTTGAAATTCCTAAAGCTTTCTCCTCGCATTTTCCTGCAAATTCATGAGGCAGCCTGCTGGAACATGCCTTCAGTCATTTCAACCAGTCCAATACAAAAGTCTTTCTGCTTGTGGTATTTATCCTAATATCTAAGCTACATCACATCCCAAAAGTATGTGTGTTATACTATTAAACAAGAAGATAAGGATATAGAGAGTCTTACTGACCTGGAAGCTATCTATTTGATTGGAGATGGATATCAATAGAACCTAGAAGTTTGCAACAAAATGCGAGGAGAGTGCTTAAAATTTTCCAAATAGCCCTATATCGCGTTTTCCTGCAAATTCCTATATTTCTTTTGGTTTTCATTTCTTCCTCATTGTTTTGCTTTCTTTGGCCCTGGGGAATTCTTCCTAGTATCATCTACTGTCCAGGAATCTTTGAGGTGATCCTAGCATTTGATTGGAGATGGATAGCAATAGAAATGGAAAATTTGCACAACAAAATGCGAGGAGAGTACTTGACATTTTCCAAATGGCCCTACATCGCGTTTTCTTGCAAATTCCTGTGTCCCTTTTGGTTTTCACTTCTTCCTCATTGTTTTGCTTTCTTTGGCCCTGGGGATTTCTTCCTTGATGATGAGAAAAGTTTTTGCTTTGGAACAGTTGATTCTCAGGCCCCTCCTTTCAACAGAAAGTTGGACTTTTTTGCTGCTATACTTAGACCACAGCAATCACCAGGTGAGTCATGTGTGCTCATGAAGGGAGTTGTTTGGTGATATCCTATATATTCCCTGATTACATATGTCAGCATATAGAATTCATGATATATAAATTTTGGTTCAGGCGCAAAAGGAAGAGACTGGAGCAGAAAGCTGAGTCTTCCCTCTCTCAAAACAAAAGGAATCAGAAGAGCACAAATCTCCAGATTTGCTCCTATTTGACTTTCTTCACAAATGCAAGGCTCAGAGGAACTTCCACATATACCACAGTATTTTCAAACAGGGAGTTCACTATGAGCTCTGTATTGGAGCATCACAAAGATTTTCTTTCAGATCATTGGGATACCTTCAAACAACTGATAGAGGCAGGAAGAATTGTGGAAGGTGAAAAGGTTTTTGTGCATATAAATCATATTGTCTCCATTGACAGGCTGAGATACCATGTGAATAGAAGATTTGACAGCCTGCCTGAGAAATATAAATTCAACTGTAGCTTGCACACCAGAAAGTGTAGAGTGCTTGAGGAAACCATGGCATTCCTTATGTACATTGTCTTTAGTCAGTACTCTCTAGAAGAGCAAGGGCAGGAGGCTGAAGAACAAGACACATTTGAAGCAGAGGAAAAAGAGGATGTTCCTGTGGCAACAGAAATGGCAGAGCAAGAATTAGATATCACTCTCTAGGAAAAAGAGTCCAATCAAGATCAAAAAGAGAGTTCCGATTGGTAGGCCCTGGGAGTAATAGGATTTAGTCATCAAATATAGCACAAACATTATGTTGAAGTTGAACTGATTTGTACAAAGTCTTTGATCCTCTACCTTTCCCTTTTGCATTTGTCCCATCACCGTACGACACTTCAATACTCTTCCCACACTCAGTAGCTTCTAAAAGCGTTTGACACTCAAGTAGCTTCTAAAAGCGTTTGACACTCAGTACACACTTATTAGTAGCTTCTAAAAGCGTTTGACACTCTCAGTACACACTCAGTACCTTATTGGTAAGGATCAATAGTGTGTCTAGCATAATTAAGTAGTATTGATTGAATTTTTTGTGTGTAGCTCATGGATGTATTGATGCTGGTTTAATATAGATCACATGTTTCACAAAAGAAATACTTTTGATGGAGTCTCAAAACATATAGGCATAACACCAAGAGTCACTTGTTCCACAAAATAAAAATCTATTGATTGAGTTTGAAAACATGTGGACATAACACCAATAAGTTACAAACTGCTATTCATGTTTACTTGTCCATTTATGGTTTCTAAATATCTTCGAATCCCTCCATTGTCTATGTCTCTCTGCTGCCATTGAATTGTCCAAAGTTTGTCTTCATCTTTGCTTTTGGGCTAGAATAAAAGCAAGCTTGACTTTGGAGCTAGCAACTTTTCTTTTAGCATGCAGCCTCTGTAGTATGCCTCGGTAAAACCATTGGAAGACTTCCTTCAGACTATTTGCCTTTTGACTCCCTCCGTAGTGTTGTGTGTGTCTGAAAAATGCATTACGTGCCATGTAGTGAGACTTCTCCATGCCTTGGGTAGACCAAATTGCTGGGCATCCATACTTTTTGACAAAATAGGGAAGGTGGTTGTAGATGATATGCTGTTTTCACAGAGACATAAGAATGCATAGTAAGTTATAAAAAAAGAGAGCATCACACTTAAGTAAAAGAAGAAGACAGAACTTTACCATGTAGTGAGTTATATTGCAGGCTGTCCATGCGTCTTTCATTGACTTCCCAAAATGTTTAATTGCCTCTTCAAAGTTCTTGTAATCACTTTTTGTCCATGTTACATACGGTCACAGAACATGAAGAGTTAATCAAGAGACCTCCACACCTCTGCCTTCACATTTCGTGCTTCTCCATCTGCCTCATGATCTTTCACGGCATTATGGACTTGCTTCCACAATCCATAATTAATCCTTGAAACTGTTCTACCTTGCCTTACTTGCTTACTACTGTGTTTGGGTCGAGACAAGAATCTTCTTGCCTTAACACCACCAATAGAGGGCTTGATTGGTACCTCCTTGCCATTGGTAGACTTTTTAAAATCCTTTGTGATATGAACATCACCTCCATGCAGACCTATATCAGATAACACTTTTTCCAATGCTTGAAGAGCATCCTTTCTATTTTTTTTGGGACGAAGTTTCCAAGCAAATCCAATATACAAAAATACCAATTTCTCAATAATTTGTCATAGACCATGCAATGAGCATATGTGAACGTTACATAGTGGAATGTCAAGAATGGCCTTGAAGTCAGGGTCAACTTTATCTCTATTAGGTGCTCTCTTCCACCATTTGGAATCCATTACTTGAGCTGATTCTTTGCAGTAAAGACAAGGAGACTTTGAGTTGCCTCCTTTACTAACATTATACATGCACTTAAGTGTTTTAAGTTCCCCCGCCATGTGCCACTCTACTTAAAAATCACCTTTTCCTGCAACATGGAGATTCTCTCGTCGCACTTGTCTTTTATTTATTCTTGGTATTTCCGTGTGGTGAAACACCCAATCTAGTGTTTCATGGTCTTCTATCTTTACCTGTGATTATAGAAAACAAAAGTCTTACTATAAAAGATTTGAAAACAATGACTAAAATCAAGTACGAAACAAAAAAATGATCATACCTGGAACGAGCCTAACCACCATATGTGTTTCTCTGACTGCACACTAAAATACTTCGAACTCGCTTCAGTCAATGATGTATCAAGTGCTCCATTCATCAATGTAATAGTAATCCTTTCCATTTTCTTTTCCTTTACAACCTCACACTCATCCAGTTTGATAACAAATTTCAAAATGCCTTTGCACTCCTCAAATGTTATTCCATAAAACTCGACCATTCTTCTTTGAAGTTGTTGTAGATCTACAAATATATTGTTCCAAGGGTCATACACAGTGGTTCCTTTACCACCATGAAATATTTCTTCAATATGCTTGTCAATCTCATAGTCTTTTTGTAACATGAATCGTGGAAGTGTGGCAGTATCCATGTAAATATTTTGAAAAAGTGCAATCATCAAGTTCAGTGATGGATTCTTTATGAGAGGCGTGCACACGTTGTCAAAAGGGATGCGGAATCTTCGGAAAACAAAAAAAAACTAAGGAGATATTTAATGCAAAATCGTGTTAGTTAGACAAAAGATTATCTTATTCCTTTCTGAAGTGACAGTTCTGTAGTCCTTACTGACAGTTCTGAGCCACGTTTCCGTATTTTACTATTTTTGAGGTCTTTTAGGAGAGAAATAAATCAAAAAATAGTGAATTTCTTACAGGGCCCCAAAATGAGCTCCCTTTTTCCCTAATGTATTCCATAAATTAACTCCTCATAACATGTCCCGGGGGTGACAAGAAATTATCCTTAATTGTCACAAAATCATAAGTAATCATTATGGCTAGTACCCGTGCAAGATGCAATCGAGGGTTTGAGGGCATCATCAAGTAGCCATTGAGAATCTTTGATGGTTATGAGGAGTTAATTCATGGAATATGTATTCCCACATTTTGAATTGGAGTTAATCCATGGAATATATATTCCCACGTTTCTCACTTTTATGAATTCTCCTTGATAGATTTAGATTAGGATACCTTTCTAAATTCGAGTGATCGTAGCTTACTTTACGCGTATGCGGGTGAATTTATACATGCGTGGGAGTATTGTTTGCATCATCTTGATGTTATGAGTTTTACATGATTGTTTATATTTTTAATCATTTAATTTATTAATTTATTGGCTTAGTTGATGTAAGTGTAGATCATTCGATTAGATAATGGAGGCAGGCTATGGTGGTTAGGAATATTTTGAGATGATCAAGATAAATAATATTCAATTTTATGACAACAAGAACCATTAATTTATTTTGGGCACCATCCATATTTATTGAAAGATTCCTTGTGCATATTTAATTCTTCAATATATTCATGCACTTTGTATGTGGAAACATTACTTAATGGGTTTTAAGTTTCTCAATAAAACAGACTAGTAAAGTATACGAGATCTACATACCCAACCTTTGATATCCAACCGTCACATTAAATGGCATCATTTATTCAAAATTTTCATCCTCTCATTCAATATCAGCCGAGAAAAGAAATTGTTGTAGGTAATGCACTACGTAGATGTCCTTTCATTACAAATATTTTTGTTCTTGACATGTATTGTTTTGATGCTATGCGTGATACATATGAGAATAATCATGACTTTCATAATGTATGGTTGAAACTGCATTCTAAAAATTATTTATCCATTGATAATTATTCATATCATGATGTATGTCTTTTCTTTGAAAAAAAACGCTTATATATAACTCTTCCATTAAGACAACTACTTCTAGAAGAATTACACAATCCTCCTTACATTGGTCATAGAGACATCATTACTACTCTCAAAGCAGTAATACATTATTTTTATTGGCCTAATGTAAAGAATGATGTTTCTAGCTTTGTTTGTGAATGTCTTGTTTGCTAACAAGTCAAGCGACATCATGGAAACCAACATGCTTGCTAATGCCTTTGGCTATTCCTAATGGTTCTTAGGAAGAAATATCTATGAATTTCATTACTGGTTTACTTGTTACTTCTGTACAAAATGATAGATTTAGTAAGCAAGCATGTTTTATTGCATGCAAATAGACATTGTCTACTACTTCGCAACAAACTGCACATCTTTTTATTAAACATGTCTTCACACATCATGATCTACCTAAAGTTATTGTATCTGATCATGACTCTAGGTTTTGTAATCATCTTTGGATTGCCTTATTTTCATATCTAGGATCTAAATTTTATGTCACATTGCATTCCATCCTGAAAGTAATGGCCAAATCGAAGCAACTAATAGTGCCATTTTAGATTTATTAAGGTCCTACACAATCCCCACACCAGCTAATTGGGACCAACATCTTCATTTGCTATAATTTTCTTACAATAATACACCACACTCAACTACAGGAAAATCTCCTTTTGAAGTCGTGTATGGTAAGAAATTACCATGACTTTCACACATTATCCCTGCAGATATCCCTGCAGAGCAGCAGCTAATTTCGTTAGAGACCATACCCGTATACTACAACAATTACATGAAATTATAGCTAAATCCCAAACACAATATAAAAAACCAAGCAAATAAGAAATGTAAGCCAATTTCTTTCCAGGAAGGTGATCATGTTTGGCTTCGTGTAGGAAAAAGAAGACCCAAAGTATAGGCAGACACCCTGCAGTTAAATTAGCCCCTAGATTTTATGGCCCATTCGAGATTCTAATAAAAATCAATGACAATGCTTATCATCTAGATATTCCATCACATTGGCATATTCACAACTCTTTTCACATTAGTCTATCGAAACCATTTAGAGGCCCTCTTCTAACCTATCCAATATATGATAACCCTCCAATATTAGACGAAGGTTCTGAAATCCTAGAACAAGAAATTATTTTAGATCATGAGCAAACAACAACAAGAAAAGGTAATTTTTATCATCGATATTTAGTCGTGCAAAGGACACCCCATCAAATATTCTCAATGCCTACCTAATCATGCCCTCGATCCTTGATTGCATACATCTTACAAGGATACTAGCCCATGATGATTACTTATGATTTTGTGACAATTGAGGACAGTTGCTTGTCACCACCGAGGCATGTTATGAGGTCCCATGTTTTCTATTATTTATGGATTAGTGTCCATGTGTTTAGATTGGGGCACCTTTCTAAATCTGGGTGATCGCACCTTACTACACACGTACTGGGTGAATCCATACATGTCTATTGGTTGCATCATCTTGATATTATGAGTTTCGTATGGTTGTTTATATTTTTAAACAATAAATTTATTAATTGATTACCTTGTTGATGTAAGTGCAAATCATTGGATTGGATAATGGAGGCAAGTTGGTGGTGGTCAAGAATGTTTTGAGATGATCAATTTTGAGTGTCGACAAATAATATTCGATTTTGTGACAACAAAAACATTAATTCATTTTGGAAACCATCCATATTTATTAACAATGCATATATTATTTGGGATATTGAAAGCTCCCTTGTGTATATTTAATTCTTTAACGTATGTACACCTTTATATAGTTTTAGACTTATCTATTTTTTAAATAGATGAGTTTAGCTTCTTGCATGCTAAACAAAGCTAATTTTAAATAGTTTAGCTTCTTGCATGCTAAACAAAGCTAATTTTAAAGCAACTTATTCTTGAAGAAGTCGATATATTTGTAAAGCACACTATTTTGAACCCAAAAGCTATCTTAAGAAATATATTTAAGTATACCAAGAGGAAGCGTGGACTCACTCGTGTGGGAAAAAATTAAACCCAATATTATGTCTTAAGTAATTATTTATTCTATTTATGATTACTATTTAACATTTTACAATCAATTATTTGGGTTCATGTCAACCTCCCACAATAGTGGTAACATAGCATATAATTGGTTTTTCAAGATATGTACACTTTATATGGTTTTAGACTCGCAATAATTTTTAAAATAGTTTAGCTTGCATACTCAAGCAAGCTATTTTTAAAGCAAGCTACTTTTGAAGCAAGCTATTCTTGAAGAAGTCGACATATTTGAGCCCCAAAAGCTATCTCAAGAAACATATTTAAGCACACCAAGAGGAAGAGTCGGCTAAGATAATGCTTCAATCGACTCACATGAAATACTGGGTGGACATGACAGTATTGTGATAAGTCTAACTTATAAGCCACATCTCCGACTCGTTTCAAAATCGTCCACAGCCCACAATATTGTTGGAGTTAGGGTTGCAGGAAAGCACACAAAGCTTGGAGAAGAAGAAGCAAGAATGCACACAACACACTGTATTAGATTGTGTCAATGTACAAAGATTATGTAGCCCTAGAAGAATGTGCGTATATACAAGTCGGGAAAAAAAACCTCCTAAAGAGGAAAAAAGTGCCCCGACGGTCCTAAGTGTGTTCACACACATCACTGCCTATATATATGGCAACAAATCTCCCCTGGGAGTGATGGTGTGAACGAGAGCTGGCACTCATGTATAGAGAAGTGCCATGCCCGAAGTAGATCAGTCCACAAAAAGGGGAGCAAGCCCAAAGCTTTGCGGAAAGCTTCGAACTTCTCACGACGACGAGGAAGCGCCTTTGTGAAAAGATCGGCGGGGTTGTCCTGTGTTGCACATAGGCCAAGCTGATCTCTCCTGTTGAGAGTCTCTCCCTGCCTGACATAGTGATAATGCACCTCAATGTGCTTTGTGTGCGAGCATGAAAAACTGGGTTTCTTGCAACTGCCAATGCACTCTGACTGTCAGTGTAGATAGAGGTGGCAGACTCCTGTAGTCAGCCACCATAAGCCGTCTGAGCCACACACACTCAACCGTAGCTGTGAAAGCTGCTCTGTACTCAGCTTCACACATTAGGGGAAGGTTGAGGTCTATAGGGGCCCTTTAAGCTGCCATATTATGATTTTAATGACTTTTTGTTAAAATGTTAAGTTTCTTTGACTTTAGATACCTTCTTATTCTTCAAATGGCTAGAAGTTTGAATTTCAAAGTTTCCTGCCAAAATTGAGTGGGAAAAACCATATCATGTGACATATCTATGGAAAGAGCTCAGCAAGTAGAGTCTGGATCTCTAATCTCCGATAAATTTTGAGCTCATATGTAGAAGTTATGGATGTCCGAAATTTCAAAAACTTTCTCCCCACTTTTGGGAATGAAAAGTACAAAAAGGCATCTTCTAGAGAATCTTTTGACAAGCTTTAATCACCCAACATTTTTGTATACATGGCATCACATGATTGGCCCTTTTCCTTAATAACATTTTAATCACATGACATCTTAAAGGGCCCCTATAGACCTCAACCTTCCCCTAATGACTAGAAGTGGCCACAGTAGGTTGCTTCTTGCTCAACCAAGATATGCATGAGCTACCGAGCATGAAACAAAAACCACTTGTGGACACTCTTGTGTCATAGTAACCAGCCCAATCTGAGTCCAAAAAAGCATGTAAATCTGGCGGCAACGATCAATTGGGTTGCTTCTTGCTCAACCAAGATATGCATGAGCTACCGAGCATGAAACAAAAACCACTTGTGGACACTCTTGTGTCATAGCAACCAGCCCAATCTGAGTCCGAAAAAGCATGTAAATCTGGCAGCAACGATCCCCCCTTGTTGGGATAAAACAACCCAAGATGTATGGTGCCACTCAAGTAGCGAAAGATGCGTTTAACTGCCTTCCAATGCTGATACCCTGGGCTATGCATAAACCTGCTCACCTGTGAAACTGCAAACTGAATGTCCGGCCTCGTAATGCATACATAAATGAGGCAACCAACAGCTGTCTGATAGAGTGTGACATCAAAGTGATCTCCAGCATCATGAAGACTCAACTTCAAACATGTCTCCATTGGAATAGCAATAGGCTTGCAGTCTTCAAGGCCAAATCTCCGCAACAATGTCTCAATATGCTTTGTCTAACACAAAGCAATACCTCCATCACACTGCTTAAATTGTATCCCCAAATAATGATGCAAATGCCCCAAATCTAACATCTCAAAAGAGGCATTCAAATCAGCCTTAAAACAGCATGTCATCGACATAGAGAGAAATGATTAGATGTACATCATCCACACGTTTAACATACAAAGTGCTTTCTGTTGGACTATTCTGAAAACCATGTGCAGTCAAATATGCATGTATCTTTTCATACCAAGCTCGTGGAGCTTGCTTTAAACCATATAAAGCCTTTTTCAACCTGCACACTTTGTTTTCATGCCCTCTTTGAACAAAACCACGAGGCTGCGATACATACACCTCCTCATGCAAATCTCCATTCAAGAACGTAGTCTTTATGTCCAACTGATGTACATTCCAACCATTATGAGCTGCCAATGCACAAATGCTACGAATGGTAGTCATACGACAAGTGGGAGAAAAGGTCTCATCAAAATCAATGCCCTTTTCTTGAGCATAACCCTTTGCAAACAAGTCTAGCCTTATAGTGATCAACACTGCCATTTGGCTTTCATTTCAACTTAAAAACCCACTTACATCCAATGACCTTTTTACCAATAGGCAAATCACACAAAGACCATGTACCATTCTTCATTATAGCATCGTATTCACTTTGCATTGCAGCCAACCAATTTTCTGATTTTTGTGCCTCATCAAATGAAAGAGGTTCTTCCTCTTCACACATATTAGACACAGCCAAAGCATAACAATCTGATGCATAAGAGACATGCTGAAAACCTGAATGAGTACGACTAGACATAGGTGCATCAATTTTACTATCACGCAAGGTTTACACCAGCCATTTAGGCATACCTCTAGCCTACTCATTTTCAGCCCTATCCTCATAAATTACATCCTGTAAATCTGCATCAGAAATAGGCTGATCTATGATGTCGTTTGAAATCTGCATAGGTTGAATATTTACCTCATTAGGACTTACATTTGAATTCCCACCTGTAAACAGAGGCAACAACGTATCAAATACATCCCGTGAGCTCACACCTGTCTCTTTGGTACATGATAACAAAGGCTGCACAGCATCTTCCACAAAAACAACATCTCGACTAATCGAGATACGCTCTGACTGCGGATGATACAATCTGTAACCCTTGCTCTCAGCACTGTAACCAACAAAAATGCATTTGACAGCCTTATCATCCAATTTTCTACGTTGTTGCACAGGCACTAAAGCATAGGCCAAGCAACCAAAGACACGCAAGTGACCAATAGAAGGCTTCTTGCCATGCCAAGCTTCGTATGGAGTAACAGACTGCAAGCCTTAGTGGGACACCTGTTGAGTACATATGCAGCACACATGACAGCCTCAAGCAAAAACGTATATGGCAAAGCTTGGCTCTTGACCATACATCGTGCCATCTACCTGTTTTTCCTCTCAGCAACACCATTTTGCTGAGGGGTATACGGCACTGTACATTGGTGTTTTATCCCACGACTAGCCAGAAATGCATCAAACTCTTTAGACATGTACTCCCCCCCTCGATCAGAACGGAGGGTGCCCACAGTACAATTGGATACATTTTCAACCATAAGCAAAAATTGTTTGAAGCACAAAAACACTTCGGACTTTGCCTTCAGTGGATATATCCATGCATGCCTTGAGTAATCATCAATGAAAGTCACGAAGTACAAGTGTTTACCAAATGACGGAGTTTGCATAGGCCCACATACATCACTATGTACAAGTTGCAATTTGCGAGTGGCCCGCACAGAACCATCCTTTGGAAACGCAAAACGCTGCATTTTGTCCAAAATACAGCCTTCACAAACATGTTTCAATGGTGCCTCAAGAGGAGGCAATGAAGCAACCATATCAAATTTCTGCAAACGCAGCAAACTAGCAAAGTTCAGATGACCAAAATGAGCATGCCATAGTTTTGCATCTTCCACACACTTGTCATAAGAATTGAGCCTATACAGCCCACAAAACAAGGTGCCAGATGCAATAATTGTATCACCAGAAGTCAAAATCATGAACACTACATCTGTCATCCACAAATTTGACTACAAGTCCAAGTCTAGCAAGCGCAGAGACAGAAAATATATTCTTCTTTATCCCTAGCACATACAAAGCATCTGAAAGTGTGAAAACGTTGCCATTTGTAGCAGTAAGCATACTTTTACCAATGCCCTTCACTGGGTAAAAAGCATTATTGGCACATGTGATAGTATTCCCATTAGGGACAGCCTCAAGACAAGTGAACATATCACGATGCGAGGTAATGTGCTTTGTAGCACCACTGTCAAAATACCATACATCAGAGTCAACAGAAACTGCCAAACATGCATCATGTACAGATGGGTCATACTGGCAATACACGCTAAACGCCCATTCTGTATCCTGCACAACATTTGCAGAGTCTGCATTTGTAGAAGCATCCGCTATTGTGGCTGCATTTGACTCTTTCTTCTTTGCCTCTTTAGCCTTTAACTTAGGGAAATTCTTAATAACATGATCAGTTGCCTTACAATAGTTGCACCTGATCTTTTTCTTGCCTTTATCAAGAGCCTTCTCAGACCTATTGTTGCTACCTGTGGAAGGAGAAGAAGTTGCAGACCTACTAATAGGAGAAGCAACAGTGGAAGGGACTGCCTTACCACTTCTTCTTTGCTGCTGCTGGGGCAGCAAAATAAATGCATGATCAACTGCACGACGCTGCCTAGCCCTGTTTTACCTGGACTGCGCTTCTTGCAAGAGCTTGTTGACTAAAGTATCATACTTGACAACATCAGGTCTGTCCTCTCAATAACAAGTCTCCACGTGGAAGCAAAAGTCTGATATGACTCAGGTAAAGCATATCAAGAACAGTCTGCACAAGAGAATGATCAGAAATAATCTCACCTATAGAAATCAACTGCTCCTTGAGATCTTTAATCTCAGCAAGAAAAACATTCATGTCATCATCTTCTTGCATAATCTTCGATTCTAGCTCTTTACGCAGGTAAGAGATTTTTGCCTCGTTACGACCTGCATACAAACCAGCTAGAATATCCCAAGTCTGTTTTGTTGTTTTAGCTGAACGGATATGTGGAGTGATGTTACGTTTGACAGAAAGTGCAATCAAGGCATGATCCTGCGCATCTTTACCATCCCAACGAGCTTGTTCAGCAGTGGGTAGTAAAACAGCAGCAACAGTAGAGCTGCTAGAACCTGCAACATCCTCAACAGATCCTACATTCACAGAACCTGGACGTACATCCATACCCTGCACAATGTTCCACACTCCTTTTGCAACCAAAACATGCTGCATCATGTATGCCCAAAGTGGGTAGTTGTTGCTATCTCCATCCAGTTTGTCATCAGCAAGACAACATGCGAAATATATCATTGCTGTTATCAACCATGGCCACTGACTTAAACTGATGCAAAAGCTACCTGTAATGGAGCAAAGACTAAACAGAAAACAACTCGTGCTATGTAGCACAGTCCACAATAGAATACGTATGCCTGTTTTGCAGAAAACTGCACTATCGAAATTTCTGCACAAAATGACGAAAACACCTGTACAGAACTTGTAATGCAAAAACGGAGCCCGAAACGACCTTAGATGCAATTTCTGAGAACGCAAGCCCTACGAGCTTGTCTACAGAGTATAGGGACCTGCAAACCTCAATCGGAGAACGTGAGTCGGAGGGTGCTGGCGGCGTAGCCCTGGGAGCCGATGCCTGCTCTGATACCAATTGTTGGAATTAGGGTTGTAGGAAAGCACACAAAGCTTGGAGAAGAAGAAGCAAGAATGCACACAACACACAGTGTATTAGATTGTGTCAATGTACAAAGATTATGTAGCCCTAGAAGAATGGGCGTATATACAAGCCGGGGGGAAAAACCTCCTCTAAAGAGGGAAAAAGTGCCCCGACGGTCCTAAGTGTGTTCAGATACATCAGTATATATATGGCAACAAATATCTAGGCAACAACTTAGTAGATTTACCCACACGAAGTGTCTCCGTTCTCCGAGGAACAAAAGTAGAAACACTTTCTCCCCTTCTTTAAAAGAACGTCTTATTCTTAGGATTAGCATAGTTAATCACTCGATCCGTAGCCCAGTGGATATAATCTCGAGCTCTAGCTAAATTTAACTGCATCTGAGACAAAAATTCAATTACAATGGTGTCTTTTGAGGTAATCCAATTGTACCTAGCATCAATGGATTATACCCATAATTCAATTCAAAAGAAGAAAAGTTTGTAGAGGAATGCTTGCGCGAATTATACGCAAACTCCAATAAAGCCAAATACTTTTCCCAATCGATATGTCATTCTCCAACATAAGCTCGCAACATATCTTCCAAGACTTGGTTGACGCTCTCAATTTTGACCATCAGTCTATGGATGTTCACCGTTGCTCATACAAAGTTGCGTGCCAAGTTTACTAAAAACATTCTACTATCCAACACAATGGATTCTGGCAAGCCATGTAATCTAAACACATTGGCAATAAATAATTCCGCCACTTGCGGAGCTTCAACCTTGTTCGTAGTAGGTAGGAACAAAATGTGCCATCTTAGATAACCTATCCGCAATGACAAAGATAGTATTATAATCTTTCCTAGTTTTGGGTAAACCCATAATGAAATCCATGGAAATACTTTGCCATTTCCTCTCTGGAATAGGCAACGGATGTAACAATCCGAGCTACTTCACACGCTGGAATTTAGTAACCTAACACTGTAAACACTGTGTCACATAATTATTAACATGTTTCTTTAACTATGGCCACCAGTAGAAACGTTTAATGAGCTCAATTGTTTTCTTTATTCCCAGGTGTCCAGCACATGGACTATCGTGACATTCTCGCATCACTAATACCCTTAGATTATCCGAGTCTGGAACGCATACCTTGTCGTTCCTCTTGAGAATTCCATTCTCAATGGTAAATCTATGTTTACCAGACAACAAATCAGATGGAACTGATTCCTCATCTACCTGGCTAGCCTTTTTCCATAACGATTGGACATACGGATACACCTTTTGAGCTTCACGTATTCTATGAATGATCTCATTCTCGACTATTTTGAAACTGATCTGATACATTATCTAAGACAATGCATCGACAACAACATTTTGTTTTTCTCATCTATACAAGATTTTCATGTGAAACTCTTGCCATCTTACATGATCGCCGCTTAAATCTGACTGGTTACAAAAATACTTTAGCGTATCATGATCCGTGTATACCTTAAGCTCAACTCCATACAAGCAATGCCTCCACACCTTTAGTGCATGTATAATTGCATACAATTCAAGCTCATGTGTGGGCCACTTACATTGCAAACTACTGAGTTTATTACTTTCAAAAGCCACTGGTCGACCTTCTTTGCTCAACACAGCTCCTATGGCAACGCTACTAGCATCTGTCTCAACAACAAAAGGTAATGACAAATCCACCATTAGGAAACATTTGGACTCAAATTAGGCCCTTAAGGATTTGTACACATTCTCTCTCTTTAAAAATGGGTCATGTGAAACTTTGCAAATCAACTCAGAAGTGAGCGGAGTTTGGACATTTGGAATCTACTCTTCCATTGGAAAGGTCGAAGAGTAGATTCCAAATATCCAAACTCCCCTCACTTCTGAGTTGATTTGCAAAATTTTCACCATGAGCCCATTTTTGTAGAGAGAGAATGTGTACAAATTCTTAAAGGGCCCAATTTGAGTCCAAATTTCCCCTGATGGATCTTGAACACAGGTGTAGTTGCAACCGCCTGCTTTAACTTATCAAAACTTTGTTGTTGAATGTTAGTCCAGACGTAAACCATGAATGGCCTAAGGACATCATTCATTAACATCATAAATGTGGCTAGCACATTAGTAAGCCTAAATGGCATTACAAGGTACTCATAAAAATGACCAAAACAAGTACAAAAAGCAGTCTTAGATACATCTTCGTCTTTAATACGAATCTGATGGTATCCACTTTTTAAATATATCTTACTAAAGACCTTAGCTCCACCTAGAGCGTTTTTCAAATCATCGATCCTTGGCATTGGATATCAATGCTTACATTAAGCTTATTTAAGGCTCTGTAACCGATACTACACGTTCAATAAGAACCATCTTTCTTCTTAACTAGCAAAATCAGAGAAGCGAACGGTGATAAACTTGGGCGAATGAGTCCTTTCTCTAGGTACTCCTCAATCACCTTCGATACCTCGTTCTCCTCGACCAAAATCATCTGGTACGGAGGTCTATTAACTGCAATTACACCAGGCATAAGCTCTATTCTATGCTCCACATTTTTGCGCGGAGGCAAAGAAGAGGGTAGGTCAGATTTGAAAACATCAAAAAATTTCGTCAGAAATTTCTCTTGCAAAGATTTTGTGGCATTACAAGTTAGAGTTCCACTTTCATGCGTGTCTATAACACTTGAAACTTTTTGAACCCAACCTAAAAAGAGAGAGTTACAAGATATTCTTAGCATTTGTGTAGCAGTAAAATTAATGCATTCTTGGGTAGATTTGGCTAACCTTTTATGTAATGCATCCTCCCCTCATGCATAAATTGATAGACATTTGTTGTTGCAAAGTCGATAAGAGGTTTCTTCCATGCATGCCATTCTTTCCCTAGCACAACATCAAAACGTGCTAGTCGAGTAATATCAAAGTTGAGTTCCTCAAAATAGGATTGAATGGTGAGACCAAAGCCTACAACTTGTTGATCCCAAACCTGAGTTTTTAACTTTAACTTCTTGACAAGCTGAGAACTAACCACATTATGACTAGAGCCCGTATTGGAGAGTACCTTCACTATTTCCCTTCAACCAAACCCTTCATGACAATAAGTTCTATAACTGGAAACTGGTAACCGCTTGGCCTCTAAAAGTAAGACTCTATCTACAATTGTGGGTACCCGTTTCTCAATGGACACTGAGAGTATTCTAGTGGAATGTTGGGGTGTCTACTTTGGAGTCATCCAACAAATCCTCCTCGAGATTGTCCCCGCGATTTGAATCTATAGGCTCAGTGGTCATATTTGCAGCTATGTGCTGCTTCTTTATTGGACAATCACGCCTTTGATGATTTCCCATACAAGCATAGCATAAGCCTTCATTCTTTGCTTTCTCAAACTGCTCGAGAGTGAGAGAAGATATGTGGTCATTCTTCGTTGACACCTTTATCTTAACTCCTGAAAGGGCTTTTGTAGATGAATGTACACTAGACATAGATACCTTTCCTTTTTGCCCACTAGTGTACCTGGAAGCTTTATAGTAGGTCGCATAAAGTGAGACTTTGAACCTTGACCCACTGCGCCTGACTTTGACCTTTTCAACCATCTTCATAAACTAAAGCCATCTCTATAGCTCTAGATAAGGTTTTACACTTCTCATGGCAAACTAATGGTCAAAGTTTATCATTTGAACCCAAAGCAAACTTATGAACCTATAGGAATCCAATAAAATTTGTGGGATCTTCATAAGCACCTCTCGATACTTGTCTGCATACTCCTAAACTGTGAGATTCTTCTGAGAGGGAAAAAACCAAGTATCAAGTGCTCTACTCTACTCATCTAGAGGCACAAAATTTTGAATAAATATATTTTTAAACTCCTCCCAAGTATTCGAAATTGCCTTGTCCTTTTGCATCTTCATCCCCCAACGATGAGCCACATCCTATAAATTATATACAGCATGCTGGATTCTAATGTGCTCGTCAATGATATCACATGTGGTGGGGTAGAATGGTCCAAACCCATTTTAATGAATAATATACAAAAAGCACCAAAAAGACGAAAAATATAAAGAGTAGGGATAAGTGAGCCCCCTAGTGGTAAAAATATCGAGGCCGATGTAGGCCAATGTTGTGGAGAGCAGCAACCTCGAAGATCGAGCCAAGAGCTTCAACAAACAATCCACTGAATAGAGAAATTTGTGGCCCAAAAACTCTAACTCTTACGTGTGACCCACCTCCAAGAAACCTTTGAAAGACTTACATTTTTTTATTTTATTTTTTCACTCTATTCTGCGTTGCAAACTGGTGTCTAGGCTTGCGACAGCGTCGAGATGGAGAGAGCGCGGCTTGTTGCGGGCGACGGCCGGTGATGTACTGCAAGCAACATTACGATGGAGAGTCTTGTGTTGTGTTGCTGGCACCCTGTTGCTTGGCCACAAAACAAGAAAGCGACAGCCAACAGCAGTGACACGTCAACGGTAACGAATGGATGACAACGGACGTCGACTGACGAACGAATTTCCGACAACGTTGACGAAACTGACAAAAATGAAAACGACTGCAGCAGCAATGATGATTCTCCTCCTCTTGCCAACTCAAGAGAGGCTCCAATCTACTACAAACCTTCCCCATAACCAACAATCAAGGGTTAGGCTCCCATACCAAATGTAAGATCTCCATTCAAGGCAAGCAAGGTCTCTGTATCTAGCTTCATGCAAAAACGTGACGTGAGAGAGAAGAAGATGAACTCACGAATAGTAAAAATAAACCTAGATTGGCAAACCATGACCAACCTGAGCATCAAGCGTCCAGTGTGTACTTCCTGACCACACACCATACTCACAACGCCCCCTATGTCCTCGTTGGTACCTCCATGCTACACATCACTAGATCTTTGGCCTATAACTGTCACCCATGAACGTTACACATTCACACTTATTATTATAAGCGATGATGTGCAATAGTATGCCACCATTGGTTTACCCACGCAACGTCGTCGTGTCCCACACATTACTGGGGTGTAAATCTCTTTGAAAATGAACAGCAGTGAGGGTCCTTCCAAGGAAGCCTTAAAAACATAATGCTTGGAGACAGCTCACTCCTGTCATGCCAGTGCGGGTAGAAAAGAATCATTTTTATTTGCCTTTGCCTTTGCCTTTGGAGAAGCTTGCACATTCACAAACACAGACTATGGGGGGCATTATCTTGGATCTGAAGCAGGCACCTGACACGGCAGGAGGCACTGTGCCTTACTTTCCTCACCTTTGGGATATGGCTCTTGGGACTACCATGCCCAGGCATATATGTACCTGATGTGCTAGACAAGTGATAGCTTAAACACAACCATTTTGCGAATCTTAAAATTTAGGTGAAAGCTGCCTTTTATGAAAAATGCTGTTTAAGTTTGATCCACTGTTATCCGACAAACTCCTAGCCACACATTGCATCAGTAGCTTTAAAACCTTATTTGGGTTGGTGCAAAATGCTCAGTTCTGTGGATATATTTAAAGCAGTACTTCTAGACACAAGACTCCCATAGAAAGATTTCTAACTCGACCCTTCATTTGTATCGTCTGCAAATTGCTGCAGGCATGATTGGGCTTTATTGTACCTGGGAGAAACATACCTTTGAGGGAACCACTATTCATGGCATCTTGAATAAGCCATCCCAGGGAGTCGGACCATAATAGCATAGAGAAGGGGGGCCAAGGGGCACCCTCATTATACAAAGTTCAAAATTCCTAATGCTGCTTGAAAAACTACAGTTTAGTTTAATAATGGTTAGCAACCTTCCACGTTCAACTATGACTTAATATAAGCTGCATCATTGTCTACTTGTTGCTTCTTCAGAGACACATCATTGATCGACCAAAACATGTAGAATATTACCTTTTTTGTATTATATTATCCCACATATTTACAGCAGTGATGTGGTAGTGCTCGCATCTAGAAGACATTTGGTTTAATGGGATCACGACAATGGTGCGCACTATGATCAATCCTACATACAAAGTCTCCTAACATTTCAATATAGCATCAGAGTACACCGTCTCCTTTTAACGTAAACAAGAGTGGAATAATAATCCACCATTGCTAAAAATTGTGATGATTAGCTTGGCTTATAGAGCAACCTTGACTCTTTTGTTGATAGTGTGAACCAATCGCATTTAAATGCCTCCACAAGAAGAATGCAGGGCTTAGAATTAAGCTTTCCTTGAGTTAACTCACCACTTATATATGGTCCATTTACCTGAGCAGTCAAAGAAAAGGCAGATAATACATGAATTCTATGATCTAACCATCATGTGATGGCAAAATATATAACCAGTTTATGGCACCTATTTGACCTTTGGAAAAATCTGTTTTTAAGTTTATCCCAAAAAAAAAACTCTTTACAGTTTCTCAGAAAGCAGGTCATCACTCTTTTCCAGGGTCTGAAGACTGATGGCCTTGGCATCTTCAGAGAGCTTATGCCTGACGTAGCCATAAATTGTGCAACCTAAAAGGGTAACAGAGCATCCAACTGCATTCAAAAGGGAAATGGGATTGTGAAAGATGAGCCAAGAAATGATGATAGCGACTGCAACCTGTTTATGAAAAACAAAAAACAAAAACTATTATAAGTATACACAGCAAATTTAGTTGTCAATCTCAACTTCTGAAATTGCAAAAAAATAAATAAATGGTTCCTATACTTGCCTTCATATTGCCTGCAACATTAAAGGTGACGGCAGTGGTAGTCTTAATGACGTAGAAGATAGAAAAATTGAGACAAAATGCAAACATTCCTGAGCTAAAAATAATCATCCATGGCTTGAAGAGTGACTCCTGAGTGGCCATCCATCCCAAGACACCAGGCCCTTCAAAAATAAGTGCTGGAAAGGCCAGTATCATGGTCGCATACGGAGCCATGTAATACACTGTATTGATGCTGGAAAAAAACCAGACCAAATATTAGTTATTCCAAATGTTGACATAGGTATGTCCAGACAGACAGATGCACATTACACACCTATCAAAATTGTATCCATGCAGCAGAGACTCTGCAAGTATCGTCTTGGTTGAGGTAACCATGCAGCCAAAGAAGGCTGCAAGGAATCCAAACATGTTGAAGCTTGTCTCCGTGACGGAGGTTAACAGAATGCCACCTACCACAGGCACTAACGACAACCATACCCGTCGATCAAAGCTCTTACGCCAAACAAACCACTGCAAAAACACTGCTTCAACCATAACCCATTGCAGTCAATAAGAAACTCACCCACAAATAACAAATGAGGAAGGAACTACCCTTCAAACAAGTGGAAACACGAAACAAGACATAAACCTGTTGTAGCTGGAGTGAAGGACTTGATTGTCTGCATGAAGGACACAGGAATGTAGCGCAGGCTCACATTGCCAAGAACAATATTGATGCAGAATACAAAGGACATTGGGAAAATGCGACTCCAACGATCTGCGGGATCCACCTCAATCAACTGCTTCAGCTTCAAAACCTTAATGGCAACATATGCTCCGATTGCTGAGCATATGAAGTGTATTGAAGAGACAGTAAGAGGGTACTTGAAGTCAAGTTTCTGCTCACAGAAAGATCAAAGAAACAGTTGGTCAGGCCTAAACTGTGACCAAGAAGCTATATCTTGCATGAAAACAAAATTCCAAACATTTGGGTGTCAATTCACAACATTGAGGATAGTCTGTATAATGACAAACCTGAAATATCCATTTGTTCATCACAATAACGACCACATTGAAACACCACCATTGGAGAACTGCCACAACTGCACCAATATTTACCAAGCCAATTGTAGGCTTTTCTTCCATTATGCTTGATGAAAATATATCTGATGTTAGCTCACATGCCTGCACCAAGTAGCAAATTTCTTTTCTAAGAAAGCTGTGATGTACTCTGATCAATCAAAAGGCAAAATTCAATTTTAGTTAGTTCAAGGAAGAGAGGAGAGTAAGTATATAGCCTAAGGTTACCAAATAGCTCTATCAAAGGAAACAAGTCAGTATAGAGCCTAAGGTTACTGAATAGCTCTCTCAAAAGAAACACCCATTTCTGTTTAACGAAAGGACATGTAACATCGTGGTTGGGTATTGAGTTATAAACATGCAGGTCTCAAGTCCAAATCCCAATCCTGACAAGTTTGCTTCTAAAGCTATAGTAGCAGTCTTAAACCTTTATCCTGAAGTCTATACTTTGAATTAATTAAGCGGGCCTTGCTAAGCTTGTTAAACATCTTTTCCAGGTTTATTGTTGTGGTCTCTATGCAGTCATGTGCCCTACCTCTCTATCAGCCATGATCCTCAGAGCTGAATGAAAAAAATTATCAACATTGGCAACCTAATTTAACAAAAAATGGATAGTTGTTTCCATTGGTCTTCTTATAATAAACCTGTCCTTTAAACAACGACAGGGGGTCTTCTTTTTCTCTTCCTGCCTTGTGCAGTGTGCACAAAGAAACTAGACAAATGTACACTTTTATATAGCATTGTATCCTAGCTTACAAGTTCAATAGGCAGTGCTATAGCAGTCCTCATTTCTTTTCCAAAGAAGCTAGGATACAAAAAATATGTTGGCCTTTCAACAAAACAATAATCCTCCATGCAAAAAAGCTGCCAAAGTAGAGCACAAAGAGGGTAGCATTCACAGCATGCACATGTCCCAGACTCCCAGGAGACCACACACAAGAATTACAAAGGCAGAAAGGGCAGCCCCAACACTGCGGCTCAACAGGAGCACCAAAATCAACTTTAGAGAGGAAGCAGGAGAAGCCAAAAGCCCACCCTACTTGGCACTCAGCTTGGAAACATTTTATGCGCAAGCATTCTGACCACCTGGCAATCAGGCAAATGTGGGCTGATCAGCATAACCCCAATTCGTGTGGAGGCGTTTGCTCCCAGTTGGCAGGCATATATCCACAGAGGAGCCTTCAACTCCTTCAATTTCTGGTCCTTCTGAACCCAATAGTTAGAAGCTTTCCAAACTCTTGGTCTATCGCTTGCAAAGCATGCACCAAGGTAGTTCTCAACAGTCCTTAGTCCCCGGGTTGAGTTGACATGGAAGGAAGCTCCAATGCCATTGTGAATATGATGCTCCTCAATAGTTCAAATTTGCACTGATTTCGTCAACCTTATTTAACTGAGCTTGCTGCCTGCTACATTGGCATGTAATAACTCAAAAACTAAGAGCTACCTTTGTGTCGAGAAGGTTGCACAAGGTTACATGGATCCCAACACAATTCATCATGTTCTAGGACCACTTCCAACTCAGAATAGATGCAGTATCTTATCTATCACGAAGAATCTTAGATTGTGTCAATATAGCTATTTCAAGTGCAATAGATGCAGCATCGTATCATGAAGAATCTTAGGTTGCACCAATATTGCTATTTCAAGTGCAATAGATGCAGCACCTAGTCTTAGGTTGAGCTAATGTAGCAAATTCAGGGGCAATAGATGCAGTGCCTTATCGCAAAGAATCTCAGGTTGTGCTAATATAGCTATTTTTGAGGGATCATCAGCAGGCAAATCCAAGTTGTTGACCATTAGCAAGGGCCAAGCTATGATGGGATAGCAGATCTATATGAAGGAAAAAGCCACGTCCGTATTGATTGATCTCACAAGTATGGTGAGAGGTCTTGCTGGGTTGATGACCCCCAATCTCCCACATGCAGGTAGCAGGTCAGACATGTGGGCAGGGTCGGGCAGCATGTAAGAGGTGTTGTGGGGGGCCTCATTTCTCCCATCCCACAGGCCGGGAACTTAGCTGGCACCACGCAAGCTTTCCCTACAGCATGCTCGAGTAGCCCCCTTGCTGCTGGCATATGAAAGATTATGATAGGGCCATATGGCTTGAAAGTTTGGGGCAAATTTTATGAAAAATAAATAAATCTCCCATTTCATCTTGTTAATGCATCACCACCACCTCCATTGGGGCTGTTTCCTTACAAAAGAAAAAACAACACCCCCACAAACCAAAAAAAAAAAAAAAAAACAGAGGCAAGCACATGGGCTCTGATAATGATGCAACACTTCGATGCAGAATAAGTGCAATCTTAACACATAAAATTTGCCTTCTGGAATAGTTTATAGAATGCTGAAAGCTTTTCTTTTTCTTTTCTTTTCTTTTAAAGGAAGCAGAACGTAAGGTTTACCTGGTTTTTCTGCAGAGGGTGATGCCCGATCGATCACCCTTCTCGTGCGAGAGAGAGAAAGAACAGATCTAGCCCCATTATAAAGGGCGACAAAACAACACAGAGCCTGCGACTTCGCCCAACACAACGCAAAGTAAATGCAACTGCGAATGCAGATGCAGACGCAAACGCACAATTCCCTGAAATCTATGATCACGCCAAGATCATTATCGCTCTCTGGGAGGAATTCTGCTGCGGGAGAGGGAGGGTGAGCGGCACAGCAAAGGTTGCTAGAGGCGGGTGAAGCAGAGAGGGGGCACCGGGGCAGGTTAGTTGTGGTGCTGCTGCCTTCCTGAGGTCTTTGCGATTCGAAATGTTCAAAATTATCATTTAATATATAAGGCCCAGCCCAGGTGCAAAATTGAAGCCGCAGCCACGTCGGATAGTGTCCCACAGAGAAAAACGAACAATATTTTCTTTTTTAGTTTGGCCAATTAGAAATTACAATTCACACCATATCTCCATATTATATAAAGAAAGACAAGAATTTAAAGGTTCTAGAAGCCGTTTGAGGGTTTCGCTCTTCGTCTTGCAGTCGCATCCGCGAGGTTAGAGAGGGGGTAGATACATGCGAAGCACGGGTCAGCCCACTAGTCTTTACATAGCACCAACTCTAGAGTTCATAGTGCCCACGAAGTTGATAACAGAGTGCATTTCCATATCAAAAAACGTGAAAGACTTGACGAGTTAAGTCACCAGTTTAATGTAACTAAGGGCTAAATTGAGGAAGAGCTAAAGGGTGAGGAAGTGGTTATAGTGGGGTCCTTTATATTCTCGACGCAAATTCGATTCGGACCCACCTTCCACAAAGGGTTAAAAAAAGAGTGTGTATTATTGTTTTACAAAAAAAAAAAGGATGACTCAAGGGTTACTAACTTACTTCCAATACTAACCAATATGCTTGGGTCATCACCACGTTTAGGCAAGGAGAGACTTGAATGCAAAAAGGAGAGTCCCCCAATAAGTGTGGGACATTTCTCTAGGGCTACCATGGTAGGGTAGAGTTTAAAGACCTTTTAAGGAAGATCTCACCTACTACCTAAGGAGAAATGTGGAAGCAAAACTCTAATCATGGAACAAATTTGATGAGGTGTCTTTTGTGCATTGGTTGAAATTGTGTAAATATGACTGAAGTGAGCTAGTACATGTATTAAAAACATGTGGGAGAACATGTACTAGCTCACTTAAGCCATATTTACACAATTTCAATTTTACTCTCCTACATGTGTTAAAAACACACCAGGAGAGTAAAAACATGTGGTTGAAATTGTGTAAATATGACTAAAGTGAGACTTGCATTGAAACTCTCCTATGTGTATTAAAAATGATACTTTTTGTTATAAAAGCAACCACACGCTTTCCAAGTATTTCAATCTACATGTTCATCATATACTATTGCTAATTAACATGTACTATTATCAAACTGACCAACAAACACATCAAAAAATTAAAAAATTTATCACCATGAAAAACTTATATGGTTTTTCACAACCATGAAAAACACCCTGGTTTTCCACGCTAGAGAAAAACCATCAAAATTGAGTTCTTGAAGCTTGTTTACCATGAAAACTATGCAAATGTGAAAACCATAACATGGTTTTTCACTTGTGAGCTATAAAAGAGCATTAAAACAAAAATGTTGTTAGATCTCATAGAATGGAAAGCCAGACTCACACACACATAATGCTCAATAACAAGAACATAAGGGTGTAGAGTGTGAGATTGAAACAAAACACTTGAGATCAAAACGATTCGACTCTGAAAAGTAGTCAACTACTATTGTGCTGGAATCATTTGTACAATTCATGTGCTATAATGCTTTTACTTCAAGTAAGAGAGCTTGTATAAGAATCTATTTGAAGAAAAAGAAGCCTCCTTCATTGTTGAAACTGAAAGCTTCAATGGGAGCTTGAACAATAAAACTTCAAGCATACCACAATAACTTCAACCTGAGCTATAACCAACTCATAAAGATCAAGTAGAACAAATTATAGAAAGCTTGTACACAAGCTAAGGAAAGCTTGAACATAGTATAGAGAAAACAAGAAAGCAAGCTATGGAAAAGCTTCACTCTCATACCACTGTTGGATCTCGTAGAATGGAGGGTCAGACTCACACACACACAATGCTCAATGATAAAAACACAAGGATGTAGAGTGAGAGAAAGAATGGCAATCCCTAAGGAAAGATATGAAAGCTCTATACAAGTATAAATGAGCAATCCCTAAACTATAAATGAGGTTATTTATATATTAACCAACCCTATGGTGCTTGTTCACACCTAGATGGCCATGGGGAAAAACCCAATGGGACAAAAGTGCCCATAGCATAAGTGTATGATCTCTTGGGTGAAGTGCTACTAAATATCTAAAAAATGCTCCAACACTGCCTAATTTGTCGACAATGATGAAAGTTGTCTCATCAACCACTTTTAATTTATGAATTTTCCTAAAGGTAATTTTAATGTGTGCTTATGTTCATGTGTTGTATGAGTATTATAAATGTGTGCACTAATTTACAAAGGGGTTTTTATAATTTCCACCCTAGTTTAATCTTTACACATGAATTTTTGATATGCATACTAATTTAGTTGTGCACATGTACACCTAGTTCACATTATAGTAGATATGGTCAAGGAGTCTAATTTAGCTTTAATAATTAATTTTATATAATCTTTGGTGTCCTCATGACCATCTAGCCTCAGTTCCTAAAAATTCACAACTATAATTCTCCTATCTTGGATGGTATAAACATAGACACTAGGTTAGAGACACAACAATGGAAATAGTTTTTAGGAAAACACTACCAAGGACTTCAACATGGGAGATGTACCTGGATAAGATTTTTCATTTTCTTAGGTAGTATTGTTTTTTCTTGGGTATTAATGATATCTTGTTATGGATTATGGAAATTATGGAAATATTTTTGTGGTATATTTTCCATGGATATTTATTTTTTATTATTTACCACATGGTCAGTGACTTACCACCAGGTATTGGTCACACCATGTTAGGTAGATAGTCGCTGGATATAATCTTGTGCATGTGTTTTTGATAGCAAATCAATGGTAGGGCTAGTGTAGGCGGCATGATGATGGTTTCACATTTTTTGGTGTGCATATTGGATGCACATTTTGGCATCACTATGTTTATGGCGATATTATATTTTATGGCGACATTATATTTATGCAACATTTTTATGTAGTGGCTTGGTGGCTGTCATTATCTTGTACATAAAATGGTGGCACACATATTTATTATGCTAGGGACATATTTATTTCAAATGGTTTATTTACCCTTAGTAGATGGCCCATCTTAATTCATGCATGACAATTTGCTAAAGTCAAGGCCGAAGGATGGTTCATATTACTTCATGCATAACACTTTCCTAAAGTTTAGGCGCAAGGCCCAAAGTGGGGTGTCAAAGTCATTTTTGGCTCACAAAGTAATTGAAAAAAAGATATCTAAATACACTTGCTTGAAAGTGTGATCCATCAAGCAAGTGGGGGGAGATTGTACCCAATGTGTGTGCCATGCATCTTCTCTTCTTTCATGTTCATGCAAGTTTATTTCTCAATAAGCTATGTGTTTTGAGAGAGGTAGAGTGAGCTTTGTCCAATATTTTATTGAATTTGTGCATGAGGACAACAACCTTCTTGCAACATATCCACGAAGCCCCTATAATGCATAAACATAAATGGACTTTATATGTTGATGGCCTCACTCTAAAAAGGAATAACACATATCACTTATGTGCAAAACAAAAGTGGACTTACATGTGCATGCGTACATGTGTTTGTGCACATGTTCATGTCCATGTATATGCACTACACATGTATGCGTGTGTGCATGTGCATGTGTGTGTATGTGTGTGTGTGTGTGTGTGCATGTTGAATGTGCGTGTGTGTGCGTGTGTGTGTGTGTGTGTGTGTGTGTGTGTGTGGCTTGAAGTCCTAATTTTGATGTTTTCTTATTATGGACAAGATATTAAGCTCTATGGACAATATGAAAGATGAGAAATAATGCTATGTTTGGGCAGATCCTCTAGAGGCATATGCTTACTTTAAGATGAATTTGACAGTCCCTCCATGATTGCTTACAGTTGGAGGACATTGCTTTTAGCCAGTTCAAGGTGTTTTTCCACTACTTCTAAAGTTCTTTGAAGATGGACTTATCTTGAGTCCATCTCCTATAAGTCATTGTTAATAGAAGCATGTTTTTCACCCAAAAAATAAATAAATTGTGTGGCTTGAAGACATCACTCTCGAGCAAACCCTCATATTACATGCATGTGGAAAGTATTTAAAAATAGATCTATTAGATGCTTTTGTGAACATAAGCAGCTATAAGTATACATACCTATAAGATAAATCTCTAACGGTCCTACTACTATAAGTCAAAGATACTTAAAGCATATAAACTGTATGTTTAGGTCTTGAACCACCCTTTCTATGTAAAAATAGGTCTCATAGGTAAAAATAGGTCTTGAACCACATTAATAACCTTATTACACTAAGGGTAAGTATGATATGGAGTGTTGTTGGTGAGGGTTTCATATTAATAACCATTGAGGGCTAGGCATTGCTGCCTGCTTAAATTATAGAGGGGTTTTAATGTATATTTCTGAAGGTTTATCTTCAACTTAGTAATGAGTAGTATACTGCTCTTTCTTTACCTCTTTCAATAGTGCAAAACTATTTTGCTTTACTTGTTATATATATTCTTGATATGTTAACACTTTTATTCAAATATAAAATGAAATCCAATCTCTACAAAGGATTCTATCAAAGTCAAATCCTATTGTGTGTGGCAATGGAAAAAGGAAACTAATGACTTTGTTTAAATTTGAAGCTTAATCATGGATTCAAAAGAAAGGTGACATGTATCCAAAAGCATAAATGATATCCATTTGAATACCCTGATCAAGAATGCTCTTTTACACGTGTATGATGTTATGTGCAATGTGGTTTCAAATGCTTTTATACTCTTGTATGTAAATCACATGGCATACCTCATTCGATAGCGATTCTTTACCTTATAAATATGATTTTAATAACCTTTCTTTAGCACTATTCTTATGAGAAAAGACATATCATCTGTTGATGGGTGCATGCTGCTTTTAGTTACTATCAAAGTGCATAAAATTTGTCTTGTGCAAGCCACTTGCAATATTTTCAACTAATTAATAGTAATCAAAAGAACACATTTGGGCTATAATTCTACATTATGGTGTTGCACCTTTTAAAAGTATATTCACTATTCTAAGATCTATTAGAAAACATATAGTAGAATGTTAAGCTTTACTAATGCTCCAAAAAGGCAAAATAACTAGATATTGCTCAAAATTATATAATAGATTGTAGAGAACAAATGGCAAGCATAATAGTATTCAAATTGCTTAAAAAGCCACATGTAACCACATCTTAGACTTGGATTTTACACAAAAATGATGTTATTTTAAAATTCAATATAACCATGTTTTTGCATCTTCTAAACCTAAAGAATTTTATTCATTTTTAAAAGAAAAAACGATCTCAAATCCTTTAGTAGTGCACTTTGAACGTATAAACATTATTTATAAGAGCTATTGCCTTGGAATCTCCCACTTTTTCCATGGTAACAAGCAAGTTGTCACAAGTTTATAAAATATCATCACAAACTTTTATCCTCCTCATTATTCTAATTAACCTTTTTATTTCATTCTAATTAACCTTTTATCCTCCTCATTATTCTAATTAACCTTTTTATTTCATTCTAAATTAATTCTAGATCCAATGTCATGACATGCTTCCATGTTTCCAACCAAAAACTTTCAGGTGTTCCATTATTATACTCTTTTTTATTGAGCTAAGGTTTAATCTTCCTTACTTTCAAAATTTAAGAAAAGCACGCATTAACATAAACACTAAAACTTTCAAACCAATAGATTGACAATCAACTTTCATAGAGTTGAATGCACTTGGAACCATTTGAAATTATATTTTGTTGCACATAATCTGTGTTAGTGACCTTTTTCTCTTGTAACAATTATTTACCATCAATGTTATATTCAAATGTTTGGTGTTTTCATGGTTGCACAATCACACAATTATCTCCCTAATAAATTTGTAGAATTTTCCATGATGGGTACACATGCTAAACTCCCAAGAGATCACAAAGTATGTAAAAGTAACTATTAATATGTGCAATGAAGACAAGTTTGGATAGAAACATGGGAACATCCTTACATGTATAAAGTGTGATGCTAGAATGTAAATATGTGAACATCACTATATATATAAAGGCTTGATGTTAGTCCCCTTTTCCCCAAGGGGTCATAATGTGGTAGTTCTTTGACTCAAATCCTCATTGCCTCCAACAACTCTAACCTAATGAAAGCCTGGGAAAATGAAATAGTTATGGAAATGGCATAATATATGTGTGTGTGTTTGTGGAGTGTACTACATCCTCTCTCAAAAAGAATTGGTGTGTGTCCGTGTGCACACATGTGCATGTGTGCTTGTGTGTATGCTTGTGCATGTGCGTGCATGCATGTATATGTGTTCATGCATGCATATGCATGTGTGTGTGGGTGGGTGTGTGGGTGGGTGGGTGCATGCATGTGTGTATGTGCGTGTATGTGTGCATGTACATGAGTGTGTGGGTACATGCGTGTGTGTGTGTGAGAGAGAGAGAGAGAGAGAGAGAGCATGTACAATCTAGAGAGTAGGTGACATTACATGTCTTTTGGGAAAGACTCTTGCCATTGCTACTCTAAAATCTATACACATTGAGCTAGACAAGAGCACCTAGTCATCTTTAAACTGTCTGTTTAGGTTTTGAACCACCCTTTCTATGTAAAAATAGGTCTCATAGGTTATCTAAAAATAGGTCTCATGGGAGTTTATAAGCATGGATTTCATTACTAGATTGCCTTCAGTTAATGCAAGGTATGATTCCATCTTAGCTATGGTAGATCACTTGATAAAGGTTACCCATCTATTCTAGTGAAGACTTCTATTACCTTGATGTTGCTAACGTCTTTTTAAAGGAAATATTCAAACTCCATGGATTGCCCAAAAAGGATTATTAATGATCGAGATGCAAGTTCACATCATGTTTTTTTTATTACATTCTTCAAAGCTATGGAACCTCTCTAGATCTTAATACTCCCTATCATCTGAGATCGATGGCCGGATAGAGAGGGTAAGCCAGGTGATCAAAGATATTCTTTGAGCATTCTATGAATGAGATTCCAAAAGATGGATGAATTATCTATATCTGATAGAATTTACTTATAATACATCTCATCATTGAAGCATAAGGATGAGTCCATTTACGGCACTTTACAAGATAAGATTATGTAGCACCATTGAACTGGTCTACATAATCTTGCTACATAGCAAATTCAAATCTTCCATTCAAAGCAAATCAAAGTGGAAGTATCAAAGCAAATGTTAGAGGCAATGGATCATCAGATGCAGTCTATAAAGAAGGATATCAAAGCTGCAACAATCGATAAAGAAGGATATCAAAGCTGCTCAAGATAGATAAAAGCAATATGTTGATCTACAGCAGCCTATTAGGGAGTTGTTGAAGAAGGTGATATGCTTGCTTCGTATATGACCCAAGAGAAGTTTTCTCTCCTTGGGAAAGTACAAGAAGCTATCATCTAGATATTGTGGATTGCATGTGATTTATGAGGATCGAAGGAGATCAAGCTTATGAGATTTTGCTTCCTCCATCCTTAAAGATCCACAATGTCTTTCATGTGAGCTTATTGAAGAATTATGCTTCAGATCTGAGTCATATATTGGGGCTGATGAGCAAGTTGCTTTTTCTACTTAAGGTCAAGTGGAAGTGGAGAAATGAGCAGCAGTTTTGGATGTCAAAGAAAATCCCCTCAAGAATAGGATCTCAAAGGAATACCTGATGAAGTGTAAGTTTTTCTCGATTGAGGCTGCTACTTGGGAGAAAGGGGAGGATACAGTAAAAGATTATGCCCAATTCACGAGGTAAGGACATCTAAGATCTTCAAGTGGGGGAGAGTATAAGAGCCTTTTACTAAGTAGTAAGTTTAATTGAGTGTGAAAAATAGTGTTTAAATGTACAAGCCCTCATAAATAAATATATGAATATAGAAAAAAATAAAGAAAACCCAAGTGTACACATGTGCACATAAGTATTGTGAGATCCCTGTTCCCACCGAGCAACGGATTTGGGGTACTAGCAGCGGAAGTAGCACTTCTCGCGCGGGACAGGGGTCCCACACTCGGGGCCTCATCCATGGATATCCGGACAAGAGACTAATCCGTCGGTTTTTTCTAAAACCGAACCCAAAAAAACTTCCTTTATCCGGAAAGCACGGACGGTTCCACCAAGATAACTTTTTACTCTAATGTAGTCAAGACCATTACTGATCAAACTGATCCGACTGCACCTACAAAGGTACTCGGTCAGATCAAGGAAGAAACTTGCACTTGGATCATTGGGATCAACGCTTTTTTCCCCATCAAGAGGCACAGCCGTTGATTCCTATCCATAGAACAATTACTATCCGGGATTTACTTCATCTATCGTAGCAACAGAAATTAAGTCTCGATTTACGGATCCATCAGTCCAGCCTAACCCCATCCGATCCCATGGGTTAGGAGCCAACCGCCCAACCACTGTAGTGATGGGATCCAATTTGGAATTTGGTTAGGTTTTGTCCCGGGTACCAAGGAAAAGAGTTCCAAGGCCCCCTAGCCGGAAGTTCATGCAAACATAAAACTAGCCACACCAGTTACACACCCAATATGAAATTGCCTTTTTCTTAGCATCAGCTAACTTTAAAACAATCCTTTAATGAAACCATAGTACCACTGATCACAATCTTCCAATTTATCCGGTTGATTCTTAATTTCCCATCATTCCTTCATCAGAGTATCTATGGCATCATTGGCAACTAGAACGCTCACCACCTGTCCACACAGGGGCCTTTTCAATAGTTCCTAGCCCATAATACTCGGCAATATGATCACTTATAAAATCAAGATGGACTCTCGTTGAAGATCAGCAAGATCAACCAACAGATCCATATAAAGAGCCATGGACTCATCCATTGAAGACCAGCAAGGTCAATCAACCAGATCCATGCCCGGTTTCACAAAACAACTCTTCCTCCTTGTTCCAATATCTTCCTCGACGCACGTGTGGGTATCCTAGGCGACCCAGAGCCCGAGCACCGTATGGTCAGCACCCTCTAGGATCCTTCGTAGGTGACCTAGCGCTTCACTCATAGGCCGCTTCCTTGGTCCCTCATCCACCGTACCGGAAGCTCACCATTTTAATCGAACCGAGGCTGGTCAAGACCTCGGCCGACCTTGCTACGCGAGACGTCCTCCATTGACTCTCCGTCAGTAGTTGCAACTTTATCAGTTAGGTCTCCACGACCTTAATCACAAGATGGTCAAAATGCTTCCCCAGCATTCTTGACATAAAACAGCCATTTACAAACAGCATTTACAAACAGGTTACAAATACAATTTCTATATTAACTCTCATTTTTCCACATTATCCCTCATTAATCCACATTACTTATTCCACATTCCATTTATATGTGTACTCATCCAATCACATCATTTTCCATCTCTTCACTTCAGATTCCTTCACATCACATATCATATATTCACATCCATATCCACATCCATACATCCACATCCACATCCACATCCACATCCACATCCATACATCCACATCTACATGCTTACCTCCATTTTCACATCCTCATTTATACATCCACATCCCATATCCACATTCATACATACACATCCATATCCACATCCATACATCCACATCCACATGCATACATCCACTATCACGTCCTCATTCATACATCCACATCCACATACATACATACATCCACATCCACATTCTCATTCACATCTATACATCCACATCTACAACCACATACATACATACATCCACATCCACATTCCACATTCCACATTCACATCTATATATCCACATTCACATCTATACATCCACATTCCACATTCACATCTATACATCCACATTCACATACATTCACATCCACATTTCCATCCACATCTATACATCCACATCTACATCCACATACATACATACATCCACATCCACATTCCACATTCACATCTATACAGCCACATCTACATCCACATCCACATCTATGCATATACATCTTCATGCATACATCCATTTTCACATTCATGCATCCACACTCCCATCTCCATATCCACACATCCACATACATACATCCATTTCCACATTCCCATTCATATAACCCCATATGCCTTCACAACTAATCTTTTACATCACATCCATTCTCGCCCTATCACAACCCATATACATCTTATCCTATCACATACACTTCTTACCTCATCCCATACACATCTTATCACATCTTAATTCATCTTATCACCTTCTAACTTATTTCATAAGCATCTTATCACCTCTTATCATATCTTATACACCTCTTATCACATCCTATCACATCTCATATCTATTTATAGAATACAAGAGAATTCTTATATTTGATATAAGATTTCTTTACACATTTATTTATGCATAAATTCTATTTAAGGAGATTAATACTTTCGAAGTAAAAATCAATCTTTTATGCATCTTCCTATGCATAAATTCATTTTAAATGAAAATGACACTTTTGAATTAAATTTCAATCTTTTATGCATTTTCCTATGCATAAATTCAATTTAGATGAGAATGATACTTTTGAATTAAAAATCAATCTTTATGCATCTTCTTATGCATAAATTCAATTTGGTAGGAATTACACTTTTAGAATAAAAGAATTTCTCTTATGCATCTAAGTTATGCATAAAATCCATTTATGATGAAAAATCACACTTTTAGTATAAAAAGAATATCTTTTACATATACCTCTATGCATGAAATCCAATATGATAAAAGTAACACTTTTACAATAAAATAATCAACTTTTATGCATACCTCTATGCATGAAATTCAATTGTGATAAAAGTAACACTTTTATAATAAAATAATCAACTTTTATGCATACCTCTATGCATGAAATCCAAATATGAAAAAAGTAATACTTTTATAATAAAATAATCAACTCTTATGCATACTTCTATGCATGAAATTCAATTGTGATAAAAGTAACACTTTTATAATAAAATAATCAACTTTTATGCATACCTCTATGCATGAAATCTAATTATGATAATATAAAAATCAATTTCTTTAGGATTACAATGAATATCTTTCAATTCATCTAGGATGATAATTCCTAGAATATGGTAGGAAGTCCTCTTTTTATGCTTTGAATGAAATTATTTTATGCGTAATTTTTATAAAAATTTTACCGTAGCTCCGCTGCTATGACTGATAAATCTCAATTTTTCTAAGGGATAAAGCTTATCATTAAGAAAATAATTAGAATGATCCCTAATTGGATCATTAATCCACAATGGATTAAATCATCAATATACATAAACTAAAAGCATAGAAAAAAGCCATTAACTTGGCCTCAAGCATAGATTAATCTTGGATTAAGGAAAAACTTTATGAAAAGCTTCATTTGGATTGAGAATGGGTCATAAGTATGACCATTACTTGAGTGAGAGAGAGAATTTACATAAAAACCATTTGAATTAAGCATAAATGGAAATTTATGTAATTCTTAACTATCATTAATCAATTTACTTAAATAGCATTCATCAAATTATGTAACTCTTCACTACCATTCATCAATTAACTTCAATAGCATTTAAAAACCATTCCAATTAAGCTTCTCAAGCTTGAGAAGGGTTGAGAAGAGAGAAGCATTGAGAAATTATAGAAAAGATCAAAATTTCACCATTTACCTTACAATTTGCTTGATTCTTTGTTCACGGTAGAGGCCCCCAACCGATCAATTGGTTAAGTATGTTGATGGAGCCACCAATGGGGATTGAAAAAAGAGGGAAGCTCTAATTTCTTCAATTTGGAGAGAATTTTAGAGAATAGTATAAATTAGCATTATTTCAGCATAACTCTAGTATAGTAAAATTCTTCTATTTTTTTCAAAGGACTCATGTTCTATTTATAGGAGAGGGAAGCTCTAACCAAAGCTAACTGAATTCGAGAATTTTTCAAATTCAGTTTGGTTGAATTTGGACTAGATTTGGACCTAGTTTGGTTACTTTTTGATTCGGTTTGGTTCCATTTTGATTTGGTTTGGTTCAAGAGAGAGGAGAGATAAAAATATCACATTATTTTTGAGTTTAAAACTCATTCAAGCATGTGAAATATGCACCTCCATTAAAGAACTCCCCTTCCTTACATATGTGTCAAAATGGAATCATTATACCCAAAATATCTCATATTTTTAATATTGCTCATAGTTTTTTACTAATAAACTTTGTACATTTTCAACTCTTCATCTTGTGTGAGCATTTACTCATTTTTGGATACCCAAAATATCTCATATTTTTAATATTGCTCATAGTTTTTTACTAATAAACCTTGTACATTTTCAACTCTTCATCTTATGTGAGCATTTACTCATTTTTGGGTATCTTCTTTTACAAATTGGATTTATCTCCTCCCTACACATGGATTGATGCTATTGGCCCATAAGAACCTTAATTGGACCATAATCCAAAAATTTCTGAAATTCTAGACCCTTAGGCTAAGGTCCTTTATACCCATTTCCAATTAATTCCAATTGCACATTAGAAAGTTCTTTTTGAATTTCTGTTTCAGGGGAACTTATTTTAATAAGATGAGATAATTTTCTATCCAAAAATATTAAAAATCTGAATATTCTCTCTCTAGAATATTTTCTCTCTCTATGCCAAAAGAGGCAGAGACAAGATCTCTTATATTTCTGAAGAGGGAATTGATTACAGGGGAATATGCTGGACATTTTGAGAGGCTGGGGAGGAATCTTACATTCTCTCCCACTTGAAAAATGCGAGATATCCTCATCTCGCAAACTTGGGATAATTTCGCAAGATGCACGAATATGAGACTTAGAGAAAAATTTAATTAAGATTAACCACCAAAAAAAAGTCTCAAAGAGAGCAAGATTCAAGACAAGAACAAGATTTCAACTTTATTCATTCTTGGAACATATACAGTAAAGATAGAAGAACTCTTTACACTTTCATAAGCCCGTCCATCATATGGTCACAAAAGCAGCACTCACAAGCTGTGCACGTATAAGGTAACTCATCTATGGGAATATTTCTGCTGATTATTGCCGCACCTATCTCAGTGGTATGAGGTGATCTAACAAAAGGACCTCTGAGAGGCAAGCCAAAAACGGGGTAAAGGCATATCTTCTGATGAGGAAGAAAACACGCCAGTAAGAAGACCCGCTCAGAAAACCCAATATGCCTTGATCTCATGACGCAGTAGTATCGGGGACCTAAACCCAAAGCTTCAATAACAATGGCCAAGCGGACATTGTTACGAAAGTGCTGCTGACCCCACGGTGTTACCCTAGTTATGTCTTGATAGGTCCACCATTTGGTTTGAGCTACAGAAGTTCCTAGGTGAGGAAAAAGTGAGCGCTCATACTGTTCTATAAAATCCTTCTTCACAGACTCGCTTGCGTCTTGAAGGTGAGAAATCATCATGGATAAAACTAATTCCTGTTGCCAAGCCATGAAGGAGATTAAGAAAGAGATCGATGGAAGTAAGATTACTGTGAGCGACAAGTAAAAGTTACGACTTATATAAAGGAAGGAGCTAGCGTAACTTAGAAGCCAACGGTATCTTGCCATTGAAGTTTTACCATCTTTCCAAGATTTGGGTTTGGCACATTTTTCTATAGAAGGCATTAAGAACTTTGAGATGAGGAGATAAAAGAAGCTCACCTACTTTCTTTGAATTCAGATAAGGCCCACAATATCTGGGGGATAACTTCTTATACTCGCGAAGAGATAAAGAACTTCTTTTGGGCCGTACTCGAATGAAGACCAACACCTTGGTATCCAAAACACCGATTTTTACTTCTGAACTCATTGTTCTGAATCCTTAAAATAGGTGGGACTCCTGAGAGGGTATTCTGGGTAAAGGTCTTCCTTTTTTTAAAAACAAAATCTTTCTTTTATTTTAGAGAGAGAATAATTATAAGATCAAAAGGGAGGTTCTTACTCATGTATACCTCGAAGGCTAGGGGAGAAATCTTACATTCTACCCCACTTAAAAAGAGCGAGATGTCCTCATCAGGATAACTCATTTTCTTAAGATCCAATTTATTCTGGGGTTCCTTATATTCCGGTCAACCCAACAGAATATGGGGATAAATATCCCTTATATAGAACTCATCATTAAATAACAATTCATTCAGATCATATCTTTAACACGATAATGGTCCATTAGACCGAAAAATTTCCTTCTGAACATTCCTCCACGGGAATTTTAGTTAAGCAAGTTCTCAAGTTGTCATCCCCTAACTTGATCTACCGTCTCAAGTATTAACAGTAGCAATTTGACAGCACAATCTACTAATCTCATAGTGATTTGCTGAAATCATTTTCATCATTTATCATTACAGGGACTCGTCCCAATCATCCACATTGTGGTTTCGCTCAGCTTATTACATTTCAACCCATTTTCAGGGATCATCATTTTTCAATCAGAATCCAAATCAATTCATCAGTTCCCAAACAGAATTAAAAATCATATCAACCACATTCGAATTCATCAACTAGATAGCATTAATGATTATAATTTCAAGTCTTAGATTTACTCGTATATACTGCCGGTAAAGAGCTGCAGTTATACCCTCGGTATATACGGTTAGTCATGATACTTGGAATTATAAGGTAAATACTATCATGTCTAAGCCTCAAGCAAGTCAGGGTTCCATATAATTGCGGTACTTCCATTTGAAGACTCAATTACTAATTTACGAAATTAGTTTGAATATCAATTTGTATGAATTATATCACACAATTAAAACCTTTTTGTGCTACTTGATAAATTTTTGACATATTTGGCTTTTCAGTTGATCTTTATTAGCCAATTCGCTCTGATACCAACTGTGAGATCCCTGTTTCCACCGAGCAACGGATTCGGGGTACTAGCAGCAAAAGTAGCACTTCTCGCACGGGATAGGGGTCCCACACTCGGGGCCTCATCCACGGATATCCGGACAAGAGACTAATCCGTCGGTTTTTTCTAAAACCGAACTCGAAAAAACTTCCTTTATCCGGAAAGCACGGACGGTTCCACCAAGATAACTTTTTACTCTAACGTAGTCAAGACCATTACTGATCAAACTGATCCGACTGCACCTACAAAGGTACTCGGTCAGATCAAGGAAGAAGCTTGCACTTGGATCATTGGGATCAACGCTTTTTTCCCCATCAAGAGGCACAGCCGTTGATTCCTATCCATAGAACAATTACTATCCGAGATTTACTTCATCTATCGTAGCAACAGAAATTGAGTCTCGATTTACGGATCCATCAGTCCAGCCTAACCCCATCCGATCCCATGGGTTAGCCAACCGCCCAACCACTGTAGTGATGGGATCCAATTTGGAATTTGGTTAGGTTTTGTCCCGGGTACCAAGGAAAAGAGTTCCAAGGCCCCCTAGCCGGAAGTTCATGCAAACATAAAACTAGCCACACCACTTACACACCCAATATGAAATTGCCTTTTTCTTAGCATCAGCTAACTTTAAAACAATCCTTTAATGAAACCATAGTACCACTGATCATAATCTTCCAATTTATCCGGTTGATTCTTAATTTCCTATCATTCCTTCATCAGAGTATCTATGGCATCATTGGCAACTAGAACGCTCACCACCTGTCCACACAGGGGCCTTTTCAATAGTTCCTAGCCCATAATACTCGGAAATATAATCACTTATAAAATCAAGATGGACTCTCGTTGAAGATCAGCAAGATCAACCAACAGATCCATATAAAGAGCCATGGACTCATCCATTGAAGACCAGCAAGGTCAATCAACCAGATCCATGCCCGGTTTCACAAAACAACTCTTCCTCCTTGTTCCAATATCTTCCTCGACGCACGTGTGGGTATCCTAGGCGACCCAGAGCCCGAGCACCGTATGGTCAGCACCCTCTAGGATCCTTCGTAGGTGACCTAGCGCTTCACTCATAGGCCGCTTCCTTGGTCCCTCATCCACCGTACCGGAAGCTCACCATTTTAATCGAACCGAGGCTAGTCAAGACCTCGGCCGACCTTGCTATGCGAGACGTCCTCTATTGACTCTCCGTCAGCAGTTGCAACTTTATCAGTTAGGTCTCCACGACCTTAATCACAAGACGGTCAAAATGCTTCCCCAGCATTCTTGACATAAAACAGCCATTTATAAACAGCATTTACAAACAGTTTACAAATACAATTTCTATATTAACTCTCATTTTTCCACATTATCCCTCATTAATCCACATTACTTATTCCACATTTCATTTATATGTGTACTCATCCAATCACATCATTTTCCATCTCTTCACTTCAGATTCCTTCACATCACATATCATATATTCACATCCATATCCACGTCCATATATCCACATCCACATCCACATTCACATCCATACATCCACATCTACATGCTTACCTCCATTTTCACATCCTCATTTATACATCCACATCCCATATCCACATTCATACATACACATCCATATCCACATCCATACATCCACATCCACATGCATACATCCACTATCACGTCCTCATTCATACATCCACATCCACATACATACATACATCCACATCCACATTCTCATTCACATCTATACATCCACATCTACATCCACATACATACATACATACATCCACATCCACATTCCACATTCCACATTCACATCTATACATCCACATTCACATACATTCACATCCACATTTCCATCCACATCTATACATCCACATCTACATCCACATACATACATATATCCACATTCACATTCCACATTCACATCTATACAGCCACATCTACATCCACATCCACATCTATGCATATACATCTTCATGCATACATCCATTTTCACATTCATACATCCACACTCCCATCTCCACATCCACACATCCACATACATACATCCATTTCCATATTCCCATTCATATAACCCCATATGCCTTCACAACTAATCTTTTACATCACATCCATTCTCGCCCTATCACAACCCATATACATCTTATCCTATCACATACACTTCTTACCTCATCCCATACACATCTTATCACATCTTAATTCATCTTATCACCTCCTAACTTATTTCATAAGCATCTTATCACCTCTTATCATATCTTATACACCTCTTATCACACCTATCACATCTCATATCTATTTATAGAATACAAGAGAATTCTTATATTTGATATAAGATTTCTTTACACATTTATTTATGCATAAATTCTATTTAAGGAGATTAATACTTTCGAAGTAAAAATCAATCTTTTATGCATCTTCCTATGCATAAATTCATTTTAAATGAAAATGACACTTTTGAATTAAATTTCAATCTTTTATGCATTTTCCTATGCATAAATTCAATTTAGATGAGAATGACACTTTTGAATTAAAAATCAATCTTTATGCATCTTCTTATGCATAAATTCAATTTGGTAGGAATTACACTTTTAGAATAAAAGAATTTCTCTTATGCATCTAAGTTATGCATAAAATCCAGTTATGATGAAAAATCACACTTTTAGTATAAAAAGAATATCTTTTATGTATACCTCTATGCATGAAATCCAATATGATAAAAGTAACACTTTTACAATAAAATAATCAACTTTTATGCATACCTCTATGCATGAAATTCAATTGTGATAAAAGTAACACTTTTATAATAAAATAATCAACTTTTACGCATACCTCTATGCATGAAATCCAAATATGAAAAAAGTAATACTTTTATAATAAAATAATCAACTCTTATGCATACTTCTATGCATGAAATTCAATTGTGATAAAAGTAACATTTTTATAATAAAATAATCAACTTTTATGCATACCTCTATGCATGAAATCTAATTATGATAATATAAAAATCAATTTCTCTAGGATTACAATGAATATCTTTCAATTAATCTAGGATGATAATTCCTAGAATATGGTAGGAAGTCCTCTTTTTATGCTTTGAATGAAATTATTTTATGCGTAATTTTTATAAAAATTTTGCCATAGCTCCGCTGCTATGACTGATAAATCTCAATTTTTCTAAAGGATAAAGCTTATCATTAAGGAAATAATTAGAATGATCCCTAATTGGATCATTAATCCACAATGGATTGAATCATCAATATACATAAACTAAAAGCATAGAAAAAGGCCATTAACTTGGCCTCAAGCATAGATTAATCTTGGATTAAGGAAAAGCTTTATGAAAAGCTTCATTTGGATTGAGAATGGGTCATGAGTATGACCATTACTTGAGTGAGAGAGAGAATTTACATAAAAACCATTTGAATTAAGCATAAATAGAAATTTATGTAATTCTTAACTATCATTAATCAATTTACTTCAATAGCATTCATCAAATTATGTAACTCTTCACTACCATTCATCAATTAACTTCAATAGCATTCAAAAACCATTCCAATTAAGCTTCTCAAGCTTGAGAGGGGTTGAGAAGAGAGAAGCATTGAGAAATTATAGAAAAGATCAAAATTTCACCATTTACCTTACAATTTGCTTGATCTTTGTTCACGGTAGAGGTCCCCAACAGATCAATTGGTTAAGTATGTTGATGGAGCCACCAATGGGGATTGAAGAAAGAGGGAAGCTCCAATTTCTTCAATTTGGAAAGAATTTTAGAGAATAGTATAAATTAGCATTATTTCAGTATAACTCTAGTATAGTAAAATTCTTCTATTTTTTTCAAAGGACTCATGTTCTATTTATAGGAGAGGGAAGCTCTAACCAAAGCTAACTGAATTCTAGAATTTTCCAAATTCAGTTTGGTTGAATTTGGACTAGATTTGGACCTAGTTTGGTTACTTTTTGATTCGGTTTGGTTCCATTTTGATTTGGTTTGGTTCAAGAGAGAGGAGAGATAAAAATATCACATTATTTTTTAGTTTAAAACCCATTCAAGCATGTGAAATATGCACCTCCATTAAAGAACTCCCCTTCCTTACATATGTGTCAAAATGGAATCATTATACCCAAAATATCTCATATTTTTAATATTGCTCATAGTTTTTTACTAATAAACTTTGTACATTTTCAACTCTTCATCTTGTGTGAGCATTTACTCATTTTTGGATACCCAAAATATCTCATATTTTTAATATTGCTCATAGTTTTTTACTAATAAACCTTGTACATTTTTAACTCTTCATCTTATGTGAGCATTTACTCATTTTTGGGTATCTTCTTTTACAAATTGGATTTATCTCCTCCCTACACATGGATTGATGCTATTGGCCCATAAGAACCTTAATTGGACCATAATCCAAAAATTTCTGAAAATCTAGACCCTTAGGCTAAGGTCCTTTATACCCATTTCCAATTAATTCCAATTGCACATTGGAAAGTTCTTTTTGAATTTTTGTTTCAGGGGAACTTATTTTAATAAGATGAGATAATTTTCTATCCAGAAATATTAAAAATCTGAATATTCTCTCTCTAGAATATTTTCTCTCTCTATGCCAAAACAGGCAGAGACAAGATCTCTTATATTTCTGAAGAGGGAATTGATTACAGGAGAATATGCTGGACATTTTGAGAGGCTGGGGAGGAATCTTACATTCTCTCCCACTTGAAAAACGCGAGATGTCCTCATCTCGCAAACTTGGGATAATTTCGCAAGATGCACGAATATGAGACTTAGAGAAAAATTTAATTAAGATTAACCACCAAAAAAAAGTCTCAAAGAGAGCAAGATTCAAGACAAGAACAAGATTTCAACTTTATTCATTCTTGGAACATATACAGTAAAGATAGAAGAACTCTTTACACTTCCATAAGCCCGTCCATCATATGGTCACAAAAGCAGCACTCACAAGCTGCGCACGTATAAGGTAACTCATCTATGGGAATAATTCTGCTGATTATTGCCGCACCTATCTCAGTGGTATGAGGTGATCTAACAAAAGGACCTCTGAGAGGCAAGCCAAAAACGGGGTAAAGGCATATCTTCTGATGAGGAAGAAAACACGCCACTAAGAAGACCCGCTCAGAAAACCCAATATGCCTTGATCTCATGACGCAGTAGTATCGGGGACCTAAACCCAAAGCTTCAATAACAATGGCCAAGCGGACATTGTTACGAAAGTGCTGCTGACCCCACGGTGTTACCCTAGTTATGTCTTGATAGGTCCACCATTTGGTTTGAGCTACAGAAGTTCCTAGGTGAGGAAAAAGTGAGCGCTCATACTGTTCTATAAAATCCTTCTTCACAGACTCGCTTGCGTCTTGAAGGTGAGAAATCATCATGGATAAAACTAATTCCTGTTGCCAAGCCATGAAGGAGATTAAGAAAGAGATCGATGGAAGTAAGATTACTGTGAGCGACAAGTAAAAGTTACGACTTATATAAAGGAAGGAGCTAGCGTAACTTAGAAGCCAACGGTATCTTGCCATTGAAGTTTTACCATCTTTCCAAGATTTGGGTTTGGCACATTTTTCTATAGAAGGCATTAAGAACTTTGAGATGAGGAGATAAAAGAAGCTCACCTACTTTCTTTGAATTCAGATAAAGCTCACAATATCTGGGGGATAACTTCTTATACTCGCGAAGAGATAAAGAACTTCTTTTGGGCCGTACTCGAATGAAGACCAACACCTTGGTATCCAAAATACCGATTTTTACTTCTGAACTCATTGTTCTGAATCCTTAAAACAGGTGGGACTCCTGAGAGGGTATTATGGGTAAAGGTCTTCCTTTTTTTTAAAACAGAATCTTTCTTTTATTTTAGAGAGAGAATAATTATAAGATCAAAAGGGAGGTTCTTACTCCTGTATACCTCGAAGGCTAGGGGAGAAATCTTACAAGTATGCACACCTACAATTAATATAGGTCAAAAAGGAAAAATGATAAATTTATTTAGAAAATAAAATAAAAATTATTATGTCAAGTGCCATTATTTAATTAAAAATAATAAGACCAAAATTATATACGTTCCCATGGAAAAATTAATTGGTAAGCACACGGCTATGTGTCTATGCACATTATTTAATTTGGTGAGCAAAGGATTAATTTACTCATGAAAAACTAGGTAGATTTGGGTTGGTAGTAGCCGATGGTATTTTATTAGTGTTATGTGGTATGGGGTTTATGTAAAATAAGCATCATGCATTCACCATTAGTTCATTTTACATAAAAATCATGCATATAGCTCTAAAGTTGAGTTTAGTCCACAAATTTTATGATTTGCAAGGATTGCATGGTAGGTATGTGACATTAACTCACATAGACGATGTGTATGTAGAGGATCCTAGCTACCCACATTCATGTGTAAATACCCATTCCCTCCTTGTGAAATCCATAAATTCTATCTGTAACATGCCCATCTTCAATAATAGTATATGCCCATTTGATAGATGAATTTATGGTCTTTTTGTGGTGTAAAAATCATTAATTTTAATAATCAAGCTATTTTCACTTTGAATCTTAAAATTTTGAGTCCAAATTTGGAATCTATGTGTGATTTTACCCTAGTATAGGATTTTACAGCACTCAAGTGGACACCGGAGTAAGCATATATACAAAATTTTAGTTATTTTTAATTAAAATACGGTAAACTTTAAACCTTAATAAATGCATGTCCGGGTGCCCGATTGACAAACGGATTGCACCCCTACGACCAGGGAAACACATCGGATATTTTTGCTGAAAAAAATTTCACACCCGTCAGGCACTTCGGCATGCATATCAAGGCCAACGTCCCAAATTAGGGGTCCCGCCCCAAAAAGATGGCGTTCACATACCTCACCGTGTACACTATCTTTTGTACCCCGCTTTGCTCTCCCTTTCCCTGCACCCGCACCCCATACCAACCCTTATATAAACCCCCTACTAGCACCCTCATGGTTGACACCCCGACACCCTGTGCTGCCCGTACCCCACACCCTATGCAGAGACTATACCCGACAATCCGTACCCGACACTCTATGCGGAACTATACCCGACATCCCTCTACACCCCTTTTTAGCCCACCTCCAAGTAAGCTCTACATAAAGTTTTTGGCATCATCTCACATTGTGTTGAGTAGAGGGTGTCCTTAGCTTCCCTCCCCCCCTGTGTGAATAGGAGAACTCTCCCCTCTATCCCTGTAGGTGTAGCCTTTTGTCCCAAATTCCATTTAAGGACACCTTTCCCCCCATTTGCAGTGACTTTAGTAAGGGCTCTTTGGCTCTTAGAGTGGTTTCCACCTAAGAGTTTTATGCTCATAAAGAGAGCAAACAAACTCTGATTTCGTGATCCGACTGAAGCGTTGTGTTCGCTCTGCGACGTGGGTTACGAGAAGGTGAAGAGAATGGCTCCTTCACGAAGACACCAAAATACCACCTCGAGAAGCGTGCATAACAGTGACCCTAGAGGGAATGCTCTAGATGCGACCCCATCTCTCCCCTTGGGAGTCCCACAAAGAATTAATGGGCAAGTTAGCTTGGTCATCATTTAAAAAAGAGGTTTTTGATTGAATTTTTAATATTGGCATTAATTAAGAAAGAAGATACCACCATCCACCACCAAGGTGCAAGAGGTGGTGGATGTAGTAAAGGTCGCATAGCAGTTGCCTGCACAGCCTGCGCTATAAATGAAGAACCAACTTTGGAGATAGTTGAAGAAGAGCGTGTCACCGTCCATGCGCAGTAGAACATCAAGGTGTCCAAATCAACAATTTGGTGTTATTCAAACCCTAGCCACTCATCATGGTAAGCCATTTTAGCTTTTGATTGATTGTGGCAGTACCCATTCATTTCTTTCTCCTAGGTGCTTACAAAAATTAAACTTGGGTCAAAAACCAGCTAGGAGAATGGTTGTAGAACTAGCTAGTGGGAAGGAAGTAGTATCTCACCACTCTGTAGGAAACCTTGATTTCGAATTGGGTAGCGAGCAAACTCATGGCCATTTTAGAATACTGCCATTAGGAATTTATGATGGGATCCTTGGGATGGCTTGGTTAATTGCAAATAATGCTAGTATTCACTGTAACCAGGGGAGTATCACTTTTAAAAATGAGCATGGCCAAGCAGTATCAGTTGAGGGGAAGACAGGTAAACCCAAGTCTAGGGTAGTCAAAGCAAAACACCTTATTAAGGGAGCACATAAGGGACAACAAGTTTTCCTAGTTAAACTCAACAAAGTTGCTAAACCTAGTAAGGAATCAGAACCCTCTTGGCTCTCTGACATCTTTCCTGAGACAAGCTTATAGGGCTACCTCCTCCTCGAGAAGTCGATCATGACATCGAGCTAATCCCTGGTGCTCAACTTGTCTCAAAAACACCCTATAAGATGTCTCTCCCTAAAGCCATTGAACTCAAGGAGAAACTTTCGTAACTTATTAACCAAGGATTTGTACGCCCCAGCAGCTCTCCTTGGGGGGAGCACCTGTCCTCTTCGTCTCTACCATAGATTATTGGGGGCTAAATCAAGTCACTGTCAAGAACAAGTATCATATTTCTCGCATCGAGACGATATTCTTGATAGGCTTTATGGGGCCAAGGTTTTGTCAAAGATAGAATTGAGGTCTGGCTACTATCAAATCAGAGTCAAAGAAGCAGATATACCCAAGATAATACCCGTTATGGCCACTAGGAGTTTATTGTAATGTCATTCGGGTTAACCAATGCTCCTGCAACTTTCAACTGCCTAATGCAAGATATATTCTATCCCTACTTGGATGAATTTGTGCTTATCTTCTTTGATGAAATCTTGGTCTACTCCAAGTCGGTGGAAGAGCACGAGGAACATGTGCGCAGAGTTCTGTAATTGCTGCGTAGATATAAACTCTATGTAAGAAGAGCGAATGTACCTTCTTTACTCATCAGATTGAGTATCTTGGATTCATTATCTCCCAAGATGGTATCTCAGTAGCTCTCGCCAAGGTCAAGGATATAATGGAGTGGCCACCCCCTAAATCAGCTTGTTGCACAGTTCATGGATTTTTGGGAATCATAGGATGGTAAAAAATTTTCATTAAAGATTATGCCCTTGTAGTAGCTGCACCCTTGAAGGATCTTCTTAATAAGGATTCCAAAATAGTGTGGTTGCCAATCCATCAAGTCAGCTTTGATCAGCTCAAAGCCATCATTACCTCAGCTCCAGTCCTGAAACTTCCTGATTTTACTAGAGAATTTAAGGTGGTTACTGATGCTAGTAGTTTAGCACTTGGTGGTGTCTTAGGCCAAGAAGGAAGACCAATAGCTTATACTCGCAAGCTGCTGAAGCAATATGAAGCAAATTATGCCACCCATGATTTGGAACTCTTAGCTATTGTTCATTGTTATGGAGACATTATCTCTTGGGGTAGCTTGTTACTGACCACAAGAGTTTGAAGTGGATCTTCACCCAGCCTAACCTCAACATGAGGCAGAGAAGATGGATTGAAATCCTACAAGAATATGACTTTGACATCAAATTCTGCCTGGGAAGGATAATGTGGTAGCTAATGCACTCCGCCCCGCAAATCCCGCAAATCTTTCTTGAGTACAATTTCTATGCCAAATGATCCCATTTTGATCAAGGTGAAAGAAGTGTCAATCCATGATCTAGATTACCAAAAGATGGTGAACCTAGTCAAAGAAGGTGGGACCTTAGAAAAAGAGAAAAATCTAGTCAAAGGTTACTCCACCCATGATGGGTGCCTCTCTCGGCGGGGGGTGCACTATATGGAAGCCCCTCCTACGATGTGCGTTCAAGGGGTATTTAAAAAACCCCTTATCTGTGAATTTTTAGCTAATAAAACTACCCCTTTTTCTTTATAGACTTACGGGTTTTTTTCCAAAGTACAATTAAAATACCCCTCTTGTAATTGTATTTCTGTAAATTTACCCAATATTTTGGATTAAAAAAACCCCACCTGATGATCGCACGTGGTAGACTTACATTTTTTGAGGTGCACCCCCCGAGGTTTAATCATAGGTTATGTATTCCTAAGGATCCTTCCCTAAAGAAGTTAAACCTCCACAAAGCTCATGGTAGCCCCGCTGCAAGGCACCCAGGCTATGCAAAAACCTTGAATGTTGTAAGGAGCTATCATTGGGCAGGCTTGAAAAATGATGTCCTTGGGTACTTGAAGCAATGTCTCTCATGTCAAAGGATCAAAGCTGAAAGAGTTAAAATGCCTGGGAAGCTTCAACCCTTGGATATCCCCCAAATGAAGTGGGAATGTATTAGTATGGATTTTTTCACAAGTCTCCCCACTGTACAAGGAGGATATGATTCCATTCTACTGGTGGTGGACGTGCTTACCAAAGTAGCTCATCTTATACCATCAAAGCAAACCTTCAAAGCTTCTAATGTTGCCTAGTTATTCATCAAGGAGATCTTCAAGCTTCATGGTCTATCGAAGAGGATAGTCAGTGTGACCGAGATTCTTTCACTTTGATGTTCTTGTAGTCCTTATTTCAGGCCTTGGGCACTCAACTTTGTTTTAGTATAGCTTATCATCCATAGACCGATGGCCAGACTGAGAGAGTAAACCAAATAATTGAAGACATTCTCAGAGCATATTGTGGATGCGAGCTAAGAATATGGATTCAATACCTTCCTCTGGTAGAATTCGCTTATAATACATCTTATCATTAAAGCATAGGAATGTCACCATTCATAGCACTCTATGGGCAAGAATGCTTATCTCCTCTAAATTTCTCTGATCCGACCTTTAAGAGTTGAGGTATCTAGAAAAATGCTCGAGGAGATGGAGGAACAGACCAAAGCTATCCAGAAAGAGATTAAAATTGCTTAAGATCAGCAAAAACATTATGCCGACACAAGGAGGTTTGAAAGGATCTTCAAGGAAAGAGACAAAGTACGAGTGCGACCCAGGCGTAGCTCTCTGTCACTTGGGAAATATAAGAAGTTCAACCCAAGATACTGGACCCTATACAGTCATCAAATGTCTCGGCAGAAGTGCCTATAAGCTGTAGCTCCCAGCCCATATTAAGCTCCACAATGAATTTCTTGTAAGTTTGTTAAAGCCTTATGTACCTAGTCTCGATCATATTCTTGACGATGAGAAAGTTGTAATCCCAACTCAAGGAGTCCTTAAATTGCAGCCTAGTAGGATCATAGATTCTAGAGAAAGGCAACTCCGTAATAGAACTATTGTAGAACATCTAGTACAGTGGAAAGAATACCCTGAAGAGGATGCAACTTGGGAAGATGAAGCTACACTCTTAAAAGCATACCCCAAATTCATGACGATGAGGACATCTCAGGGGGGAAGGATGTAGCATGCCCATCTTCGATAATAGTATATGTCCATTTGATAGATGAATTTATGGTCTTTTTGTGGTGTAAAATCATCAATTTTAATAATCAATCTATTTCCACTTGGAATCTTAAAATTATGAGTCCAAAATTGGAATCTGTGCACGATTCTATCCTTATATAGGATTTTACAGCACTCAAAAAACGGACATCGGATTAAGCTTATACTTAAATTTTTAGTTATTTTCAGTTAAAATATGATAAATTTTAAATCTTAGTAATTGAACATCCGAGTGTTCAATTGACGAACGGATTGCACCCCTATGATTAGGGAAACACCCCAAACATTTTTCGGTGAAAAACATTTCGCACCAGTTGGGTGCTCCGACACGTGTATCAAGGCCAATGCCCCAAATTAGAGGTCCTCACCCCAAAAAGATGGCGTTCACATACCCGGGCGCCTGCACAACAGCCACGTAAGGACCAAAGGCCGACCACCCCAATGTACGGTCCACATTGGTGGCTGACATGTGGATGCCCATGCGGCCACTGACCCGGAAGGTACATGCGTATCTCATCTTTTGTCCACATACATGCAGGACTATACCCGACAGCCCTTGGTAGCCCCTCTCCCAGCAAGCCCTTTTTAGCCCACCTCCAAGTAAGTTGTGTAGAATTTTTTTTTCATCATCTCACCTTTGTGTTAAGTAGAGGGTGTCCTTAGCTGCTCTCCCCCTCCCCCCGTGTGAATAGACTTAAGAGAGAACTCCCCCCTCTATCCCTGTAGGTGGAGCCTTTTGTCCCAAATTCTAGTTTAAGGACACCTTCCCCCCCATTTGCAGTGACTTTAGTAAAAGGGCTCTTTGGCTCTAAGAGGTGGTTCCCACCTAAGAGTTTTATGCTCATAAAGAGAGGAAACGAACTCTGCTTCGTGATCCGACTAAAGCTTGCGTTCGTGGCAATGTCGGCTACGAGAATGTGAAGAGAATGGCTCCTCCACAAAGATGCCAAAATATCACCTCGAGATGCGTGCATAACAGCGACCCTAGAGGGAATGCTTTAGATGAGACCCCATCTCTCCCCTTGGGAGTCCCACAAAGAATTAATGGCCAAGTTAGCTTGGTTATCATTTAAAAAACAGGTTTTTGATTGAATTTTTAATATTGTCATTAATTAATCAAGAAAGTAGATACCACTATCCTTGCTTTCAAAAATACCAAAATCCTTGTGATATTGTTGTTTTCTCGAGAAGGTGATGGTGTTTATCATATTCTATGGTTTAGTTTAGCAATTGTTACTTGATTAAGTTAAAAACTATAGGTACATCTTCTCCCTATCTTAATGTTGATCCCGTTTCCATGCTGTGTAGCTAGGTGGTGACATTAACGAGGCCCAGAGTCGGCCCAAGGTATCCCTCCTACCATTGGGAAGATGAAGTGTGCCAGTTTAGGTGAGTAATATGATGCTACCTAGTTCTACGGGCCCAGGTTAGTGCGGTGAATAAGCCCTCCCTAGTGTGTAGACATCCCTCTAATAAGGAGCAGGAGGATCAAGTGATGGAGCCTGACAAGGTGACAAGCCAGCTTGAGTCGTCGCTAGCTGCTGTGTCGACGACGAGGTGTATGGTCTCGTAGGGATTGCCCAGTCTATAGAGGCTGGAAGGCAGAATTCTAAATTATCTCGGTAGAATATAGTAAACGAATAAGAGAGCCTGGATTTGGCTATGGATAATTTTGAACATTGTATATATTTCTTTTATTAAATCATTTGTTTGTAAGCATTGTTGTATCATTGTTAAAGGCAATGTGTAAGGTTATTAATTGAAGAACTTGTCTATATATGTCACACAGCGTGGTAGGACTAATTAGAAAACAAAATTGATACATGAGTTGGGTGGAAAGTGTGGGAGGATGGAATACCTTGACGGCACCATCCTTTGGATGGGTGGACCCGATTAGTCGAGTAGCTTCCAACAGATTATTGGAAGTTCTACATTAGGTAAGTAGGTTCTTGGGCAACTTTACTCTAGAGGACTAGTCCAATAGCTATTCCTTGCATAGATGAGGAAAAAAGCGTTGTTTCTAGGAATCAGAATAGAGGTTGCCCGAATTAAGGTCAGTCGCTTTATGAATGATCTAATTTTTAGAGTCATTTAGAATACCACGCTCCGCCTGTGGGATAGAACTAGGTCTTACCTACGAATCGTATCCTTGTATCTTTACATGGTCAAGGTGTCGACGAGTAGGAAATGTTTCTCTAGCTAGACTTAGTAGATTATCTTATGGTTTCCCCTATTTAGGAAGGAGGGAACCTTACAAGATCAATGTAGCAATACACACATAGATGCAGTAAGTAAGGAGAGATAGATGGAAGCACAACACTCAAAGTAAATTCATAAGAATGAGTGAAGTACAAGTGAAATGACATGATAAGGTCACTTAGTGTGTACATACGCTCAAGGGAAAAAACCTCCTAAAGAGGGAAAAAGTGCCCAGTCCATTATTAGCCTATATCCACACATCACTACCATATAAATGCTACAAATCTCTCCTATAGTAATAATATGTGTTGAAATGTGCAATGTAAAATGTGTGAGAGTGAATCTTGGGCTTGAGTATATGAACGCACCCTAGAGTGCAAGATATTGTGGAAAGATAAGAATGCCACATGTGATATTGTATGGTGTGTGACTGTTGACCAAAAGAGTGGAAAAGGAGTTACCACATGGCATGATGATGTGTAAAGTGGGATAAGGCTAGAAGGCCTATATCATTGTATGGTTCATAGAGAATGAAATAGAGCTATTGTTGAGTGTGCAATCTCTCTCTCTCTCTCTCTCTCTCTCTCTCTCTCTCTCTCTCTGGAGTTTCTTGTGTGATTTAATCCAGCTTAGGTTTTATGCTTAATCTTGTGTCTATCACCATGATCAATCCCATATTAGGATTGTCAACATGGTATTAGAGCAAGGATGGACTCTTGGTCATGGTGAATATCTATGTATAGTTTTCTTGTTTATGAGGTTATTTGATTAAGTATTATTTTTATTTTATTATAAAAAAATCTAGCACACTCATTGTCATTAGTATTGCATTTGAAGGGAGATTATGTTGGTGATTGGAGAGAGTCTTGAAGCTGCCACATGGAAGAAGAAAATGGAGATTTTAGCAATATTAAGACTATAAAGTCTTCATCAACATTAAAAGAAGTCGCCCAGGAGAGTTGCAAATGGGAGTTTTGTAACATGGAGGGCTTCCTCATTATCAAAGAAGCTGAAATAAGGATTTTTAGCAAGTATGAAGGCTATGGAGTCTTCGGTGTCAACAAAGAAGCTTCCAAGGAGACAAATGTCTCAAGAAGGTTGGTTTTTGTGAATTTTTGCCTCAATGTTTTGGTGTTGAGTGTGAGATCCCTGTTCCCACCGAGCAACAGATTCGGGGTACTAGCAGCGGAAGTAGCACTTCTCGCGCGGGACAGGGGTCCCACATTTGGGGCCTCGTCCATGGATATCCGGACAAGAGACTAATCCGTCAGTTTTTCCAAAACCGGACTCGAAAAAACTTCCCTTACCGAAAAGCACGGGCGATTCCACCAGGATAACTTTTTACTCTAACGTAGTCAAGACTATTACTGATCAAGCTGATCCGATTACACCTATAAAGGTACTCGTTCGGATCAAGGAAGAAACTTGCACTTGGATCATTGGAATCAACGCTTTTTTCCCCATCAAGAGGCACAGCCGTTGATTCCTATCCATAGAACAATTACTATCCGGGATTTACTTTATCTATCGTAATAACAAAAATTTAGTCTCAATTTACGGATCCATCAGTCCAGCCTAACCCCATCCGATCCCATGGGTTAGCCAACTGCCCAACCACTGTAGTGATGGGATCCAATTTGGAATTTGGTTAGGTTTTGTCCCGGGTACCAAGGAAAAGAGTTCCAAGGCCCCCTAGCCGGAAGTTCATGCAAACATACAATTAGGCACACCACTTACACACCCAATATGAAATTGCCTTTTTCTTAGCATCAGCTAACTTTAAAACAATCCTTTAATGAAACCATAGTACCACTGATCACAGTCTTCCAAATTATCCGGTTGATTCTCAAATTTCCCATCATTCCTTCATCAGAGTATCTATGGCATCATTGGCAACTAGAACGCTCACCACCTCTCCACTCAGGGGCCTTTTCAATAGTTCCTAGCCCATAATACTCGACAATATAATCACTTATAAAAATCAAGATGGACTCTCGTTGAAGATCAGCAAGATCAACCAACAGATCCATAAAAAGAGCCATGGACTCATCCATTGAAGACCAGCAAGGTCAATCAACCAGATCCATTGAAGACCAACAAGGTCAATCAACCAGATCCATGCCCGGTTTCAGAAAAACAACTCTTACTCCTTGTTCCAATATCTTCCTCGACGCACGCGTGGGTATCCTAGGCGACCCAGAGCCCGAGCACCGTATGGTCAGCACCCTCTAGGATCCTTTGCAGGTGACCTAGTGCTTCACTCATAGGCCGCTTCCTTGGTCCCTCATCCACCGTACTGGAAGCTCACCATTTTAATCGAACCGAGGCTGGTCAAGACCTCGGTCGACCTTGCTACACGAGACGTCCACCATTGACTCTCCGTCGTCACAGCAGTTGCAACTTTATCAGTTAGGTCTCCACGACCTTAATCACAAGACGGTCAAAATGCTTCCCCAGCATTCTTGACATAAAACAGCCATTTATAAACAGTATTTACAAACAGTTTACAAATACAGTTTCTATATAAACTCTCATTTTTCCACATTATCCCAAGCTTCACAGCTCCAATGGGTGGCAAGCTTCACAGCTTCTCTTCATAGCTTCTTCTCCCTCTTCACTCACTCACTCATAAACCCTAATAAACAGCACAAGGCTCTGATACCATGTTGAAAGAATGGTAGAGGGGGAGGAGACACACACACAGGAGCAAACCCTAATGTATATTGCAAACCCTAACCATAGAGGGAAGCCATCTCCACTCTCACACAAAGCATAATGCCATAATCCATAATACGCACAACACTATGAGTTGTGTCCACACACATCTAACCCTAGCTAATGTCCACACACTATGACCAGCTGGACACGCGGTCATTTATGTCTCACACATGTTCCTACCTAATATGCCAGCACATAGCATAGCTGGCTCACACTGACATCGAGCTTGAATCTCAACACATACCAGCTACTCATCTCATCGAAGAAGACAACATCTCTGCTTACTCGCATCTGGTTGGCTTATAACATCTATAACGTTTTTCCTCCATAGCATAACCAATGAAGATGCATTTCTCTACCTTTGGATCCAACTTTGTTCTCACTTCATCAGTGTTGGAATTAGGGTTGCAGGAATGCACACACAACTTCAAGAAGATGAGGAAGCTTGAGCACAACACAGTAGTGTATTATGAGTGCCAAAAATGAAAGATAACAAGCCCTAGAAGATAATGGGCGTATATACAATGCACGGGGGAAAAAACCTCCTAGTGAGGGAAAAAGTGCCCCGGCGGTCGTAAGTGTGTTCACACACATCACTACTATAATATGGTAACAAATCCCCCCTGGAGTGATGCGGTGAACAAGAGCTAGCACTCATGTATAGGGAAGTGTCTAGCTATGTGGACGAATCCACAAAAGGGAGTAAGCCCAAAGCTTTGCGAAAAGCTTCGAACTTCTCACGAGGCAGAGCCTTTGTGAAAAGGTCTGCAAGGTTATCCTGTGTTGGCACATAAGCCAAACTGATCTCTCCTGCAGAGAGTCTCTCCCTGACATAATGGTAGTGCACCTCAATGTGCTTCGTACGAGCATGGAACACTGGGTTCCGCGCAACTGCCAATGCGCTCTGACTGTCAGTGAATATGGTGGTGGCAGATGGCTGCCCAACACCCAAATCAGCCATAAGGCGTCTGAGCCACACACACTCAACCGTAGCTGTGAAAGCTGCCCTGTACTCAGCTTCACAACTAGAAGTGGCCACAGTAGGCTGCTTCTTGCTCAACCATGATATGCATGAGCTTCCAAGCATGAAGCAAAAACCACTCGTGGACACGCGTGTGTCATAACAACCAGCCCAGTCAGAATCTGAAAAAACATGTAAATCTGGCGGCAATGATCCCCCCTTGGGATAAAACAACCCAAGATGCCGAGTACCACTCAAATAGCGAAAGATACGCTTCACTGCCTGCCAATGCTTAATGCCTGGGCTATGCATAAATCTGCTCACCTGTGAGACTGCAAACTGAATGTTTGGCCTCGTAATGCATACATAAATGAGGCAACCAACAGCTATCTGATAGAGTGTGACATCAAAGTGATCTCCAGCATCATGAAGACTCAACTTCAAACCTGTCTCCATTGGAGTAGCAATAGGCTTGCAGTCTTCAAGGCCAAATCTCCGCAACAACGGTTTCAATATACTTTGTCTGACACAAAGCAATACCTCCATCACACTGCTTAAATTGTATCCCCAAATAATGATGCAAATGCCCCAAATCTGACATCTCAAAAGAGGCATTCAAATCAGCCTTAAAATCAGCAATATGACTCTCATTTGGTCCTGTGAGCAGCATGTCATCGACATAGAGAGCAATGATTAGATGTACACCATCCACACGTTTAACATACAAAGTGCTTTCTGTTGGACTATTCTGAAACCCATGTGCAGTCAAATATGCATGTATTTTTTCATACCAAGCTCGTGGAGCTTGCTTTAAACCATATAAAGCCTTTTTTAACCTGCACACTTTGTTTTCCTGCCCTCTTTGAACAAAACCACGAGGCTGCGATACATACACCTCCTTATGCAAATCTCCATTTAAGAACGCAGTCTTTATGTCCAGCTGATGTACATTCCAACCATTATGAGCTGCTAATGCACAGATGCTACGAACAGTGGTCATACGACATGTGGGAGCAAAAGTCTCATCAAAATCAATGCCCTTCTCTTGAGCATAACCTTTTGCAACAAGCCTAGCCTTATGGCGATCCACTGTGCCATCAGGCTTACGCTTCAATTTGTATACCCACTTAGTGCCAATGGCCTTCTTGCCAGGGGGCAAGTCACATAAAGACCATGTACTATTCTTCATAATAGCATCGTATTCTGCTTGCATAGCAGCCATCCAATTTTCTGAACTTTGTGCCTCATCAAATGAAACAGGCTCACTTTCATCGCACATACTAGAAACAGCCAATGCATAACAATCTGACGCATAAGAGGCACCATGAGAGCCAGAACGAGTGCGACTAGACAAAGGGGCATCCAACTTGCTGTCACGCAAAGTCTACACCAGCCATCTAGGCATGTTCCTAGAGCCCTCAATCTCTTGTCTCTCATCCTCAAGTGCATCATGCACATCTGCATCAGATATAGGCTGATCTGTGCCATCATTTAAAACCTGCATAGGCTGAAAAACTGCCTCATGAGGTATTGCACTTGACTGTGCACCACTGAAAAGAGGCAACAATGTATCATAGACATCACGTGAGCTGATATCTGTCTCCTTAGTACATGAAACCAAGGGCTGAACTGCATCTTCCACAAATACAACATCACGGCTAACCAAAATGCGCTTTGTTTGTGGATGATACAAACGATAGCCTTTGCTCTCAGCATTATATCCAACAAAAATACATTTGACAGCTTTGTCATCCAATTTTCTGCGATGTTGCACAGGCACTAATGCATATGCCAGGCAACCAAAAACACGTAAATGGCCAACAGATGGCTTGCGGCTATGCCAAGCCTCATATGGAGTGACAACCTGTAATGCTTTGGTGGGACACCTGTTTAGTACATAAGTGGCACACATGACAGCCTCAAGCCAAAAACCATGTGGTAGACTTTGACTCTTAACCATACATCTTGCCATTTCCATGAGAGACCTGTTTTTTCTCTCAGCCACACCATTTTGCTGTGGTGTATACGGCACTGTACATTGGTGTTTTATCCCACGCTCAGCCAGAAATGCATTAAATTCTGAAGACATATACTCCCCCCCTCGATCTGAACGGAGGGTGCCCATCTTACTTTCTGACACATTTTCAGCCATAACCAAAAACTGTTTGAAGCACAAAAACACTTCGGACTTTGCCTTCAAAGGATATACCCATGCATGCCTGGTAAAATCATCAATGAAAGTCACGAAGTAAAGGTAGTTTCCAAATGATGGAGTTTGCATGGGACCACAAACATCACTGTGAACAAGCTGCAATCTGCGTTCAGCTCTCACTGATCCATCTTTGGGAAAGGAAGCACGCTGCATTTTACCCAATATGCAGCCCTCACAAACATGCTTGACAGGTGCCTCAAGCTTAGGCAAAGAAGACACCATTTCAGATTTCTGCAGGCGCAGCAAACTTGCAAAATTCAGATGACCAAAACGTGCATGCCACAGTTTTGCATTTGAAATAGCCTGCGTATCCATAATAGCACATGCTGAATCCTCTACACATTTGCCATCCATATTGAGCTTATACAGCCCTCGACATAGTGAACCAGATGCTACAATGATGTCACCACAAGAGAGATCATGAACAGTACATCTGTCATCCACAAATTTTACAACCAAACCTGTTTTGGCAAATGCGGAGACTGACAGCAGATTCTTTTTGATCCCTGGCACATACAATGCATCAAAAAGTGTAAAGGTGTTGCAATTTGCAACATTCAGCACAATCTGTCCAACTCCTTTAACGGGATAAGAGGAGTTATTGGCACAAGTGACAGTATTCCCTGTGGGAGCAGACTCAAGGAAAGTGAATAAACTGCGCTGCGAGGTGATATGCTTAGTGGCACCACTGTCAAAGTACCATACATCTGAATCTACTGCAGACATACATGTGTCATGCAAAGATGGGTCATAACTGCACTGCGCATTGAATGCCCATTCTGTATCTTGAACAACATTAGCAGATTCATTGTTAGAAGGAGAGGCATCTGCAACAGCCATACCAGCCTCTTTCTTCTTAGCCTCTTTCGCAGCCAGCTTAGGACACGCTTTGATGACATGATCATTTCCCTTACAGTACTTGCAAAATGTCTTCTGTTTGTCACCCTTCTTCTCATCTTTGTCTTCCTTCTTTGGTTGCGCAGCATTTGCAGATTTCTGCTTACTAGAAGAAAAGCTAGCTTTACCTTTCCCGCTTCTCTGACTAGCAACGAAAGCTTGATCTGCGACACGCATAATATTCCTGTTTTGCCTTGACTGGTCTTCTTGCAGCAAAACAGAAACTAACTCCTCAAATGATAAGGCATTGGGATTGCCTTTCATCATCAAGCGAAGAGTGGAAGCAAAACCCTGATAAGAATCTGGTAGACCATTCAAAACAGTCTGCACAAGTGAACTGTCTGACAGGATTTCATCTGCAGAAATGAGCTGCTCTTTGAAATCCTTGATCTTTGTCAAAAAGCTATCCATAGAATCACCTTCGTTCATATGCTCACTCTCCAACTGTTTTCGGAGGTAAGCAACACGAGCCTCATTTCTTGCCTGATACAATGTGGCAAGTACATCCCAAGCATCCTTAGAAGTCCTGCAGGAGCGAATATGTGGGATAATGGTACGTTTGACAGACAGCGCAATCAAGGCATGAGCCTGCGCATCTCTACCATCCCAACGAATCTGCTCTGCTGAAAGTGGTGGTTCTCGAACAGCTGCTACAGCACTTGTGCCTGCACCATCATCAACAGTACCTGTTTCTGATGTGTTTGCAGCATTCCCAGCCACAATAGGACGTGCATCAATACCCTGCACAATGTTCCATAACCCCTTTGCTACCAATACATGTCGCATCATATATGCCCACAATGGATAGTTGGTGCCATCCAACTTATCCTCAGCAGCCAACATGCGGAATACATCATTGTTGTCAGCCATGGCCAATGACTGTACTACTAGATGTAAATGCTGTCTGTAAGAGGTAAACCTGTATAAAATCGACCTGTGCTATGTAGCACAGCCCAAAACAGACGAATGGGCACCTGTCCTGCAGATTTTAATCTTGACAGAAAATCTGCACAGTAGGACGATTTTGCCTGCGCAGTACTTGGAATGCAAAAACGGAGGGCGAAATGACTTCAGATCAAAATTCTGAAACGAACGAGCCCTACGGGCTCGCCCACGGCATATACTAACCTGCAGACGCTAGTGAAACCTCGTCGCAATCGGAGGAGATGAAGCGGCAGGTGCCGGTGATGCTGCCCGAGAGGAGGAAGCCTGCTCTGATACCAATTGTTGGAATTAGGGTTGCAGGAATGCACACACAACTTCAAGAAGATGAGGAAGCTTGAGCACAACACAGTAGTGTATTATGAGTGCCAAAAATGAAAGATAACAAGCCCTAGAAGATAATGGGCGTATATACAATGCACGGGGGAAAAAACCTCCTAGTGAGGGAAAAAGTGCCCCGGCGGTCCTAAGTGTGTTCACACACATCACTACTATAATATGGTAACAATCAGGAACATGTACATATGCAATACACCCAAACACTTTCAAGTGAGTTACATCCGGTCTTATGCCTGTAAACTTATGTTCAGGAGTCATACCATGAACAACTGTAGTGAGTGTCCTATTCATAATGTACACAGCAGTTACTATTGCTTCTGCCCAAAAGTAATGTAGCATATTCTTTTCAGCCATCAAGGCACGTGCCACTTTTGCAATGTACATGTTTTTCCTTTCTGGCAACACCATTCTATTGGCGGAGTGTACTTGCATGTAAATTGCCTCTTAATTCCTTGCTTTCTCAAAAAGAAATCGCTTAACTCATTGGAGAAATATTCTCCCCAACCATTTGATCTTAGGAATTTTATTTGCATGCCTTTTTCCTTCTCAACCAAGGCTTTAAATCTCTGAAAGTGAGCAAACACCTCACTTTCTCCTTCATGAAATAAACCCACACTTTCCTAGTGTAGTTATCAATGAATGTAACATAGTACCTGCAACATAGTACCTGCAACCTGTAATTGTTGTAGTCTTGGTCGGTCCCCATAAATCTGAATGTATGACATCCAATGGCCTTACACTGCAATGCTTTTCATGTGGGAAAGGATGTTTGGTCTGTTTACCAAGTTGGCATGCTTCACATACCTTATGCATACCATCAACCTTAAACTTTGGCAAACCTGCAACAATATTTTGGGCCTACATAGACTTCAATTTTGCTGTACATTCACATGACCTATGCATTTGTGCCATATGTCAATATCTACAATGACACCTATTTCATGCGCAAACATGGTTGCCTTTATCTCAGGCATATTCACTTCCAAAGTAAACATCCTGCCATTTCTGTTACCCTTTGTAACCAAGTGACTCTTATTTTTGAAGTCTTCCACAAAACATCCTTGAGGATTAAACCTCACTTGCAGACCCTACTCAACCATCTGTCCTACAGAAACCAGGTTCTTTGTAATATTCGGAACATGAAGCCAAGTACTTCATTTTGCCATCCTGCAGCATAGACAATGGCACTTTACCAAACATGCACAATGGGATGTGCAGTATCATCACCTGTTTCTACATAACCTGGTTTTTCTATTTTCTACATATCTAAACCACTCAGCATGACTGGTCATGTGGTTAGAGGTGCCAGAATCCACATACCATATATCTTGAGATCCTAACACATCCCCTGCTATGGAACTAAGCATGTGCTGCATCACAAATAGCTGCTCACTTCTATCATCACCGCTATGTTTGCTAGATGATGCATAGTTGCCTTGCTGCTGCAACTTCCCACTTTTAATGTCATTCTGCTTTTTGTAGCAGTCCTTTGTGATGTGTCCTGGTTTGCCACAATTATAGAACTCTATGCTATTTACATTTTGATTTCTTTGCCAACCACCACGGCCTCTTTGGCTCCCCCGCCTCTAAACTGGCCTCTTCCACATGTGTATGATTACTGCTATGAATCATTGGACTCTTGTCCAGAATTTTGATTTCCTTGTCAAAACCACCACCTTGGCCTCGACCACGGCCTCTACCTCTTCCTCTACCTGAATTAGAGTAGAAGGCCTGTTCCGATGTGTTCTTGCTTTGTGAAGAAGAATCCTCACCTAAAGCCTTTTTTTCTATGATCAGCATAGATAGATATCAAGTCCTAAAAGTTGGGAATATTCTCCCTAACTGCAATGGAGGTCTTAAATGGCTTGAACTCTTTGCCAAGCCCATTCAGACAGACACTCACCAAATCATCATCCTTCACTGATACATTGATAGACCTAAGGGATTCAACAATTCCTTTGATCTTTAAGGCATATTCATTGATGGACATGTTTTTCTTTTCCACAGTATGCAACTCTTGCTTTAACTACAACTTCCTTGCCTTTGTGTTAGTTTGGAACATTTGAATCAGATTTTGCCATGCAACTGCTGGAGGGCTTGCATCCTATATGTGTCCTATCATAGTGTCTATGACACTAATTGAAAGCCAGTACATGACTTTTCTTGCACCCTGATTCCAATCCTTGAATGGCTTTATTATCTACAGGAGTGGCATTCTCCTCAGATAACTCTGGAAGCTCCTCATTATCTCCTACATAATCCCAAAATCCTTTACCCATTAGGAAATTGGTCATTCTGAACTTCCAGGCATAGAAGTTATTCTTATGTAGCTTCTCACTAACAATATGATTAATTCCATTAGACATGTTTTCCTGCAGTAATCCTGCAGTAATCAAATAACCTACAAACAGACAACTTTTGTATGCAACCTGTAATACAATAGTATCTCTTGCTACAACAACGGTACTTCAGCATAACCTGTATGTCACCAAATGTGACCAAAGTACATATACATACACCCAGTATCAACAATACATGTGTAAACCCTGTCTGCACTTCCAAAATGCACTGATGCACTACAATAACTAGATTTCGAGCAGAAACAGTTCTCTACTAGAACTTCTAGAAAACTGTCAAAATGCCCTGCATTGACGATTGACGATGATATATGGGGCCCGTAACACGAATTTAGCTGAAAAATTTGAGTCCAATAGGACAAAATACCTACCTTGTAGCTCTGCTCTCAAAGACAACTCCTCAATTGGAGATGTGTAGCTCCCATAGCTACTGAGGGGGTGTTGTACCTAAACCAAGAAGGGGAAAGAGATGATGGTACTCTTACCCGTGTAGTACTGCTTCCTTCCTTGCTTGTTCTTGCCTCCTTAGCTCTCATCACACGAACCAGGCTCTGAAACCATAAAGATAATGTGGGGGAGAGGGAGAGCTTCAAACCCTAGCAAGCAAACACACACACACACAAGAGAGAGCAAGACACAAGAGAGAGATGGATAGCTGAATTTTCTTCTATCTTCTTCTTCTCTACTCAACCAACATAACATAAAGATAAGAGTACACACTATATGGGTTAGTACTCAACTACAACATATAAGGGTTAGTACACTATATGGGTTAGTACTCAACTACAACATAACATAAAGATAAGAGTACACACTATATGGGTTAGTACTCAACTACAACATATAAGGGTTAGTACACTATATGGGTTAGTACTCACAACTACTACAACATACAAGGGTCCGCCCATGATGTGAACCTGACTAAATGAGCTAGCGCTATAACTATGCCAGTCTCTAGTAATCCAAAATGGCTATCACACATCCTGTCATCCCATTGGCCACATATCACCATAATCTCACCAACCATGCTAGTGGTGTAGATGCGGAAGCTATCACCTAGGCAGGTCATCAAAATGTCTGCCCCATAGCACTACTTGAGCTCGATATCTGAGGGAGCAGGTGCAGACAAAATCGTACCGCAATTTGGGGTATTGGGGTATTGGGGGGGAATGATGGAAAGCTTCATAGCTTGTCTAGAAAGCTATCTCCATCATGTCTTTAAAGGTTTGGAGGAGCCAGGTGCGCTCGTAGTAGCAGCCAAATAGTTGCTTTAGTGTGGGGCCTTTGTTGATGTTGAAGGCGAGGCCTTGGGCTCCTTCATCATAGTGATCCCAAGTAGGAAATTTTGCCAAGAGGGTGATGATTAGGTTGAAGAAGCAAATGGTGGTGATGATGGTGGGGTTGGGCACCTGCTCATTCGACATTGAATGCGTGCATCTGGGAAATCATGTGTTCTTGTGTGTAGGGACTGTTGGAAGTGGAGGGGCTTAAGTTAAACTAAAGCTTAGGGTTCTTCTACTACTGTTCATCATAGAACAGGTCCCAGTCCAAGCAATGATGATGGGGAGATTGTAAGAATATGGCAAAGTGGAAAAAGTTATATAGCAAGAGAAAGTGTACTAAACAATGCAAAGAGAGAAAGGGGAGAATTTTAAAATTCTAATTATACCAAACAAGAGAGATAGGTACAATATGATGGTGTTGTCCACCCGTGCGCTCTAGTGTAGAGCTTAGATGGCAATCTAGACAGAGTCTGGATGGGGAGCGCACTAAGAGTATAGGTAATATATGCTCACAAGCATTGGATGCCTTAGCTTGTGCCAACTATGTCCATTTATAGTGTTGCAAGTAGTGCGGTGGACGCATCCAAGATGTGAGTAGCTATGTTGATATGGCTCACCACCCACGTATTCATAACACATCGCAACCGACCACTGCCCACACTAATGAGATGAAATTTGTATATGAGGGAATATTCCAAGAAATATTACCTATACCTTAGACCCCAGCAAACGCTTATAACCCTCATCATCTCCTAACCATCAAACAGCCATAAGTACGATCCCTTCCAGAATCTAAGATGGGGTTCCCACTAAAGATATGTGCACCAATGGCTTCTCCTCATAATGGGGGCCATTCAAATGTGCACCATACATCAATGTGAGATACATGCTGAGAGGTGGGCATTGAACATATACCAACAGAGATATGTTGGGTCGATTCAGCCCAGATGTGAGGCTTGAAAAGGAAAGGGCTCTGCCAGAAAGGTTGTTTTCCCATAAGATTAAACGTGATGAGATGGGTGTCTGGGTTGGGTCGCATGTAGCCTCCATGTTGTCGGTGCAGGTGCTATTGTTTCCGGGCATCCTACTTGGCATCAATGTAAAGTCAAAGGACATGAATGTACATGCAGTTAGTGACCTTCATGAATGGTTCTTATTGGAGTTGGTGGCCAAGAAAGATTCGAATGGCTTGTTCAAATTCCGTGAGATCTAGAGGGTTGTGCTAGTTGAGGAGATTAAGTGGAGGGTCTACCTCATCCTTTTTGTGTGGGAGATGAGGAGGAATTTTACCTTCTTCCAAGGGATAGGGAGGGCGGAGAGTTGGGGTTCCTATTGGGGAGGGGTTTTCAATGCAGAGGGTGTGGTGCCGAGCAAGGCATCAAGGAGGGCAGGTGGGTGCACTGATGTTGAAGTATGGTCATGGGGGAGAAACATCAGAGCTAATGCTAGATGGAGGGTGGAATAGGGTGGCATTGGTGAAGGGGGTGGCAAGGATACATGAGGTGGGGTAGTATGTGGTGAGGAAAATAGGGTAAGGGTGGTTAGGGAGGATGTTGGATGGGGGAAGTTGGTGCTAGAGAGAGGACTTTAGCATGGAGGGTGGGGATTTGAGGGGATGTCTGTGGGCACTAGTTGGTGGTGGGTTGGGTGGTAGTTGAGAGGGGGAGCTTTTGTGGTCATGGGAGTGAGGGATAGAATGAGGTCGTTGGTGAGGGGCATGTGGGTCACTGGGTCGGGGGATCATTGTTATTGTCATCCTCATCAATCACTATTGCCTTCATCACCTCCTACAAGGGGATGCAAGTAGGACTTTTATGGAAGAAGAAGGCTTTGGCATGTCGAGCCTCTTTGATGGTGCAATCTTGAGGGAAAGCCACATGTCAATCATGGCAGCTATGATTTTGAGTTGATGGTAGATCCTACTGTATAGTACAAGGAGGCCTTGGGGGGAGTATGGTTTGATGGCACAATCAAGGTGTGAGATCCCTGTTCCCCACCGAGCAACGGATTCGGGTACTAGCAGCGAAAGTAGCACTTCTCGTGCGGAAGAGGGGTCCCACATTCAGGGCCTCGTCCCACGGATATCCGGACAAGAGACTAATCCGTCGGTTTGTCCAAACCGAACCCGGAAAAACTTCCCTCCCCCGGAAAGCACGGGCGATTCCACCAGGGATAACTCTTTACTCTAACGTAGTCAAGACCATTACTGATCAAGCTGATCCACCGATTGTACCTATAAAGATACTCGGTCAGATCAAGGAAGAAACTTGCACTTGGATCATTGGGATCAACGCTTTTTTCCCCATTAAGAGGCACAGCCGTTGATTCCTATCCATAGAAAAATTACTATCCGAGATTTACTTTATCTATCGTAATAACAAAAATTGAGTCTCGATTCACGAATCCATCAGTCCAGCCTAACCCCATCCGATCCCATGGGTTAGCCAACCGCCCAACCACTGTAGTGATGGGATCCAATTTGGAATTTGGTTAGGTTTTGTCCTGGGTACCAAGGAAAAGAGTTCCAAGGCCCCCTAGCCAGAAGTTCATGCAAACATAAAATTAGGCACACCACTTACACACCTAATATGAAATTGCCTTTTTCTTAGCATCAGCCGGAAGTTCATGCAAACATAAAACTAGCCACACCACTTACACACCCAATATGAAATTGCCTTTTTCTTAGCATCAGCTAACTTTAAAACAATCCTTTAATGAAACCATAGTACCACTGATCATAATCTTCCAATTTATCCGGTTGATTCTTAATTTCCTATCATTCCTTCATCAGAGTATCTATGGCATCATTGGCAACTAGAACGCTCACCACCTGTCCACACAGGGGCCTTTTCAATAGTTCCTAGCCCATAATACTCGGCAATATAATCACTTATAAAATCAAGATGGACTCTCGTTGAAGATCAGCAAGATCAACCAACAGATCCATATAAAGAGCCATGGACTCATCCATTGAAGACCAGCAAGGTCAATCAACCAGATCCATGCCCGGTTTCACAAAACAACTCTTCCTCCTTGTTCCAATATCTTCCTCGATGCACGTGTGGGTATCCTAGGCGACCCAGAGCCCGAGCACCGTATGGTCAGCACCCTCTAGAATCCTTCACAGGTGACCTAGCGCTTCACTCATAGGCCGCTTCCTTGGCCCCTCATCCACCGTATCGAAAGCTCACCATTTTAATCGAACCGAGGCTGGTCAAGACCTCGGCCGACCTTGCTACGCGAGATGTCATCCATTGACTCTCCGTCTCAGCAGTTGCAACTCCACGACCTTAATCACAAGACGGTCAAAATGCTTCCCCAGCATTCTTGACATAAAACAGCCATTTACAAACAGCATTTACAAACAGCATTTACATAAAACAGCATTTACAAACAGTTTACAAATACAGTTTCTATATTAACTCTCATTTTTCCACAATATCCCTCATCAATCCACATTACTTATTCCACATTCCATTTATATGTGTACTCATCCCATCACATCATTTTCCATCTCATCACTTCAGATTCCTTCACATCACATATCATATATTCACATCCATACATATATCCACATCCACATCCCCATTCACATCCATACATCCACATCTACATCCATGCATCTATTTTCACATCCACATCTACATGCACATTCACATCCATACATCCACATCTATATGCGTACATTCACATTTACATGTATACATCCACATCCACATTCATACATCTACATCTACATGCATACATCCACATCCACATCCACATTCACATCCATACCTCTACATCTACATGCATACATCCACCTCCACATTCACATCCACATCTATACATCTACATCTACATGCATACATCCACATCTCCATGTATACATCCATATCCACATTCACATTCACATCCATACCTCTACATCTACATGCATACATCCACCTCCACATTCACATCCACATCTATACATCTACATCTACATGCATACATCCACCTCCACATTCACATCCATAATCTCACCCTATCACAACCCATATACATCTTATCCCATCACATACATTTCTTACCTCATCCCGTACACATCCTATCACTTCTTAACTCATCTTATCACATCCTAACTCATCTCATATGCATCTTATCACATTTTATCACTTCCCATATCTTTTATGCATACCTCTATGCATGAAATTCAATTATACTAAAAGTAACACTTTTATAATAAAATATTCCTCTCTTATGCTGCATACCTCTATGCATGAAATTCAAATATGCTAAAAGTAACTCTTTTATAATAAAATATTCATCTCTTATGCATACCTCTATGCATGAAATTCAATTATGCCATGTGTATGTTAAAAGGGAATCCAAATCGGTGCATGATTGGACATTAGACCATGTGCATGTTAAAAGGGACTCTCAAATTCTAAAGATAGATCTGCGAACATGGAACATCTTCAAGACCCATTGGGATTTTAGAGAATGTGTGACGTAAACTCTTTACGTTCCACTACCGTCATACATTTGTGGTAATGGATTTTCTATGCCAACCAGACTCATATGACAATCTCTTGGGGATATCCTTCATGAGGGAATCCAAATTGGTGCACGATTGGACATTAGACCATGTGTATGTTAAAAGGGACTCTCAAATTCTAAAGATAGATCTGCAAGCATGGGGAAAGCACACCCCATGGAAGTGAAACTATTTGGTAATGATTCGGTCACAACCGAGCGAACCACATCTGTACAAATATGCCAGCCCACGGTGGAAGTTTCAAGAGAGGAAGAGGAAGTGGAAATGTATACATCACTTCCTCCCCCAGATTTCAGTGAAAACTTTATAATAAAATATTCATCTCTTATGCATACCTCTATGCATGAAATTCAATTATGCTAAAAGTAACTCTTTTATAATAAAATATTCATCTCTTATGCATACCTCTATGCATGAAATTCAATTATGCTAAAAGTAACTCTTTTATAATAAAATATTCATCTCTTATGTATACCTCTATGCATGAAATTCAATTATGATAAAAGTCACACTTTCATAATAAAATAATCATTTTTTATGCATACCTCTATGCATGAAATTCAAATATGATAAAAGTAACACTTTTATAATAAAATAATCATCTTTTATGTATACCTCTATGCATGAATTTTAAATATGATAAAAGTAACACTTTTATATTAAAATAATAATCTTTTATGCATACCTCTATGCATGAAATCTAATTATGATAAAAGTAACACTTTTATATTAGAATAATAATCTTTTATGCATACCTCTATGCATGAAATCTAATTATGATAAAAGTAACACTTTTATGTTAAAATAATAATCTTTTATGCACACCTCTATGCATGAAAATCAATTATGCATAATATAAAAATCAATTTCTCTAGGCTTATAATGAATATCTTTCAATTAATCTAGGATGATAATTCCTAGAATATGGTAGGAAGTCCTCTTTTCATGCTTTGAATGAAATTATTTTATGCGTAATTTTTTAAAAAATTTTGCCATAGCTCCACTGCTATGAGACTGATAAAACTCAATTTTTCTAAGGGATAAAGCTTATCATTAAGAAAATAATTAGAATGATCCCTAATTGGATCATTAATCCATAATGGATTGAATCATCAATATTCATGAAATACATAAACTAAAAGCATAGAAAAAACTCATTAATTTGATCTTAAGTATAGATTAATCTTGGATTAAGGAAAAACTTTATGAAAAGCTTCATTTGGATTGAGAATGGGTCATGAGTATGACCATTTCTTGAGTGAGAGAGAGAAATTACATAAAAACCATTTGAATTAAACATAAATGGAAATTTATGTAACTCTTAACTATCATTAATCAATTAACTTCAATAGCATTCATCAAATTATGTAACTCTTCACTACCATTCATCAATTAACTTCAATAGCATTCCAAAACCATTCCAATTAAGCTTCTCAAGCTTGATTGGGGTTGAGAAGAGAGAAACCTTGAGAAATTATAGAAAAGATCAAAATTCACCATTTACCTTACAAATTGCTTGATTCTTTGTTCACGGTAGAGGCCCCCAACCAATCAATTGGTTAAGTATGTTGATAGAGCCACCAATGGGGATTGAAGAAAGAGGGAAGTTCCAATTTCTTCAATTTGGAGAGAATTTTAGAGAATAGTAGAAACTAGCATTATTTCAGCATAACTCTAGTATAGTAAAATTCTTCTCCTTTTTTCAAAGGACTCATGTTCTATTTATAGGAGAGGGAAGCTCTAACCAAAGCTAACTGAATTCTAGAATTTTCTAAATTTTGTTTGGTTGAATTTGGACTAGATTTGGACCTAGTTTGGTTACTTTTTGATTTGGTTTGGTTCCATTTTGATTTGGTTTGGTTCAAGAGAGAGGAGAGATAAAAATATCACATTATTTTAGAGTTTAAAACTCATTCAAGCATGTGAAATATGCACCTCCTTTAAAGAACTCCCCTTCCTTACGTATGTGTCAAAATGGAATCATTATACCCAAAATATCTCATATTTTTAATATTGCTCATAGTTTTTTACTAATAAACCTTTTACATTTTCAACTCTTCATCTTATGTGAGCCTTTACTCCTTTTTGGATACCCAAAATATCTCATATTTTTAATATTGCTCATAGTTTTTTACTAATAAACCTTGTACATTTTCAACTCTTCATCTTATGTGAGCATTTACTCATTTTTGGATACCCAAAATATCTCATATTTTTAATATTGCTCATAGTTTTTTACTAATAAACCTTGTACATTTTCAACTCTTCATCTTATGTGAGCATTTACTCATTTTTGATCTCCTCCCTACACATGGATTGATGCTATTGGCCCATAGGAACCTTAATTAGACCATAATCCAAAAATTTCTGAAAATCTAGACCCTTAGGCTAAGGTCCTTTATACCCATTTCCAATAAATTCCAATTGCACATTGGAAAGTTCTTTTTGAATTTCTGTTTCAAGGGAATTCATTTTAATAATATGAGAAATTTTTCTATCTAAAAATATTCAAAATCTGAATATTCTCTCTCTAGAATATTTTCTCTCTCTATGTCAAAATAGGCAGAGACAAGATCTTTTATATTTCTGAAGAGGGGATTGATTATAGGGGAAGATGCTTGACATTTTGAGAGGCTGGGGAGGAATCTTACATTCTCTCCCACTTGAAAAACGTGAGATGTCCTCATCTCGCAAACTTGGGATAATTTCGCAAGATGCACGAACATGAGACTTAGAGAAAAATTTAATTCAGATTAACCACCAAATAAAAAAGTCTCAAAGAGAGTAAGGGTCAAGACAAGAACAAGATTTAAACTTTATTCATTCTTGGAACATATACAGTAAAGATAGAAGAACTCTTTACACTTCCATAAGCCCGTCCATCATATGATCACAAAAGTAGCACTCACAAGCTGCGCACGTATAAGGTAACTCATCTATGGGAATAATTGTGTTGGTTATTGCCGCACCTATCTCAGTGGTATGAGGTGATCTAACAAAAGGACCTTTGAGAGGCAAGCCAAAAACGGGGTAAAGGCATATCTTTTGATGAGGAAGAAAACACGCCAGTAAGAAGACCCGCTCAGAAAACCCAAGATGCCATGATCTCATGACGCAGTAGTATCGGGGACCCAAACCCAAGGCTTCAATAACCATGGCCAAGCGGACATTGTTACGAAAGTGATGCTGACCCCAGGGTGTTACCCTAGTTATGTCTTGATAGGTCCGCCATTTGGTCTGAGCTACAGAAGTTCCCAAGTGAGGAAAAAGTGAGCGCTCATACTGTTCTATAAAATCCTTCTTCACAGACTCGCTTGCATCTTGAAGGTGAGAAATCATCATGGATAAAACTAATTCCTGTTGCCAAGCCATGAAGGAGATTAAGAAGAAGGGAGATCAATGGAAGTAAGATTACTATGAGCTACAAGTAAAAGTTATGACTTATATAAAGGAAGGAGCTAGCGTAACCTAGAAGCCAACGGTATCTTGCCATTGAAGTTTTATCGTCTTTACATGATTTGGTTTTGGCATATATTTTTGTAGGAGGCATTAAGAACTTTGAGATGAGGAGATAAAAGAAGTTCGTAGGCTAAGTCACCTACTTTCTTTGGTCCACAATATCTGGGGGATAACTACTTATGCTCCCCTAGAGATAAAGAAATTCTTTTGGTCCGTATTCAAATGAAGACCATAACTGCTTCTTTGAATTCTCTGACTGTCCTCTTCTTATCTGGATATTGTTTCTGTCGATCCTGGGCAGCGTTTATATCTTTATGAATTGCCTGCATCTGTTGCTCTAAGTCGCCAAGCATTTGATTGGTCATCTCGACCCTAATCAATGGGTTGGACCTAGTTTAAGCAATCTTGTCCGAGACGGACCCTGAGAAGATTGGTATGAAGGAATTGGTCTCTGAATTTGGGTTCTAGACTTCCCTGTGCCCTTTTCATGGTAGGAGTCGGTCTTTTAACTAATGACCAAAACCTTGGCATCCAAAACACCGGTTCTCACTTCAGAACTCATTGTTCTAAATCCTTAAAATAGGTGGGCTCCTGATAAGGTATTCTGGGGAAAGTGTCTTCCCTTTTTAAACAAAATCTTTCTTTTATTTTAGAGAGGGAATAATTTTAAGATCAAAAAGGGAGATTCTTACTCCTGTATACCTCGAAGGCTGGGGAATCTTACATTCTACCCCACTTAAAAAAGTGCGAGATGTCCTCATCTCGCAAGGTAGGACGAGTCTTTTTCTTAAGATCCAATTTTATTCTGGGGTTCCTTATATTTTGGCAACCCAACAGAATACTGGGATAAATATCCCTTATATAGAACTCATCATTAATTAACAATTCATTTAGATCATATCATTCATATCTTTAACATGATAATGGTTCATTAAACCGAAAAATTTCCTTCTGAACATTCCTCCACACGGGAATTTCAGTCAAGTAAGTTCTCAATTTGTCATCCCTTAACTTGATCTACCGGTCAAGTGTTAACAGTAACAATTTGATAGCACAACCCACTAATCTCATAGTGATTTGCTGAAATCATTATCATCATTCTAGTTATGAATATCATCACAGGAACTCGTCCCATTCATCCTCATTGTGGTTTCGTTCAGGTTATTATATTTCTACTAAATTTCAGAAATCATCATTTTTCAATCAGCATCCAAATCAATTCATCAATTCTCAAACAGAATTAAAAATCATATCAACCACATTCGAAATCATCATCTGGATAGCATTAATGCTTATAATTTCAAGTCTTAGATTTACTCGTATATACTGTCAGTAAAGAGCTACAGTTATACTCTCGATATATACGGGTAGTCACGGCCCTTGGAATTTATAAGGTAAATACCATCATGTCTAGGCCTCAAGCAAGTCAGGGATTCTATATAATTGCAGTACTTCCATCTGAAGACCCAATTACCAAATTACGAATTTCAGTTTGAATATCAAATTGTATGAATTATATCACACAATTACAACCTTTTTGTGTTTCTTGATAAATTTTTGACATATTTGTCTTCTCAGTTGATCTTTAATAGCTCTGATACCAACTGTGAGATCCTTGTTCCCACCGAGCAACAGATTCGGGTACTAGCAGGCGGAAGTAGCACTTCTCGCGCGGAACAGGGGTCCCACATTCAGGGCCTCATCCACGGATATCCGGACAAGAGACTAATCCGTCGGTTTCGAACCCGAAAAAACTTTCCTCCCTCGGAAAGCACGGGCGATTCCACCAGGGATAACTCTTTACTCTAACGTAGTCAAGACCATTACTGATCAAGCTGATCCACCGATTGCACCTAAAAAGATACTCGGTCAGATCAAGGAAGAAACTTGCACTTGGATCATTGGGATCAACGCTTTTTTCCCCATTAAGAGGCACAGCCGTTGATTCCTATCCATAGAACAATTACTATCCGGGATTTACTTTATCTATCGCAATAACAAAAATTGAGTCTCGATTCACGGATCCATCAGTCCAGCCTAACCCCATCCGATCCCATGGGTTAGCCAACCACCCAACCACTATAGTGATGGGATCCAATTTGGAATTTGGTTAGGTTTTGTCTCGGGTACCAAGGAAAAGAGTTCCAAGGCCCCCTAGCCGGAAGTTCATGCAAACATAAAATTAGGCACACCACTTACACACCCAATATGAAATTGCCTTTTTCTTAGCATCAGCTAACTTTAAAACAATCCTTTAATGAAACCATAGTACCACTGATCACAGTCTTCCAAATTATCCGATTGATTCTCAAATATCCCATCATTCCTTCATCAGAGTATCTATGGCATCATTGGCAACTAGAACGCTCACCACCTATCCACTCAAGGGCCTTTTCAATAGTTCCTAGCCCATAATACTCAGCAATATAATCACTTATAAAAATCAAGATGGACTCTCATTGAAGATCAGCAAGATCAACCAACAGATCCATATAAAGAGCCATGGACTCATCCATTGAAGACCAGCAAGGTCAATCAACCAGATCCATGCACGGTTTCACAAAACAACTCTTACTCCTTGTTCCAATATCTTCCTCGACGCACGCGTGGGTATCCTAGGCGACCCAGAGCCCGAGCACTGTATGGTCAGCACCCTCTAGGATCCTTCGCAGGTGACCTAGCCCTTCACTCATAGGCCGCTTCCTTGGCCCCTCATCCACCGTACCGGAAGCTCACCATTTTAATCGAACCGAGGCTGGTCAAGACCTCGGCCGACCTTGCTACGCGAGACGTCATCCATTGACTCTCCGTCTCAGCAGTTGCAACTTTATCAGTTAGATCTCCACGACCTTAATCACAAGACGGTCAAAATGCTTCCCCAGCATTCTTGACATAAAACAGCCATTTATAAACAGCATTTACAAACCGTTTACAAATACAGTTTCTATATTAACTCTCATTTTTCCACATTATCCCTCATCAATCCACATTACTTATTCCACATTCCATTTATATGTGTACTCATCCCATCACATCATTTTCCATCTCATCACTTCAGATTTCTTTTCATGATAAGTGGGATAAGGAGTTATTATCTTGGTAGACCTGTGACTTCTCAAGGTAGCCCTTGCCTTATTGTGCCCTCCTTTGGAGGTACCAATGGTTTTAGCAATAATGAGCATGTGGAAAGACTTTGGTGACCATAGGTAAATCTTTATGATTTTTTGCTGTGAGCAATGTTAACCCTTACCCTCTAGCTTGAATCATGAAGGAGATGAAAGGCAAGAGGCTATGTGAAAATTGAGGTTTCATGCAAAGAGAGGGAAGTGCAGTTTTTGTGGTCTAATACCCAAATTTCAACCGTCATCACTCGGGTATTGGTTTCTAAAATTGATCATATGGCTAGGAAGCTCTTTATATGCTCTTTCCACTCATGTAACTAATTTTTTAATCCTTTTCTTCATTGATAATTAGAATTTCTCCCAAAGTTGCTAACTTTTAGGCGAATTTTGGCAGTTTTATAGTCTTGTAGTAAAATGCTCATAACTTTTCGCTCGGTTGCCCGTTTTCAAAAGTTTTCATTTAGATGCAAAGCTCTCTTCAAGCTCTACGTACCTATGTAATCCTCTTTTGTACAATCTATATGGATTTAAAACTATAATTCTCTGTGTATCTATGTTTTTATAGACTTTTGGCCATTATTTCTTCTTAATAATGATTAATTCCTTTAATCTCTTATCAAAAAGAAAATCCCATGTATCTTATCCTCTTGTAAGTGATTGCTATATTCTTTTACTTTAAGATGTTCCCTCCAAATCACCCAATTCGAATGGATGAACCTTACCAACATTCTCCGTATGTTTCCGTTCACATAATCCTGAGTCGGAAGATTTTCTTCCAACAAAGAATTGCCCTCTTGTTTGGAGTTGCAAGGTTGGCAAAAATTCTTGCATCTCCTGAGCCTTTCATCTTTCGTTCCATGAATTATGATCTCAACTTTGATGTGTTTATCTTTATTTTAACCTAGGGAGAGAAAGGGAGGTAACGAGGTTGTGAGGTTTCATACAAGTGTGTTTTGATTCTAAGAAGTGACCAAAGTCAAAACCCCAACTTTGTGTCACATCTTTTGGTGGAGATGACGGATAGGTTTTACTTAGAATTATTCTATTTTAACCTCAAGGTCCCGCATGATTAAAGAAAAGTTATTTTGAAATAAGTAAATTTCCCTTGTTGCTACTCATCTTTTGGTGCAAGATGTTCAACATTTCGGTGTTCCAAGGATCGGAAAGAGAAGACCTGGGGAGTTATCTCCGAGAGTTTAACCGAGCATGCTGCTTGATGGGTTGGTCTATGAAGGAGAGGGCAGAAATACTTCCAGATTTCTTGGAGGGTGTGGCCTTAACTTGGCATGAGGATTTGCCAAAGGAGTCCAAGAATGATTGGGAAAGGTTGACCAAAGCAATGAAGGAGAGATTTGGGATAGTGGAGTCACCTAATGCTTTACTATTGCAATTGGATCAGATTTTCCAAAAGGAAGGAGAGTCAATTTCTGCCTTTTCAGTAAGCTATGAAGCCTTGTTCATCAAATATTAACAAGCTACTTTACATGTTGTTGCTTCTCCTTTTTCACCTTCTATGGGAGATTCAAAGAGTTCTTTAGCAATGGAGCGCCTTTTAATATGAGCAAGTTTATCATGGCTTTGAATCCTTGCTTGCATGGAAAAGTTCTTGGCAAAGATCCCACTAATTTTAAAGAGGCTCTTCGTATTGCTTTGAAGAAGGAGGCCACTCTTCATATTGAGTCCACATTCCAATCTTCTCCGAGTGTGCTGACCCCACCATGAGTAGAGATAGCCTCAACATCTCAGGTAGTACAAGCTCCATCCTTGGATCATAACATTGCACAACTTATGGCAGAATTCGTTGATTTGAAGTTACACTTAGTCAACACAAGGCCACCTAGGGTACCACGAGTTGAGGATAAACCTAGGGATAGAAGTAGTGTCACATGCTATGAATGTCAAGAGAAGGGGCACTATCGCACTGAGTGTCCACAATTGAGGAAAAGAGAGGATAAAAGTTTAGCACTTTTAGAGGAAACATGTTCAGAAGAAGAAGAGGAAACATTGATGCCGTTAATGGCAAAAAGGGGTCGTAAAACTAGGAGCCAAGAAGAAGAAGAACAAGAAGATAAATCTGAAGAAGAGGAGAAAAATAAGAAGAAGAAGAAGTCATCTAGGAGAAAAATTGGACAATCTAACTTTCCTCTTGGACAAAAATCTCTTAGTTATGACCTCTTGACAGATCTTAGAGAGAAAACGGCACAAATCACAATTGACAACTTTTGGCACTCTCTCCAAAGCTCAGAAAGGGATGGGGTAAGCTGGCTAGCACAAGGGAATCTAAGAAAAAGAAGAAGAGGGATAATGGGCTTCCTATGGCTCAAAAGGTGGATATTGATGTAGGAGATGATGTCATCAAAAGGTAGGTATTGATGTAGGAGATGATATCATCAAAAGGTGGATATTGATGTAGGAGATGATGTGCATGTGATTGATATCATCATTGAGGAGCAAACAATTTCTAATGCATACATTGATGGAGGTGCGTCAATCAATGTCATGAGTGAAAAAACAATGAAAGATGCCAATTTAAAGTTGTCTTCTACTAACTCTCCCTATCGCATCAAACTTGCTGATAATACTAGGGTGAAAACCTTAGGAATTGTCAGGAATTTGGGAGTGGATGTATGTGGTATTTCTGTGCCTACAACTTTCTAGGTCATTCTTACAAAGCCTGATGCTAGGGCTTACCCATTGATATTGGGTAGGCCATGGCTTTGCCAAGTGAAGGCAATTCAAAAGTGGGAGACATGTGATCTTATTCTACAAGGTGAGAATAAGAAGGTCCACTACAACATCAAGAGTCGTCGTAAGAAAGTGGTAAGAGGTAAACCTTCAACTTCAGAAAGTTTAGAGTCAGAGTCATCCGATGAGACAAGTGGTAGCTCCAGGGATTCCATCTCAGAAGGGGGAGGTGGAGGGAGTTGCATTTGGTCTTTCTCTGGGAAGGGATCAAGGGGATGCTGAAGACAATGGAGCCTTAGAAGGGGAAGCTTCTTCAACCATGTTCAAGAAAGGAGATGTGGACCTCACTAGTCTTCACCCAACAGAATGAACTTCTTGATGAATCCATATAGCAAGTATTGAAAGGGAGAATTACTTAAAAATGTTGGATGGATTTCCTAACCTTTTTGCAAACAGCTACTCACAAGTACGCCAAGTCACCCTAGTAGAGCACAAGATTAATCTCAATCCCCAAAGTAGGCCAGTGGTACAACGGCTAAGGCATTTGGGAGTAGTGCAAGCAGAGGTGCTTAAGAATGAGGTAGCTAATTTTCTTGAAGCTGGATTTATTTTTCCAGTAGAGAATTTAGAGTGGATTTTCCCAGTTGTAGCCACTCCCAAAAAGGGTGGAAAATGGCGTGTGTGTGTGTGGACTTTTGCCCTCTAAATGCATACACAAAGAGGGATTATTATCCTCTACCCTTTCAGGAGGGATGAGATTTTGGATCAAGTTGCAGGTCATGAGTTGTATTCAGTGTGTGATGGATACTTTGGATACTTTCAAATCTAGATTTGTGAAGAAGATCAAAGGAAAACCTCATTTATCACCCCTTGGGGAGTGTATGCCTATAGGGTGATGCCATTTGGCTTGACCAATGCACCAGCAACTTTTCAACGCTTCATCAGTCAGGTATTTGCACCTTACTTGGGAAAGTTTATAAGGGTCTTTTTGAATGATTTTTGCATTTTGAATGGTGGTGGTTCTCTTGGGACATGTTATCTCAGAAGAAGGCATAGAGATGGATCCTGAGAAGGTGCAGGCAAATGTAGCCCTCCCACCACCTACCAATGTAAGGGAGGTAGGGAGGTAGGGAGGATTTTGGGTAAAACAAAGTATTACCAACACTTTGTTGATAGGTTCTCTGAGAAGATATATCCTATGAATCTATTGACAAAGAAGAATGTTTCTTTCCAATGGGGGCCCGATCAAATTCAATCTTTATTTTTGCTCAAGGAATGCATGAGTCAAAGTCCGATTGTGCAGCCTCCTAGGTGGGGGGAGGATTTTTATGTGAACCCAAGTGTCTCATCACATTCAGTGGGTGCTATACTCTTGCAAAATGGAGAGCAAGGGCATATGCAACTAGTGTATTATGCAAGCCGACAACTCACTGATGCCGAGGAGAGGTATGGTGAAATGGAGAAAGGTGGTTTGTCTCTTGTTTTTGCAGTAAAGAAGTTCAGGTCATACTTGTTACCTCGCCCTTTTTTCTTCCTCACATCTCAACCTTTTTTACAATTCTTGGTCCGCAAACCCCATCTTGCAGGAGGGAAGTTTGCAAAGTTGATTTGTGAGCTTCAAGAATTCTCTTTCACTTTTATCATAAAAACACCGCTAGGGCCTCTTTTGTAGATTTGCTTACAAGGAAGAAGGAACAGGAACAAAGAAAGAAGTATATGAAGATTTGGAGACACCACCAACTGCTTTCACTATGCATTTTGATGGAGCCTTTAGTCCTTCCAAGCAATGTGGGGCTGGGGGGATAGTTTTATTTGATCCAGAAGGAAAAGAGGTATGGGCCACGGGTAGGGAATTTCCAAAGGCTATCAAATAATGTGGCTGAGTACAATGCATTAATTTGGGGATTAGAAGATTGCATAAAAGATGGAATTAAAGAGGTAGAGGTTAAAGGGGATTCGCAATTGGTCATCCGACAAATGAAAGGAGAATACAAGGCAAGGAGTTCTAATCTCCAAGAATTGTATAAAAGGGCAATGGAGTTAAAAGAAGCTTTTGAGTTTTGTAAATTTGTGTATGTTAACAGGAAGGATAATCAAAAGGCTGATGAATAGGCTACTAAAACTTTGGCGCATGGATAATCAAAAACCAGCAAATTCTCATTAGGCCAATGCCTCAATTTATAGTGTTTACATCCAAGCATCTAATCCCACTGATTTCTCCTTGATTCACTCCACCTCTTTTGCTTGATTCTCTCCACCTCTTCACTTTTCCCAGAATATCTCCCAGAATATCTCCACACTTCCTAAATCTTCTCATGCTACCCTTTATTCTCTCCTAGTAGATTCTTCTCACCTTTTCACAGGTTCTCTCACATTTACAGATTCTCTTTTACAGCCTCTAACCAAGGGCTTGTTCCCGCACACACCCTATTCACTTGTATATTTCAACACCTCCCCTCAAGTGAATACTCCTAGAACACCTGGACCCTATACCAAGTTTCTCTCTTACTTGTTGATAGTCCGCCAACCAGTGCCTAGCACACCTCCCCTCAAGTTAACTTAGCACACCTGGACCCTGTACCAAGTTTCTCTCTTACTTGATAGCCCGCGACTAGTGCCTCAAGTCCCTAAACTCATAGTCCTTGACACTCTCTCTATGTGTCCAAGGCTTACTACAAGTGCCCGCGACCTTGACTAAAGTGATCACACATACATCTACCATGTGGCCTACATCATCGGTGGCTCAGAGGTGGTTTTACTTTGTTGGGGCAGGTTACATGGGTTGTGGGGTCTCTCTCTCTCTCTCTCTCAGAGATTTTCACATGGCTCCTCACTCTTTGGAGCCTCACATCTTCTCTTGTCTTCAGTCTTCTTGTCGGCAGCTTCTCTCCACGCGTCCGTCTCTTCTTTTAGTCTTCTTGGGGTAGCTTCTCTTCTTGTGTCCATGTCTTTCTTCAATGCTTTCTCTCGATCTTCTTGGTGTGGATCTTCTTCTTGGAAGGAGATGTTCTTCTTCTTTCATGGCTGGGGCCATGAGCTTGTCCGTTAGGTCTTTTTGCTCCATGTGAGCAACATGTTTACATATTTTGTTGACAGTTCTTTTGGGCTTTTGATGTTTATCTTGTGTCATTATGCAATGCAAACCCAAATTTATGCGGGAGGTCTTACCTCTTGTCTTATTCTGGACAAGGGCAGTGTTTGATCCCATATTTACACTGATATAATATGCCCAATACATAATGCATATAGCATTCATTCTTATTCTGGACAAGGGCAGTGTTTGATCCCATATTTACACTGATATAATATGCCCAATACATAATGCATATAGCATTCATTCTTATGCACATTCCCAAATGCAACTCTGGCTGTGAATAATCTTGAATTTGAGTGAGATTTACAGGCATTAACCAAGGGTTAAATGCAAAATGATGATTATCACAAATTTAGCATAATTTTACCAAATTACATTAAATCAAGGGTAACCAATTTGTACGGAATGGTTGGAGTATCAAACCAACTCCGAATTGCAATCTGAAGTTATAGGGATCTGTATCAGATACCTAATTATTAATTTAAATCCTCAATTATACCAAAATACAGTGATTAGTACTGATTAATCATTGATTAGCATTGATTAATCACTGATTAGCAATTAATCCACTATTTTGTGTGCAAAAAACAGAGTATGCGGGGAGTCCACATCTGGTGCCTTAGACTTCAAATGAGCTCAAATGCTTTCAAGGCCATCAATAGCAATGAGTCTAGTAGAGGATTAAGCCAAGAAACACAAGATTTGACCAAACATTGAATGCTTAATCTCTGTTTTACCAAAGTCACCTCTGCAGATTTGATGAAGAGCTTGGATCTCACTGTAGACTTGATCAAATTGAATTCTGACTTCACCAACTTGTAGAGCATGCTTGAAAACACTTGGGGCTATGAGGAATTAGACCGATTTGAACTGTGGAAGTGAAGATCTCAAATTTTCTCCCAAAAATAGGTGCTTGCTAAATTCGTGATTTCTCCTAAACCCGTCGGCGGTTTGTTGCACTGATTTGATGAGCTTGAGTAGCAATGAGTTAGCTGGTTGTGGCTAGAAGGGTTTGGCCTAATGTGATGTGTGCAAGGAGCTAGAGCTCCTCCACCAGATGGGGGTACAGAGGTGAGTTGAAAAAATAGAAAAATTTTATAATTAACTACTAATCCTAATTAGCAAAATGATTAGCAAGATAATGGGCTCACAAAATGATGGATTTTAGGCATGGCTCTGATACCATGTTGAAATTACAACAATGTGATGAGCTATGGTGGATCAAATACTAGAATCAACATCATTAACAAAGTGATTAGCAAATAATTAAGATGTAATTAGTGATGAGTAATTAGTGAGTAATTAACAAATAGCTTAAAGTAGGCATGGATAATCAAAAACCAACAAATTCTCATTAGGCCAATGCCTCAATTTATAGTGTTTACATCCAAGCATCTAATCCCACTGATTTCTCCTTGATTCACTCCACCTCTTTTGCTTGATTCTCTCCACCTCTTCACTTTTCCCAGAATATCTCCATACTTCCTAAATCTTCTCATGCTGCCCTTTATTCTCTCCCAGTAGATTCTTCTCACCTTTTCATAGGTTCTCTTACATTTACAGATTCTCTTTTATAGCCTCTAACCAAGGGCTTGTTCCCACACACACACTATTCACTTGTATATTTCAACAAATGAGGGATTGAACCTATCATGAAGATGTGCATCAAATCAAATACACCAAAATGACTTATAATGCATTATGATTAGTCTTTATACCAAATATTTCATCATTACATGCTTGCATTTATTTAACGTTCCTTTTTTCATAGGCTACCCCTATAACCCTCCTCATTTGGAGGTGTAGTGGGGACTACACCTATAATAGCAAGTCATAAGGAACTAAGAGGGTAGAGGGTAGAGGGTAGTTTTCAAACCCTCTAAATTCTCTATAGAGGTTTTCAACCAGTTAAAGGCTGAAAACCAACTCCTTCTTTGGAGGGTCTTCAAAGCTTTAAATACACATAATGAAGACCCTAATCACCCTCCAAAGCGGCCTTAAATAAACAATCCTACCTAGATCATAATGACCACTTTATATAATACTCTTTAATACTATACATATACTCAATCATGCACTCTATATAATACTATATTATACTACACTAAATATAATGTATATACATACTAAACTATACAATAATTAATACTACACTATAATACTATAATATAAGTAATACTCTTTACTATACTAAGACACTCTATAATATTATACGTAAACTCTATAATACACTACATAGATAATACACTATATAATACTATATAATACTATACTAAATATACTTTACTATATTAAAATATACTATATATAATACAGTGTATTACTATACTATAAGTAATACTATTTATATAGTATTATAAGTAATACTATTTACTATACTATATATAAGTAATAAATTATAAATAAAATACCCTTTTATTTATTACTAAAAATATAATCCATTTTATTATATTCTATATATAATAAAAATAAGACACTAAACTATACCCTAGTGGAAAGAAAAGAAAAAGAAAATGGCACCTTTTGAGGTAAACGTTGGCTTTCGAGTTCTTGGAAAAGTGAAATTAGCATCCATTGGTGGGTGGTCATGTTGTGCCCTTTGATGGCCTTTTTACATCCACCTCCACATTCACATCCACATCTATACATCTACATCTACATGCATACATCCACCTCCACATTCACATCCATAATCTCACCCTATCACAACCCATATAATATACATCTTATCCCATCACATACATTTCTTACCTCATCCCGTACACATCCTATCACTTCTTAACTCATCTTATCACATCCTAACTCATCTCATATGTATCTTATCACATCTTATCACTTCTCATATCTTTTATGCATACCTCTATGCATGAAATTCAATTATGCTAAAAGTAACACTTTTATAATAAAATATTCATCTCTTATGCATACCTCTATGCATGAAATTCAAATATGCTAAAAGTAACTCTTTTATAATAAAATATTCATCTCTTATGCATATCTCTATGCATGAAATTCAATTATGCTAAAAGTAACTCTTTTATAATAAAATATTCATCTCTTATGCATACCTCTATGCATGAAATTTAATTATGCTAAAAGTAACTCTTTTATAATAAAATATTCATCTCTTATGCATACCTCTATGCATGAAATTCAATTATGCTAAAAGTAACTCTTTTATAATAAAATATTCATCTCTTATGTATACCTCTATGCATGAAATTCAATTATGATAAAAGTCACACTTTTATAATAAAATAATCATTTTTTATGCATACCTCTATGCATGAAATTCAAATATGATAAAAGTAACACTTTTATAATAAAATAATCATCTTTTATGCATACCTCTATGCATGAATTTCAAATATGATAAAAGTAACACTTTTATATTAAAATAATAATCTTTTATGCATACCTCTATGCATGAAATTCAATTATGCTAAAAGTAACTCTTTTATATTAAAATAATAATCTTTTATGCATACCTCTATGCATGAAATCTAATTATGATAAAAGTAACACTTTTATGTTAAAATAATAATCTTTTATGTATACCTCTATGCATGAAAATCAATTATGCATAATATAAAAATCAATTTCTCTAGACTTATAATGAATATCTTTCAATTAATCTAGGATGATAATTCCTAGAATATGGTAGGAAGTCCTCTTTTCATGCTTTGAATGAAATTATTTTATGTGTAATTTTTATAAAAATTTTGCCATAGCTCCACTGCTATGACTGATAAAACTCAATTTTTCTAAGGGATAAAGCTTATCATTAAGAAAATAACTAGAATGATCCCTGATTAGATCATTAATCCATAATGGATTGAATCATCAATATTCATGAAATACATAAACTAAAAGCATGGAAAAAACCCATTAATTTGATCTTAAGTATAGGTTAATCTTAGATTAAGAAAAAACTTTGTGAAAAGCTTCATTTGGATTGAGAATGGGTCATGAGTATAACCATTTCTTGAGTGAGAGAGAGAAATTACATAAAAACCATCTGAATTAAACATAAATGGAAATTTATGTAACTCTTAACTATCATTAATCAATTAACTTCAATAGCATTCATCAAATTATGTAACTCTTCACTACCATTCATCAATTAATTTCAATAGCATTCAAAAACCATTCCAATTAAGCTTCTCAAGCTTGAGAGGGGTTGAGAAGAGAGACACCTTGAGAAATTATAGAAAAGATCAAAATTCACCATTTACCTTACAAATTGCTTGATTCTTTTTCATGGTAGAGGCCCCCAACCAATCAATTGGTTAAGTATGTTGATGGAGCCACCAATGGGGATTGAAGAAAGAGGGAAGTTCCAATTTCTTCAATTTGGAGAGAATTTTAGAGAATAGTAGAAACTAGCATTATTTCAGTATAACTCTAGTATAGTAAAATTCTTCTCCTTTTTTCAAAGGACTCATGTTCTATTTATAGGAGAGGGAAGCTCTAACCAAAGCTAACTGAATTCTAGAATTTTCTAAATTTTGTTTGGTTGAATTTGGACTTGATTTGGACCTAGTTTGGTTACTTTTTGATTCGGTTTGGTTCCATTTTGATTTGGTTTGGTTCAAGAGAGAGGAGAGATAAAAATATCACATTATTTTAGAATTTTAAACTCATTCAAGCATGTGAAATATGCACCTCCTTTAAAGAACTCCCCTTCCTTACGTATGTGTCAAAATGGAATCATTATACCCAAAATATCTCATATTTTTAATATTGCTCATAGTTTTTTACTAATAAACCTTGTACATTTTCAACTCTTCATCTTATGTGAGCATTTACTCATTTTTGGATACCCAAAATATCTCATATTTTTAATATTGCTCATAGTTTTTTACTAATAAACCTTGTACATTTTCAACTCTTCATCTTATGTGAGCATTTACTCATTTTTGGATACCCAAAATATCTCATATTTTTAATATTGCTCATAGTTTTTTACTAATAAACCTTGTACATTTTCAACTCTTCATCTTATGTGAGCATTTACTCATTTTTGGGTATCTTCTTTTACAAATTGGATTTATCTCCTCCCTACACATGGATTGATGCTATTGGCCCATAGGAACCTTAATTGGACCATAATCCAAAAATTTCTGAAAATCTAGACCCTTAGGCTAAGGTCCTTTATACCCATTTCCAATAAATTCCAATTGCACATTGGAAAGTTCTTTTTGAATTTCTGTTTCAGGGAAATTCATTTTAATAATATGAGAAATTTTTCTATCTAAAAATATTCAAAATCTGAATATTCTCTCTCTAGAATATTTTCTCTCTCTATGTCAAAATAGTCAGAGACAAGATCTTTTATATTTCTGAAGAGGGGATTGATTACAGGGGAAGATGCTGGACATTTTGAGAGGCTGGGGAGGAATCTTACACAAGGAGGGCATTATAGGCCATGTAAATATATATCCATCCTAGGGCAATAACTGACTTAGATGAAGCATATGGATACAGAAAGAAGCTAGGGGGTATGGTGAGATCAATGGAGGCATCAACGTCTGGCTTGTCTATACTCCAAGAGATGGGCCCAATTGGAGAGGTTGGCTTTGAGGAGATGTATGGGGAGGGTGAAGAGGATTGTGGGGTTGTTGAAAGAGATTTAGATTTGGAGGAAGAAGGTGACATGTAAGTTAATGGATTGGGGAGGGATTTTGGTGATGAGGTAGGAGAGAGTGGAAGCAAGGATCAACTCATTGAGAAAGATATTTTATTAAAAAAGGTTTAGCTAGAGGGCTTGGAAGTTGAGCTTGAGGATGTGGGTAGGATTTTTGGGTGGATAGGAGAGGTTAGGTAGCTCCGTGTGGTAGCATCCAAAAAAGGTGTCGACCTTGCATTTTGTTTTGATGTATGCCTGCATTGGAGTTGTAAGCTGTGCTTAACTAGCGCGTTCCTCGGCTGCCCACAATTGTGCATTCTTTCGTGCCATGGTATTCTTCGTGACGTATTTTAGGCTCCAAAGGATGTTTGGATTTGGTTGCATCCATCCTAAGCAATTTGGGTGGTGGCAATACAACGCATTTCTTATTCTTCTTGTCAGGTGAGGGAGCAGTTATCATGGGCTCACTAAGCTTCTTCTTGGGGTGTGTGGAGCTTTGCTTGGAAATGGTTGGCAACATGTAGGGCTTCACAATGAGGCTTCGCTCCTAATCCACAAAGCGAGGTCTGAATTTGGGCATTGACATCTAGAGTGGCTTGGAGGTCTTGATGGCTTTGGATAAGATTGGCTCAGGGGCCATGAGCATGGTCGACTAACGAGGCTATTACCTGCTTGTGTTGGCACTACATGTAGTCCGTTCATGGAAGTGAGGAGCTCCCTAATGAGGTTGGAGAATCTTGCTGCAAAATCTAGGAGTGCACCTAGGGAGGATAGGATACCCTTGGAAAAGGCTTGCTAGGACAGGAAACATCTAGCCCACACCCATTGGAATGTATCCATGGTATGGCATTGAGATGCAGAGGGTAAGGCAGAGGGACCTTCATAAGGACAAGTTGGTGAGGGTGATGGCAGGGGTTGGGCACTTGGGGTGCTGTTTGTGGAGTGGATTAGGGTCTCCTCTAGTAACTGGGAGGTCTTGTGAAACTCCTTCTATTTGGAAACTTTACATCATGCCTCTTCTTCTAAAGTGTTGAAGTGTTGGTTCTTGGATGGGGGAGAGTTGCAGGAAGGTTGGGGCTCAGGGATGGGGTGAGGAATAGTGGTGTCTCCCTTTAAACGGACCAGTTTCCAACCTGTTGCATGGTATGAAACTTTGGTGAGTAGGGAGGATTATGCCAACTTGCCTTGTGGGTTTGAGCATACAGCATGGAGATCTTTGTGTAGGTACTCAGCCCAATTGGGGCACACCCTAATGAACTTGAGTGAGGGTGGAGAGGTTGCAGACGGTTGAAGCGGTCCCTGCCCCCAGTGTGTGGTGAGGAGGAAGGAAAGTGCTCATGTTGGCATCACCAATTCTTAGGGGGTGATGTTGTGTCATTCCATGTCATCCTTGGTTGGGGCCTTGGAAAGTGTCACACACACGCCTCCTGACATGGCTATGGTGCTGCTCAATTCTAGGGAGTTGGAGTGCATCTCTGAACAAATCTAAACTAAGGTGCACTGTGAGGGGAGCTCCTTTCGAGTCTAGTAACTGCCCAGTTTCTTGGCTGTAAGTCTCGATGAAGTAGATGTAGTTGAGGAGGTTAGGTCCTAGGGCTCCATTGTGGGTAAACCGCCGTGCCCAATTTGATCTAGGCATGTGACCAATGTGGGCTTTGCGATGGCACGGAAACACAGGTTGGTGTAGTAGAGTAGCTTGTGCTCCACTTTGTGCGTGTTCTTCATGAGGCTATGAATGGCTTGGTTGTTGACCTGCTTCATAAGTGCCTGGCCTAGATGAGAGATATGGGTGAGGTGCTTACCATATTCTTCAAATTGATGGGCTAGCCTAGAGTGTGGAAAATAACCTTGAGAGAGGAGAAAGTGCTCGGCAATGGCAATTGTAATGGGTGAAGAAGAGGTGATAAGAGGGCAAGAGGCTACTAAAAATCAAAAGAAAAAAGGGCAAGAGTTTGGAAAGAGAGCAAGAAGAAAAGTGGAAAAAATGAGGTGTGGTGGTCCCTTATATACTAGGGAAGTATACCCGTGGCTTTGCAAAGGAACAGCCGTGGATTGGCAAAGTGAATGGCTATGGGCTGCTTAGAAGGTAAAGGAACAACTATGGCTAAGTGAAGGGAGTCAATGGCCATTCACTCATCCTTGGAGATTTAGAAATTTTTTTGGATGAGCATCCTGTTTATAGGACTTCTACTGCTTTGACTATGGGGTCAGCACCCCCTTACGGGTTTTGTACTGACTCCTTGACCAATTTGCAATGGCTACAAGGCGAGTCCAATTGGGTTCGGGAAAGATTGGCAACTTTGCTTTGGGCCATGTTGCTACTTGGTAGGGGGCTTCTTGACAATTAGGGGTTAGGGGGGTGAGAGGCTTAGTAGGGGTGAATCTTGGGAGTTGCGTGAGGAGGGCACGTGGGTTGGTCGAGGAAGAGGGAATATCATTGAGGGACCATGTTGGTGTAGTAGTCGTGTCCTTGGCACCCTCTTGCAATTTATCTTTGCCCTTAGCTCGCAGGGTTGTGGTGGATAGGCCCATCATTAGCCTACATCCACATATCACTACCATATAAATATGGGTTTGATTTTTTTTTGCGAGCTTTATTTGGCAAGCTTTTTGGAGATAAGATAGTTTTATGCGAGCTTGTAAGAAAAATGATACATTTTGGATAGTAAGTATTTATGAAAGAGAAATAAATACATTCACATACATACATACATATATACATGCATATTCTCAAACACACCTACCTCATTAGGACCTGAATGGGGTCTTCTTGGGCCCTTTAATTTGCCCAAGCCTAATCAAGGTGATTAAGGAATAGCCAAATGGGGGGTTGCCATGTGGACTGAAATGTTGGGTTTTTAAGAGAGGTGTAAGAGTGGTCAAAGGGTGCACTTTTTCCCCAAAAGGGGGGGGGGGGGGGGGGGGGCAATTTTACAATTTTCGGACCTCCATAACTTCTACATACAAGCTCCGATTTGAGCGGAGATTACAGATCCGTGATCTACGCATCAAGAGCTTTCCATAGATATGTTACATGATATGGTTTTATCCACTAGATTTTAAATTCCATTTTCCCTCCAAAATTCAAATTCGAATAAAGTAGTCGTTTTGAAGCTTCTAATTAGAAAACGTTTCTTCTTAAGAGAAAAGGTTTGACTCCCTTAAACTGCCAAATAAAAGGGCCCAAGAAGCCTTCCATTGAGGTCCTAATGTACCTACCTACCTACCTACCTTCCTACATATATACATACATATATACATACATACATATATACACACATTTGTACAATACATACATACATGCATGCATGCATACTCCTAAACATATACATGCATGCATACATACATACCTAACTACCTTCCTACATATAAACACACATTTTATGTCAAAGAAACTTAAATATAGGCACAAACATACCTATCTATGTACCTTTCTTCCAATATTTATTGCAACACAAGTAAAAACAAGTATACCCGGCTCATATTTTCTTACAAAAAGATTGAGTTCACATTTCCTTACAAGAAGATATATGGTTGTACAACTCCTTTACCATAGCGCCGCAAGCTACCTATAATAAGACTTTAGAGTATGTGACAGTATACTCCATCCCAAAGCAAGACAAAAATATTGGGTTCAAATTTTCTTACAAAAAGATTGACTTCATATTTCCTTACAAGCTTAAGTAGGCACAAACATGAGAGGCTTGATTAAAGCCTAAGTATAGGCACAAACATCCTTGCTTCGAGGACGTAATAGTATATTGCCCACATCCTCTGGTGATAATGTCGGTTGATGCATTACCATATCCTCATTCTTATGTAATCCCAAAACTCGCAAGAAGACAAAATAGATATGCTTACATGCAACGTAAGACTTTCCTCTAGATTCTCTTTGCATGAAATCAGGACATGTACACCAAGGTTGTACCTTGCTGTGTATAAAATAGTCCTCTCCACTCTCACATGCCAAATGAAAAATAGAGTAGGGGACGGCTGCATTGCACTCTCATTAGGGACTGTCGCTGTCATGGCCTCGGCACTACCAATCCTCTTTTCTGCTTCTTTGGAAATCCAATGCCGCCACTTGGTTGATCTCTTTGTATTCTGTGTAGCATCATGTGCCCTCTTGTCACTTTCTTTGTTGCCCACTGCTTGTGTGGACGTTTCTCCCACCCCTGACACAAAAGGTTCTTCATGAGTAACATCTAACTTGAACCCTGCCTTTACTAATTTCTCTACCTCTTGGCTGGTTATGTTGGTCCCAACATCCACTTTCCACATATCTGGGTATGATGGCTTGTATATTATGTTTGGATCTACATGCCATGTGTGTGAAACATCTGAAGGACAAAACCACATCATTTGAGCCTTTGGCCCTCCCAGACCAGGATGTCGTCGCTCTGGAGTAGAAGCTAAGGGCAACAACTCCAATAGAGCTTCCCTGTATGTATGAGTTGCACTTAAGTCTTCCATCAATACCTCCTAAACATTTGACTTTTGAGTTCAATGGGGTTCGTCTAATGGCCCACATTATGCATCCAATGGCCTCTTCCTTTACATGCATTTGTCCTCCACTCATTGTGACATAATGTTGTTTAGGCTTTTCATGTCCGACATCTTTGTTTCCTCCAGTCATTGGACTTTTTGGTCCTCACTTGAAGCATGACATGCTGCACTGTTTGTTCAAGATCTATCTCCAAAACTTACTCTTCTTGCTGTTCCCCGATTTTGACGATGTCTGCTCTGCATGACATAACCTGGTGGATGATGTGAGCATTGGTCTACTTCCGTTGTCCTCACCCTCTTTCATTGAATAGTCTCCTTATCTCCATGTAGAGGCCTTGATTCCTCATAGGAGTATTAGCTACTGTTTCATGGACCATGCGAGCCACTTGTGGTGGTGTCGGTCTTGACCTTACTGCCATCCTATCCAACAACTTGCTCAAGCTTGGTCCCTCACCTTTGTGCTTCCCCATCTGATATGCATATTGCTTTGCACTTTGTAGTAAAGCGTTTGCCATATCTGAAATGCACGCATCATACAAGCTAACCTTTTCCTTGTATCCTTCACTAGCAAGCCAACTCCCATGTACACTTTCAGATAAGTTTGTTCGAGGGGTTTGTGCTAAATCCACCGAGCTTAAGACCACCTGCACACAAGAGGTTGAGATTTTTTGCAGCCATCAAGCAAAGGTGACAGTGTGCTCCATAGGGAAGGCATTACGAAGATGCAGAAAGGACAAGAGAGACAAAAATGTGAAATGAAAATATAAAAACGAAGGAACACGTGGACTTTATAAAACAAAAATAGAAGATCAGGTATCTAGGCTGAATCAATCATTGTCAGGTAAGGCGACTGAAATGATAAAACAAGGTAGAGCAATCACGATTGAGAATGGTCACGATAAATTTTTTTTATAAAAAATATACAAATATATATGTATCTACAAATATATAAAAAAATATACAAATATATACATTTATTGGTTCTAAGTATTATATGTATCTTTTTATATTAGTTCCAAGTCAAAGACCCAACCATCTCGACCACAAATAGAACTAGTGCTAAGCCTCATGAACTAGTGCTTGCTAAGCCTCTCGATAAAGAAGAAACACGAAACAATACCTTCCAAGTCAAAGACCCAACCATCTTGAATGAAATGGGTAAAGAAACATCTTTTGTTACAATCTCAAGATTACTGTGAAGGAAAAGAGGTGGTGTGGATACTCTCAACTCAGCTGGGCGAACGCATCTGTGAACTTCGAACAGGTAAGGTACTATTCTCTACTGTTCTCTTTCTAAAAATTCTCTTTCGAAAAATTTGAGAGCCGACGACGGTGTTGGAGGTGGCGGCGGTGGAGAAGATGGGCCGGGTGCTTAGAGACGGGGGCGGGCAGCGGCCATGGTGAGGGAGAGGGCGATGTGGATAGAGATGGAGGTGGAGGGCGGCAGCGATGGTGAGGGAGAGGGCGAGGTGGAGGTGGAGGTGGAGGTGGAGGTGGAGGTGGAGGTGGTCATGATCTCCCCCCTTGCCCCCATTGCTGCGGCCACTCCAGGCACCCGGTAGAGCCGGGGGATGGTCTGCGCCGCTAGACCATCCCCCGGCTTTGCTGGGTGCATGGAGTGGCCATAGCAACGGGGGCAAGGGGGGAGATGTGCAGTGGAGATGAGGCATGGAGGTGGCGATTTGAGGGCCCGCGCGACGGCGCTGAGGCGGAGGAGGCGGTGGCGCTGGAGGCGGAGATGGAGGTGGAGGGCGAGGTGGATGGAGATGGAGGTGGAGGTGGAGACGGTCCAGGCAGTCATGATCTCCCCCCTTGCCCCCCGTTGCTCCGGCCACTCCAGGCACCCGGCAGAGCCAGGGGATAGTCTGTGCAGACCATCCCCCGGCTCTACCGAGTGCCTGGAGTGGCCCAAGCAAAGGGGGCAAGGGGGGAGATGTGCAGTGGAGATGAGGCATGGAGGTGGCAATTTGAGGGCCCGTGGCGACACTGGAGAGGCAAAGGAGGCGGTGGCGCTGGAGGCAGAGATGGAGGTGGAGGGCGAGGTGGATGGAGATGGAGGTGGAGGTGGAGGTGGAGGTGGAGGTGGAGGTGGAGGTGGAGATGGAGGTGGAGGTGGAGGCAGTCCAGGCGGTCATGATCTCCCCCCTTGCCCCCCGTTGCTCCGGCCACTCCAGGCACCGGGCAGAGCCAGGGGATGGTCTGCGCTAGCGGAGACCCTAGAGTGGCCGGAGCAATGGGGGGCAAGGGGGGAGATGGAGGATGGAGATGAGGCGATGGTGAGGGGGAGGAGGCCTCTTGTCCTAGCCCTTTCTTGGCCTCTTGGATCTCTGTTAGCTGCCTTTGTAGGTTTTCCACTTGATTGGCTTATGCTCTCCTCAAGATTGTGCAGTTCTTCCTATAGTGGTTCTTGCTAGCTCCTCAATTCTTCTGTGACTTTGTGCTCTAAGAACACGCCACATCTTTTTTCCTTATGATTGTTTGTAGTTTGGACATTTATTTGGGGACATGCATTTATTCAAGTAATCTAATACTCCCTGCATCTAGTCCAATTCTATGGTTTCCAAAAAACTAGATGGGCCTAGCACTATTGGGGCTGGTTTGGGCAGGGTTGATCCAGTACAGTGGGGCCCATTAGTTGATGATGGATGAATGTTTCTTTCCTAGAGGTTTCTTTGAATAGGGCCTCGAGATACGGCCCGATCTTGGTTTTGGTATCCGGCCTTGTGAGCTTACTGATCTACTCTTTGAAGTTGTGTGCTAGCCTCTGGAGCTTTCACCATCCTGAATGTTTTCTTAGACATGTAGTAGGGTTTGTGTGTGAGGTTGATGTTTTCCTATAGACATGAAATAGGGTTTATGTGTGAGGTTGATCATCTCTACTCTAAACCTTGTCTGCTTTTTTCTATCCTCATCAACATTCCCTATTATTTTGTATTCTTTTGCTTTGCCTTCTAGCGAGCCAAACTCCATGATAAGATCTTCGTCTTCTACTGGCTTGTGCAATAGTAGTAGATTAAGATTCATGACCTTTCATCTCCTATCTGTCATTCAGCTCAAACTATTTGCTACTCATATTCAAGGCAAAAGAGAGAGAGATGGCTCCAAGAAAAGCAAGAAAACAACAGGCAAAGACTAAGAAAGGTATATGATGTGAATAGCCAAGATTCTACTGAGATTGTGTTTTAATGTTTTTAGATATGCTTACTTGGGCTTGGTGTGTGTGTCTTACAGACAACACGGGATACTCACTTAGATCTGGGCGTGTTTGTTTGACTCTTAGCGAGGAATCTCAATCACGGACACCTGTGTCCTCACATGTATCTCCTGTTAGAGAGGAAACATAAGCGCATAATTCTCTTGTTCATGAGGAAGAAGTGCTTGTGTTGGAGAAAGAAATTGGCTCAATGAGCTCACCTCCTCCAACTCACACGGAGATACCTGAATCTAGTACTGGTCAAGGGGAGACCCATAGAAGGCTTCTTGGAAAATCTATTGAATTGGGATTGCTTGGTGATGTATTCAATAAGTTTTTTGTGCAATGCACTTTCTCTATCCCATTGGTCCCTTTATGCAGGCTGATTCCAAATGAAGCCATCCATACAGTTTCTAGCCAACTTGAGTGTTTCGTGATTCCTTTGACTGCCATGGCTATGTCGAAGCATCTCCTCCTTTTTTAGTTTCACTTACACGTCCCGGAAGCTCTATGCATTTCACGGTCACACAAATAGACTTGCAAGAATGGGGACCATACTGGGTGGTAGAACATGATAGATTTGAGGATGAAATCAGAGGAACTGAGTATAAAGGTATGTTCTTTTGAATGCCATAGAGTGATTTTATGCAACATTAAAAGTAATATATTGTAATATCTTTATTTTGTTTTCTCTAGCTTAGTCTCATAGCCCCTCACCAAGAAGCAAGAAGGAGAATTGCTATTGGCTTTGCAATTCAAAATGAGTAAGTGATCTCTCGCTTCTTAATTATGGACATTGTGAAGTCATTGTGAAGCTCTAGGCTCATTGTGACTCTTTACAACAGATTGGTGTGCACTAGTGTTACACCCACATTCACATGAGATCTTCATGTTTCAACGATTTGGAATGGCGGACAAATCATCCATATTGGACTACCTTGGTGAAGACGTAAGGAGGTGGGCTTTAATGGAGCTTAGTTTGGAGGGACGAAGTGGAGAGCAATGGTACAATGCTCCAGCTACAATCTTGGCACAGCTTGTGTGGAAGGTAGTGTTTGCATTTCCCATCTTTTATTAATAAATGGATTATCAATGTTTTTTAATCGTGTGAGTGATAATGAGTCCTTTTCGTTATACGTAGTGTAAGATCCCCGTCCCCACCATGCAACGGATTCTGGGTGCTAGCAGTGGAAGTAGCACATCTTGCACAGGGTAGGATCCTACACTTGGGGCCTCGCCCATGGATATTCGAACAGGTGACTAATTCCTCGGTTCTTCCAAAATCGAACTTAGAAAAACTTCCCTTGCCCGGAAAGCACAGGTGATTCCTCTAGGATAAAATTTAACTCTAACGTAGTCAGGGTCATTATTACTGACCAAACTGATCCAACCAAACCTAAAGTCACTTGGTTAGATCAAGAAAGAAACTTGCACTTGGATCATAGAGATCAACGCTTTTTTCCCCATTGAGAGGCACAGCCGTTGATTCCTTTTTCCATAGAACAATTACTATCCGGGATTTACTTCATCTAGCGTACTACAATAGAAATTGAGTCTCATTTTACGGATCCATCAGTCCAGCCTCAGCCCCATGGGTTAGCCAACCGCCCAACCACATAGTGATGGGATCCAATTAGAAATTTGGTTAGGTTTTGTCCCGGGTACTAGGGAAAAGAGTTCCCAGGGCCCCTATCATGCAAATATAAAACTAGTCACACTACTTACACACCCAATATGAAATTGCCTTTTTCTCAGCATCAGCTATCTTTAAAACAATCATTTAATGAAACCATTGTGTCACTGATCACAATCCTCAAAATCTCTGGTTGAATCCTTATTTCCAACATCGGTGTACTTATGGCATTATTGGCAACCAGAACGCTCATCACCTGTTCAGGGGCCTTTTCAATAGTTCCTAGCTCATAGTGCCCGGCAATACAATCACTTATAAAAAACCAAGATGGAATCTCTGTTGAAGATCAGCAAGATCAACCAACAGATCCATATAAAAGAGCTATGGACTCATCCATTGAGGACCAACAAGGTCAATCAACCAGATCCATGCACGGTTTCAGAAAACAACTCTTACTCCTTGTTCCAATATCTTCCACAATGCACGTGTGGGTATCTTCGGTGACCCAGAGCCCGAGCACCGTATGGTCAGCACCCTCTAGGCTCCTTCGCAGGTCACCTAGCGCTTCACTCATAGGCCGCTTCCTTGGTCCCTCATCCACCGTACCGGAAGCTCACCAGTTAAATCGAACCGAGGCTGGTCAAGACCTCGGCCAACCTTGCTACGCGAGACGTCCTCCATTGACTCTGCATCATAGCAGTTTTGCAACTTTATTAGATAGGTTTCCACGACTTTAATCACAAGACGGTCAAAATGCTTCCCCAACATTCTTGACATAAAACAATCATTTACAAATCACAATTACAGTTTGTATAATGAACTCTCGTCTTTCCCCAGATTGTTCCACATCAATCCATGTTACTTAACCCAAATCCAAATCATATGCATATCCATCCTTAACCAGATACGTCATTTTCCATCCCATCACATCAGATCCATTCACTTCACATAACATCCATTCCTATCTTTCTTAAATTACATTACGTCTCATCACATCCATTTCTCATTACATCTCATTCATTCACATCTTATATCAACGAGACACGTCATTTCACATACACATTCGCATTCGTTATTCTACATACACATCCACATTTGTACATCCACATCATACATCCAATTCCACATCCGCATTCATACATACACATCCATATCCACATCCATACATCCACATCCACATTCATTCACATCCATACATCTCATTCATTTACATCTTATATCAACGAGACACATCATTTCACATACACATTCGCATTCGTTATTCTACATACACATCTACATTTGTACATCCACATCATACATCCAATTCCACATCCGCATTCATATATACACATCCATATCCACATCCATACATCCACATCCACATTCATACATCCATATCCACATCCACATCCACATCCATACATCCATTTCCACATCCACATGCATACATCCATTTCCACATCCACATTCATACGTCCACATCCACATTCCATATCTACATCTATACATCCACATTTACATTCACATCCATACATCCATATCCACATTCCACATTCATACATCCACATCCACATTCACATTCATACACATCCATTTTCACATCCTCATTCATACATCCACATCAACATCCATACATCCATTTTCACATCCACATTCATACATTCATTTTCACATCCTCATTCATACATCCACATCCACATACATACATCCATATCCGCATCTACATCCATACATCCACATCCACATCCACATTCACATCCATACATCCACATCTACATCCATACATCCATTTTCACGTCCACATACATACATCCATTTTCACATCCACATTCATACATCCACATCCATACATCCACATCCACATTCACATTCATACATCCACGTCCATCCATTTTCACATCCTCATTCATACATCCACATCCACATCCATACATCCATTTTCACATCCACATTCATACATCCATTTTCACATCCTCATTCATACATCCACATCCACATACATACATCCACATCCGCATCTACATCCATACATCCATATCCACATTCACATTCATACATCCACATCCACATACATACTTCCATACATCCACATCCATACATCCACATACACACATCCACATCCATACATTCACATCCACATTCACATTCATACATCCACATCCACATTCACATTCATACATCCACATCCACATACATACTTCCATACATCCACATGCATACATCCATTTCCACATCCACATTCATACATCCACATCCACATACATACATCCACATCCGCATCTACATCCACATCCACATCCACATTCACATTCATACATCCACATCCACATACATACTTCCATACATCCACATCCATATCTACATCCATACTCCCATTTCTACATCCACTTTCATACATCCACATCCATACTTATCACATACACATACATCTTTCCTTTCACATACATCCTTCACATACATACATCTACATCCATTCTTTCACATACATGTATCTACATCCATTCTTTCACATACATACATCTCCATCCATTCTTCGTTCATTTTCATCTATCTGATTCATTTCACATTCTCATTGTGCATAATACCATCTTAGTCTAAGAAGCACGATCATGGTGCAAGAAGATTGATTATGATGAGGTGGCATTAATGTGTTACTTGGATATTTGCTATGTGATATGGGTATCATATGCATTATTTAAGAAAGAACAATAGAAGCCTCCCCCTTTGTTGAAGCTTAATAGTGTTTTATGCACTATTACTCTACTCCTCCCAAGATCCAAGAGCTGTGAATTTCTTAATAATTCACTAGTTTTTGACCATTCCCTCTTCTAAAGATTTGGTGGCCACTCTTGTTGCAAACAAGAGTAGATCCCTCAAACCATCAAGCCAAAGGAAAGCTCCCAGAATTCATGTAAGTTAGAAATCTTATATTTTTCTTTACTCTTTAATGGTTTTCTAATTTTTGTTTTGTTGAAATGATAAATCGATGCTATGCCTTGTTGGAAAGGCTTTCCCCCTCTCTCATTCTTAAAATCAGCCCTTCTTTATCCTAGTTAAGTGATCTAATAGTTGGAATTAAACTTTTCATATTGTTTCTCTTTTAAAAGTGAAAATTGATTAGTTTAGAGTGCTTAAAACCAATTGGGGTTAATTTTTAAGTAAATTAAAGTAGGAAAAATTGATTAGTTTAGAGTGCTTAAAACCAATTGGGGTTAATTTTTAAGTAAATTAAAGTAGAAAAATTTTAAAAATGGTCAGCCATACAAAGGAGGTTATGGCAAAATTTTCTAAAATTTTGTGAAATAAGTTTCATCTTTTATTATTCTAAAAGAATAATCCCTATCGTTTGTGTATTCTAAAAGTGTCATTTTCATTCTATGCATAGAAAAATGCATAGTAGAAATATATTTATTCTAAAAGTGTTATTTCCATTAGATTTAAATTCTATGCATAGAAAGATGCATATTGGTTATTTTTTATTATAAAAGAGTGATTTTCATTAGATTTAAATTCTATGCATAGAAAGATGCATATTGATTATTTGTTTTATTATAAAAGAGTGATTTTCATTAGATTTAAATTCTATGCATAGAAAGATGCATAGTGATTATTTTTTTATTATAAAAGAGTGATTTTCATTAGATTTAAATTCTATGTATAGAAAGATGCATATTGGATATTTTTTTAATATAAAAGTGTTACTTTCAGTAATATTGATTTTTATGCATAAAATGATGCATAAAAGAATTTTTTTATTATAAAAGTGTTACTTTCATCAATATTGATTTTTATGCATAAAATGATGCATAAAAGAATTTTTTTATTATAAAAGTGTTGCTTTCATCAATATTGAATTTTATGCATAAATAGATATATAAAAGAATTTTTTTTATTATAAAAGTGTTACTTTCATCAATATTGATTTTTATGCATAAATAGATGCATAAAAGAATTTTTTATTATAAAAGTGTTACTTTCATCAATATTGACTTTTATGCATAAATAGATGCATAAAAGAATTTTTATTATTATAAAAGTGTTACTTTCATCAATATTGATTTTTATGCATAAAATGATGCATAAAAGAATTTTTTCATTATAAAAGTGTTACTTTCATCAATATTGATTTTTATGCATAAATAGATGCATAAAAGAATTTTTTTTATTATAAAAGTGTTACTTTCACTAATATTGATTTTTATGCATAAATAGATGCATAAAAGAATTTTTTATTATTATCAAAGTGTTACTTTCACTAATATTGATTTTTATGCATAAAATGATGCATAAAAGAATTTTTTTATTATAAAAGTGTTACTTTCACTAGTATTGATTTTTATGAATAAAATGATGCATAAAAGAAATTTTTATGCATAAAATGATGCATAAAAGAATTTTTTTTTAATTATAAAAGTGTTACTTTCATCAATATTGATTTTTATGCATAAATAGATTCATAAAAGATTTTTTTATTATAAAAGTGTTAGTTTCATCAAAATTGATTTTTATGCATAAAGGATTTTCTTTTTTATAAAAGTGTTATTTCCATAGAAGTTGGATTTTATGCATAAATAGATGTATACATAATTTTTTATATCAAAATAAGAGTTCACTTTTATCCTATGTTTAAATCCCATGAATATTGGAAAAATGAATAAGTAAATACTCAGTGAAGGAAAATTATACCGTTTCATATTCTCTAGGATGGTAATAAGAGTTCACTTTAATCCTATGTTTAAATCCCATGAATATTGGAAAAATGAATAAGTAAATACTCAGCGAAGGAAAATTATACCGTTTCATATTCTCTAGGATGGTAATGAGAAAATTCAGAAAAACTATTGAAGTCGAAATTTTAGATAAATGATTAATTTATTCCTCATAAGAATTCGTGATTAGTTTTGAATTCAGTTAAGCAAAATACTTAATGAATGAAATTCAATAAAGTAGTAATTGAAATATTACCCTTCGAGAAAGATAGTTCAGGGAGAACCTTTCCAGACTCAAACCCTGAATCAGACTATGACCAAGACGTAACTCCTTCATCAGTTTCAAGAAAAGACGATGTGACTAGTTCAGTAATCTATACTCAAATCACCCACCAAATCTGAAACTAAGTTGAGATCTTTGATTTTTTATCAGAGGATCAAGATTACAAAATTTGAGGAATTCTGCTTGGGAATCCAGACCTGTGATCTAGAAGTCTTGGGATACGGAATTAAGATATATCCATTGTATTCAAAAGAAAATCAAAACTGAAAACTTGCTTAGAAACCTTGTTTTCTTAAAGGACTGTCTTATGCTAGAATGCTAGTGGAGGGAGCAATTGGTATATGTGTTTTTTCTAAGGGAAGTTTGGTTGCAACAGCTGGTGGTGGGGAGTGTTCAAAGGACGGCTCACACGACAAAAACCTACCCAGGTCTTGACCAGCCTGGGTATGGTGTAAAATGGTGTGCTTCCAGTACGATGGGCGAGGGCCGACGAAGCGGTCCTCCCCGAGTGAAGTGCCAGGACACCTAAGGAGGATCCTGGAGGGTTCTGACCAGCAGGCGATGCACGGGCTCGCGGCTTAGGACACCCATGCGTATGTCGTGGAAGATGTATATATGAATGATGACGAGAAAATTATTGTAATCTGTTTATTGGATCTTGTTGTTGACTTGCTGGTCTCAAACGGAGAGTCCAGAGATACAATTTTGTGAGAAACAAGGATTGAATGGAAATTTTGAGTTATGACATCTATAACCAGTAATTGTTTGTTAATGGATTGTTTTATAAACTAAAGTTTAAAGAGGAGTGTGTGAGTATCTGTATTCTAAAGCAAAAGTTAAGAAAGGATTTCAATTAAGGGTGGGTGAGTACTTGTCTAGTTCTACTATTCCAGTGGTTGGGCGATGGCTAACCCATGGGTTGGATGGAATCAGTAGAGTTTTAATAATAAAATTGATTAATAGGAATATGCTTAGAACTCAAGTAGTTAATTAGAATCCTGAAGACTTCTCTAAAGAATAAATCAACGGCTGTGCCTGATTCAATTAGGAAAAAGCGTTGATTCCTTCAAAGTTAAGTCTGTAATAGTTTCCCTTCTATCTGGTTTTATCAGATGAAGGTAGTTCAGTATCTTGACCTCGTTAAAAGAATTCGTTAAGAAAATAAAAATGGTGGAATCGTCCCCGCTTTCCAGGCATGGGAAATTTTCTCGGTTTTGGTTTTCGGAAATGACCACCAGCTTAGTCTCATGACCGGACATTCGAGGGTGAGGCCCCAAGTGAGAAACCCTGCCCCGCGCAAGAGGAAGCTACTTCCGCTGCTACTACCATCCGAGAATCTGATGCGCAGAGGGGCAGTGGGATCGCACAAGTACCGTAGGTTAAAGTGAAGGGTGTTGCTTTGGTGGTAGCTCTATAGGATGTTTGATAGGCCCAGGTGCCGCATGCAATTTTTGTTCCCAATCATTTTGGTTGGCCTCGACTGTTTTGGTAAAGGACTTTATTTGTGCTTTCTGCCTGGCTATTGGCTTGGGGGTAGTAAGGGGAGGACTTTCTATCAGTGACTAGGAATTTTTGTAAGAGGAATTGTATTACCTCATTGATGAAGTGTGTGCCATTGTTGCTCATGATCTCAAGAGGGCATCCAAAGCAAGTGATCACTAACTCATACAAGAATTTGCGGGTAGCCCTTGCCTCGATCCATTTCATGCAATAGTCCATGGCTATGAAGGGTTAACTCCCCTATGTGAGGCCTTAGGGTCGAGTCGTATTGTAGAAATCAATCGGCCATATTAAAGGTCCTAAGTGTTTGGGGACTTGTTTAGTCTCCTCCGCGTTAGCACTTTCCTCTTCTATTACACTTTGGCCTCTTTCTCTCAAGCACTAACTTCTTGTTGCATGCTTTGCACGTAGAGCAGAAAAGCTTTTGGGGTTCGGGTTGGGGGGGTCAATAGGTTTGATTGGTTTGGGGGTAGTCGTGTGGACCAAGAGGGAGGTATTGGTGAACTCCTTTTGCCAGACTTGTTGAAGTATTCATGTGCTTTAACTACCCCTACATGTTTAAGCCAGTGGGTGATAAAAAACAGGAGCAAGATGTAACACACACAAGAGAAGCAAACCCTAATCCATAATCATCAATCATAAAGAAGGAGAGAAGCCATAGTCACAATATCTGTCTCACACACACAAAGGAGAACACAACATAGTGTTATGTCCACACTACAAGTAAACCTAATGTAATGTCCACACCACACATGACCAGCTGGACACGCGGTCATTTATGTCTCACACATGTTCCTACCTAATCTGCCAGCACATAGCATAGCTGGCTCACACTGACATCGAGCTTGAATATCTCAACAGCCCCTCTCAAGCTCATGATGTACTGCCGATGAAGATGTAGATGAGCTTGGGATATCAAGACTCTCAACACTCCCCCTCAAGCTCATCCCATGTACTCCCAACATAGTCCGAAAGTACTCAAACTTCTCCCTGCTAAGTGGCTTCGTGAAGATGTCTGCCACCTGCTCATCAGTCTTCACATACTGAAGATCAACTGTACCATCCAGCACCTTCTCTCTGACAAAGTGATAATGGACCTCTATGTGTTTGGTCCTCGCATGAAACACTGGATTCTTTGCCAGCTGTATACTGCTCATGTTGTCACAATGTATGACAACTTTGCCATCAAGAGGCTCACATAAATCTGCCAAGAGACTCTTTAACCATATAGCCTCACAAGTAGCAATGGCAGCACCCCTGTACTCAGCCTCTGTACTGGATAAAGCAACTGTAGGTTGCTTTTTGCTACTCCAACTCACCACGGCACTTCCAAGTCTAAAAGCATATCCACTAGTAGACCTCCTGTCATATGCGCTACCTGCCCAATCAGCTGCGTCTCACTGCATCCAAATGTGGTTTCCTGGGGCTCTGCATAAACTGGCTGACTAGCCCCACTGCATAACTCAAATCTGGGCGTGTGATAGTCATGTATATGAGACTACCAACCATCTTCCTGTACATGGAAGGATCATCCAATTCCTCGCCATAATCAGCCCGCAACTTCACATTTTGCTCCAATGGTGTACTCATAGGCTTACACCCTGTCATGCCATACTTTGCAACCATATCCAATGCATATTGGCGCTGTACTAACCAAGTACCTGCATGATCTTTCACCACTTCAATGCCAAGGAAATATCTCAACTCACCAAGATCTTTCATGTCAAATTTCCCACTTAAAGCTTTCTTGACATGCATCACATCTGCACTATGATCACCTGTAATAATCAAGTCATCCACATAGATGACTAGTAAAACAATCCCATGCTGTGTCTTCTTCACATACAGTGAAGAATCTGCTGTAGAAGTCTGAAAACCAAGTGAGATAAGATATCTGCTCATCTTATCACTCCAAGCACGTGGTGCTTGCTTCAGACCATACAATGCCTTTTTCAACCTGCATACGTGAGTGGGATATCTAGGGTGTACATACCCTTCTGGCTGTGCCATGTATACTTCCTCTTGTAGATCTCCATTCAGAAATGCATTCTTAACATCCATCTGATGCATTTCCCAGCCATTAGCTGCAGCCATAGCAATGACTGCTCTCACTGTGCCCATCTTAGCCACTGGGCTAAACGTCTCATCATAATCCAATCCTTGGGTCTGTGCATAACCCTTTGCTACCAATCTTGCCTTATGTCTCTCAATAGACCCATCAGATTTGCACTTCACTTTGTAAACCCATTTACATCCAATAACATTCTTATCCTTTGGTAGAGCAACCAAGTCCCATGTATCATTATGGACCAATGCGTCCATCTCCACATCCATTGCTTTCTGCCATACATGCTCTCCAATAGCCTCTGTATAGCATGTAGGTTCCACATGCTTTACCATAGATGTCATGTATGCATAATGCATAGCAAAATCTCTATATGTCAATCTTTCCACTGGATATCTGACTCTCTGGGATCTCCGCAATGCATGCGGGTCACTCTGTACACCTGTAACACGAGCATGTGGTGGCACATATCTGTCCTGCCTAACACCAGGTGTGCGTACAACAGGTATCCCGAGCTCCTCATCCAAACTCTCAGAACTAGAGGACTCATAACCTGTGATCCCAATTCCTTCGACTTTCTTCTTGCCTTTATCCATAGCACTACTCCCAGTGCTCACACTCTCATGTCTCAGACGTCCTGACCATGGACGTACACTGCTACTACTCTCAGCTTCTGCTGGCCCAGACATAGTAGTAGAACTAGAACTTGCTTGTGATGGCAAGTTCACAGGCACATTCGCCTCAAGTGTGTCAATGACTCCCTCATCTTTGGCTTTATACCAACTAGCAAGCTCATCGAATACAACATCCCGTGAGATGACTACTTGTCTAGTTTGAGGGTTATAGCATTTGTAAGCCTTTCGATCCTGTGCATATCCAACAAAGACACATTTCTCTGCTTTAGGATCCAACTTCCGTCTTCTTTCATCAGGTACATAAACATAAGCTACACATCCAAAGACTTTCAGATGTCCAATATCTGGCCTGTAACCTGTAAGCCGCATCTCAGGCGTGCTTCCATGAATGGCTGCTGTAGGTGATTTGTTCAGGATATACACTGCAGTAGCACATGCTTCTGCCCAATAGTAATCTGGCATGCTCTTTTCATTGAGCATTGCCCTTGCCACTTCACATATGACACGATTCTTTCTCTCAGCCACACCATTCTGCTGAGGTGTATACCTGCATGTCAACTGTCTCCTTATCCCATGCTTCCGCAAGAAATGCTCAAATGCTTTTGAGGTGTATTCACCACCTCCATCTGTTCTCAGGCACTTAATCCAACAGCCATATTGTTTTTCTACAAGAGCTTTGAAATCCATGAATTTTTCCAGCACTTCACTCTTCTCTCTCAAAAAATATATCCATGTCATCCTGCTGAAGTCATCTATAAATGTCACATAGTATAGACTTCCTTTGATAGATGGGTTTTGTGCTGGGCCCCATACATCACTGTGCACTATTTCAAGTGGTCTATTACTCATGTTTCCTTCTCTAGGAAACCTCAACCTTGCCTGCTTTCCAAACTGACAGGCTTCACAAACATGCATATGACCATCATATTTGAATCGAGGCAATCCACTGACAATGCCCCTTGTTTGCATGTTCTTTAATCTCTGTATATTGACATGACCAATCCTCTTGTGCCACATGTCAATGTCCTGCACAATTCCATTGCTCTTTGAAAACATGGCTGAACTCAATTCAGGTATGCCTGCATCTAATTTGAACAACCTTCCTTCCTTCTTGCCCTTGGCAACCAATCTACAGCCATGCTTGAAATCTTCCACAAAACAGCCTTTCTCATTGAATCTTACTTGTAATCCCTGCTCAACCATTTGACCTACTGATGCCAAACTCTTTGTAATGGATGGTACATATAACACTTCTGACATATTTTTCACATTTCCATCATGCATCTTCAAAGGCACACTACCAACATGTGTTATAAGATGCTGAGTATCATCTCCTGTGACCACATAACCATTTGTATCCAATGGTTGCATCTTCTCAAACCACTCACCATGACATGTCATGTGGTTTGAGGCACCTGAATCCATATACCATGACTCATCTCCAGCATTCTGAGAATCCATTGTCCCCATAACATGCTTCATTGCAAAAAGATGGTTTGAACTCCCATCATTGTTACTGGTAGATGCATAATTACCATGTTGTGGTCTTCCATTCCTCGCATCATTCTGCTTTTTGTAGCAATCTTTTGCCAAATGTCCAAGTTTGCCACAATAGTAACATTCAATCCCATTCAAATTTTGTTGAGGACCTTGCCATCGTCCTCTACCACAAGCACCTGTTCCAAATCTCCCCCTATGGGATTGAAATCCACGACCTCCACGGGATCCAAATGATGACTGTGAATTCTGAAAATTCTGATTTGATTGTGGTTGAGTAGACCTGTCATTCCAACCACGTCCTCCACGGCCTCGAGGGTTAAATCTCCCCCTGCCTCGAAAGCCTCTAGATGAGTAAAAAGCCTGATTTCTTGCATGTTCATCATTGCTTGACGAGGATGCACCACCTGTAACACTCAGACCACCAAGGCCAAGCTTCAATTCTTCCACAATGAGCAATGACACAAGCTCATTAAAGTCTGGCATTCCTCCCAATCTTACTGAGATGGAAGTGTCAAAAGATTTGTATTCTTTGCCTAAACCACGCAATGTGAGAGCAACCAAATCATCATCATCCATTGGGGCATGGATTGATGACAAGGAATCAGCATAACCCTTGATTTCCTGAACATACTCATGTATACTCCTATTCCTTCGTGTTACACTGTGAATCTGTTGCTTTAGTTGTATCTTCCTTGCACCAGTGTCTGTCTCATACATTCGGCATAATATACCCCATGCTTCTTTCGGTGTATCTGCATCTTGGATGTGAATGAGCAAGCATCTGTTACACATATTGAGAAATAATGCAACACCTTCGAAGACCGCTCTACCCATTGCTTGTGAGCCAGCAACTGAGCATTATTTGGTTGAGGAGGTAGGTATGGCTCTGGATCTTCCTCCGAGACAAGACTCCATAAACCTTTGCCTTTCAAAAAACTCTTCATTCGAAACTTCCACACTTGAAAGTTAGTGCGATCAAGCTTCTCTCCAACAATCTGTATCGGACCATCTCCCATTGTTGCAAAAAAATAGAGTAGATGTACCCTTTCGATTACAATGTATGAAGTACCTGTAATGCTCCAAATCTCTCCAAATCACATCAAATGCTTGCAAATTGTGTGCATTAACATCCCACAATGGTTCACCAACAATGTACACTCGATCAAAGTTGAAATCAAATGAAACTCCTTCACAAAAAATTTTCTGGTTTTTTTCTCGCCAGTAAATTCTCGCCAGTAACCAGTCAAGATTATGCTCTAAATCCTTCAAATCTTGTCCAAATGCAATGATTCAACTTGCATTAGCTTCCCAACACATTGCTCCAACATATCCTAGAAGGGTTTGATCCAATTCTTCAAGGGGAATGAGAACCACCAATTTTTGTAACCTCTGGTTTGAATTTTTCTGCACCTGTCAGGTACCACCTCTCACTAAAATTGCTCTATCTCCTTCAAATCTTCTCCAAATCCAAAACTTTTTGATTCAAAAGTTTAGCAACTCATAGGACTTTACTTGTACCAAAGGAATTAGGCCAATTTGATATAGACAAAGATTAATGCCTTGATTAAAAATGCTCTGTTTCTGGACAGAATTTCTGTAAACCTGCACACCTCTGATAAATCACTTCAATGAGCTCCAAATCCATGAAATGAGCTGCAACCAAGCATCACAAGTCCTTAGCAATGTCTTTGCTAAACTCTCCAAGCTTTAAAGCATTCAATTTGGTGTCCAAATGAGTGAATTAGGATGAAATCTTTGAAAACTGTCCAGAATTCTGCATCTTCATGCACCGCCTGCTCCAGAGGGCTGTAGAGAGAGGGGAAATCACAATTGAATAGATAGGCCTCTTAGCAATGACCTAATCTACCTTGGGTATGAAGGGTTTAGCTCAATTTTGCCTCTAGCTCCTGCAATTGATCCTCCACGGGGGGTATGTTTTCTGTTTTTGTGAAAAACCAGAAATTTTTGCATAAACTCACTTTCATTTGATTTTGCTCAAATCTGTATGCATCAATCTGCTTCAAGATCCTGTATGTTGTTTGTGTCCACTTTGTTAATACATTTGCAAGCCCGAATACATGTGCCTTTGTGTATACATTTGCCAAGAGTATACATTCACTTCAAGCTTTCCATGGAAGCTTTGAGAAAAAACCAGAATTTTTCACTTGCTCTATGCACTTCAATCTTCACTGAACTTGCTCTTTGATACCTGCAATCTGCAGAGGGGGTCTTGCTACACTCACCAATGGTCCTTAGCTCTCAGATCTGATGCCGATGTGTGCTCCACAGCTTCTCCTTTGCTCCAAGCTCCAATGGCTTCCTTCACAGCTTTTTCTTCTTCTTCCCTCTTCTCTCACTCACTCTCACAACTCAGCTAATGAGCTCTTGGCTCTGATACCATGATAAAAAACAGGAGCAAGATGTAACACACACAAGAGAAGCAAACCCTAATCCATAATCATCAATCATAAAGAAGGAGAGAAGCCATAGTCACAATATCTCTCTCACACACACAAAGGAGAACACAACATAGTGTTATGTCCACACTACAAGTAAACCTAATGTAATGTCCACACCACACATGACCAGCTGGACACGCGGTCATTTATGTCTCACACATGTTCCTACCTAATCTGCCAGCACATAGCATAGCTGGCTCACACTGACATCGAGCTTGAATATCTCAACAGTGGGTGTCTGAGTCTATAGGGAAAACATAGCATTCTTGTCCGGGGAATCCATCAGGCTTGCGAGTTCTATGTGAGTATTTTTCCCGTAATGGTTTTGCATTATTGGCCTTCTTGGGCTCATGAGTGGCAGCTTTGGGCAAGTATGTAGAGAGATGTAATCTCTTGCCCATCGATTGTCGGCAAACCTAGTTCATGTGCACCTCGGAAGTTTGTCCAAGGTGGCAAGGATATGCATTCCGGTGCACCCCTTCTAGGGGGGGTGCACATTCCTCGCTATCCTTTTCCTCATCTATTGTTTTGTGGCAAGTTTGGCACAGGTGGACTGTAGTGGACTGGGTGGTTGTTTCTGAGTCCTCTATGAAGGGTTGGCCACTTATGCGATGGACCTTCCAAGTGCATAGGTTGATCTTGACTATTTGGTCCTTTCCCCGAATATAGATGTGGTCAGTATCCCAGTCATGGATCATTTTTGTCCCCCTCATAAAGCGTTGTCCAAGGATGCAATCATACAAAAATGGCTGTTGGCCAAAGTTCATCACCACGAAGGTGTGGTGAAAGGTGGTTCCAAGGATCTTGATCTTTAAATCCTTCAAAAGACCTATGCGCCTAGTGGTGGCTCTATTAGCAAGTTTCACCAACAAGGTCATGTAATCCATGATTGGTGCCCCCCATTTCTCCCAGCATTGTTTGGTGACAATGCTTACTCTTGCCCCTCCATCCAAGATGGCAGTGACCTAAAGCCCATCAAAGTTTATGGGTCACATGCCACATTGAGTTCATCACCTTCAAAATATTTTTCGAGTTTGTTGACTCAAACCATGGGGGTGCTAATGATCCCATGGGGTTCAATGAGTTCATCCTCCTTAGTCTCATTAGAGCTATCTAGCTCTGCGGATTCCTGCATCCCTACTCCAAGGCATCCCTACATCCAATCTTTTAGATTCTTCCATAAGCTTGGGCTACCTTGACGCAAGGTGCCAATGGGGATCTGGGTCTGAGAAGAGAGGAAGGATGAGAGACCTGCAATGTCTCTGGGAGAAGATGTAGTTCCTTGAGGAAGGTCACCTTGGCTTGGCCTCAAGCTCTTGTTTGTATATGGTATTGGGATTTGGACTTCTGTGTTTGTACTTTTGAGGTAGTCATCCCCTATGTTTTTGAGATATTCGGCTACTACATTTCTCTGGTGTGGGGGGTAGTTGCGCAGTGGGTGCTGCTGCTCTTGGAACTCTCTGTTATATACCTGAGCTTCCTCTGTAGGTCACATAATGCAAACCAAGGGGCATGGCTTGAGATAAGCTATTAGAGGCTCATCCTCTAGTTAAGCTTGGTAGTCCTAGACCAACTCTTGGGCTGCCATTAGCCTCTCCTTTTCCTCAATCGGATTAGGTTATTTGGCTAACTTTCATGGGAAGCTGGTTAGGGTCAATTGGCCCCCTCGCACGGGCGGCTAACATTAGGCAAGATATGGACTCTCATTTTTTCCCCTTAAGGATTTCCACAACTCCTCTCTCTCTCTCTCTCTCTCTCTCTAGAAAAATGGGATCATGGTGAAATTTTTACAAATCAACTTAGAATTGAGCAGAGTTTGGACATTTGGAATCTACTCTTTGAGACCTTTCCAATGATATATAGCATGATGGGCAATTTCGCATATTAAAGAAGTCTCCAAATTGGTGATGATGTGGAATGTAACTTTTGCAAGGTCTCAAAGAGTAAATTTTGAATGTGCAATCTCTGCCAACTTTTGATTTGATTCGCAAAAATTTCACCACCATGAGCCCATTTTTTCTAGAGAGAGAGGTGTGAAATCCTTAAGAGGAAAAACTGAGAGTCCATATTTTGCCTAATGAGGTAGTAGTTGTTCCTCTTTTCAGATGGAGAGGTTGATGCATGGGTGGTTGTGCCATCTTCCAAACCACTTTTAATGACTACTTGGCTATCCCTTTTTCCAATTTTCATGTTCTTCTTTTGTGCATGTTTGTTTTGGGACATTCTTTTGAAACTTTTGCATGTCCCCCTGGTTTTGCAAGGTCGATGCCTCCACGCAGCTTGAGCTACGGCCCTTTGTCTATTCTATAATCGGGTTACTACATTGAGAGGGACCGTGTGGATGAAGCTATCTCTTACACTCAGCAAGTTCATGTTGGTGCTAAGATTAGCTTCACGAGCTTTTCCTATTGTACCTACTCTCAGCAGGCAGACAGTCCTTATACATGTGGTCAAATGCATAAATGGGTTAGTGTGGAAGCACCTACGGAAGTACTTTCCATCCCTTTTTTTATTGGACACACAGCTAAACAGTGAGATCATGCGTAATGATAACATTGCATGGGTGGTCATTTAGCCATAGTGTTCGTGTCTCGTCCCCTGTGGAGTTGGGATGGCTAAGTATACAAGGTACATCTGGTCACCCTACATCACATAATGGCTTAAAATTTAGGAGGGTAGACTGTTTGGTTCAAGAGGCATGTAAGTGGGTCCTTCAATGACTTCCCCCTCATCCCCTTCTTTGAAAATTTTCGTCAAGGTCAGCTGACAAACAGGGGTGACCCGAGGTAATGGGGGTTGCGGTGGAAGTATAGGGGGGATCGTAAGGGCATCTCTGGTACCCTAGGGATTCCTCTTTGGGCCACTTCCTAGCCTAGTTGAGGCATGTTATGAAGTGCATGTGTTGGCAAGGCCAGCGCGGTTGCCTGGGGTTTGTTGGTAGGGCTCGATCTTGAGTAGATCTTTAGTGATAGCAATTTTTAATTTCATGACTACCCCATCTTTGGCAATATGTGTAATAGAGGGTTGGACGGGGTCGCAAATGTGGACACTCCATGCTAGTATGGTTAGCTCAACAAATCACGCACCACACTAGCTCCCTCTTGGGGTAGATATGGGGTTGACCAACTCGATCACAGCCTTGGCTGATTCTCCAGTGTTGGGTCATTTGCTGCATTAATGCAGGGGTGGCCAGCTGTTCAACTTATTGTTCCGAGTTGAAGGCATATTCCATCTGAATAATGCACTAAGTGTATTTTATTTCCTCTTTTTTGGAATTTCTTGGTTTAAAACCACCACCTATTTTTTATCAAGAAAGATAATAATATATATCCATATCTTTGTTGCTAATTGAAACCACCACCTATTTTTATCAAGCAAGTTATAAGATAATAATAAATATCAATATCTTGGTTGCTAATTAGCACCATTGTTTGAGACACAATATTCAATCAAAAAGTTAAATAAATAAGAGAGAATTTTAATTTAATAATAATTTAAACATGTAATGAAGTTAAAGAAGTTGCACTTTGTGGGAATAAAATATGAGGTTAAAAAAAAGAATTGATTCTTACTTGTCAAGTTTTCTCGGCAAAAGCTCGTACAAATATCAATGAGAAGACTTGAGGAAGTCTAAATTTCAAGGATTGCAATTTGCTATGTTTCTACAAAACCATAATTAGAAGAATGTCAATTACATGTGAATTAGAAAATTAAGGAAAAAATGATACATATTTTTAGCATATTTTTATCATATACAAAACTATTTAATGGGAGAAATGATAGTTTTTATTTACTTGTTCAACAATAGTCAACTAGCTTGTTGTCTACTAGAGCAGCATCACAGATTCACACTATGGGAAATTGATAAGCTCCTTTCGATCTGCCGTTTTGAAGCAACAAAAAATTCTACTGCCTACCAAGTCAACAACACAAATTCGCCCAAACCATGAAGAGAAAACCAAATGAAGGAAAGAATAGTACTACTTTGATAGAAAAAGTAGTTGCCTATGAACACTTGAGTCTTAAAGACAAAGGCTAGTTAAGAGGAGATGAAGACTAGGAGACATACTTAGTGAAGTAGAGTTATATGTAGTAGGCGAGTTGGGGCCATTTTGAAGCAATGAAAAACTTTAGTCGCACGGATTCGCACTGTGGTGGGGGGTTGATAAGCTCCTTCAGATTTGCCATTTTGAAGCAACAAAGAGAGGGACCTAAGACCATATTAGGGAGTTTGGGAAAATCCCAATTCCCATTTTGCAAGATCAAAAAATGGGGGGCATGGTAAACCCTTTTAAGATTTTGTCAAACCCCCTCATGTGACATATCGTTGAAAAGCTCTTGAAGAGTAGGTTCTAAATCCACATTCTCCAACAACTTTCGAGTTGGTATACTCAAGATACACCAAAAAGTAGATTGAGGAGAAAATTCCCAAAGTAATGGGATTTTCCCAAACTCTCTAATATGGTCTTCCCGGTGCACATTTTGCTAGTGGTGGTCATGGACATGGCAATGCAAGTTGCTGGTGGTAATGGTCTTTTTTTAGAAAGCTAGTCCGCTAGTGGTGGTTGTGGGCTTCTTCAGAAAGTGGGTCTACTGGTGGTGGTCTTGGGTTTCTTCAGAAAGAGGGTGTCATGATGCACACCTTCCATGCATGACAAAGTGGTTTGGGTGACCTAAGGCCTTCCTGGGCACTTTGTAGACCCACTTACATCCAATTACCTTCTTTTCTTTAGGAAAAGTTACCAAATCCAATGTCTCATTAGCACCTAACGTGCATCCATAGCATCTTCCTAGTGCTTACGTCCAAGTGCCTCCTCACAACATGTTGACTCTACCTCTTCTATAACTTTGGTTATATATGCATAATGATGGATTGTATACTCCTCATATCTCAACATGTCCACTAGATATCTAACTCTAGTATACTTATGTACACCTGGATCATTGCCAAATGTTCTCAACACTACTTTGGCTCTTGTATAACACTAGGTTTAACAACAACTTGCTATTGTACACCAAGTGTAATAGCAGCCATGATCCCAAACTCCTCATTAAGGTTATGTTTTGAGGCACTATCTTTATTAACAAAGGAGTGACCTACTAAAACATCATGCATTATAAAAGGCTTATCCATATTTTCTTTTCCTTTATGTGATACATGCAAACTTGCTGCATTTTTAGCACCTGTAGTATCACCACACTTGGCACATCAAAATGCCTACATTCTACCTCAGCTTGCCTGACCCAAGTCTCACAATTGTTTGAGGACCCTTTTGATCTCTAAGTTCTCAACATTTAAGGCACCTATCTGATTCTTTGCTTCCAGCTACTCACCTCTTCAAATACAACATCCCTACTTACTTGCATCTCATTTGTAGTGGGGCGATATCATTTATAACCTTTCCACCCACCGGAACAACCAATGAATATACATTTTTTAACCTTGTGTTAATCAAAACATACTACCTTGCACAAGAGAGGGAGAGAAGAAGAGAATGATGCCATGCAAGTGTTGATTCGGAGACTTGCATTTAGCCAACCCTAATGAGGGTTAACTCCCCTATATGAGGCTGCTAGGGGCTCACTCCACCTCCACTTGTGTCACTCAAATGGAGATCCACAAGTTAGGTAGTGAGCAAGGAAGAAGGGAGCTATGAGAGCTCTACCTCAATGCCAATGTGCATTGAGTTATGGAGAGCTCTACCTCCACTCAATGCCAATGTGCATGCAAGAGGAATCTTAAGAGAAAAACAATAGAAGGGAGAAGAGAAGCTCTACTTCACTCAATGCTAATGTGCATTGAGTTGTGGAGAGCTCTACCTTCACTCAATGCCAATGTGCATGCAAAAGGTATATTGAGAGGAAAACAAGAGAAGGTAGAAGAGAAGAGAAGCTTAGACTAACACCACCATCTCCATGCATACACCACAATCAAGCAAGCAAGCATTCACAAACACAAGCTTACAACAACCATAAACACAAGCTTACAACCACCATAAGCATTCACAAACACAAGCTTACAACCACCATAAACACAAGAGAGTGAGAGGAGGAGAGAAGGAAAGACTCAATTGTGACAAATGGGATTGTGTATTTTCATATTCCATAAATCATTTATATACATGAGTTCACTTTTTACAATGGCCGACCTCCCATTTACAATTTGGGGCCCAAAATTGGCTTCCTAGCCATATGTACATCTAGCTTATTCCTATGACCAGCATTACACAAGTCGTAATCTTGATCATCCCATATATATATTTTTTTAATAAGTGCTTAGCACGGTTACATAACGATGAATTACAAGACGCGTAACCACGCTTGAAAAATTGAATGATGAAGTAAATGAAGACATTAAGTCGGATGGTGTTTACTTAAGCACTCTAGAATCTCATGGGGTGAAAGTAGTTTCAAAACCCTCTAAAAGAGGGTGGAAAGATAAAATTTCAAAAGGGATGGAGGAGAAAATGTTGAGAAAACGTGGTGCTCATGCTAGATCAAGTGTGTGGAGAGGAGAGACTCACAAAATACAAGAACAATATCTTGCTTATTAAGTTGTTTATGCATACAACTAGGCTTTGCTCACATACAAAATGCCTCATGGCCTCATCTTTAAATAGATGAGCTAGTGGACCTTAAGTCCATTCACACTCACACCTTCCTCTTCCCCTTCTACATAACCTTAGTCTCTTAATACCCCCCCTCAATACCAACTATGGAAGAAAGGAATAGGTGGTATTGGACATAGGATGCCTTTATAACATTAGGCGTACAAGGTTTGGAATATAGGTGTGGTTATCTAGGATTTACAAATGTGTTCCTAGAGCCTTAGAGGCTATTACATTGATGCCATCTAAGTCTTTATTTGTTGTCGATGAAGATGTACACCTCAATGATGGTGCACCCCACTCTTTGTGTTTGCTTGACTTCTTGTAGATGACATGCTTTAGACGTACATGCCATTGCTTCCACCACATACTTTCCACCTTGACCATTCTCACACAATTATCATGACAAAGCTACCACCCTTGCTTAAATGGTTTGCTTATAGATGTTCCTCTAACATGCTTGATGCTTTCTTGAATACCATATCTCCTCCATGGGTAATGAGGTAGATTTAAATGGGAAAGGGAAAGGGAGGGTCTTACCACTTGCCTTATGCATTGGTCAAGGGCAGTGTCTACTCCACAATTACAAGAACTTTTGTGCATGAGTTACATGATACCCATTAAGGTTTGAAGTTACAAGGTTAAGGAGAGTGAGTTAGTGGTTGAGGTAAATGCTCAAACCAATAAGGTTGATCATCCTTGGCTCAAGAAGGAGAGGGCATGGCTCATAATGTTGCCAATGCCTCAAAAAACAATGCCAAAAGATGCTTAAATCATACAAACAACAAGATAGAGCATTTAGGGATTCTATGCTCAACCTTACAACTCATCTTATATGATGAAAATGTAGAATATGCAATGGAATGACATGCCTTGGGCTTGGGAAATGAGAACATATGACTTATGGCATGCCTATGCCTCTTACAAAGAAGAGCCTCAAGGGTAATACACAGCAACATTGAAAATGAACACTTAGTGTACATGTGTTCAAGTTTAAACCACTCAAATATTGAGTTTGTTGATGAAAAAATCAGAGATCTTCAACCTCTTTGGCTCATGAGATGAAGACAATTGGTTCATGAGATGAAGACAATTGGTTCATGGTTGCACCATTTCTCTTTGGAAGAAACGGGTTGATGCGATGAAAACTTGTAATGCGGCACTTATGGTGTGTGCCCGGCCTCCAATGTTGATGAAGAAGAGCCTCCTTAATGTAGATGACCTCCTCCTTTGATGGTTAAGACCACCTTAGTGTTAAGCAACACTTTGGTTGATGATTAATATCACCATTAGTGTGTATAAAACATAATTAGTGCTAAAAATGTATATTTTTAGTGTAAAATAACACTTATTTTGGTGATTAGTTCACTATTAGTATTTAATAACACTATTAGTATTTAAGAACACTTTCCCTTTGCTGGATTAATAGAGTAATTAGTGTTAAACAACACAATTAGTGCTTAAAAGCACACTTTGAAAGCTTTAAAGTTGATGTTGATGTTGATGTTGAAGCTTGACGAGAATTGGATTTATGAATATCTCATGTGGTTGGAATCTCTTCAAAATCAAGAGAAAGCTCAGCAACAAATATTTACTTCATCACTTGATTGATTAGAGCAAAGGAGGTGATGATATGAGCAAGAAAAAATCACCAAACATGAAGCTTTAATGGAAGCTTGAGTGGAAAAGAGAGAGGCGATTGGTTTTCTTCTGATTGCCGACGCGTTGCTGCGTGGTTGGAGCTCAAATCAGAACTGTGGGTCCTCCACTCAATGGTCTACCATAGCCCTAAGCTTATGCACACTATAATGTGCTGTAGGCGGTGGATGCTTGTACGACCAGTGCTGCAGCTCAAACTACCGCCGATTTGCTACAGGAGAAATGCGACAATGGAGAAGCGATGAATGCTCAAATTGGCTGTACGAATTTGAACGCCTAGACCTCCTCAACACTTCCCATGTTAACATCTCCACAAGATTTTGCCTCTACCGGCTGCTGGAAGGCCCCCAATGGAAGAGGGTTGAGCTCCACACAAGAAAGATAAGCAAAAAATGGATATTTTTGACCTATTCTACACCACAAGTGGTTCAAATCACCTAAGCTCTAGATACCATGTTGAGAAAACATGGTGCTCATGCTAGATCAAGTGTGTGGAGAGGAGAGACTCACAAAATACAAGAACAATATCTTGCTTATTAATTTTTTATGCATACAACTAGACTTTGCTCACATACAAAATGCCTCATGGCCTCATCTTTAAATAGATGAGCTAGTGGACCTTAAGTCCATTCACACTCACACCTTCCTCTTCCCCTTCTACATAACCTTAGTCTCTTAATAGAAAATTCCCATGGCTACGATGCACTTTGCTACATGATAAATATGTTATGAAATGTGATTATTATGAGAATTATAAAATGCATGGCCCTTAGGAAGTGACTGTGTTACCCTTCTACCCTCAAATCTCATGTTGCCTCTACTGGACACAAGTATGCAATGGCTAAATGGCCATGTGAGGTGGAAAAACAAGCAAAGCCTTTACCTATGCATGTTATAGAAATAGATGATGCAAATAAGGCTTGTGTCATCAAAACAACGAAGCTTACCAAAGGGATTTGTCTATAGCCACTTATAAAGAATTATATCATTTAGTAATGATGTTGAGAATTTTGAACATGCTAAAGAGTATGGATTGCTCTTCATACACAAGCGGATGTGCAAGATATCAATTTCTCTATGGCATAGCCAAGCAATTACTAGAGGTCCAAACAATCAATATGCTAGAAAATCCATATTACCCAATCATGCTTAGTGAGAGTACTAATTGGGGATGAGAGTTGCATATGATTGTATATGCTACATATTTGAAATCCAAAGGTATGGGTCCTAAGCATTCTTAGTACCTTGGTCTTTTGAAAATTGTCAATGGAAAAGGCAACACAAACTATAATGCATTGAAAGAGTTTTTATTTGCCACAAAGTTATGTGAGAAAAAGATGGTTGGAGTTGAACTTTCTTAGCTTCAAGATATAGGGAAGATAATGTGGATTTGACATCCACTAGAAGTGCCATTGATGTGACCATTAATAAACTCAAGTACTCCTTTCTACACATGGTTACTTGGATACCAAAGATAAGGATGATAAGGTGCATCATCATAACTTGTGCTTCAAAAAAATTTCAAAAGTGAGTGAGAAGAAAGTTAGTATGATAGTTAAGTCTCAATAGATGAGTAATCTGAGGACATGCATTGATGGATCCTTGCAAGCTACATTGAATTAACAAAAGAATATGTTCAAGCTCTTATACATGGATTGAATGCTTGGTTTTGTGACCGTCCTCTCTTCAATGTAGCAAAGTTAACAAAAGAATATGTTCAAGCTCTATGCCGACGATAAAACATTAAGGGAAGAAAATGCAAGAAGGTGGGCTTAATAAACTTTTACAACATATTCAACAAAGTAAAAAAATGCAAGAAGGTCGATTAACAAAACTTCTACAACCTTTTCAACAAAGTTAAAAAATTCACTCTTACTTAATAATGCTTGTGAACGGTAATTATTTTGATTTATTGACACTTTGCATCTTAATCCTAAAGAATTTTCCATGAAGGAGGAATGGAGAATGTTTTGCATGATGAAGTATTAGTAGGACAATTTTCCTAATCTCATGAACTTTGGTTAAGTAGTTCTTATTATTTGAGCAAGCACAATGGCATATGCAAAAGAGGATTTCCAAAATTTCCAAAGCATATTCTCATCAAAGATGACATGAGGACCATGCTTAATATCAAAACCTTGCATGATGTCACTTACAAGTCCATTGCTAAAGAATGTTGAGTGGTATCGATTTTTTAAAATTTGGAAAGATGGAAAAGTTCGAAGGATGTATGATGCTTAATCTTTCTAATCTACCATCAAGAGGATTTTTGCGAGAGTGACTTCTACAGTTGATTTTTTTTTAATCCATTGCACAAAATATTAGTATCAATTGTACTCAATTTTGAGTAATTTTGATGATAAGCAATAGTCGGCGTAAAAATCAAATATTACTTCATTTCCAAAAAATTAAGGCTCTTATAGATGGATTAGATGTCTTTTTTGGGTTTTATTCATCATTAATTGAAACTTTGAATGTTATCCTTTTCCAAAGTTTTTTCATTTTTATTTTTTTCTTTCAAAATTTTCAAAAATAAGAATTATTGTCATTATGGCATGCTTTTTTTCCTTAAGCATTTTTTAGGGTAGTTATTTTGGTGTGTATTAAAATTTTTAGAGGACCACTTTCTCTCTCCTCGTAACAAATGAGGCCACCTAATAGATGCTTGTTTCCTCCCATCGCTACTAGGAAGCTAGTTGAGGTTGGAAGTGTAGAAATGATGGGGAGAAAAACGCTAATTTCTCTCACAATGCAACATCACGAGACTGGCAGCAGTAGAAGAGCACGAGTGAATGCTATCTTCCTCCATCAATGCAAAGGCCTCATCATCACACTCCTAGAAGCCTTTCTAAAGTGGGAACACTACCAGGAGGGTAGTTAGGGCCTTGCTTGCACTACAAAAAATCGGATGCAACTGACACCCCTGAGCGAAATTGGTTAGTCGTCTGAGATACTAAGCAAAATAGGTTGGTCGAAAGTACCATAAAAAAATTTACCGGTCCAAAGCACCTATAAAAGTGGTCAGTCCAAGCACTAAAATTGACCAAGGCACTATAAAAAACTAGTTGGTCCAAGTGGCCAATCCATCAATACAAAAGTGACCAAGTGGTGGCTCCTCTGGTGCAGAAGTGCCTAGCCTCATCATATAGTAGGCTTGGCCGAGTGAAGATGGCTAAAAATCAAAGGTGCATGCGGCCAATGGGCCAATTAGAGATCGTAGGGAAGGACAGATTATGCATAGGAAGAGTGAGGAGGAGGAGGGAAAGGAAGGACAGAGAGAAGAGGGTCGGAGAGGGAGAGGGAGAGGGAGAGAGAAAGGGACGAGGTTGGGAGAGAGAGAGAGAGAGAGAGAGAGAGAGAGAGAGAGAGAGAGAGAGAGCTAGAAGGAGAGAGATTGACTTGGACTGATCAATTTAGGTGCTTAAACTTGCTAATTTTTAGGGGTGCTTTGGATTGGCCAAATTTTTTATGGTACTTTAGACCAGCCTATTTTACTCATAGTACCTCGGTCTGACCAATATCGCTCAGGGGTGTGGCTAACGTCGCAAAGGTAGTAAAAAAACAAAAAAACAAAATCACTTGACCCCTCTCTAGGCTCTCGAGTCTCACCCTTGGACTCGTCCCCCTCACCACCACCAGCTAACTTGTCCCCCTTCACGCCCTCCCCTCACCCCCATCTCAACTTTCTACTTGTTCCCCTACTCGTCACCCCTTATCTCCTATAGTCAACCCCTCATTAATGTAGTAGACGAACTCGGCCCCTCATTAATGTTTTGTAAAATGGTTGAGAGAAAAGAGAAAGCTAATGCCTCTGTGCGCTTTTGCCGCACAGGTCGTAGCTGGGGACTTGCCAAACACCGTATGCGAGCCATGAATGGCTGCAAGCATACAACCAGGAAAGCAAGCTCAAACAGAATGCAAGGGTGTGTCACTCACCGCTCTAACCGCCACCGTGAAGGATTCCCGCATCGCAGTAATGATGAGGGAGGAGCCGCCGTCGTCGCCGCTCTACCGCCCCGCCCCACCGCCGTGCCGCTACACAGTGCTCGATCGCTCTCTCACTCTCTCTCTCTCTCTCACACACACACACAGGAGAAGGACACCAAGGAGATAAGGCAAGAGCACTCTTGTATTCAACACATGAGAATAATGGTTTTAGGGTTACATTTGACTCTTATAGGTGACGGCCATTCACACATGGGCGCCCATACATGGCCGGCCGATCCTAACCCTTACCTTGCTGATATTCAAGGTGCGCCTCTCATCGGCGATCACCCAATCCCTTTATCCTTAACATATGGTGCCGACAAGCCCGGCCCATGACTCAGAATATTTAAATTAATGACGTAAAACATAGTACGTCTCAATGTCTGTCATAGGTTAACATGCCCCCCTTCCTGATGTAGATTCCGTCCTCTCGGAAGCTATGGTATGGTAAGCTCGATAGGGTTGTTGTGGTAGACCGTCTGCAAAACAGAGAAGTAGAGTGAAAGTATGCTGGAATTCAAAAGATATAAAGTGTATAAATTCAAGCATGTTAGACCATAATGGATGTTGTTATGAGACTTAGTTTAAGGGGTCACATGAATGAGCTAGTGTAGCAAATTAACAGGAGTTTAAAATTATTGAAAGTAAATCAAGAGTGTCAAAGGTTAATCAAGGTTTATAACTGGCCTAAGTCAAGGAAAATAACCAAGCTTAATAAATAAACAGATGACCACACTGTGTCTACTCTAAGAACAAGTTAATACCGCGAGCCTAGAGACACGAGAAACGTCAGAGTTACAGGAGCCTTTTGCCTTTATTTTTTTATGCACGTGACAATTTTTAAACACAATGGCGACCTTCCTAAGGCAAAACTAACATCGATCCTGGTACCATGTTTAACACAAGGCATTATCCAGGAATCTCTGGTACCATGGAAGGGACTGTAAACTTAGGGCGCAAATGGATGATGGCCACCAAGCGCAATATCGATTGGGCAACCAGACGAGTCACAACGCAAGAACTAACACTAGGTCTGACCGCTCAAAATCTCGCACCTAAGTCATCCACTCAAATATTAGATAATGAAAAATCACAAAGTCCAGTGGCAAAACCATCCTTGATTGTTTGCCATCCCTCTAACTCTTCAACGCCAAGAGCGGAAACATGCAAGGTGGTCTCTAAGGTTCCGCTTACTATGCCAAAGAGTATATACAAATGGGTCCCAAAAGCTTCCTTAACAGCTACTTCCCCTGCTCAATCTCATTCAGACAAGAAGCCTCGTAGAAGGAAAGCAGCTATCCACCCGAGAAAGGGCAATGTAACATCACGATGGATCCCTAAAAAATTATTAGTAGCCCAAGGGTACTACGAGGGGAATGACCAGATTTGGGTCCCTAAACATAAGCTGAATCCCTTTACATCACCTGTAAAACCTTGCAAACCAAATGTTGCCACCCCAAGGACAATTCAAGACCGTGATAATAAAGAGGTAACAGAGTGCTCCGCACCACTTCTTCCAGAGCTAGTTTGGATTCCCAAACGATATCGATCAATACCACCTAGCTCAGGAAGGGGGGGAGTCACATGAAGCTTCTAGCTCTTCATGCCAAACACACATTGATATAGAAGTTTCTTCATGCTCTACACCTACTCTTGTCAACACCCAACAAGAGACCAATGAGTCTATGTCTCCCTTTGTAAAAGTATCGTCGGAAACCATTTCCTCCATTCATCAATGGGAACGTACACTTCCATCTCTGCAATTGGATGTGGCCACAAGGGTCATAAAAAGCTATCTGCCCACATCACAACCTATGACATGCTGGACAAATTGGTTCCAAGAAGCTGCAACATCATTGCAGAAAATATGATCTACCCAAGGAAAGGGGGAGCATGTACTCACGCTCAACATTTTTTTGCTTCCTCCCTAACTACATAACCAAAAAGCTTTGAATTACGGTCCCCTTGTCATAGGCAACCGGAGTGTGCAGAATTCCTGAGATAGGGGTTTTCTTCTTGTTGATACCTTGAACTTGGATAGCACTCTTGGATAAAGGTGGTTTTCCAAGTTGACACCACACGCCATATGATAGCAAATTGTGTTGAGCTCCTGTATCCAATAATGCATTATACAACACCTCCCCGTAAGGACTCTGTAACTCAATTGGGTATCTTAGAGGTGGGTCAGATTACAGTGAATCCTCCTCTGCCTCCTCGAAAAATACTTGCGTAATTCCCAAGTTGGCTTCTCGTTGGTGCCTAGCACGCTGTTGACGTTCTTTGGCTTCAACTCTCGCTTGTATTTTCTTAAGCTTAGCTTGTTCTTTAGCTGCCTTCTTTTGATGGATTGCATATAACTCCTCTTGGCTTAGGGGGTCATAGTATCTTTTGAATTTACTCCCATAAAGGAATCCAATGGTTTCAACTCCGTCGAGAGTCTCTACTCTAATGGTACCTTGCAGGGTAATTTCACATACTCTATACGGTCCCTTACCAGTGTATTTGAGCTTCTTCTTTTCGTTCCACACTCCATACATCAGGACTTTATCCCCAACCTTGATGTCCTTGTCCTTTAGGTGGTGATCAAACCATTTTTTCCTTCTATCCTTCTCCACAAGGGCATTGTACACAGCCAATTGTCTTTCTTCGTTTAGCCGCTCATCAAGGATATACAGACGCTCTGCTAAGGGATTACCATCCCAACCCTCTTGAGTAGTGACACGAAGACTAGGAATGACAAATTCCCATGGCATGACCGCTTCTTGGCCATATACCATTTTGAATGGTGTGTAATTTTTAATAGCCACTTTGTACGCAGTACGATAGGCCCATAAAGCTGTTGTAAGCTTTAGATCCCAATCCGTGCGATGCGCTTCAATTGTCTTTGTCAAAATAGAGATTAAGGTCTTGTTCGTACTCTCGGCTTGGCCATTCGCTTGCGGATAGGAGTAGTTTTAATATGGGATATCATGAAATTTGTTGTGAGCTCCTTAATCACTTCATTTATAAAATGCGTACCATTGTCACTCACACGAGTTCAAAAGGACAACCAAAGCGTGTGATTATATTTTCAAAGAGGAACTTGGCTGTTGTCCTGGATCTGCCTTACGTGTCGCTTTTGCTTCAGCCCAAATTTTGGTCATATAGTCAGTGACCACAATAATATAGCGAGATTGTGTGTTGCGGGCCGCTGGGCTAATTGGACCTACAAAATCTAAACCCCACTTTTCAAATGGTTGGTTTACTTTGATCGGATGTAGGGGCATCTGATCTTTCCTCTGGGGTTTCTTGTATCGTTGGCATTCATCGCAACCCTTCACAAAGAGTGATGCATCTTGGAACATAGTGGGCCACCAATACGCTGATTGTAAGATCTTTCGCGCAGTTAAGTCTCCTGAGAAGTGACCACCGGCTACACCCATATGTGCCTCTTGCAAAATGTATAGATACTCATCCTCTCGGGCACAACGCCTAAGAACATCATCCTTTCCTCTTTTATAAAGAGTCCCGGCTATCAGGCAATAGGGTTCGCATTCTTTGATCAGCTTTCGAGCTAGATCTTTACGAAGCTCCTTGGGTGGAAAGCCATTAACCAAAAAGTTAACAATCTTCTCACTCCATTCAAGCATTGTCTCCACCATGAACAGGGAAGTGTCAGGTAAGTCATCATCAACCCCCGTAGGAGCCTCACCATTAGGTATGCGAGACAAATGATCAGCCATAACATGTTTTTTGCCAGGTCTCACAACAACAGTGAAATCAGACTCAAGAAGAATCAATAGCCATCGTGTGATTCTTCCTGTGGAGCATGGTTTGTTTACCATATACAACAATGCTTGATGATCCACATAGAAAACAAACTTAGTGGCAAGGAGGTAATAACGAAATTTCCTTACTGCATATATCATTACCAACCCTTCTCGCTCCGTAGTGGTGTAGTTCATCTCAGCATCGTTCAACTGGCGCGACTGGCAAAGCTAATGGGGTAGTCTAGCTTGTGTTCTCGTGCTCCTACTCCTGCTATTGCTCTTGATGTTGCATGGTGATGCATGGCAAGTCTTTGCTCCTACGGCTGGGTGGTTGGGAATCTCCATGTGTGCCCATGTAGGCTCCCCCCAGTCGGTGTCAGTGTCAGTGTCTATTACGCTGCTATCTTCCATGCCACAATCCACCAACTTAACATGTTTACTGCTCGACTGGAATGAGTTGGCTTGCTCTGTCAATTTTTTCTTCAAACTGTGGTTGTAATGCTCCAAATTCTTCTTTGTGATGTCCTTCTATTGCACGTGTGGTTCTTCGGCCATCTTCTTCACTATTTGCTTTGTACGCACCATGGTGAGGAGAGTTGAGGGCAAGGATGGGAAGGCTTTAGTGTGTTTTTCTTGCTGGCAACAGGAATGGGCAAAAGTAGAGGTCAACCTTTATTTATACAAGAAAATGCCATCATTGCAATAACCCTAAAAAACCCTAATTTTAAGAGGTCACTCATGCATGCAAACAAATCGTACACAGGCTAAATGCATGTCAAGCTGCATGGGGCATCATTCCAATAAGCGTTCACAATATTGAAAAAAATCAACCAAGTTTTTTATTAGTCCGGAAGGGTGTGAAAATAGCATGTCTGGCCACCCCGCACACTGTATTTTCACACCCTTCTAGACACTTATCACAAAGCATCAAAACACACAAACATGTGGAATACAAAGCATGTCATATTTCAAAAATCAACATCTTTCAACTTCTTCGAGTATTACAAAGCATCGTAAATCTTTGGGATACAATTCAAGTCATTAAAAAAAACTGTATTTGAAGGTATTACAAAGCTCCCTCCCTACCAATAAAACCTAGCAAGGGAAGTATAACAATCTAATGAAATTGATAATAACGCATGAGTTCACAGTCCTAGAAACCAAGGGGGACACCAAAAACTACAACAAAATTTGCACCATAGGCTATCGGTGCTCTGCAATGTTCCTAGCAAACTGCAACACCCTCGTGCGGTCCGCTTATGGTATGTAGGGGTCATGACATGGCCTCCTGCTGCTGCTGATCTGTCAGCATGGAAAATTGAGCCCTGCTCTGCTGATACTGCATGCAAAAACAAAATTGTCGATCTAGGTGGCAAGGTTGTGCAAATCCCTGACTTCTAGCTCCTAGGCTGAGAGAGCATCCTCGCCATGTTGGATGGGGGGCATCGATAGTGAATAAGTATCGTGCGAGTTCGAAAGAAGTGATTGTGCCCATGAAGAGTTGAGTGCTTGTGTGCTCTCAAAGTGCTTGTACAAAATGGACAAAAAGAGAGAGGGTGCTCATTTATAGTGACCAACGTAATCATTACACCAAACCCTAGTTTTTAGAGAAATGTCGTGCACCAGAAAAACAAGTTTTTAAACACAAAAGATAACATGGTTCCATATTTAGCAAAAAAAGAACCATTTTCATTCTCATTCATAGATTACATTCTATAGTAGATAATATCCCTATAGATTAGCTACACATCAACCCTAGGCCTCATTCAACTCTATAGGGACCCATACTTTACCAACTCTCCTACGTGTAACCCTCCATTTTGCATGACATGTAGGTCTTGTCCCTGCCCTCCACCTTGCTGTTTTTTGACCCTTACTTTTCATTTTGGCAATTTGGGCCAATTTGGACTTTTGAGTCCTCTCCCTTCTTGAAAGCTTTCTTCCAAAGGTATAATGGAAGAGCCAATCAAACATTTCTTTGAGATAGTTTGATCGAGTCCTACCACCTCCATGTCTTGTGTTCTTGAAATAAACTTGCATGGTAATGACTTTTCTCCATTCCTTGGGTGCTCCGCATGTCAAGCAGGCTGTATGCGTTCATGAAATATGCACCATGAGCGTACAAGATGTGTTGCAGATACCAAACAAAACCACCATTCAAGAAAGGTGCATTAGAAGAAGAAATCTGTTTTATAAAATGTTTATAACCATTATCTTACCATGTAATGCACAATATTCAATTCATCCCATGTGGGTGTGGACCACAGCTTCAATGAAGCTTTGCAACTCTGCTTAGAATTATTTGCGGTTTTCCTTTATTGAGCTGCTTTGACTCATCAACCGCACTACCTTATTGAAATTTGCTCACACAAAACAAAAATGTTTGCCTCCAAGTAGTCCAAAGCAGTACAAGCACAAAGGTCTTTCCACAGCTCCCATCTCTTTGCAGGAACATTTTCACCTTCCTCGACATGTTGCCTATTTGCATTTCTCTACACCTTGTCCCATTTGTTGAAAGGCTTCTAGAGAAACATTCTTGCCTTGCCTCCACTCATTGAAAGCTTTTGAGCAACCATATGTGAAACTTCAGTGGTCTTTTGGTTAACTCGTATCTCCATGTTACCCCCATGGCAACCAATGTCATTTAAAATCTTCTCCACTCTAGCAATCGCCTCATTCTATCGAGTTTTACCAAGCATAGTGAATGCATAGTCTATGTGACACTTTAAGAGGTGGTCAAAGATACGCATGAAAGCATGCAAAGTACAAAAGTGAACATTCCTAAGAGGGAAATGAATTATAGGGTTCCAGCTATTATCCCTTAAGTACCTATTTGGAGGTGCCAACATAGGTAATGAAAGCACACCACCGTCCCACTCTCTCTCACAATTTCCAGTCTCCTCACATTCCTCTTCACCATTAGCCATCCCTCTTCATTTCTTCTTGGTTTTTTGTTTCAATCCATGCATGGTAGAAGATGGAGACTTAAAGGCTTCTGCCATAGCATGGTTCATGAGTGTGACACTCATTCTCTCTAGCCTTATTCCCTTCACAATCCAGAAGGCAACCCATATAACAATATCATTGCCTTTTGTAGCTTTCGCATTTCAACAAAAATGTTGTTGAACACATTGAATTCGAATGAAACATTACCATCCGTAGTCTTCTTCTTTCCCCATGCTGCAATGCAAAGTGTATCGTTGATGTGGTAGTAATCCCCAATCCTGCATTTTACATCTTCATTGCTCACTCCCTTTGCTAGATGAACCCTCTTTGGCAGCGGTGGTGGCGGCAGGAAGAGGTTGCGTGTGATACCTTTCTTATGAAGGGTGTCTCCTAGTAATTGATGAAGAGCTTTGTAGCCCTTTGTGCTACCTCATCGCATGCATTAACAACATCAACATTGCTGATACTTTGGGAAACCTCTTGTATGATTTCATTAGAAATAGCCCTACGTATCTTCTTGCAACGGGGATCCCTAATCATTTTAAGCACATGCTTCCTCGTTGTGAAAGCTCATTACAATACCTGAGAAAAAAAATCACTATTCCCCCCCCCCTTAGTTGCGAGATTGATGATGTGGAAAGTGACAAGAGATCTTGACACTTTCCACACTGATTTGGTTCATTTGGTGGGGAAGTGGAGGCATTAAATGAAGGAGAAAAAGGTGGAGGCATTCAATGATGAGATAGAGTGGGTTTTAGGGAAAAATCAAGGTTAAAAATTGAATGTTTTACATATATATGGGTATGGGGTCAGTTTTTAGAATAAAACTTGCAAAATGGAAGAACAAAATTGTCCATTCCCCCCTAGTTACAAGGTTGCTATAAAAAGAGAAGATGAGAGAGAATGACAACATTAGACCCTATTTTTGTAGAGACGTTCTGGGCTAGAAAGCTCAAATTATAGGCTCTAAGTAGGCCTCTTGATTGACCTTTTAAGAAAGCACAAAATCAGTCTTAATCCCTAAAAATTAGGAATCCTTTCAAGGCCTGAATGATTTCTAAAGGCCTCCTAATGGGAGAGATATTGTTGAGCCACCTTTGTGGTCTTGTTCTACCTACAGTTCCATCTACCCCGAACCACATCACATCTAATTCACATCACATCTCATCCATTCACATCAAATCTCATCCATTCACATCACATCTCATCCATTCACATCTATCCAATTCACATCTCATCCATTCACATCTATCCAATTCACATCACATCACATTTCATTCATTCAAATCTATCCGATTCACATCACATCTCATCTCATTCATTCGCATCTATCCGATTCACATCACATCCATCTCACATCACATCTCATTCATTCACATATATCCGATTCACATCACTCCATTCACATCACATCCCATCCATCCATTCACATCCATCACATCCATTCAAGTCGTCCATCACATTCATTTACATCACATCCATTTACATCCATCACATCGCATTTATTCTCATCACCATCCCATCACATACATTCTATCCACATTACATCACATCACATCATATCTCATCCATCCCATCCACAATTCATCACATCCACATCATATTTCATTTGTCCCATCCACATTACATCACATCCACATCATATCTCATTCATACACATCTCATCTCATTCATCCACATCCATCCAATCATTCACATGTACGACTACCCACATCTATCCATACATTCACATCTATCACTTCACATCCACATATATTCACGTCACATCACATCACATCTCATTCATATCCACATCACATTCACATCCATATATATTCACGTCACATCACATCTCTTTACATCACATCACATCTCATCCATATCCACGTCACATTCACATCCACATATATTCATGTCACATCACATCTCATTCACATCCACATCCATTCTTTCACATACACATCCACATTAATTTACATCACATTCTTTCACACACATATCCACATCCATTTACTTCCCATCTCACCCTTTCACATATCCTCTCATCCCATTCTCATCTCATCATTCACATCCACGTCCATTTACTTCACATCTCATCCACATTCATTTTCATTACACCACATCCTATCACATCCCATTTATATCTTATCACATCCATTAACATCCATTAACATCTTATCGTATCCCGTTTACATCTTATCATATCCATTCACATCCCGTTTACATCTTATCATATCCATTCACATCCTATCACATCCTATTTTCATCTTATCACATCCATTCACATCCTATCGCATCCCATTTATATCTTATCATATCCATTCCACATCTTATTCCCATTTAGTAGCTTTTTCTACTTCGATACTGATAATGGGACTTTTTCTAAATTTTTACCAATTGCTTGGCCTAGATAAAGGTTCGTTTTCTCGACGACTATTTCCATATTCTTTCTTAATTCCTCAAATGAATTATATTCAATATTCCTCTTTTGAATAAAAGAATTCATGGGGTTTACAAAAATCAATTCTACCCATATTTTCACTTTTGATAAATAATCATAAATTGAATTATACTAAAAAATTCTCTTCTTCTCATTTAATTTCTTGGACCTCAATTATCATGGAAATTCCTCTTTTTGCATTTAATTATTTGCATTCTAATGTCATGGAAATTCCTCTTTCATCATCAAATATTTCTCATAAAATATCCATTAATTCAATATGCTAGGAATTTCACTTTTCCCATTTAAATGATTGAATTCCAATTGTCATAGGAATTCCTCTTTTATCATTTAAATATTTCTAATAAAATAAACTCATAAAATATCCATTAATTCAATATGCTAAGAATTTCACTTTTCCCATTTAAATGATTGAATTCCAATTGTCAAAGGAATTCCTCTTTTATCATTTAAATATAATTACCATAATTTTCTTTTTTCTTAATTATTTAATTACACATAAACTTAAAAATTAGTTTTTCATTGAATGTGACAAAAACCATTCTTTTAGCCTAGGATATTCAATCTTAGAATATGGTAGGAAGTCCTCTTTTCACGTTAATATGCATAAGAATGAATTATGTATCAATTTCTTAAAAAATTTACCATAGCTCCACTACTATTACTGGCAATTTTTAATTTTTATGAAAAGAATAATACATAGTAATGTAATTATGATAGTATAACCTGTCTTTTAGCCTTAAATCCAATTTATGGATTTATCTCATAATATTATAATTTTTTCAAGCATATACGTTTAAAAACCATTTTCTTAAACCTCTAGCTTCGCAAGCCTAGAGTTTTATTTGTGAATTGAGAATTTCTCCATGAGAAGCACTAATTTGAATAGAGAATTGGTCATAGGAATGACCATTCTTTGGGGGAGAGAGAGAGATAAATATAAAAGCATTCTACTTTAAGCATAAATATAAACTTTATGTGATTATTCACTAAAATTCATTAGAGAGCTTCATTTGCATTGAAGAACCATTCAATTGAATACTTCTCAAGCTTGAGAGGGGTTGAGAAGTGAAAAACATTTAGAAGATTAAGAAAAAGACCATAAAGTCACACTTTACCTCTTGTTTTGCTTGACTCTTTAGTCATTGGAGAGGCTCCCAACCAATAAATTGGTTAGTATGTTGAGGAAGGCTCCAAAGAAGGTTGAAGAGAGAGAGAAGCTCCAATCTCTCCAAATTGTAGAGGATTTTTAGAGGATAATAGAAAATATCATTATTTTAGTATAATACTAGCATGGTATAGCTCACATATTTTTTTACAAAGGACTAAGGATCTATTTATAGGTGAGGGAGGCCTCTAACCAAGTCTAACTAGATTCTAGAATTTTTCAGGTTCAGTTTGGCTGAATTTGGACAAGATTTTTTCAGGTTCAGTTTGGCTCCCTTTTGATTTGGTTTGATCCAAGAGAGAGGAGAGATAAAAATATCATAATTTATTTGAGTTAAAAACTCCACCACATGTGTGAAATAGGCGCCTCCTTGAAGTGCCCCCTTCTCCTTACCAAGGTGTCAAAAATGTATCATTATACCCAAAATATCTCATTTTTTTAGTAATATCTCATAGTTTTTTACTAATAAACCTTGTACTCAGTCAACTCTTCATCTTATGTGGGTATTTACTCATTTTTGGGTATTTTTCTTTTATAAATTGGATTTATCTCCTCCCCACACTTGGATTGATCCAATTGGCCCATAGGAACCTTAATTGGACCATAATCCAAAAATTTCTGAAAATCTAGACCCTTAGGCTAAGGTCCTTTATACATATTTTCAATTAATTCCAATTGCACATTGAAATTTTTTTTTTGAATTTTTGTTTCAGGGGAAACCATTTTAGATGCTAGGAGGATTTTTATATCCAAAAATATCTCAATTTTGGACTACCTTCCTCTAGACATTTTCTCTCTCCAAGCCAAAACGGGATAAAACAGGATCTTTCTTCTATTTCAGAGAGGGGAATAATTACAAGATCAGAAGGGGAGGTTCTTGCACCTGTACACCTCAAAAGCTGGAGGGAGAAATCTTACATAAACTTTCTATAAATAAAGAAATGTTTTGTGGGAAAATTCCCTGTTGTATAAGTGATTGTTTATTAACGAATTGATGAAGTAAAATATGTTACCGAACATATGTCATAGATCTCCAATAAGATCATTCATCTTGTTTAAGAAATTATTTCTCAAACCTCTTAAGTCTTAGGATCTCGTGGACGATATCAAAATAAAAATTTAATAACATATCATTTTTGGGAGAATTGTGAGGCGAGGAAACTGTGATCGTCAGCAGAGCTAGACCCTCTCTCTGAAGAAGAAGAGCATGACCTCGACGTTCGCAAGGCTCTTCACATAACTCAGCTAGGACCCTTCAAAGGAGAAGGAGAGAACCTGGGCGAGGCTATAGAGAAATGGGTGGAAGCTATGGAAGAGTATTTTGATGTCACCGGCTACAATGAAAGGAGCAAAATGGCTCTTACCAGGCTAAAAATTGTGGAAACAGCTAGGGTGGCATGGAGGAACCATTGTGACACCAACCATCTGGACAGGAATACCCAATCCTCGAACGACCTTAAAGCCTATTAAGGAAGATATTTTGTCCCCCGGGTTTTTAGAAACCAAAATGAATGAATTCTTAGAGCTAAATCAGGGGAGCAAAACCAACGAAGAATATCACCAGTTTGCTCTTCTACTCAAGTATTTGATGGAAAACAAGTAGAGGGAGAGGAGACACACACACAAGAGCAAACCCTAATGTATTAAGCAAACCCTAACCATGGAGGGAAGCCATATCCCTACTCACACAATGCATAAAGCCATAATCCATAAGCTACAACACACTACATGTGTTGTGTCCACACACAGCTAACCCTAGCTAATGTCCACACACTATGACCAGCTGGACACGGTCATTTATGTCTCACACATGTTACTACCTAACATGCCAGCACATAGTGCAATTGGCACAAGCTGACATCGAGCTTGAATCTCAACAGCCCCTCTCAAGCTCATGATGTACTGCCATAGATGAAGATGTAGATGAGCTTGGGCTATTAAAGCTCTCAACACTCCTCCTCAAGCTCATCCCATGTACTCCCAACATAGTACGGAAGTACTCAAACTTCTCCCTGCTAAGTGGCTTTGTAAAGATGTCGGCTCTTCAGTCTTCACATACTGTAAATCCATTGTACCATCCAACACTCTCTCTGACAAAATGATAGTGGACCTCTATATGTTTGGTCCGCACATGAAAAACTCGATTCTTGGCCTGTATGCTGCTCATGTTGTCACACAATGAATGACAACCTTGCCATCAAATAGGCTCACCCAAATCAACCAAGAGACTCTTTAGCCATACTCCTTCACATGTAGCAATGGTTGCACCCCTGTATTCAGCCTCTGTACTAGATAGAGCAACAGTAGGTTGCTTCTTGCTGCTCCAACTCACCACTGCACTTCCAAATGTAAAGGCATAACCACTACACTTCCAAATGTAAAGGCATAACCACTAGTAGACCTCCTGTCATATGAGCTACCTGCCATATCTGCATCTGTGTAGCCGTGTACATCCAAGCCTTTACCATACTCATAAAGAAGACCATAATGTGTAGTGGTCTTTACATAGCGCATAATGCGTCTCATTGCATCCAAATGAGGTTTTCTAGGGCTTTACATAAATTGGCTTACTAGCCCCACAACATAACTGAGATCCGATTGTGTGATAGTCATGTAAATAAGACTGCCAACCATCTTTCTATACATAGATGGATCATCCAACTCTTCACCAAAATCAGCCCACAGCTTCACATTCTGCTCCAAAGGTGTACTCATTGGCTTACACCCTGTCATCCCATATTTTGCCAACATATCCCCAATGCATATTGGCATTGCACTAACCATGTCCCTGCATAGTCTTTAATCACTTCAATCCCAAGAAATATCTCAATTCACCCAAGTCTTTCATATATCAAACTGCCCACTCAATGCCTTCTTGACATGCATAACATCTGTAGCATGATCTCCTATTACAATCAAGTCAGCTACATAGATGACAAGCAAGACAATCCCATGATCTACATAGATCTCCTATTACAATCAAGTCAGCTACATAGATGACAAGCAAGACAATCCCATGATCTACATAGATAACATCTGTAGCATGATCTCCTATTACAATCAAGTCAGCTACATAGATGACAAGCAAGACAATCCCATGATCTACATAGATAACAAGCAAGACAATCCCATGATCTGTTTTCTTCACATAGAGTGAAGAATCTACTGAAGAAACCTAAAATCCAAGGGAGATAAGATATTGGCTTATCTTATCACTCCAAGTACAAGGTGCTTGCTTCAAACCATATAATGCTTTCTCCCATGATCTGTTTTCTTCACATAGAGTGAAGAATCTACTGAAGAAACCTGAAATCCAAGGGAGATAAGATATCGACTTATCTTATCACTCCAAGCACAAGGTGCTTGCTTCAAACCATATAATGCTTTCTTTAATCTGCATACATGAGTGGGGTACCTTGGGTGTACATATCCTTCTGGCTGTGCCATATAAACTTCCTCTTGTAAATCACCATTTAGAAATGCATTTTTCACATCCATTTGATGCATTTCCCAACCATTTGCTACAGCCATAGCAATGACTGCTCTCAGTGTTCCCATCTTTGCAACTGGACTAAATGTTCTATCATAGTCCAAGCCTGGGGTTTGTGCATAACCCTTAGCTACCGACCACACTTTATGGCGCTCAATGGAACCATCTGATTTGCATTTCACCTTATAAACCCATTTGCAACGAATGACATTTTTGCCTTGTGGTAAGGCAACCAAATCCCAAGTTTCATTTTGAACCAATGCGTCCATCTCAACATCCATTGCCTTCTCCCATACATGCTTCCCAATAGCTTCTGTATAGCATGTAGGTTCCACATGCTTCACCAAAGAGGTCATATATGCGTAATGCATAGCAAAGTCACGATATGTCAACCTGTCAAGTGGATACCTGACCCTTTGGGACCTCCGCAATGCATGCGGATCACTCTGAACACCTGTCACTCTAGCATGTGGAGGCACATATCTATCATGCCTTGCACCTGGTGTGCATAAAACTAGTATGCCAAGTTCTTCAACCAAACTTTTTGAACTTGACGACTCATAACCTGTAATGCCATTTCCTTCAACCTTCTTTTTCCCTTTATCCACAACACTACTCCCAGTGCTCACACTCTCATGTCTCAAGTGTCCTGACCATGGACGTATAGTGCTACTCTCAAACTCTGCTGGCCCAAACATAGAAATAGAACTTGCTTGTGGCAAGTTCACATGCACATTAGCATCAACGGAATCAATGAAACCCTCATCCTTTGCCTTCTACCAACTAGCAAGTTCATCAAACACCACATCTCATGAGATAACCACTTGCCTAGTATGTGGATTGTAACATTTATATGCCTTGCGATCCTATGCATACCCAACAAAAATGCACTTTTCTGCCTTAGGATCCAACTTCTTCCTTCTCTCATCTGGCACACGCACATAAGCTATGCTACCAAACACTTTGAGGTGTCCAATGTGTGGCCTAAAACCTGTAAGACGCATCTCTGGCGGCGTACTTCTATGTATGGCTACTGTGGGTGTCTTATTAAGTACATACATCACTGTGGCACACGCTTCTACCCAATAATAGTCTTGCATGCTCTTTTCATTTTGAGCATTGCCCTAGCCACATCACAAATGACTCTATTTTTCTCTCAACAACACCATTTTGCTCAGGTGTGTACTTGTAAGTTAGCTCCCTTCTTATGCCATGCTTTCTCACCAAGAAATTCTCAAAAGCATGTGAGGTGTATTCACCACCTCCATCTGTCCTCAAACTGTGCAGTTGAGGAAAATGCTCATATGGGAGAAGGCAAATGGTAGCTATCCATGGCGGTGTTGAGCTTGGAGACTTCAAGGGTTATGAGCTTAGCCATTGGAAAGATCCCCACGACACGTGGAGGTGAGTGGTTCTCTCTTTGTATCTCTTAACCTTAACATTTTTGGCACCACTTTGTCAAGGAGAAATCCCTTGGCATTATCATTTATTTTTCTCTAATGTATGGTTTACCCATTGCTCACACTCTTGATTAGTGGAGTGCCATGAATGGGAGTGAGATTTGATGGAGATTTTTGTGAAAATGGTGTGATTGTTGCTTTCTTTTTGCTCTCTTTTTTATGTGTTAACTTAGGGCTTAGATGCTTAATTATAATTGCATGATAACTAGATTTTTTATGGTATTTGATTACATAAGCATAGGTAGCTTAATTTAACAAAAATTTTTATAAAAAACAAAACAAAACACTTGATTTTTGCTAATTCTCACTAATACACTGGTTTTTTTATTAGTGAAGTTGAGACAAAAACCGCAAAATTAGAGTTTAGAGGGTAAGTTGGGCTCCATTAAACACATATTCATGATCTTCATGCTTAGGAGACCCATACTGGATAACTTGGTTAAGAGAAAACATTAAAAACTTCCAAAAAATCAAATTTTACAAAATCATGTTTTTTTTGGGTAAAACCTACAAAATCACGGACGTGATTTTGTAGTCACGGTTGTGATTCTGCTATCAGTCATCTCTTGTCTGTATATTTATGCCAGGGCCTCTGTTGTTGTGGGTGTGCCCACCCGGATTAGGTGTTTTCTCATTTTTTCCCACTCTCCATATTTTTCTCTATTTTTCCTCAGGTGTGGGAGGCCGTTCTGTGGCTCCTGGGCTGATCTCTAGACACTGGCCGATTGTTGGTCTGAGTGTTCTATATGCTGGCCAATTGTCTCTGCCTCTCCCTGACCTTCCCTGAGTGCAGGTCGATAGAGGTTTGCTGGCTAACTGGAGGTGGGAGTAGGTTGTGAGCCTGTAGCTCCTGCTGCTGTCGGTGCTCTTTGGGCAAGCCGACTAACTCATAGGGGCCATATAAAATGGCCCCTTGCCCCCACACATGTAGTATTGGGTATTCCGAATTTTCTTGTGTATATAGTAGTGTTACATACCTCTCTCTCTCCTCCCTCTCTATTGTTGTGTTTTTCTATAGTGCACTTGCTCTTGAGTTTCCACATTTTGTCTTCATCTCCGCTGCATATCCTGACATGGTATCAGAGCTCTAGGCTCTTGATGATAAATCTTGGGAATTGTGTGATCAAGAGGGGGGCTATTTTGTTGCTGATTGGTGGACTGTTTTGGACCGTTTGGGAATAGGAGAAGCAAGAGGAAGGCGGGTTGATTTGCTGGACAACCACTTGCAGGTTGTCAAGACTATGGTCCTACGGAAGTCGAACCCTAGCATAAGTTAATAGCTTTCGGAGTCTCGAGACTCCGAAAGCTATTAACTTATGCTAGGGTTCGACTTCCGTAGGACCATAGTCCTGACACAGGTTTAAGTTCTTCTTTTTTCCCACCCACCCACCCTTTTCAGTTAATGGCATATTTACTTGAGATGGCTGAGAGGCACTTGAAGATCCTGACACTCCCCACGTTCCCAGTGGACCGTCATCATTTGGACGGGAACAACTACGGCATATGGAAGGTAATGATGGAATCTATTTTGGAGTCTTATGACCTTGCTGATTTCATTGTTGTTGGGGTTCCACGACCAGAGTTAGAGGAAGGGGAGTTACCCTTGATTCGGAAGGAACACGAGGCACAAGCACAGTTGTGGGATCGTGGCAATGACAGGGTCCGTTCTTTCATTTTCTGTCATATCTTCGCATTACACCACGAGCACTACTCCCTCCTCTCACCTCAAATCACTCACACACACTCACTAGCATGCAGCAAAGAGAAGATTAAAGAGAGGTTTAGCAAGAGGGAAAGCTCAATTACACAATGGGAGTATACTTGCATTATGACAGAAATTGCCTTATATACATGGCCATAAGTGTTCACACACTTAAACTATAGCCATAAGTGTTCACACACTTAAACTATAGCCATAGCAAGTGCCTAAAGCTTCTATTTGACCTATTTCTTGTACATTGCTTCATCTCATAATACATTGATGCATTACAACACTAGGGAGCACATCCTAGCTCACTACCACATGCTCTTGAAATAGGAATGCCCTTAATTATCTATTAGACCTTTACGAGCGTCCATCCAAGTTTGAGATTTAGACACCATTATTCATGGCTAGTTTGTACGACTAAATCTTGCATGCTTGCTTCCCACTTGTTGATACATGCTTATGGATGGTTGGGTGTTTGCATTAGTTTTTGTTTGTGTATGCTCTCTCTTCCCCTTTGTTACCTCTCTCTCTCTCTCTCTCTCTCTCTCTCTCTCACACACACACACACACACACACACACACACACACACACAAAGTTAGCTCTTACTCTCTCCCTTACTTAGTTTTTCTTGTGTGTGCTCTCCCTTAGTTAGCTCTCAATTCTTTCACCCTCTTTCAAGCACTAATGGCATTGCATAGAGGTTATAAGAGAATACAACATGCGGTGTATATAAGAGAACATTCACAAGAAGTAGTATCTTTCACAACACAAAATTTTAAAACTCAAATTACACAATAGCCGTGATAGAGAAAAATATTGTATTACTGAAGTGATGAAATAGATGGCAAATCCCCACACCCATATGCTCCAATGGAATGGATCAATGGTAGATGTGGAATTGTTAAGACAAAGGTTGTATGCTAGTAGAAGCTAGGGAGTAAACTCATAGTGATGTCCATTGATGAATAAAGAGAATGTGGAGGAGAGGGAGAGCTTCAAACCCTAGCAACAAGCAAAACACACACACACACACACACAAGAGAGAGCAAGACACAAGAGAGAGATGGATAGCTAAATTTTCTTCTTCTCTACTCAACCAACATAACAACACACTATATGGGTTAGTACTCAACTACTACAACATACAAGGGTTGGTCCATAATGTGAACCCAACTAAATGAGCTGGGGCTATAACTATGCCAGTCTCTAGTGATCCAAAATAGCTGTCACATAGCCTGTCATCCCACTAGCTACAAGTTACCCATAATCTCACAAACCATGCAAGTGGTGTAGATGCGCAAGCTATCACCTAGGCGGGTCGTCATCAATGTCTACCACGGTTAGAACTAGTTGAGCTCGATATCTCAACACTCCCCCTCGAGCTCAACTCCACACACACTGCACTCCAAGTAAGCTCCTAAACCTATGGAGATTCTCTGTGCCCAATGCCTTCGTGAAGATGTCAGCCACCTGATCATGTGTACTGACATATGCCAAATCGACATCTCCTGCTAAAACCTTCTCCCTCACAAAGTGATAATGCACCTCAATATGCTTCGATCTAGCATGATAATATGGGTTACTGGCCAACTGTATGCTACTTAGGTTGTCACAATATATGACAACTGCCCTATCCAACGGGCTCTCCCATGTCACCAAGTAGCTTTTGAAACCAAGCTACCTCACAAGATGCCATAGCAGCACCCCTGTACTCTCCTCTATACTCGACAAGGCAACTATTGGCTGCTTCTTACTACTCCAACTCACAGTAGCACTCCCAAATGAGAACATAAAACCACTGGTAGATCTTATGTTTACAATACTACCAGCCCAATCAGCATCTATGTACCCATGCAACTGTATCTCTGTACCAACCTCATAAAAAAGTCCATAATCAACTATGAAGTTTATGCACATGAGGATCCGTCTAGCCGCATCCAAGTGTGGCTTCCTAGGGGCCTGCATAAACTGACTCACAAGTCCAACAACATAGCTCAAGTCTGGCCTTGTTAATAGTCATGTAGATCAAACTACCACTATGCGCCTGTATGTAGTGGGGTCCTCCAAAAGCTCACCTGTATCTGCGGAAATCTTTGTGTTCTGCTCCAATGGCACTGAAATAGGCTTACAGCCTATCATACCATACTTGGACAACATGTCCAAGCCATACTGCCTTTGCAATAGCAAAATGCCATGAGGTGATCTCACCACCTCTATGCCCAAGAAATACCGCAACTCATCCAAATCCTTCATCTCAAACTTCTGCTTCAAAAAAGCATCCTGGCATCATGTATGTCTGCATCACTATCACTAGTGATAATCAAGTCATCCACATAGATAACCAATAGCATGATCCCTCTATATGCCTTTTTCACATATAGTGAAAAATTTGTATTGGATATCTGAAATCCAATGGTAACAACATACTCCCCGATCTTGTTTGACCATGCTCTGGTGCCTGCTTTAAGCCATACAAGGCTTTGTGTAACCTGCACACAAAATCTAGATGTGCATCACTCTCATAACCTAGTGGCTACATCATGTACACTTCTTCTTGCAAATCACCATGCAAGAAAGCATTCTTTACATCCATTTGATGTGAAGACCAACCCTTCGCTGTTGCAGCCATAGCAAGACAGCTCTCATGGTTGCCATTCTTGCAACCAGGCTGAATGTCTCCTCATAGTCTCTATGCCATAAGTCTGCACATAGCCCTTGGCAACCAATCTTGCCTTGTACCTGCTCACACTGAACCATCAGCATTGTGTTTGACTTTATACACCCACTTACATCCAATTGCCTTCTTTTCCTCAGGCAAAGGCACTAACTCCCAAGTTGCATTTGTATCCAATGCTGCCATCTCCTCATCCATGGCATCTTCCCATTTCTTATTTCCAATTGCCTGCTCAAAGTAAGTGGACTCAACCTCTTGTGTATTGCTTTTACTATGGCAATTACAAAAGAGAGATTACAATGAGCGTAGCCATGCTTGAAAAGTAATGTTAACCAAGGAGGTCAACATATCCCCTCCCTAATTTAGGTCCGTCCTCAAAGTTGGCCGAATCTATCGGTAGAAGATTGAATAAGTGCGAATAAAGTCGTTGGCGGGAGGTATGAGTAGGGGGGGCTTGATGGAAGACTTTATAGCTGGTCCAAAATGTCATCTCCATCATATCTTCGAACATCTGAAGGTACCAAGCACACATCCACATGATACGCTCATAGTATCCAAATATCTGCTTGTTGAGAGTCGACCCTTTGTTGATGTCGAAGGCCAAGCCCTGCGCGCCTTCACATGGTAGTGGTCCCAGTGAGGAGGAAGGCCTCCAGCAGTGTGATCATCAAGTTGAAGAATCCGATCGTCACTATCACAGCTGGGTCTAGGACTTGATCTTATCTTCGTATACACTCATGGAAGCACTTGATCATGGATTCCTCTGTGAGGGTTGTTGCGCCATCGAAGGAGCAAACCATTGAAAGTTAAACTACAGCTTCGGGTTCTTGTGTTGCTCCTCATGGAAAAGGTTCCACACCCTCCGTCTTTTGATTAGCAAGTACTCTGGGTTGATGTGAAGGGGACGCGACACCTTGCAATTTGTCTCCCAAATGAAGGGTTTGAGAAGAAAAGGGCACCTCCAAGCTGGCTGCTCGCCCATGAGTTCGAAAGTGATGGAGCAAGCAGCGAATGGCCAAATGTAGCCTCTTTGCTATCTGGGTGGATGCTCCCGCCAAGTGGATGCTTGGCATCAATGTACGAAAGCAGGACATGGATGTCCATGCGATCCGTGATGCATGTAATTGGCATGGCTTGGAGCTGTCGGACTAAGCAGGATTTGTATCGCCTGCTCGAACTCTGTTCGATCAAGGGGGTCCTGCAAGTTGAGTGGATTAACAAAGGGTCGACGGGTCGACTTTCTCATGCTCAAGTGGTGGCGGTGGAGTTTCACCTTCTTCCAGGGTTGGGGGGGAGGGGTAGTTGATGAAGAAGCTTATGTGGCGAGGTTGGCATCAAGGAGTGGTGGGGGCTTTACTGAGATGGAAGGGATATCTTGGAATGAGGTGTGCATTCACAAATTCAAGGATAGAGGGTGGGTTTGGTGAGGAAGATGGGGTAGGAAAATGAATGGGGGAAGATGATTGGGAAGGGAATAGGGGTAGTATTGAGGTACCATATGGGGGTGGTGGTGGTGGTGGTGGTGGTGGTTGAGTGTTGGTGCTTGAGTGAGAGGGACGGCGGGGGGGTGGAGGTTGATGTGGAGGAGATGAGGGTGGTGGGGGTGGAGGTGGTTGGGCTTCATGGTTGTCTTTGCCACCATCATGGTCGTGAGCTTTTCATCTTTAGAGTCTGCTGGGCCATGTGATGTGAAAAATGCATGTGCCTCTGCAGGAACTTGAGTCCATGGACTCCCAAGGAAGGTATGACATCCTTGCCTCAACTTTAAAAAGTTAGATTTTTGGTGCATAGGCACTGGACAATACATAATTTTTCGATTTGCTGTTTACAAGTCTGAAGCCTGTTCAAACGCCGTTCGCCTCAAATATTGATCCACCAAATGAGTTTTGTAAACTTTTATCCTTATCCTACTTTTTTTCAACAAGAATTATATCTTCAATGCTAATGTTTTTTTTCTGGCATACATTTTGCCAGATGGAGGTGCGGGGTATAGGCTACCAAGGAGAGATAATCCAGTTGTCCGAAGATTGTTTTGAAGTTGTGTTCAAGTGTGTTAAGATTGTCATCATTTTATGGGTTTGTAATGCTAGATGTATATTTATATGCCAAGTTTGGTGCTTTAGAAGCTTCTATATGGATATATATAGCAATCATGATGTGTTTATATATAAGGTTGGCAAGTTGAGGACGATGTATACATATATGTATGAGTGTGAACAATATCTATGGATATTATGGGTGCGTGTGCATACACAAACACATATTTACATGTGTGTATGTGACATGCACACATGCATTCATAGGCGCACACACACATACACATATCTTCCAGTTGTAGCATGTATGGTTTCAATGGATTACACGTACATGTACATACATACGTACATACATCTTTATGCGTGTGTGTGTAACTCGATGTGCCTAGCTTCTAAAAGGAAAGGAAGGGTGATTTTACACATATTTCTTTTGCCTGTAACTTCATGGAAAATGCTTCCTTGAAAATGCAAAATGCTTCTTGCCCGTCGAAGACGAATCGCAACACTAGTATATACTAGTTCTTCACTTGCGCGGTGCCGGCACTACCCCTGCCTGTGCACAGTCTGTCCCTTTGTACACTGCTGCCACGTGACTAAAGGAGGAAGAGAAGAGATGGTTTAGATGAGATTAGAGGTGATGCAGGACGGCTTAATAGAAGATATAGACAATTGAGTTGACGGCAAGACGTCCTTGTAACATAACTTGTCGGATGATGGGTGTATGTTGTAACCAACATATCCGGGGTAATAAAAATAGGATACACAAATTATTGGTCTATAAATTCTTTGTAACTCATTTTTGTCGAGCCCTAAAAGCAGAACCATGGCGGACGAAGACTTCAACGATTTCGATGGGGGCGATGGCGGGTGCGTCTTCCCCGTCCCCCTTTTTGCAATCAACGTTTATGTATAGCTCATGATAATCTCTCTGTGGCAGGTACGAGGAGCCAGTGGAACCAGAAGTAGAGGTAAGAGGCCATAGACAGGGTTTGCATTTCTGTGTTTGGTTACACAGCGCGCGGGGAAAAAGACCCAAGAAAAAGATAACAGTGGGAAAAAAACGCTGCTAGGTTTAACTATTCACAAAATGCTATTTATATGGCAGGAAGACGTCGAGGAGGATGAGGATCAAGCTGCACCCATTGACACCATCGGAGGGGAAGATGCTGAGATGAAAGATGGAGACCACCCCCCGGATAAGCCCCGCAAAACCACCCGATACATGACGAAATATGAGCGTGCCCGTGTCCTTGGCACAAGGGCTCTGCAAATAAGGTACTTTAAACCAGGGAGAAGTATTTTTACGATAGCACTCTGCAAGAAAAAGCAAGGAGTGTAGAGAATGGTAGGCCACCTTGGACCTTTTTTTTCTTCTCTCTCTCTCTCTAGCATGGGCTTTTGGCTGCAGACAGCCGGCCACCTTTACATCTCCATGCTGCTGTTTGCCCTAACCCTCTCTCCCTCTCGTTTGCTTTAGCAGCTGCCTTCAGCCTCTTCTCCAAGCTGTTGCCCAAAGGCCCTGCTCGCAATTTGGCATTCATACGCATACTTTCTCTACTAATTGTGCGGTAATCACACTTGTCATCTCAGCCATAGCCACCCAGCAGCACCCCCATAGCCGCCATTCCGGGCCCTAAAACCATTGGTGTGCCACCCTGTAGATGAGAAAGTTATTGGGAGAACAAATGCAACAAGAGGATTCTTTGGAAGGGTCTTGCTTCCACTCGCGGACTTATTTGGTCCTCAAAACATCACATGGATGCGTGAAGGACTCTTTTGTGGGGTGAAGCTGTGGACCTTGTTGGGGCTTGGAGCAAGATTTGGCTGAGATACAATACCCCATGGCCATAGCAAGTGCCCAATGGTTGAAAATCATAATACAATGATTAAATACCCTTGCCTTCAATATGTCTTCACAATGGAATCCTTCAAAACAGCCCCGAACAGCCGGTATTCTTTATGGGCAACCTTGCAAAGAAAGAGAAAGAGAGCAACTGGCATTAGGGCACCTTGTAGAGCGGTGGTAGGGAGCCATAACCATGGTGTAGTGACTCTCAGAATGTGAATAGTCACCATTGTAGAGGCTAGTTTGTAGCATGAGAGTCTGCCCAAATGAAGAAAGAGGGCTGGTGCTCTCATGAGCTAGAATGGCAAGCAAAAGCTATAATGACAAGTGTAGAGCTGAGGTGACAAGTGTGAGGCTACTTGTCCCACTTTGATCCACTGTCATACCACATGTCCCAATTTAAGAGATAGTTTCCACTCATCATATCTTAACTTGTAGAGCTTTGATAAAGGTATTTTGGCAAGTTTGCCCAATTGCTTAGTTTACGGTCTTAATGATGTGAACATAATTTTCATTGAGGATTATCCAAAAATTGTAGTTCTCCTAGATTTGAGTTGTTTGTTCCTTTGTATTCCACCTTAGAAATGTATGTGACCACCATGTAGAAACATGTTTCAGTGCTAGATCTCTCCCAAATCCTCGAGAGCTTGCCATACATGCTTTTCACTTGACATTTGAGCTCGTACTTTCTAAATATTTAGACGTATAAGAGTCCATTAGATCCCTTTTATACAAGGAAATGTTTGGGCTAGTGACATCCTCGCTAGCTTCTCAAAAGTTGTTTGTTGTATGGCCAAGATCAGAACAGGTTAATCATGACATAATGGTCAAAAGAACCTATACATGGTTGCAGGAGACAGTGTCACATGCACCCATGCACTAAGGTGCATTATGACTTGTTGGATATGATAACTAAGCTATGAAGATTGATCAAAACATCCTCAAGGTGGATCAAAGATTGTACAAGACATCATAAATATGAGGGACAAAAATCTGGTATATGCAAAAAATTGATATGAGATTAACACAAGAAGACACTAATTGTGATTAGACATGAACCAAACTTACATAATCACTTGATCATGACTTGTACCTTATTTAGAGACTCCTCTACCCTATTTTTAGTTGATGAGTTGCATGAACATGTACCAACCATTTGTAGGCTTTACATACCAACCACTGGCCACTAGCCTATCAACCACATATTTATTTGGACTAAGGAGTTGGGATTACATTTATCCAACAATCCTCTCTTAAGACCAACTTCTTACAAAACATGAATCAAGTCTAACAAACCTCCTTGACACAATGAGTAAGAGTGCCCCCTGAACAACAACATAGGTTAGTGTACTCTTCTCTACAACTCGTTAAGTTGAAACAACATAAGTCTTGACTCAACCACATACATGACATAATCTAAAAAGCATACTCCTCATCTACATCTTTTATACTAAGACTAGAACAAAGATTTGTTTCTTCTTGTTGGTTGACTTCTTCAATCACGTGTCTTTGCTTGCTTTTGATCTTTTTGGTAGCACTTTGAGGATGGATGATTCGTCTTTCCACAATACTCACAAGGATGTTCAGAGAAACAATCCTTAGTAAGATGATATGTACGACCACAAATAGTACACTTCTTCTTTGCTGATATCGTAATAACAGTATATGCATAAGGATCTATCACATCCTTTGTAATCTTCTTGTCTTCTTCCTGCAAAGAATTTATGATACTTTCCAAAGAAGGAATTGGCTCCTTCTCTTTAAGTACCGTCACAATTTGTCTAAAGCTTGAAGGTAAGCTTTTAAGCAGGATAGCAATAGCATCTTCTTCAGGAACAGTAGATTTAACATAAACCAACTGTGTCATTAAGCTCTTCAACCTGTTAATTAAAGCTGCTAAATTTTCATTACTCTCCATGGTTAGATCAAAGAGTTGCATCTTCAAACTGATTTTGGAATGCTTTGCCTTTGCACCAAAAGTACGTTCTAATAATTCCCAAGCTTCCATAGCTGACTCAACATTATCAATATAATGAATAAAATCATCTTCTAAAGCAGTAATGATAATATCAAGTGCTTGTTGATCTTTTGCTTGAAGTGCAGCCGTTGTAGCTCTTGTAACTGCTTCAGAAATACCAGCTTCATCTTCAGTAAGTGACTTGATCATATTTCACAGATTTTTCTTCATGAGGTAGCCCTTCATCTTGATTTGCCAGGTATGGAATCCAGTTCCGTTGAATTTGTCGGAGAATTTGGAACTCATGACGATAAAATATGATAATTAATGTTGAGAACTTGCTCACATAGATGATTTAAGTCCAAATAACAAAAATATCATCAATATAAATCAAACTTGGTATCACCACGTTGGAGGAGCAAAAATTGTAGAAAAGGGGCGACTGGAAATTTGCTCCGTACAGCAGCTACAGTGCACCAAATATCACAAGATTTGATATGCACAATCTTCACTTGATAGACTTGCTATACCTCAGAGGAATTGGCGCAATTCGAAGCGATGAAGACGAATTTCTGCGCTGAATAGGAAACGGCCTGCGTTGGTGGCGTTGACAAATTCGCGCGGCTGTGTTGAAATTGGGCGATGAGATTGGATTTGTAGCATGCGTGGGATCTAATCTAAGAGCCTATATCAAAAGATTAGGGTATGATCAACTCAGTGCACACATGGAATCAAACTACAGCAAGGGGTTCAAACAAAAAAAACTGGCTATGGTGATTAAGAAATTGATTAGGGTTTTTTTTGATAAACTAAGCCTAATTGAGTCTGATACCAAATGTTGGATATGATAACTAAGCTATGAAGATTGATCAAAACATCCTCAAGGTGGATCAAAGATTGTACAAGACATCATAAATATGAGGGACAAAAATCTGGTATATGCAGAAAATTGATATGAGATTAACACAAGAAGACACTAATTGTGATTAGACATGAACCAAACTTACATAATCACTTGATCACGACTTGTACCTTATTTAGAGACTCCTCTACCCTATTTTTAGTTGCATGAGTTGCATGAACAACATGCATCAACTATTTGTAGGCTTTACACACCAACCACTGACCACTAGCCTATCAACCACATATTAATTTGGACTAAGGAGTTGGGATTACATTTATCCAACATGACTCAGTGGCTCATCATCAGTGCTATACTTAGATAGAAATAGTACCTTTTAGGAACATTTTTTGTACGCTGTGACTCCATTGTGTGACCTAGTCTAGAGATAGCATTAGCAAGTGTTTATGTAAGCCTGACGGGGCGTGCTGTGACAGATTCCACCACGTATCCAAAAGATAGAACTATAAAAGAGAGAAGATAGAGAGTGGGAGAGACAGAAGGGTTTAGCTAACTTGCACAGTACACACATTGAGCGGGGAACAAGCTGCATTCCCTTCCAGGAATTCATTTAGGAATAATCTACGGACTCGCAAGCCAAGATCAATACAACCAATGAATACAAAATCAAACAAATATGCCGATGTAGAAATCCAAGTCGGAGTCGATGTCGAGGCATGAGATTTCTGATGCCGAGCACACCACGGGGATGACCCACGAGAATCTCTCACCAGGCTAGTACCAGATCCAAATCCAAGTCCAAGTCTAGATCCAAAGAACCCTGGCACAGCAGGTACATAGGAGATGTGTGCAGATGACGTAGAATAAGATGACCAGTTGTAGTCTTGCCGCCCATAATTGGAGAAGAAACAACTTGACAAGAAATTATACTGGGGAGTTTAATCCAGGACCAATCCACGAGTCAATCAAGTTTGGACCAATCAACAGCAAGAGGGTACGACACAAATCAGCTTGTACGACTAATTTCAGTTGGTGCAAGATAGACGGTGGCGACTAGGGACGGTGTTGTTCTACTGGCACAGATGGTTGCCAAGTAGTAGGCAGTGCAGCAGCCGAGTAACAAGCAGTAGTAGCTGGCAGTGCAAGGCAATAGTGCTCAGCTCCACACACTTCAATAATGATCATGATCTTGGAGAGGTTCATGCTTATTTTATACTTGAGGAGGAGTCTTGCTTTTTGCCAAAAGCTAGTAAGGCTTTTGCTTTTCCTTTTTCACTTTGCTTTTCCCTTTATAAGTTTTAATAATAAAATATTACTTAAATATGACTAGCTTTTTCCAAAGTTCTTGTGCTTTACTTTTCTAGCTTCAGGGCCTTCCTTTTTGGCCTTATAGATGTTTTTTGCTTTTTTGGTCCGGGTGCTCTTGGCTCGTGGTCAACCTAGTTTGCGTTTCTTTGCTTTTTGACCAAGACTTGCGCTTTTCAATGTGCAAACTTCATGATCCCTATTCCCGTGCCTTCATCTACTTGTCCACAAGGGTTCCATCATGTGAAAAGAGCTAGGAGGGCCAAATAGTTACATTCTCTCCCTCTTATATCAACTGCAGAATGCAAATGTTCCAAGCATATGCATATGTTCCAAGTACTAGCCTTGTCTGGTGAGCTTGCGCATTTGGTCTTTCCCCATATTTGTGGAGTCTTCTGCTATCTCTATGCCTTTTCTTTAACCAATAGCTTTGTTCTTGATGGTACTTCTTCAAGGCCTGTTACATGTGTTGGATGAAAGAAATGCATACTCACCTCCTGTAAAAAAAACTAGACAGAAGCTACTCAACAAACAGGTATGCATTATTCGCGCATTCCAAGTATTGGCTAGGTAGTCTGGAGCCTAGTGGACCACACATCAAAAACATCACACAAAGTCAAAGAAATTCAAACATAAATCATCATGTAGTGCACAAGTAACGATCCTCCTGTTCATGGATTGTCTTGTCTGGTTTCATCGAAAACCGGTGATGAGCTATTTGGCTCTCGAAGGAAACCGCTCAGTCGATCCTCAAGGCCATCTTGTCACTAGGACCGCTCGAGAGTTCATCATCAGTTATCTAGGCCATTTGGTTGCATTGATCACCCAACTATGATAACCAAAGTTGACAGAGAATCCTTTGAAGCATTGAGATTTTATGCTAGCAAAGGCCCAGTGTTTTATTTCAGATTTATCAAAACCTTTATAGTTGAATGTGCTGTCTCAGGAAGATTGCTTTGGAGCAGTCTTAACCAAGAGGGCTATGTTGTGGCCTATGAAAGATCTTTATGCTATCGATGAGGACTTCAAGAACATTTGGAACAGATTGCAAAATAAAGTTTTAATTTCATCAAGGAGGGTTTCTTTTTTGAAGCAAACTCATTTATGTGTGACCAAGGATTTGAGGCCAAAAGTGATCGAAGAATACCATGCTCCACCTTACATAGGGCATAGAGGTATATTCACTATAACTCAAGCTTTGGAGAGCTACTTCTTTTGGCCTAGCAGAAAGAACATTGAGCTATATGTTCTAGATTGTATGCTTTGTCAGAAGGTTAAGTTTGATTGACAAAAGCCAACAAGATTATTGTAACCATTGCCAATTACGAATTTTCCTTGAATAGTTTTGTGGTCATTGTCAATAGATAGCCCAGATGACTACTGATGTACAGTCGGGCAGTCATGGCAACCAAATAGTCCAAATGACCGCATAGGATTTCACAATCGGCCGGTCATTGCGACCACATAGCCTAGATGACTATATTGGAATACCGAAATCCATGGCTTTTTTTTTTGCCAAAGCTTGCAATGGAGTAGCATCCATTGAAAACCTCTTGATGAACTTCTTGGCATGATGTCAATCCGATGATCTTCGGATCTCTTGCTTTGGTTTGTGGAGACAATTTGCAGCCAAGTGTCCCTTCTTTCCACATTGAAAACACGCCCCTTCTTTGGTGTATTCTTCACGTTGCTTGAGAGACAATTTTCTTTGAAAGAGTGGAGGTTTGTCCTCACTCCCATCCTTCTTCTCTTGAGACTCGGCCCTTGATGGAGGTAGGTTGGTCTTAAACTTCTTCTTTTGAGGTGGATCCCAATTGTCATTCTTTGTCTTGTCCCCCATCCAAGGCATGTACCAAGCCTCAGCTTGCAAAGCTTTGTCACGTGCTTTCTCTAGGGTTTTTGGTCTAGACATATACACGGCTTGCATAAGCTTAGGTTGTAGTCCATTCACAAACTTACACATTTCTGTTAGTGGTGGAATAGGAGTATATGAAGTAAACTTCAATGAAATAGATTGAAAAGTTGTTAAGGTAAGTTGCCACATTCTCATTGACTTTCTGTTTTACCTTGTCCCATTTTTTTTGCACATTCGCTTCAAAGTTGCGGGTAGAAACTTCTTATTGAACATAACCTTGAAGTCGGTCCATATCTTTGGCTCGGTCTCTTCTTGTACCACTTTTAACCACCAATTCAAGGTGGCATCCTTCAAGTGCATGCGAACCATGCGAAGCTTGGACTTTTCGGAGAAGTCCTCTCCTCCAAAGGCGGCATCAAATTCCTTGATAAAGGATAAGGCTTTTTGAGTGTCACGTCCCTTGCTTCAATACAAAAGAAAGGTCGGAGTTGTTGCTTCTCAAACAACCATAGACAAGCAAAAACAAGACCATTACCTCCCCAAAAAAAGGAATTTGGGAAAAAAATTCGCACGAGTCCATACGGTATTTCGTACGATATGGTGTTGTATGCCGTACGGAAACAACTATGGAGAGGACATCTGTCTAAGGATTGTTTGTCCAAGAAGAAGGACAAGACCAAGGGCAAGTCTTCATCTCAAAAGAAGGGCAAAGACACAACACAAGATAGTGATACAGATACTTCTAGTGACTCATCTAGGGCTCCTAGTGTGCTTCCAGCTCGGAAGGACCAAGGTGGTGGTGTTCTCGCATTTCCGCGTTCCCGTTCCGGGGGCTTAAAACGTTCCTGTTCCTAGGGATCAAAACGTTTCCCCGTTCCTGTTTCTTGGTAACCATGCATTTGTGATCCTTGGTAACTATGCGTTTGTGACCACAATAATGGCAAGTAAGATCTTATGAGCAGGATTGTTAGTAGGTTTAGAGTCAACTTTGTTGCTCGTGGAACCCTTAGATTGTCATGTGCCTTTGACCTGAAGAAGGGTCTCGGAAGCACCTTGGCTTGTTTTCTTCTTGTAGCTCTATCCTCATGCATGCCAACAATAGTATGCAGATTGGGAGTAGAGAGAAGAAGTAGAATAGTATCCAGAAAGATGAGAAAGTTTCGAGCAATTTGGCGAGGAGCCGATGAACAAAGTCTTCATCAGTAGCCTTGCTCCTTAAAGAGACCAACGGCTTCTTGATGGTAACAAACTCTGTAATGGAATCCATGATGTTGGTGGTATTAGAGATCTTCAGGTTGGCAAGCTGATTCTCCAAGGCAATCTTCTCAATAGAGTTCTCTTTATGATTCCTCCTTTGAATGGCATCCCACAATTCTTATGCAGTCTCATCATCATTGTCATCAAATTGACGAGCAATAGATGGTTTAATGTTGAAGATGATAAATGCATGTGCCTGAGCATCCTTATCAAGCTAGGGATCAATCACAGCACGAGGAGAAGTCGGCGATTGGCTCAGCGTTGTCCCCTGGTAACAATATCCCATAGCCAATGATACCGGAGTAAAGTCTTCATCTACAAAGACTAATCAAGGTAGTTGGTTCCATCTAGGATGGATTCCTTGGAAAGTTAGTGAATAAATGAAGAGATGACAGTCGGTGTAGAAGCCATGGAATCCTCCTCTTGAATCTACAACGGAAAGGTTGCAAGTAGATTTTTGGGGGCTGTCCACTCCTCCCCAGATGCTAGCTGAGGTGAAAGAAGATGTAGGACTGTACAAGGTGGTTCTAAACGTAGTGAACGATACGTTCAGTATGTTTGGAAAACGTGTTGAAAAGATTCCAAACGTATTGAACGTTGCCCCCGATATATATATATATATATATATATATATATATATGTATGTATGTATGTATGTATGTATGTATGTACAAAATTTATATTTTACTTATAAAATTTAATTTTGAAATATTAAGTTTGAAGATTCATCAATGAACATTAAAGTACTTACTAATACTATACAATCTTTAGTTTCAAGAGAGAGAGAGAGAGAGAGAGAGAGAGAGAGAGTTGAGCGCTGCATAGAAACGCCCGTAGGAGAAGACTTGAGTGCCGCATAGAGACACACCGCACAGAGGCTGCCACACGAACGTAAGGAAAAACGAAAAAAAAAACGATGTTGACTTATGTCCGTTTTTTTAACCTATAAAATCAAAAGTGCACGTTCACTACGTTTCCAAACGTTTGGAACGTTTGGATTACATCCAAATGTAGTTTGGATGCAACTATGGGACTGTTGAACTTTCTATCTCTATCCGACACTATATCTGCAGGCAAGCCATATAGCTTGTAGAGATGTTCAATAAAGAGTTTTGCCAACTCTGGCGTTTTAACAGTTTTCTTCGTGGCGATAAACTTTGCCATTTTAGTTAACTTGTCCACTACCACCCACACCGAGTCATTCCCTCGACTCGTCTTGGGTAAACCGGTAATGAAATCCATGGAAATGCTTTCCCATTTCCCTTGAGGAATCTCCAGCGGATGGAGTAGTCCTCCAACCTTAAGACGTTCGTGTTAGTTAACTTGTCCACTACCACCCACACCGAGTCATTCCCTTGACTCGTCTTGGGTAAACCGGTAATGAAATCCATGGAAATGCTTTCCCATTTCCCTTGAGGAATCTCCAGCGGATGGATTAGTCCTCCAACCTTAAGACGTTCGTGTTTATTGACTTGGCACTTATTGCATTTCAGCACATAAGTCTGGACGTCCTTAAACAAACTAGGCCAATAAAACTGTCTTTTTACTAGTGCTGGGTCTTCTGAATCCTGGGTTGACCCGCGCTTAGACTATCATGACTTTCTTTAAGAATTTGGGCTCGAAAGTCACCAATAGTTGGTACACATACTCTACCCTTGTAGAGTAAGTACTCGTCGTCAATGGAGTAATTAGCATATTTCTCCCCTCGACGAAGTTTATCACTTCCCTTTGAAGCCGTGGCAGTCAAAGGTGATGAAGGGCCTACGTCAGAGCTCTCCGGCTCCAAACTATACCCGGAAGACACGGCTAGTCTCTCCGGACTAACTCTCGCTTCCCTTTCCGTTGCACCTTCGGCCAGTCTCTCCGGACTAGCAATCCGTGCCAACGAGGGAGGTGGTTGCGTCTGTGAAGAAGTGCGTACGCGTACAGCGCGCTAGACCTCTGAAAAAGATGGATCGTGCTCACATAAACCACGTAGTGAGTCCAAGAAATCATTCTTGAAGACTGTGAAACTAAGTTCATTAATCTGTGGCATGCGACTAAGTGCATCTGCCACCACGTTATACTTATCTTTCTGGTAATGTATCTGAAGGTCAAACTCCTGTAGAATCTCCGCCCATCGACCCTTCAGTTCACTTTGACTTGAAAGCCATTTCAGACTTTCATGGTCCGTTCAGACCTCAAAAGAAGTACCATATAAATAGTGTCTCCACTTTTTCAGTGCATGAACTATCGCTATCAACTCTCGCTTGAAGGAGCTAAAGAAGCTCAGCTGAAACAGTTAGGGTTTCATGTGGGAGACACACATAGAGAAGAAGAAGGGAGAGAGAGAGAGAGAGACGTGTGGGGATAAGTCAACTCACAAAGTATGAGTGTGTGACTCCCCTATCACACATGTATATTTGCTCTAGTGCACATAGTGCACTTCGTACATTAAAAGTACTAAGTGTACTATGTACTATAAAACTTATGGGCTTGTACACACTATAAGGGTGGGCATAATGCCTTTACCCCAACAACCTCCCACTTAAAGGCAATGTGTCCTTAAGTGAAGGAAAAGAAAAAAATCAGCATGTACATGATAATATACAAGGCCATATCAAGGCTGAAACTGGCCTCATCCAATGCCCATCAAGTGTCTGCAATGAGCAAACCGCTCTGGAGGCAAACTCTTTGTCAACAAATCAGCCGGGTTGTCATCCGTATGAATCTTGACAAGCTGAATCAGCTTGTCCTCTATCACCTCTCTGATGAAGTGATACTTCACATCCACATGCTTCGTCTTTGCATGAAAGACAAGGTTCTTTGCCAACTGGATGGCACTCTGACTGTCACAATGCAACAATGGAATATCCCCTGTATAACCCAAATCAACCACTAACCGAGATAGCCATAATGCCTCCTTGCAAGCCTCTGTGGCTGCAATATACTCGGCCTCTGTAGTAGATAAGAAAGTGCACTTCTGCATCCTGATATCCATGACACAGCACCTCTTGTGAATGTAAACACATAACCGGTAGTAGACTTCCGGTTATTTGGATGACCGGCATAATCCGAATCCGTGTAACCATGCACTAATGCATCCTGTGTGCCCTTCAGGTATCTCATGACACCTTTCACTGCTTCCCAATGCTTCTTGCCAGGGTTGGCCATGTATCTAGTAACCACTCCCACTGCAAATGCAATGTCTGGCCTGGTAGCAACCATGGCATACATGAGACTGCCACAAGCTAAAGCATACGGAATCTTGGCCATATCAGCCCTGTCACTATCCGACTGTGGGCTGTCCATAGCACTGAGTTTCACATATGGAGGCAAAGGAGTACTAGTCTTCTTCCCCCCCTCCATATTGAACCTCTGCAAAACTTTGCCAATGTATTCCTTTTGAGACAAATACAACACATGTTGATTTCTGTCCCGAAGTATCCGCATATCCAAAATGTGATTTGCATCACCCAAATCCTTCATATCAAAGGTCTGATGCTTCTTCAAGGCATCCATCTCTTTACGAGATTTCCCGGCAATCAACATATCATCAACATACAAGATGAGGATCAATAGACTGCCATCCAAAGCTTTCTTGGTGTATAAGCAGTGATCTATGTCACTCCTCCTGAAATATTGGGATTTCATGAATGTATCAAATTTATGATACCATTCCCTTGGTGCCTGTTTGAGCCCATAAAGACTCTTTTTCAGCTTGCATACAAGCTTCTCCTTTCCATTTACTGCATAACCCTCTGGCTGTTGCATATATATCTCCTCATGGAGATCACTGTGAAGAAAAGCAGTCTTCACATCCATCTGAATCAAATCCAGATCATCATGAGCAACCAAAGCTAATACAGCTCTAAGTGTGGTCATTTTGACCACTGGAGAGAAGATCTCATCAAAGTCCACACCATATTCCTGCTTGAAGCCCTTAGCCACTAACCTGGCTTTGTATTTTGGCTTTGCATCAGGTGCAACTTTGAGCCTGTAAACCCACTTGCATGGCAAAACCTTCTTGCCTGTAGGCAAATGCACCAACTCCCATGTTCCATTTTTGTGCAGAGAATCCATCTCTGACTTCATAGCACGCTCCCAAAGAGCCTTGTCTGCCCTCTGTAAAGCGTCCTTATAACAAGAGGGCTCCCCACAGTCAGTGAGCATCAAGTAGTCAACCCCTGGAACAAACCTGTCAGGGGGTCTGGAGGGTTTTGTGGACCTCCGTACCCAATGATCATCATTTGCAGGTTGCTGTCCAGCTTGCATATCACCTATTGGTGGCTCCTGTTGCATGCCATAAGGTTGAAAGATCATGCCCGGTATCTCCTCTAACTGTGGGATATCCATAGGGATATTTTCTGCCATCTCTGGCTGTCCATTTGGACCATTTTCAGCACCATTTAAGGGCTGGTTTTGTTGCTGTAATGGCTGATTTACAGCCCTTGGTTGTTGTCCATGATGTCCATCATCATCAAAGATGACTCTGCCAGGCTCCTGTTGCCTTGCAGGCTCCTTATACATGCATGTTTCATAAAAAATGACATCATTGCTGCGTATAATCTTTCTATTCACTGGATCCCAAAGTCTATACCCCATTTCACCTCTGTCACCATATCCTAGGAATATGCATTTGTGAGACTTAGGATCAAGTTTGGTGCATTTTTCCGTGCGTATGTGCACGTACGCAACGCAACCAAACACTCTCAAGTGCTTGTAGGACGGAGGCTTCCCTGTCCATACTTCCTCTGGCACTTTCCCACCAAGCCTCGTGTTAGGTGACCTGTTTATAAGATGAACGGCTGTCATAACAGCTTCAGCCCAAAAACCATGAGGTAATGCAGCATGTGACAACATAGAACGGACCTTCTCCTGAATGGTCCTGTTCATCCTCTCTGCTGTCCCGTTTTGTGGAGGATCATAAGGAGCAGAGAGCTCCCTCTTGATGCCTTTAGCATCACAAAAGTCCTGAAACTGTTTGGACGTATACTCTCCACCATTGTCGGAACGCAAAGCCTTCAGTGTTTTGCCAGTTTGATTCTCAACATGAGCAACAAACTTCTCAAACACTGAGAATGTATCACTCTTCAAATGAAGAGGATAAACCCACACCTTGCATGTGGCATCATCAATAAAAGACACAAAATATTTTGCCCCTCCCAAAGAAAGCTGAGGCATCTCACATATATCTGTATGCACAAGCTCTAACTAAGCATCTTTCTGTCCAAGAGCTTTCTTGTGGGGGCACTGGAGTTGCCTGCCATATATACAATGCTCACAAAATTGCAAACTTGAGAACTTTAGAGAAGGCAAGTAACCAAAACGAGACAATTGCTCCATTCCTTTGACACTCATGTGTCCCAACCGGCTATGCCACAGAGATTTCCGGCAGCTCGGTTGCATTTACATTAGCATGGTGACAAACACCAGCATGCATGAAGTAAAGAGTGTTTACCTTAGAGCCTCTGGCAACAACCAGTGAGCCCTTACTAATCTTCCACTTTCCACTACCAAATGTGGTAACATAACCAGCATCATCAAGCTGTCTAGTAGAAAACAGGTTCTTCTTGATCTCAGGCACATGCCTGACATCATGGAGCATAAGTTGTGAGCCATCTGAAAACACAAGCCTCACATCACCTCTGCCAAGAATCTGGCATGCATGGTTGTCACCCAAATAAACTACTCCTTCATTGCTAGCAGTATACCTGACAAACAAGTCTCTGCAACCTGTGACATGAAAGGAGGCACCTGAATCAATGATCCATGAGTGCATACCATGACCATCTCCTGCATGGAGTGAATGGGCATCAAGTGAAGACATGAATAGGACTTCATCCTCACTGTCACCTGCATGCCCAAAGCATCAAATGCCAGTGCCTGCATGCAAATCAACCCAATTGGCACAAAAGCCCTTTGATTTGCACTCCAATTTCCTGCAATTTAGCCCCGAATGTGAGATTGCTCACATCATATAGCATGTATGAATGCCCAATAGCATAATCACATCAAAAGCCGCAAATGTTAACACCCAATTTCTTGCCAATTGACACGGAATGTGACCAATGTCACCCAATGTTGCCAATTGTGCTCAAATCTGAGCCATTAGGACCTGTACCTGCTCAATTGATGATAACGGACATGCAAATCCCAAAATTGAAGCAAATACCTCTGAAATTTTTGATTTCTGTTGCAGGAAGGAGGGGGGCGTCGTATTTGCTGACTCGTGTAGCCGAGTACACAGTACTTGGTGGATTTGGTGGCGCAGTACTTGCAGCTCTGGCAACAGCAATGGTGTGGCAACGTCGGTGGAGGCTGCTTAGAGAGCAGCGGGGGCATCATCCGGTAGGGGCTGAATCAGTTGTAGAGAGGCCGACTTTGACTGTCCTTCATGCACACCTGCGGGCGCAGCGCACTTGTGTTCACGCGCACACCTTGTGCCACCTCAGCTCGAGCAGCCGAATGTTAGCACTCAGGTATCGCAGTGCTGAGAGTGGCACTCGAAAGCGTCAGAGGTGCAAACGGCAGGTGATGTTGACGATATTTCACAGTTGACAAAATAGTAGCGACGGATATTGCTGAGATAAAAACCCTAAAACCAAAGCTCTGATACTAGTTGAAGGAGCTAAAGAAGCTCAGCTGAAACAGTTAGGGTTTCATGTGGGAGACACACACAGAGAAGAAGAAGGGAGAGAGAGAGAGAGACGTGTGGGGATAAGTCAACTCACAAAGTATGAGTGTGTGACTGTCACGATTGTGACGTGTTTATATATCAGATTCTCTCTTCATTGCTGATTACTGTTGCAGATGCAAAGAGTTACCAGCCAAAGGGAACCCCTACCCTCGACTGGTTGCGACTCTTCGTCAAAGGATGTACCTCTTCATCGAATAGCCACCTCTCTTCGACGAATGGTTGTATCCCTTAGTGAATGGTTGTGCCTCTACATCGACTCGACACATCCCTTAATCTAAAAGTTGTACCCTTTCGTCTAAGGTCATGTCCTTTCATCAAAGGACATGCCTCTTCAAATGTCTCTTCATCTCCTATATAAGAGACCTATTGTACTCAGTTTAATAACAACAAGTCAATTCAATCTTGTCTCAAGTGTTCTCCTGAAGGTTCTTGTTCTAAGTTAATTACTTAAGTAGTAATTAGTACACAATATGCAGGATTAACAACATAATCCTCACAGTGGTATCAGAGCAAATTTTTTCCTACCCGTGGGTTGTGAAGCCCTCACCCTCTCCGCGGCACTCCCTCATCCACCTCTCCTTTCGGTGTTGTATGGAAGAAGCAGAGCGATGGTGGACTTGGCGTGAATCCTTGCTTGTAGTAATGTAAACAAGTACACAAGGTCTCACACCCATATACACGTATTGTGTGTATAGCAGAGAGGGACCCCCTGCAGTATTTCCGGAATGCCCTCCCTCCCTGCTGCCGGTGGCGTTCGCAACATGGCAGGAACTGCCCCCTTCGCTGCTGACTATGGAGCCCCCCTCTCTTCGCCTTGGTTGCTGCCAACAGGCGCTCTTGTTTGCTGAGCGTGGCTGCCTACTATATGCTGAGCGTGGCTGAGCGTCACCTCCACTCATACTTTGTGTGCTACTATATGCAGTACTGCTGGTTCAAGACTGTTCGCAGTGACCCATTCGGCGATCAGCGTTCGAAGCGTCACCTCCATTCGGCGATTCAGCTTTCGAAGCGTCACCTCCACCCGGCGACGGCCTTCGAAGCATCAACCTTCAAAAAACAACATCAATACACAACATTAATAAGTGTACTGCCACGTGGAATTTTAAATAAAAAACCCAAACAAACCCAACAGGCGTGCGTAACCCACTGGGCGTGCTCTGCCCGCCGTTCGGGATTTGCTGGTGTGAACAGCCAACGTGGGCGACTCGAAAACCACCACCCGGCTGTCAGGATGTCGCCTAGTTCTTACTCGCCTCCTTCTCTCCAGCGAATAGGCGCCCTTCTTCCTGGCTGTTCGTGGGTTTTCCTGGCTTTGCCCACACCACATACCTTGTGTGCTCTCGCCCCCTACGTGCATGCATCATGGACAACTTCCCGGAGGAACCCGACATGCACATCTCTTACCTAAGTTACATCGACGAGATCCCCGAGGCTGTTCTTCCCGAACACAGCCCTCCTCGTGCCCTCACTCCGGAATCAGTGCCACTACCCGCCGATGTTGGGTGGATTCCAAGTCTTTCAGCCTCTCCTATCCCAGCATCCCCGGCCTCTCAGGTGTACCGCATTCATGTCAGCAGCCCGCATGTGACCGAACCCGACACTTGGGCGATTTGGACTATCTTCCTCACCTGCGAGCCACTGCATCTTACTCATTTCGAGTATTTTTTATCACGGTACCCGCAGTTGGCGCACTTTCTTCCAGAGTGCAGTGTGGATGGCTTACGCAATGTCTCCTCCACGCGCCCTCCTGTGACATTTTACTGCGAGATCTTCGTCCCCGACTATACTCCATTATCTCCAGTGCCCAGTTCTTTGGAGGAAGCCAATGCAGTAACTTCGGAGGACGATCCCGACGAAGTGGAAGATCCCGACTTCGCATACGAGGACCCTATTACTGCCTCTCCAGCAGCTGTTCCTTCCATTCTCCATTTCGGGTGGACCTTTCCTGCTTCACCACAGTACTCTCTCTGAGTGCTTCAGATGTCGACGTCGCACAACGTGCCACCCGCCGATCCTCAGATGGAAGCCTTGCTGATAACTACTCTCCAACAACAGATGGAGGACTTGCAAAAGGCATTTTTTGACGGAATGGTATCAATGAGATCCCAGATGGACGACATGCAGCAGCGGCACCAACATCAGCGCGAGGGATCCAGGAAGTCCCAGCGAGCGCATCGTTCGCATTCTCCACAGTCATCATCATCATCCTCGGTGGGCCAGCAGGACGATCCCTTACCTCCTCCCGATCCGACTGCCGGGGTAGACAATGCTGAACTTAAACTTTTATATAAATTAATGACCACAGCACAAACACGGAAGATGGACATCAAGTTACCTGAGCCCTACAATGGCCGCCGTGATAAGCGGTTAATCGATCATTGGCTCTACAAAATGGAGGTTTACTTCTCGAATACTGAATTGCCCGAGAACAAAAAAGTAGCATTGGCCAGTACCCTCTTGAAGGATACCGCCTTCCTCTGGTGGCGACGCAGGATTGCAGATGGCAAGTCTACTCCAACGTGGGATAAATTCCGGCGTGCTCTTCGCAAGGCTTTTGAGCCTGCAAATGCGAATTTTCATGCCAGGTCTTCTCTCCGCCGCCTGAGTCAAACTGGCTCCGTGGCCGCGTACATCTCAGAGTTTCAAAAATTGGCTTTGGAGATAGAGACACTCAGCCCCTCTGACCAGCTTCACAGCTTCATTGACGGGCTTGAACCCACAATCCAAGACGAAGTCCATAAGTATAATCCTGCCACCCTGGATGAAGCAATCTCGTATGTCGAGCGCATCAGTGATTACCGGCGTCCTCCCAGGAACTTTTCCTCCGGCGCCCGTTCCTTCCAGCGGAATCGATCCAATGGGACTAGCCAACCCCAGCGTCCTAATTCTGGACAACCCAACTCTCGGCGACCATATTCTGGACAACAGTCCTTCCGGCCGTGATTTTCCGGGCAAACTTCCGCGTCAAATGCAGGATCCTCTCAGACCGAATCCTCTGGCAGCGACAAAAACCGAGATCGGTCTCGACAGGACCGTCGCAACAATGATCGGCGCAATTTCAAGCGAGAACCCTCTTCAGGACAGCAAACCTCTTCATCAACTGCCCCTTCATCCCAACCTAGTCGCCCAGGCCTCTGCACAATTTGTTCTGGCGATCACCGGTGGTATGAATGCCCTCAGCGTCCTAAACCCTCCAACGCTCGGCGCAATTCTCAGGTGGACAGTTATCACCATGCTGATCATGACCCGCCTCCTGTGAAAGACAAGAACAAACAGATGGCTTGTTCTGTTCGCGTTTCAGAGTTTGTCAGTACCCTGATGCTTAATGGCCAAAGTACCAACCCTGTTCCGGTGAATCTATCCAAACAGGTCCTTAGTCTTCTTGGCTTCATTGGCGACCATCCCATCAATGTGCTGGTGGACAGTGGCTGTTCCACTAATTTTGTGGGCACTTCTTTGGTTCATAAGCTTCGCCTACAGACCCGACATTTTGTGGATGCTTTTCAAGTGGAGCTTGCTGATGGTTCCTTCCTTAATTGTAACCAAAAGGTGCAACAGCTCCAGTTCCAGATTCAAGAATACCAGGATCACCTTAATTTTTCAGTGATGCCGTTGTCACATTATGACATGATATTGGGACAATCTTGGCTGTATCGATATGATCCGGTGATTAGCTTTCGTTCCCATTCAATTCAATTATATCATAATGGTCGAGAGCTGGAACTTCATGGCCTTTTCAGTGCCAAACCCATCACCATTGTTTCTGCCCTGCAAGTCAAACGTCTCGTTCGCAAACGTGACAGTGCAACATCCTTGGTCATGTTACGGGAGATTGAAGCAGAAACCAGTGAGCAATCTCAAGCCTCGTCATCAACTACTGCTTACTTGGAGCAACCCTTCTTCAAGTCTTTTCAGGATTTGTTTCCGAATGATCTTCCGATGACATTGCCTCCTCGTCGTCCTGTGGATCACCCGATTGATCTTATCCCAGGTCAACCTCCTCCAACCCGAGCTCCATACCGTGTTTCTTACTCTGAATCTCAGGAGATACAAAAGCAATTACAGGAGTTGCTGGACAAAGGTTACATCCGTCCCAGCAAAAGTCCTTTCGGAGCCCCGGTTTTACTTGTCAAGAAGAAGGATGGATCAATGCGGCTTTGCATTGATTACCGTGCTCTCAACAAGCTGACAATCAAGAACAAATTTCCTTTACCTCGCATCGATGAATTGTTCGATCAACTGCTTGGTGCTAAGGTGTTTTCCAAGATTGATTTAAAGTCCGGCTATCATCAAATTCGTATCCGTAATGGTGATGAATACAAGACAGCCTTTCGAACAAAATATGGTTATTATGAATTCTTGGTCATACCTTTTGGGTTAACCAATGCCCCGGCCACTTTCATGACCCTGATGAATGAAATTTTTGGGCCATACTTGGATAAGTTCGTGATCGTTTATCTTGATGATATTCTGGTTTTTAGCCGATCTATGGTCGATCACAAAGAGCATTTACAGATAGTCTTTGAAGTACTACGCAACAATGTGCTGTACATCAACAAAAAGAAGAGTGAATTTTTCAAAAACCATGTGGAATATCTTGGTCACATAATTTCTGCTAATGGGATTGCAGTAGATCCTAAGAAGATTCAGGCGATTGTGGATTGGCCTTTGCCTCTCACCATTTCAGATGTTCGATCTTTCTTGGGACTTGCTAACTTCTATCACAACAAGGTGCATAGATTTTCGGAGATTGCTGCCCCTTTGACAGAATTGACAAAGCTGGACAAACTTCAGTGGTCTTCAGAAGCTGAGCAATCCTTCAATGATCTCAAGCATGCCTTGACGACAACCCCGGTCTTGGCCATTGCAGATCCCACTCAGCCCTTTGATGTAATGACAGATGCCTCAGATCGTGCTTTTGGTGGAGTTCTGATGCAGAATGATCGTGTCATTGCTTTTGACAGCAGAAAGTTTTCAGCCATTCAAAGCAGGTATCCTGTGTATGATAAGGAGTTTTTGGCAATCGTGCATGCTTATCGAACATGGAGACATTATCTTCTTGGAGCAGATTCAGTTGTACGTACAGATCATCAATCTCTGACGTATATTTTCACTCAGCCTGTTATGAACTCTCGACAAGGCAGATGGGTGGAATTCTTGGCTAATTTCCACATGATTATTCAGTATGTTCCTGGTCTTCAGAATGTGGTTGTAGATGCCTTAAGTCGCATGCCTTGAGCCATCAATTTTGCCATCACAGATGTGCAAATGGAAATCCCTGCTTGTTTCAAAAATGAATATTTGACGGATAGAGATTTTGGAGATGCGTTCCGTGCTCTCAAATCTTCTAATCCCAGTCCTGCAGAAATGAACATGTTTGCAGCCTATATTATCATAGATGAGTTGCTGTTCTTCTCTGACCGCATTTGTGTGCCTCACAATACTTCATTGCGGAAGATTCTTATTCAAGAACATCATGAAGTCCCTTATGCTGCTCACCCTGGTATCAACAAGACATATCGACTTTTGTCTGCTACATACTTCTGGCCTCAGATGCAGCAAGATGTTATCAAATTTGTCAAAGCTTGTCATTCATGTCAAACAATGAAAGCCTCTCGACAACTTCCTCAAGGGTTACTTCAACCATTGCCAGTTCCCAATGAGAGATGGGAAAGTATCAGTATGGATTTTATCACCACCTTGCCTCGTTCATCCAAAGGCAATGCTCAGATTCTTGTGGTGGTTGATCGATTTTCCAAAATGGCACATTTCATTCCTTGCAAGAAAGCTGCTTCAGCCCCAGACGTAGCGTCATTATTCGTGCAACATGTCTTCAAATTGCATGGTTTACCAAAGACCATCATCTCTGACAGAGATCCAAAGTTCACTGGACATTTTTGGACGTCTTTGTTCAAATCTCTTGGCACGAATTTGTTATTCAGTTCAGCCTATCATCCTCAAACAGATGGACAGACTGAAAGAGTCAATCAGATTTTGGAAGAAATGATTCGACATTACATTCAATTACGTCTGGCATCATGGGAAGATTATTTACCACTCGTGGAATTTGCTTATAATAATTCCCATCATTCAGCAATTGGATTAACTCCATTTCAAGCAGCATATGGACATACTCCTCTTGTGCCTACAAACTTTGTTTTACAACACAAAGTGGCGTTGGCAGATCAGTTGGTTCAGGAGATGCAAGATGTACTTGTACAAGTTCGAGATAAATTGGTCCATGTGCAACAAAAATATCAAAAACAGGCCAACAAGCATCGTCGACATGCAGAATTTCAAGAAGGAGACTTGGTCTTATTATATGTGGCACCTCACCGCTACAAAACAGTGAAGTCAGTTTTTCCAAAGTTACGACCTCGCTTCTATGGGCCTTTCAAAATTCTTAAGAAAAATTCAACTGTCAGTTATAAGTTGGAACTTCCACCGTCATGGGGAAAGATTCATCCGACTTTTCACATATCTTGGCTCAAACAGTATATTCAAGGAGATTCGCCTGTTCCAGACTTATCTTCTTATGTACCAGAAATTGAAGATGACCATATTATCCTTGTTCCAGAAGTAATACTTGACGTAAGACAGAAGGAAACAAGAAGAAAGTTGACTACAGAATTTCTTGTGAAGTGGATGGACTTGGATGAGTCTGATTCCACTTGGCAAACAGATGAAGAAATGCAGCAGTACCCTAACCTTCTTCCTCGACTGGTTGCGACTCTTCGTCAAAGGATGTACCTCTTCATCGAATAGCCACATCTCTTCGACGAATGGTTGTATCCCTTAGTGAATGGTTGTGCCTCTACATCGACTGGACACATCCCTTAACCTGAAAGTTGTACCCTTTCGTCTAAGGTCATGTCCTTTCATCAAAGGACATGCCTCTTCAAATGTGTCTCTTCATCTCCTATATAAGAGACCTATTGTACTCAGTTTAATAACAAGAAGTCAATTCAATCTTGTCTCAAGTGTTCTCCTGAAGGTTCTTGTTCTAAGTTAATTACTTAAGTAGTAATTAGTACACAATATGCAAGATTAACAACATAATCCTCACAGTGACTCCCCTATCACACATGTATATTTGCTCTAGTGCACATAGTGCACTTAGTACATTAAAAGTACTAAGTGTACTATGTACTATAAAACTTATGGGCTTGTACACACTATAAGGGTGGGCATAATGCCTTTACCCCAACATCGCTCGTAAGCCGAGTAGTTACGCTGCGCACAATCTAACTTTTTACTCTCAAATGCAATTGGGCGTTCCCTTTGCATAAGTACGGTCCCAATGGTCTCAAGCTCTTCTGTTGGGCTTCCCCCCAACTAATGTTTTTAGTTTTTGACTGTAACCGGTCAGTCAACGGGATTGCGATCTTCATGTAGTCCTTCACATATTGTCGGTAGAACCCCGACATGCCAAGAAAAATCTGCAGTTCCTCGAGATTCTTTGGCACTGGCCATTTAAGAATAGCCTCTACTTTTTCTGGCTCCATCCGCATACCATCGGCGGATATAATATGGCCAAGGTAGTGAATTTCTGTTTCAAAAAATCCACATTTGCTCTTCTTTGCAAATAGTTTGTGCTCTCACAACAACTCAAACACTAGACGCAAATGCTCTATGTGTTCTTTCTGTGTCTTACTGTACACAAGAATATCATCTAGGAAAACTACTACGAATTTTCCCAGATATGGACGTAAAATGCTGTGCATTAGCGTCATAAACGTCGCTGGAGCATTGATTAGCCCAAATGGCATAACCAAAAACTCAAAATGCCCGAAACGGGTCCTAAATGCTGTCTTCGCAACATCTTCTGCTTTAATTCTAACTTGATCATACCCTGATCTCAAGTCTACTTTTGTAAAGTATCTCGATCCATAGAGTCGATCAAACAACTCATCCATGCGTGGCATCGGATACTTGTTCTTAATCGTTATCTGATTAAGAGCCCTATAGTCTATGCACATCCGCATAGATCCGTTGTTCTTCTTTACCAGAAGAATAGGCGATGTCCATGGACTTGAACTAGGCCGAATGAAGCCTTTGTTCAAATATTCCGTCAATACAGTACGGTCGCCCTGCAGGGTAATGACTACCTCCATGCTCAAAACGTAGCATATTATGTAGGTAACTTTGAGCTAGACTAGGGCCCAAGCCATACAGCCACTCCCTGCCTAGATATACGTCTGCTCTGGCTAAGTGCATGACTTGAAAGTCAAGCGGAGCCTCGTAGTCTTGCATAGATAATGGGACCCCCAATACTACGGTATTCCATACCGTTTTGTCATACCCGTTGGCTAGGCCAATAGTATACTCATGATCGCTCTGGGTCTCAGTCAACCCCAACTTCTTGACTAACGAGTAGTTCAAGAAGTTGTGGCTAGCTTCATCATCGATAAAAACTATGACTCTACGGCCACCTATGGTGCCATACATGCGGACCATGTCATGCGGACCTACAGTAGACTGCCACATCGCTGGTGTCACCGAACAAGCGTGATGCTCATCACAATGACACACTGTCACCTCTCTGAACTCTGCGGAACTGAGGGAGTCTCTGCACTGTATGCAACTGTCTAGAGGATTTACCATCTCTTTTGGGCTCGTTGCCGCTCGTGGTGGCTTTAAGCTTTGGACACTCAGCCTTTGTGTGCCCCACATCGTTGCAATTAAAGCAGCGATTTTCCTTTCGTGCTTTAATATACTCCTCTTTTTTTTGGACTTTGCTGTCTCTTTTCTTCCTGGATGGTCGCGGTTTTTTAGACCAATGACCACCCTGTTCTCCCTGGTCCATTCTATCCCCCTGCTTATCACTGCGGAACCCTTTTCTTTTAAGGCATGACCTCCTCTTCTCACTACCCTCGGCCTTGCCGAACCACCACGCGTGCTACGACACTTGATGTCATCAAATATCTGCGCATACTTAATTGCCTCTGCTAAGTCTTTAGGCTGTAAGGCTCTACGTACTCAAGGTAATCATCTTTGAGGCCTCTTTTAAAGCCTCGCAATGTTTGGAATGCATCGATCCCCTTTAGCTTGAGTACTATCTCCCTATAGTCTGAGATGTACTGAGTCAAGGATTTGTTCTCCATCGAGCACTTGTTCCATAACTCCCAGTTTCTCTCTGCCTCATTAACAAGCAAAAACTCTTTTCGAAACATCGTTTCAAACTCCGTCCAAGTGGTAGGACGAGTTGTCAAACTCATCCACCACTTGTACGCTGTGCCGGTTAATGAGAGGCTAGCCTCTACGGGCTGCACTCGGCTAGGCTGCTGTCGCAGCGCGTGCAAGTTTGACCACTTCGCTAGAAACATGTTGACCGAGTCCTTGTTTCTCTCCTTCTCCTCGCCACCAAAACTAGGCAGCTTCAAGTCTTTCAATAACGACGAAGCTGTCTATACGGACGGCCCCGCAGGCGCATCGGCCTGTACTCCTGCAACCACTGGCGAGGCTACGCTCACCCGTGTCGCAGGAGCTCGTCTATCACGAGGAGTCGGAGTACTAGCCGAGGCGGCTGTCAGTGCGTCTAACCATGTGGAGATGCTCTGTAGCATCGTGACTAAGTCAGTCTGGACTTTACCCATATTGTTCAGTTTTGCATTAAGATATTTAAAAAGTCCACTAGAGAGCTCCGTCTGTGTCAGGACGTCGGCAGGGTCCAATAGGTCATAATCGTCGTCGTCATATTCCAAGAGAGGTCCTTCTCGGTCCCCTCGACGACGTCGGTGTTCATGTCATTTGGCTCATCGACCAAAAAGGGGTCGTCTGCTATTGCGGCCGCTGCGGGCTCGCTGGGTCCTAAGGCGAGGTCAACAGACGAGGAGGGCGCTGGCGGATCACGCGTGATCGACGAGCGCACTCCGGACCGGACAACGGTCGGACATATACGGCTTGATAATTCGGTCAGGGTCAAACCCGCGACCGAGGACAAGAGACCTGAAAACCCTAGAGAAGTAGAAGGCACTACGCATAGCAGACATATTTTAATTCTTGCACAAATAAAAATGCGAGAACTCGGAAATTACAAAAACGCTAATAAAATGAGCAGTGGAGAGAGAATAGTCACCCCCCTTACGGTCGCCTGCGACTGCGTCAACTGCCGATCTGTGTTGCGCTGCGAGCCTCTACAAGCGTCGCTACTCCGGGATGCTCGGATCCGAGAGAAAAGGTGCCTGCAATGGAGAGCTTGAGTGTGTGCAAGGAAGAGAGAGAGAGAGAAAATAGAGGAAACGTTCCTTCCAGCTATGGCCAACCTCTTCTCCTCCACGACTTCTTGCCGTAGGACCTTTGGGATAAGGTTATCCCCCAAATTTGATTGAGAGCCAATCATTAAACGGCTGGGCCCGCTTCGCACGCCACTCGCGACCCCGACGCCAAGCTCTGATACCAATGTTAGATCCCCGTAGCACCACTACGGGCGTTACCACAGGAGGGGATGGCCTCTGGCTCACCACCTAGCCATAGAGGAAGAATGAGGATTGCCCCTCACCCCCCAAGCTATATAGTGTGTGGCCTGCCGTCCACACTAGCCTGGCCGCCCATGACTCTGCATGGGCGTCCTCTCCCACTGAACCCCAGATGGCCACGTCCTCGGCGCTCCGGCCGAGGCGTTGACGCTAAAGCCCCGTCTGGCCATCCGGTCTGCCGTTGGTTACAGGCGTTACAGCCTACGTGACACATGTTCTCCTGTTGTGGTTAATTGTCAAAGAGACCCCGATGATACTGAAGACTTGCCCGGAGAATTTTGATTTCTGATGCCATTTAAAGTTTGATTGGTTTGCTAGGAATACCCTTCTTTGGAAACTCCCAATGCTCCTCCAATTTAAGCATCAGTTTATGGTGGTAAGGATGATGGTCCGACTCTGGTTCCTTGCCTCCCACAAGAAAGCATCCACACGTAACACAAGGTGGCTTGGTGTTTTTCTGTAACCTTCGTGTGTACTAACCCTGAGAGGCTGAGACAATTCCAAGATCGAGTATGGAACTAGTGTCTGTTTCAGTTCATCAGAGAGTCTCAATCGTTATCAGTACGAGACATCTGCAGCATTTCAAAGCCATTGTACTTGAAGATATATCATGCCTTCTCTGTTGATTCTCAGGTTCAACAGAAATCACTCGAAAAATTGGGCTCTTCAGCAGCCTCTAATTGGGTGCAATTTCATAAAATTAGCCCTTGGAGCCATAAATAGCATGTTTTCCAACTTTGGGCTTTCTTTACAACAAAATAACCTTTGTCCAACGTATCAATAAAAATAAAAACCTTTGCCCAACAATTAGGTACATGTGTGCCTCGCCATATTAAATCACAATAATACCGGGCTATGCAAATAGCATACATCCAACGCCGCAACAGTTCAAAATCAGTTCAAGTTTTTGTTACTGCTCGGGGACTTTTTAAAACTGCCGTGTAGGCCTTTCTATGGATGTAGACTTGCTTGATAATTTCTCCAAAGGCTGCCCACAAGCAAGGTAGTTCAACTTAACACATTTACCTTTTGTCTGTGGGGGCAGCATGAACGCACCTGTGATGGTTGAGCTGGAGGGAGAGACCGACCCCCTTGAGGTAATGGAATGCAAATGCTACTGAAGTTGCATAAGTTTTAAGTAATCAATCATTTGATTAACAGATTTGGTGCCATTTCTGTAGATTGCAATGAAGGAGCTTAGAGCACGCAAGGTTCCCTTCACTATCAGGCGCTATTTGCCAGATGGAAGGTAATGAGATTGACTGTTCTTTGCACTCTAATCTGTTCATGTGTTTTTTTCTTATTGATTTTTGATCTTGACATACATGGCTTTGAATGTTGGGTTTCCTGAAGCTATGAGGACTGGGGTGTTGACGAGCTGATTGTAGAAGATTCGTGGAAGCGACAGGTTGGCTGATGTTGTCAGTGTGCGTTAAGGGGATGAATCTCTATGCCGCATTACTTCTATATGCCAGGTCTGCCAGTGAAAGTACTTCGTAAATCTGTAGTTTGTAGGAAGCTAAAGCTTGTAATACACATCATCAGATCGAACACTTAATATAGAAGCATGCACCTAAGGTGCCTACATAAGAGGATTATTGATATTCCTACCTTTCTATTTAGCATTGGAACTGGATTCTTGTTTTTTAAGTTGTGGTTGTGTTGTGACAAAGAAACTTTATCATTCTGTCTCCATTAGACTGCTTGTCGAGTTTTTGGATATTCTATTGGCACTTAAGACTGTATTTGCATGACATTTGTTCTCTGGCAAACAATCTTTAATAATATTCGTTTTCTTATAGGGCCATTATCAAATGTGGTCACTTACAATCCAGTCATCTCAAAAACAGATTATAGTGCATGCTGAGTTTACTTGTTTAGACACTGGTAGGAGCTGTACTTTTTTCTTAATAATGGGTAGGTCGCATATTAAGGAAGCCGCTATACAAAATAGCAGAGTTCTACCATGGCACTTGCCTTGGCAAACAAGAGCATTTTGCATCGCTGTCTCGAATGTTTTTTTTTGGCAAATGGAGTATGATGTGGGGGTAGAAGTTTTGAAAGATTTGATTCCTTGGGTGGTTTAGGAAAGCTGGCATTTAGCCTTAACATTTAATTCAGGGAAGATGCATGCAGGGCACCATGGCAATTCCACTTCAAATGGGAAGGTTGTGAGGGATGAGATGGAAAGTAATAAGGCAACGTTGAAGGTTAAATAAAAGAATATGGTCATCGTTCACATTTGTGAATGTGCCCACTGAAAGAAACTTCTACTCCTGGCCACATCAAGATTTTAGACAAGGATCAAATGCAGAATTTGAGAATCAATATTGATGCTTTGGTGATGGCACACGTGGCAGTTCTTGAAATGTGAAGCCTTGATCTGTTTGAAAGAGTCCAGGATCTACACAGAGGAGATACTTTACTTCATTGATAGATTGGGTGGCACAGGCTCGTTTGGCATATGGAGTTTGGAGCAACGTCGTTGGTAGTGGATGCGCTTCTCTCGAGAGACATACATGTCTTGTTATCTCTTCTCCCGTGTTGTGGTAGACTTGTGTTTATTGGGTACTCTATAATAAAACCAAAGAATATAGATGAGAGACTAGTTCTGCTTGGTAATGTTTCATTATGGTAATATAGGTGAAGCAACTTCAAAAATAGAAAAGTTCTAGGTTGTGAAAACAAAATGACAAGAAATAGAGTCAATTTTAGGTTCGAGACATGTCTACAAAGGCAATAGAAGCAAATTTTTTACGTTAGCAACAAGCAATAGTCATGTTAAGATGATTTCAACATCAACAACATGCATTTTAATCATGATATGTGTATTGCTAAGCTAAACACATGTGGTAGAAGGAAGATCCCTTGTTAAAGTTTTGAAATAACTAGGAGAAGGTCACAAAGAGTTAAAATTTCCATACACATGTTAACCTATGATTATTTTGTTGCAATGCATGATGCATCCATGTCTAATGTGGGATAACAACATGATATAGCAACAAGGGCCATCAATTTTCAATGTGAGACTAGGATCAAGCAAAAATTGATGCTTTGGACTAGAATAAAACTCATGTACTTGAGCTACGTAAGAAAAAAAAGAGGATTTAGATGGGTCTATAAAGTAAAATATAATGTTGATGGTATAGCTAGTAGATATAAAGGTAGAGTAGTGATGAAAGGGTATTATCAAAAGCTCGAGATTGATTTTATTGAAACTTTTATCCTAGTTTTTAATGTTATTTCTGTTGGATATCAATGCTCCTGTCAAGACCTTGAGACACTTAAGAGAATGGAACTTTAATTTTACAACACAAAAATTAGAGCATAACATATACTTGCACAAATTGGAAGCATAAACCTTAAATAAATCAAATTAAATAAACAAGAGAGAGATTGAGTGTCGACACAAGAGTGGGTTCAATCTCCTTTGGGTAGAGTGTGGTCTTTGTACCATTGTCCCATATTTATATGTATTAGAAAAAGCGTTTACTTTTCAAAAAGATAATTTCAAAAACAAAGCACAAGCAAGTGTTTTTGAGGTTATGAGCGTACAAGCTCTTAAAAAAAAGGCAAGCATTAATATAAACTCTTGGACCTACCAAAAGCACAAAATACTATTTAGTATGTACAAAGGTATGAGGCCTTAGTCTTACAAAAATACAGATGCTTAAATAAAAAACCATAAAAGGTGTCTATATGTCTTCCAAATATCTCAGTGGTCCAACACATATAACACATAATCCACTACTCATTCTTCGCCTACATCCAAAATAATAATAGTCAGTGTACGCAGCTAATTAAACACATCAATTATGACCATATCATATCAGCACACACAACTTGATTAAACACATTAATCCTGGTAAATGATATAAATAAAAGGCGCATCCAAAATAAAATATTCTAAAATAAAATAAAATTACAAAAGCTTGATAATAATTGAGATAAGCAAATACATAATATGTGAAGAGTAATACTTACGGTCCTTGCTTCGAGTTTGTTGAAGTTGTATGTTGTCCCAATTTTGTGGAGGAAGAATTCCTAACTTCAAGTGTCACAAAGCCTGTTAGGTGGTATTTAAAGCTTTCGAGATCAATTTCTTGAAGTAGCCCAATTGCGTCTTGGAGATAATTACTTTATCCCAAAAATCAAATTTGGAGAAAACCCACTTTTGTAGTAATCCGAAAATTTGGTTTCAAGCCTTTTCGTCTTTGGAAGCCTTTGAACTTTTCTCTCCTTTCTTTTTTTTCTTTTTTTTTCTTTAAAAAATAAATAAATACCAATTTAATGTGGGGAGATAGAAGCTTGGAAATGTGGATTGGTAAGCTTTTGGTGGAGGCTAATATGCTTTGGTATAAAAGCTTTGAAGTTTAAAGCTTGTATAACAAAAAGCCTAAAGCTTTAATTTTAAAGATTTGACTATGCTTATTAAAATAAGCTTTGATGACTCGCTAGTAGCGCTTATGCGCTTGGATTAATCGGCAAGGAGAACAACGATAAGCGACAGCAAGTTGACGGTGTATGAGTCACCGACGACGGCGGAGAGAAACGGAGGAGAGAACCAATAACGCAATTGTTTTTTTTTTCCTTTTCAAAAGAGAAAGTGAATGGTTAAGCCTACGCAGCACAGGATAAAGCTTTTGTCCAAAGGTTTTTTATAGTCTTCTTCTCTTTATCCTTTGGATCTTTAATGAACTCTTTTTTTTCAAGCACTTGTATCCTTGTTGCGGGATTTTTCTCTTCCTGTGAAATTTCTCCTTGATTTGTTTGAAGATTTAGAAATTCTAAAAAGTAAACCTTTGGCCTTCTTTGCACCAAGTAAATTGTGCAAATCTTGATTTTTAAAATTTTCTTCAAAAATCCTTCTCCTTGAGTGGTTCCCAAAGCTCTGAAACCACTATCAGAACCTAAGACACTTGAAGAAGGAAACTCTAATTTCTCAACACAAAAATTAGAGCATACAATATACTTGCATAAATTGAAAGCATAAACCTTAAATAAATGTTAATTAGAAGCACTCACTTTGTCTTCCACCGATTAACTTGTCGTTGGGAACTTTGCCGAAGAGTCGCTGGCGGTGGTAATCTGCAACTTCCTCTTGTGGAGGGTGGCTAGCCAATCATTTGCATCCTCAATCCGTTGTCACACTAGAGAGCTCCATAGAGAATGGGATGTAAAGAGTGTGCTCAATCTCACTACTATGATTGAAGAGGCTCTCTACTTTGGTAATCTCTCACACTCACTTGAAAAAGAAAAGATTATGCAAAAGAAAACCACTAATCACAATTGCACTCCATTATACAATGCAAGATTACTAGTGTTCTTAGCCCGCCATGACTTAAAAATAGTCCATGGCAGTCTTTTCCTAGCCTAAATAGTTACATATGAAGTCCAAGACTTCCCCTATTTTACAATAAGCCCAGTGTAATGTTGCACACTCAACACTCATATAGTACAGTTATCGTCATACAAAATTTTGCGTCTTTTGAAATACAAAGATGTCTTTTTAGTGCAAAAATAAAGTAACAGCATCGTAAGTTGGTGGAATGCTCTCTAAAAATAGGATGATCAAAGGCCATGTTAATCGGAGTAGTTAAATTTTGTAGAGCTTGTGGATGTATGTTGAAGTTATACGTAATTTGCAATGCAACACTTTAACAGGTAATAATGATAATAATAAATTTTTAATTGGGCTTTAAAATGATTGGTAGAATTTTTATTAGAAAGAGTAATATAAAATGGTGGTTCTAATCTTGCCTTTTATAACATTTTAAGTGTATGCCTCTAGTTTTGCTTTAGTCTTAACCCTCGATCACTAATGTGAAGTCATCTCTGGCTATCGGTAGCTTCTGTTTGAGGGCTAAGTATTATTATATACGGATTTTAATCTTTATGTTTTTTTCTTTTTTTTTTTCAAATAAGTATGTAGTAATAAGGCACCACCCCGTAGAGATCAAAGCAATGGCTCATAGAACTCCGCCAAGAGTTTCTAAGAACCGCTAAGTACAACGATGTCTATTCTACCCTCTTTATTTTGGACACAAGGTCCTACCCCATAAGGTCAAGGCTATGGCCCCAAGGTCTGTAATGAACCTAATGACCTACCAAGATCTACATGGCGATGGTTATCTTCTTGGTCTCCTTTTTTGAGTTTTTTTAATTAATTAATTTAGGCTATTTTCACCTATGCAAATTCTAATAGTCTTTACTCTAGCTAGAGAAGGTACACTTAAGACGAGGGAAGTACTTGGCATACTCCTTTGGCATAATTTATGTAAGTATTGGACTAGGATTTTTTCTCTAGGAAGAAATATACTTTGATGCTCATCGAACAAATAACTAGAGGAAGATAACCAGTCACAAGATGGTATAATGCAGGCACTCAAAAAATGACTAAAACATGAATTTTTAAATTTTGAGAGTTTTTGTTTCGAATGCACTTGGTAGATTCTGAAGTGTTGAATTTTTTATGTACTCCACTTTCCATGGTCATTGGTGATCCTGTAAAAATAAACACTCTCACCGTTGTAACAATTCATCATATAGCCTTAATTGATATGTGGGTTCCGAATCAACTTCACTATGTGCATCCTCTTCCTCACCATTAGTTTCTACTGCATACGCTTCTTCAGGTGTACGAGTCAATGGTGTCAGTTCTTGTCTATAGAATGATATGGGGACTACTAGCAAGTAAGCAAAGTAGCTATCTTCAATTAACTGTTCAAGGAATTCTTGCAGTATGCTCCTAAAAGGACATATAGATGGTAGCATTATTTCATAGAACGTTGGAGTTGTTGCATATCTTCTATTTGTTCTCCATTGTTCTATGAGTTCTTGTTCAATTCTTACTTGATAGAGTCCTCCCATTGAGTAGAGTACACTCATGTCATCGTGCCTTTTTGGGTTTCTTCTACCAAATGACTGAAGGAGTCCTGTCCCATAATGTCTAAAGTAAGTTCTACACTGCTAGCACAAAGAGGATGCTATGGGAAGCATGCATCTCTCACAAACTAAACATGGGGCAGAAGGATGAAACTGTGAACAAAAAAGATCCACAAATGCAATAACAAAACACCTTTCTCCTAATGATGCATAAAAGTAACAAGAACAGGTTTGGAATGGAGGAATACTTCTCTCCCCTTGGTAGAACCACTCTGTACAATCCAAGTCAATGATTGGGGCACCCGTATCTACCCATGAGAAGTCCATGTTTATGGCCTATAGTAACAAAAGTCATAGAAGACTGAGTTTAAAAAAAAAAAAAGATATTATTTCAATTCCCAGTATTAATTTTCTAAACAATTTTCCTTGAGTTTTATGTTACATATGTACATTGTTGCTAAGTTTTAGAGTTTTAAGAAACCTAAACATTAAATTTCTTGCTCATCCATGATGATACCTTAGCTATCATGGCCGCTGGATTTGTTGGTGAATTTGACTTGACTTTGGCTTTCCAACTGGCAAAGCCGAATTTGTGGTGTGGCACATGGGCTTTGTGTGGATTTTGGTAAATCCACATGTTGATATTGATGATGTGACTCTATGACGGTAATAGAGATGGGTATGGCTACTTTTGAATTTTTTGCAGGTATAGGTAGCTGTTGAAAGGCTAGGGAATCATCTACAAAATATTTTGTAGCCTTTGGTCTCCACTCTTGCTTACTTTGTGCATTTGGGTGGCATAAACATATTGTTTTTGGTCTCCACTCCATCTTGGTCACTCTTTGTAAAGAAAGGTTAGGCCTTGATGGAGGGGGTTTCTTTGGGATCCAAATACTAGAGTGGCCTTCATAATAGCCCTAGGCTACAAGGAGCTTGGTTGGTATCCAGATTTATTTTGAAGCTGGATATCTTGGTTGCGGCTTCACTTTTTGCTGGAAATTTTGGATGTATGGAGTACCTTTGGATGAGGTTTTGGTATGGCGTTGTATCTATTTTGATGATCCAAGATTTTCTTTGGTATCCATACTTTTTTTGGGGCTTGTTTAGGCAATTGTTTTGTTGGTTGCCTAGGTTCTAATTTTTGTTCGTGGTTTTTTATTAAGGTTTATGGTTTTTGTCGACACAACAACTTTAATATTTTTGTCATGTTTAAAACTTATTTGACTTGTTTATTGTTAGTGGAAGTTTGAGAGATTGCATGGTTTTGGTTAGTACCGTTCTCCAATGGTATGGTCGCTTTGTCATTTTGCAATTGAAGGGTTGCCATTATTTTTGTCCAATTGACCATAAAATCCGTGGTCATTATCCACAATCTCCCTAGTATGATGTTTTCTTCAATTGTTCCTGCAGGGGTCACATAGAATTTACAAAATGCATGTTTAGTCCCAATAACAAACTTAGTTTCAAGGCTTCATATAGTCATTGTTTGACAATTGTTGCAACCGTTTCTATTGGGACGGTGTGAGATTTGGGTGACCTAACAAGGTCCATGTTTCCCATGACATTACGTTAAGGCTAGCTCTTGTATCAACCAGGGTTGGCCATGCTACTATATTGTCTAGTTGGGGAAACTCTATCTCTAGACGAGTTGGTTCCACATACGGATCTTGATTATCGATACTTGTAAGTTCAGCTTTATCGATACTTGTAAGTTTTATGAACAGATATTTGTACATTATCAGGCCTTCATCCTCTTTGGCTCTTTTTTTGTTGAGCTAGTGCTTCAAGTTGTGCTTTTCGCCTTTCGTTGTCTTTTTTTTTGCTTTTCTTCTTTCTTCTTGTGGATTTGATAGAGCATATCCTGGGTGAGTGGTCCATAGTAGCGTTTTAGTTTGCTACCATTAAAAAATCAACCATTTCTTGTCCATCCAAGTTCTCAATCTGAACTAGTCCTTTTTGGATTGATTGGCTGGGATCCGGCTTATTTTTCGCTAGCACAAACCAATGGTGATGGTTGTGTTTCTGTTCCTTTTAGACGATTCGTTGCCGCTAACCCTGGTAACGATACCACTCTAGAAGAGCTAGAATTCTAACCTTGTGTCAGACTAGTATTCGGAGTGATTTGTCAGTCTCTATAGGGACCTAGGCATCTATATTTGAGTTTTCTTTTTCCATTTTTGACATTGTACATAAGTATCATCTCATTTATTCATGTTTTTATATTTGAGCTGGTTATCAAACCACAGCTTGTGTCATTAACTTTTCAATCATTAATCTGCAAAGCAGAATTCAATCTCAATTCATTGAGTTTTTCCATTTCAATAAGTCTTTTTGATAAGAGATTTCCATGTTGTTTGTGATGAGTAGATATTCGAAGGCTTGGAACAATATATTCTAATGGCATTACTGCGTCAAGCCCAAATGATAGCTGGAAAGGTGTGCTATTGATAGCTACCTTGTAAGTTGTATGGTAGGTCCATAGAGCAGCATGTAATTTGTGCTCCCAATCCATTCAAGATGCCTCTACGGTTTTAGTGAGAATTGCACAAAATGTCTTGTTTGTGCTCTCTGCTTGGCCATTAGTTTGTGGATAATAAGGTGTAGATTTGCTATGTACCATAAGGGATTCTTTGAGCAAGAATTTTATCACTTCGTATATGAATGGCTACCATGATCACTCACTATCTCTAGTGGGTAACCTAAATGAGTACATACATTTTCATAAAGGAATTTAGATATGGACCTTGAATCGGATTTTTGTGTAGCTTTGGCTTCTGTCCACTTAGTAAAGTAGCATGTTGAAAACAACTATTAGGTCCTACCAATCAGCTCATGTCAGACGCTCAACAACTGGCACGCCCGGTGGCTCTACGCCAACAGCTACTTGAGAGGTGGATCGAAAGGTTTGATGAAGGTGGAGATGGTTGGGGGGTTGACCAGGCTGACCCTTTACTCTGTCATCACCAAAATCTGTTTCCTTCCTATGGATCACATCTCAAACCCCCCTGTTATCCTAGGGTTGAATTAGATAAAAAATTATTTCTGCATCAACATGGGTTGCTTGGTAATTTAGAGAATGAAAGAATAGTTTAGTAGATATTTGTAGTTATGGGCTGGGATCTAGCTACTACACGGCCTCTCGGTCCTCTTCACAGATGTCCTAGTTATGCACCATCATTTTGGATCTGCTCTGCTAAGGATTATGGGGCCTAGGATGCGGATTGTTCCTCTCATTTGTACTTTTGCAGGGCGGAGAAATTTGTCCAGCTTGTAGGAGTTGACAGGAGGCAGGTCCCAATCTTTATCTTCGTACTGCTGTTTGAATTTTGCAAGCAAGTTGGCGGCATATTCTAGAATCTATGCTTTGGCCTTTAGCTGTTCTTTTTAGCCACACTATTGCTGCACAGTTCACCTTCTGGCCATGTTCAGCTGCCTGCCACAAGAGTCTGTAGTTGGTTCTGCTGATGTTGGTGTTTTTGGCAAAGCAAATAGATCATATTAAGGTAAAATCTGAATTGTCTTTGTCACCTAGATCACACCATGTGGCAACAGGTATTCCTTACTGACTTTTGAGAGCTCCTCCTCAATATCCACATCATAGGAGTTGGCATTGGTGATGCCTTCCATAGGAAGATTGAATTCCTTGGCTATGTTTTCTGGTGCAATCGGCACCGCCTTGCATCCCTCCATCTTGACTGTGTTTTTCTTTGACAACTCTGCTAGTTACACTTTGGCTTTCATGTTTTCTTGTTACAGGCTCATCCAGTTCTTTGTGGTAGCAAACCCAAACAGCCCAACCTTCTATAGCCATTCTTGCTCTGAAACACAGGGTCTAGGATAGTGCTGTAGGAATCAAACTCAACTGGTTGTTGCTGCTAGCCATGGTAGGTTTTGGTTATTGATTTTGTCAAGAAGAGATAATATGGTTGATAGAAAGGGGGCTTGAGAAGGAAAAGTAGTGGGGAAGAGCAAGAGAGTAGTTTGTAAATGATTAAAGGAGAGCAAGGGTGGGGGAGTTTGATTGTGGTAGGGTTCCTGTTGAAATATACAAGTGAATAGGGTGTGCGCGGGAACAAGCCCTTGGCTAGAGGCTGTAAAAGAGAATGTGTAAAATGAGAGAACCTATGAAAAGGTGAGAAGAATCTACTGGGAGAGAATAAAGGGTACCATGAGAAGATTTAGGAAGTGTGGAGATATTCTGGGAGAGGGAGAGAATCAAGCAAAAGAGGTGGAGTGAATCAAGGGAAAAATCAGTGGGATATTATGCTTGGATGTAAACTCTATAAATTGAGGCATTGGCCTAATGAGAATTTGCTGGTTTTTGATTATCCATGCCTACATTAAGCTATTTATTAATTACTCACTAATCACATCTTAATTATCTAGTTTTATTATCTATGTCTACATTAAGCTATTTGTTAATTACTCACTAATCACTTTGTTAATGATGTTGATTCTAGTATTTGATCCACCATAGCTCATCACATTGTTGTAATTTTAACATGATATGAGAGTCAAGCCTAGAATCCATCAATTTGTGAGCCCATTATCTTGCTAATTACTTTGCTAATTAGGATTAGTAGAAAATTAATATTTTCACCTCTTTTTCAACTAGCCTCTGCACCCCCAGCCAGTGGAGGAGCTCCCTCTCCTTGTAGGCTCAACCATTGCCCAAGCCTTTTTAGGTACTCATTCTAGACTCAAGGGCCTACACACAGCCCAAAGGAATTGAAGCAACTCAGCGCAGAACGTCGGCGCGGCAGCACGATTTGCAGGCGCCTTTTTTGGAGGAAATCTGAGTTTTCTACTTCATGAGATCAAATTGGTCTAATTCCTCATAGCTCCAGGGGTTTTCAAGCATGCTCTACAAGCTGGTGAAGTCAGAAATTGATTTGATCAAGTCTATAGTGAGATCCAAGCTCTTCATCAAATTTGTAGGTGACTTTGGTGGTAAAACAGAGATTAAGCATTCAATGTTTGGTCAAATCTTGTGTTTCTTGCCTTAATCCTCTACTAGACTAATTGCTATTGATGGCCTTGAAAGGATTTGAGCTCATTTGAACTCTAAGGCCTCAGATCTGGGCTCCCCGCATACTCTATTTTTTGCACACAAAACAGAGGATTAATTTGCTAATTAGTGATTAATCAATGCTAATCACTGTATTTTGGTGATCCCTATAACTTCAGATTGCAATTCGGAGTTGGTTTGATACTCCAACCATTCTGTACAAATTGGTTACCCTTGATTTAATGTAATTTCTGGTAAAATTATGCTGATAAATTTGTGGTAATCATCATTTTGCATTTAACCCTTGGTTAATGCCTGCAAATCACACTCAAATTCAAGATTATTCACAACCAGAGTTGCATTTGGGAATGTGAATAAGAATGAATGCTATATGCATTATGTATTGGGCACATTACATCAGTGTAAAAATAGGATCAGACACTGCCCTTGTCCATAATAAGGCAAGAGGTAAGACCTCCCGCATAGATTTGGGTTTGCATTGCATAATGACACAAGATAATCATCAAAAGCCCAAAAGAACTGTCAGCAAAACATTTAAACATGTTGCTCACATGGAGCAAGAAGACCTGATGGACAAGCTCATGCCCCCAGCCATGAAAGAAGAAGAACATCTCTTTCTAAGAGGAAGATCCACACCGAGAAGAAGATCTAGAGGAAGAATTGAAGGAAGACATGGATACGAGAAGAGAAGCTGCCACAACAAGAAGACTGAAAGAAGAGACGGACAAGTGAAGAGAAGCTGCCATGACAAGAAAACTGAAGACAAGAGAAGATGTGAGGCTCCAAAGAGTGAGGAGCCATGTGAAAATCTCAGAGAGAGAGAGAGAGAGAGAGAGAGAGAGAGAGAGAGAGAGAGAGAGAGAGAGAGACCCCACAACCCAATGTAACCTGCCCCAACAAAGTAAAACCACCTCTGAGCCACACCGATGATGTAGGCCACGTGGTAGATGTATGTGTGAGCACTTTAATCAAGGTCGCGGGCACTTGTAGTAGCCTTGGACACATAGAGAGAGAGAGAGAGTGTAAAGGACTATGAGTTTAGGGACTTGAGGCACTGGTTGCGGACTATCAAGTAAGAGAGAAACTTGGTATAGGGTCCAGGTGTGCTAAGTTCACTTGAGGGGAGGTGTGTTAGAGACTAGTTGTTTGCAGACTATCAAGTAAGAGGGAAACTTGGTATAAGGTCCAGGTGTGCTAGGAGTATTCACTTGAGGGGAGGTGTTGAAATATACAAGTGAATAGGGTGTGTGCGGGAACAAGCCCTTGGCTAGAGGCTGTAAAAGAGAATGTGTAAATGTGAGAGAACCTGTGAAAAGGTGAGAAGAATCTACTGGGAGAGAATAAAGGGTAGCATGAGAAGATTTAGGAAGTGTGGAGATATTCTAGGAGAGGTGGAGAGAATCAAGCAAAAGAGGTAGAGTGAATCAAGGAGAAATCAGTGGGATTAGATGCTTGGATGTAAACTCTATAAATTGAGGCATTAGCCTAATGAGAATTTGTTGGTTTTTGATTATCCATGCCTACATTAAGCTATTTGTTAATTACTCACTAATCACATCTTAATTATCATCTAATCACTTTGTTAATGATGTTGATTCTAGTATTTGATCCACCATAGCTCATCACATTGCTGTAATTTTAATAGTTCCTTGATTGGGGCTATGTTTTTGAGGTTTTTGCACCTACCCATGATGATTTCCCCAAAAGCAAGGTAGCCGCCTAAGAATGTCACGATTCCCATGTGTGTGTGTGCCATATTTTACGTTTCTTATTTACTGATCTTTGCTCCATGTTCCCACACCTTTGCTTTTCATCATGCATGTGCTCTCCATTTGATGTCACCTATCGGAGTGTTGTGCACGTATCTTCATCTTGTTGCACTGTATAGATGGGGATCAACATCATCGTGCATTGGGTTTTTGTGTCTGCCTCTGTGGTCACCTGACTGGTTGGTTACTTCCCTTTGTCAGTTCTTTCTTTGTAGGGTCGGAGTGTGAATCCATTACAAGCTTGGGTAGTATTTCCCCACTTTTAGAGTTTTCAGGCTGAATGTGCCTGAGCTTAATTTTTTAGCTATTTGGTACGGATCCATCCATCGTATTTTGGCTTGAGGCACATACTTCATTGGAACTACTTCTTTTAAGCCATAGAACAAAGAAAATTGGGTGAATCCAGTGCTTACCTTGAATACTGTTCGGAATGCCCACAGTAGTGCGGAGTGCACCTTCTCATCCAGATAGCAAATAATTGATTTTTTGTAGAGGATCATGTGTTGCTGAGTCAGCTTCTGAATCACCTCATTGATGAAGTGTCCTCCCCATCTCACCAACCAACTTCACTGGGCATCCAAAGCTTGTCATGATGTTTTTGTATAGGAACTTGGCTACTACTATGCAACTGAATTGTCTTTGAGGGATTTTGCTTCCACCCATTTGGTGCAGTAGAGTTAGTTGTTGCCACAAGGATGTATCTTACCAGTCCTTCTTGCGTAGGGTTTGAATGGTCCCATGAAATCCATTCCCCACTTCTAAAAGGGTTCAAGTGGTAGGACGGGCCATATGGGGCATTCAATCATCAAAACAACTGACAATTTTTCAAGCCACTGACACATCACATTGTCAGGCATGATCCTATGCATCTTTAAGTACAGTGGGCCACCATAAGCCTACTTGAAAGGCTTTTATGCCTGTTTTTTCTCCAAAGTAGTGTCCTCCTGACACTCCTTGATGTGCTTTCGTGTGAGGACAATTGTCTTTTCGTGCTCTAGCCGCACAATCTGCGGACCACCTAGTCAATTCCTTGTTTGTACAGGGCTTTTGCAATCACAAGGTAAAGCCTGCTTTGGACTGCTTCTGTTGATCTTTGCTCATTTTAGCGGGCAATGTGTCTTCTGTGAAATTGTAGCATGTCAAATTACCAGTTTCTTTGCATGGGTGCGGACTGAATAGTAAACAAGTTTACATCCAGAAACTAATTAGCTACCCATGTGGGCTACTCTCATGTGTCTATTCTACTGAGGAAATTTGATACTATATTTTGGTTTTCGGGGGTGTGTACGATGGTGGTGGTGAATTGAAATTCTTGCAGTAGAAACATCCACCTGGCTAGCTTCCTAGGTCAGATTTGGTTTATTCACCAAATATAGTAGGGCATGTGATCGACATGGAACACAAAATGATTTCCTAGCAGGCAGATAATGATGGAATTTATAGTGACTGAGTAAATTAGTCCCAAGGCATCCCTCTCAGTGGTGCTGTAATTTTTCTCGGCATTTGACAACATCCGACTGGCATAGTAAATGGGTCTGTACCACTCTTCTTCTATCTGTTGCATCAATACATTGCCAAATGATGTGTTCCCTTGCTTAGCGTAGTTGGGGTTCATCCTATACCATTGTTGCTTGATTGGCACTGCATCCTCCTTTAGGTTTATTTTGTGTTGATAGAAGCTTGGGTTGATGAGACGGGCATATCTGTGTAGCTCCAGGCAAAGACATCTTTATACTACATCAGCAGTTCTTGGAGTTTGTTCGGCATTGCTTCTTCTAGTTTTGCACTGATTTTTACTGTCTGTGGTAGCTCTTCTATCTCTCCAGATTGAGCTCCATGAGCTCTTCTTCTTGTACACATAGATGGATTGCTGTGTTGCTCCCTATCCTTGCAGCGCATTGCTTCCATCCATTCTTTTTGCCCTTTGGCTGATGGTTTTCCTTTGTGTTTGTTCAGGCTTTAGTTTCTTTTGTTTTCTATTTTAACACTACTTCTGTGTCAATTTGCGCTTCTTTTTTTGAAGTTTTCGCTTCTCTTGTCTACTCCTTTGACACTGCTTTTGTGTCAGTTGCTGTTGTAGCTTCTTCTGGACGTTCAGTACTTCAGCTGAGTATTTGGACACAATCTATTCTGTGTCTAGCTGGAATAAGGATATGAGATGTGGGTTTTCTCTGAAGATCCTTTCCTCCTCATCCTCTTCAATACCTTCGAGCATGTTCAGTATTTCTGCTGCATACAATGGTCTGATAGCAGTTGGATTGACTTCCCTCTTTGGATTTGTGGAGATTTTCACCTTCTCTTTCCCTTTTGTGATTGTGATTTGATCTCTATGCCAATCGTATTCGATCTTTCCTTGTCTAGAGCCATGGCCTTCCCAGCAGCATTGGGTATGATCCATCATTTTCCATTCACAGAACAAGAAAAGTGATAGGGAAATCATATCTTGCAATCTGAATGTGTTCCCCTTGAGGGGTGGACTCTGTGTTGATCTACCATCTTCACAACAAAAGGAGCATGGTCATAGTTTGTCGAGTTCTTTTGTTGTGGCTTCTGACAGTATGTCAACTCCCAATCCTCCATCCAATATCACTCCATGTATCTGCTTTCCCTTTAACATTAGTGTTAATTGGGGTACATTATTGTATGTCATTATGGCTTTTGTTGTTTTGACTTACTTGTAGTCTACTTTTGACTCACTGCTAGAACCAAGTAGATTGCTTAGCAATTTCTCCTTGTAAGTGGGCACTAAGGACATGAGTTCATCTAGAAATATTTCGAGTTTTAACCCCTTCATGTCCTCCCATACGTCATATTTTCCTGCTTTCTCTTGTGCCCAAAGGAAATTATTTTTCTTGCTATTGTCTTCTTTCTGCAGCACTTGAGGCCTCTGCCTCAAGATTGCTTCTTGATGCTACTTGAGTTCTTTCTGTGGGCTTGTCCACTCCCACTCTGTTCTGTTGCTTTTGTGCAAGTTTCCTGTTTCATGAGCACACTATGTTCTACTAACTGTGGCTACATGCACGCTCTTCTTCTTCCTTTAGTTCTCTAGCTTATTGCTGTTCCTTGATTTGCAAGGTTTATCTTCTCGCAGCTTCCCTTGTTTTGCTATCTAGGCCATTATGTAGGGATTTTCCTCTCGTGTCGCTTCTTTATCTGAATCCTTGGCGAGGCTTATCTTCTCGCAGTTTTTGTTCTTTTGCCTCCTCCGAGATTTCCTCTGCTCCTCTTGGGAATTGAAAGGTTTGCTTCCAATTCTCTTTCTCTGATTCTTGCACCTCCTTTGTTTTGCAAAGTCTCTGACTTGATTTTGTTTTTTCCCAGACCACATTGTTTTTCTTATTTCTGGCTAGTTCTTTTGACACAACTAACCTCTCTTTCACCTTTTGGGATCTAGTGATGGCTGCCACAGTTGGTTGTGCACCTTCCCGATCTTTGATGTTGATAATGTTTATGGACAGCTGGTGCATTGACTCGCCTACCTTTTCTTGCAGATCTTCTTGATGCTTCTAGAATAGCTGACATTCATTTCGTAGTAATAACATTATGACTGCTCGCACCCCCTATTCCTCAGCCTTGCCATTGGCCATAATATGGTGTGTAAGGTGCTGGTGTAGTAACCATCCATGGGTGCTGCTTTTGACATTGCATTGAAAGCTGTTGTGCCTGCCCTGTTTCTAACATTATATCAATAATTGGCTATCAGATGTGTGAATGTTTAGTAGATTGCGCAAGTTGGTTGCATCTTGCACTCTTCTTTCAGACGCCTTAATTTTTTCAAGTCGGGCAAAAGACTCATGTAGCCTATCATACCATACTTGGACAACATGTCCAAGCCATACTGCCTCTACAATAGCAAAATGCCATGAGGTGATGTCACCACCTCTATGCCCAAGAAATATCGCAGCTCACCCAAATCCTTCATCTCAAACTTCTGCTTCAAAAGCATCCTGACATCATGTATGTCTGCATCACTATCACCAGTGATAATCAAGTCATCCACATAGACGACTAATATCATGATCTCTCTATGTGTCTTTTTCACATATAATGAAAAATCTGCATTGGATATCTAACATCCAATGGTAACAAGATACTCCCTGATCTTGTTTGACCATGCTCTGGGTGCTTGCTTCAAGCCATATACAAGGCTTTTTGTAACCTGCACACAAAATCTGGATGTGCATCACTCTCATAACCTAGTGGCTGCATCATGTACACTTCTTCTTTTGCAAATCACCATGCAAGAAAGCATTCTTTACATCCATTTGATGTAGAGACCAACCCTTCGCTTAGCCATAGCAATGATAGCTCTCACGGTTGCCATTCTTGCAACCGGGCTAAATGTTTCCTCATAGTCTATGCCATAATTTTGCGCATAGCCCTTGGCAACCAATCTTGCATTGTATCTTCTCATTGAACCATCAGCATTGTGCCTGACTTTATACACCCACTTACATCCAATTGCCTTCTTTTCCTTAGGCAAAGGCACTAACTCCCATGTTGCATTTGCATCCCCAATGCTGCCATCTCCTCGTCCATGGCATCTTCCCATTTCTTATTTCCAATTGCCTTATCAAAGCAAGTGGGCTCAACCTCCTTTAGTGCTTTTACCATGTAAGCATAATGATGGGTTGTATATCCATCATATCTCAACCTTTCAACAAGGTATCTAACCCTCGTAGATCTGCATACACTTGGATCACTACCAGGTGCTCAAAATAGCTCTAGTTCTCCTTACACCACGAGTAACCACAGACGGAATGCCAAGGTGTCCTCAAAATAGCTCTGGTTCAACAAGGTATCTAACCCTCGTAGATCTGCGTACACTTGGATCACTATGAGGTGTCCTCAAAATAGCTTTGGTTCAACAAGGTATCTAACCCTTGTAGATCTGCGTACACTTGGATCACTACCAGGTGTCCTCAAAATAGCTTTGGTTCTCCTTACACCACAAGTAACCACAGACGGAATGCCGAGCTCCTCATCAAGGATCTGCTCAGAGCCACTAGAGTCACCATCCACATATGAGTGACCTCTTGACAGATTAGGCACAAAAGGTTTATCTACCTTTTCCTTCCCTTTCCGTGATACATGTGTACCTACATCATTCCTCAACCTGCTTGACCATGGGCTAACATTGGATCCATTGCTCGAGGACTCCCCAGGTCCACTGAGCATTGCTGCAGCCTCTACATGTGGTGCAACATTAGTACTTCTTACATCTACATCTTCTGTTGGATCACAGGTGTCCTCAAAATAGCTTTGGTTCTCCTTACACCACAAGTAACCACAGACGGAATGCCGAGCTCCTCATCAAGGATTTGCTCAGAGCCACTAGAGTCACCATCCACATATGAGTGACCTCCTGACAGATTAGGCACAAAAGGTTTATCTACCTTTTCCTTCCCTTTCCGTGATACATGTGTACCTACATCATTCCTCAACCTGCTTGACCATGGGCTAACATTGGATCCATTGCTCGAGGACTCCCCAGGTCCACTGAGCATTGCTGCAGCCTCTACATGTGGTGCAACATTAGTACTTCTTACATCTACATCTTCTGTTGCCTTCACTACTACTAGTGCATACTAGCTACTCATCTCATCGAAGACAACATCTCTGCTTACTCGCATCTCACGAGTGGTAGGGTTATAGCATCTATAACCTTTTTTCTCCATAGCATAACCAATAAAGATGCATTTCTCTGCCTTTGGATCCAACTTTGTTCTCCCTTCATCAAGAACATGTACATATGCAATACACCCAAACACTCTCAAGTGAGACACATCCGGTCTTATGCCTGTAAACTTCTATTCAGGAGTCATACCATGAACAACTGTAGTGGGTGTCTTGTTCATAATGTACACAGCAATTGCTACTACTTCTGCCCAAAAGTAATGTGGCATATTCTTTTCAGCCATCAAGGCACGTGCCACTTCTGGAATGTGCCTATTTTTCCTTTCTGCAACACCATTCTGTTACGGAGTGTACCTGCACGTAAACTGCCTCTTGATTCCTTGCTTTCTCAAGAAATCACTGAACTCATTGGAGAAATATTGTCCCCCACCATCTAAGCTTAGGCTTTTTCTTTCTCAACCAAGGCTTTAAATCTCTAAAAGTGAGCAAACACCTCACTTTTCTCCTTCATGAAATAAACCCACACTTTCCTAGTGTGGTCATCAATGAATGTAACATAGTACCTGCAACTTGCAATTGTTGTAGTCTTGGTCGATTCCCATACATCTGAATGTATGACATCCAATGGCCTTGCACTGACATGCTTTTTATGTGGGAAAGCATGTTTGGCCTGCTTACCAAGTTGGCATGCTTCACATACCTTATGCATATCGTCAACCTTAAACTTTGGAAAACCTGCAACAACAATATTTTGGGCCTACATAGACTTTAGTCGCGCTGTACATTCACATGACTAATGCGCTTGTGCCATATGTCAATATCTGCAATAACACCTGTTCTATGCGCAAACATGGCTGCCTTTATCTCAGGCATGTTCAAAGTAAACATCCTGCCATTTCTATTACCCTTTGCAACCAAGCAACACTTATTTTTGAAGTCTTCCACAAAACATCCTTGAGGATTAAACCTCACTAGACCCTGCTCAACCATCTGTCCAATAGAAACCAGGTTCTTTGTAATATTTGGAACATGAAGTACATCAGTTCGCCGCCAAGTACTTCATTTTGCTATCCAGCATAGTCAATGGCACTTTACCAACATGTGCAATGGGATGCACAATATCATCACCTGTTTCTACATAACCCGGTTTTTCCATTTTCTGCATATCTCTAAACCACTCAGCATGACTGGTCATGTGGTTAGAGGAGCCAGAATCCACATACCATATATCTTAAGATCCTGACACATCCCCTGTTATGGAAATAAGCATGTGCTGCATCACAAACAACTGCTCACTTCTGTCACATCACCTCCATGTTTGCTAGATGATGCATAGTTGCCTTGCTGCAACTTCCCACTTTTAATGTCATTCTGCTTTTTGTAGCAGTCCTTTACCATGTGTCCTAGTTTGCCATAATAATAGCACTCTATGCTATTTGCATTTTGATTCCTTTGCTAACCACCTCGGCCTCTTTGGCTCCCCTTGCCTCTAGACTGGCCTTTTCCACATGTGTATGATTTTTGCTGTGAATCATTGGACTGTCGTTGTCCAGAATTCTGATTTCCTTATCGGCCACCACCCTGGCCTCAACCACGACCTCTACCTTTGCCTCTACCTGAATTAGAGTAGAAGGCCTATTCCGATGTGTTCTTGCTTTGTGAAGAAGAATCCTCACCTAAAGCCTTTTCTTCTATGATCAGCATAGATATCAAGTCTTAAAAGTTGGGAATATTCTCCCTAACTACAATGGAGGTCTTGAATGGCTTGTACTCTTTGCCAAGCCCATTCAGACAGATAGTCACCAAATCATCATCCTCCCCACCACACTGATACATTGATAGACCCAAGGGATTCAACAATGCCCTTGATCTTTAAGGAATATTCATTGATGGACATGCTTTTCTTTTCCACAATATGCAACTCTTGCTTTAATTGCAACTTCCTTGCCTTTGTGTTAGTCTGGAACATCTGAACCATGCAACTGCTAGAGTGTTTGCATCCTTTTTGTGTCCTATCATAATGTTTGTGACACTAATTGAAAGCCAGTACATGACTTTTCTTGCACCTTGATTCCAATCCTTGAATGCCTTTATATCTGCAGGAGTGGCATTCTCCTCAGATAACTCTAGAGGCTCCTCATTGTCTGCAGGAGTGGCATTCGCCTCCAGATAACTCTGGAGGCTCCTCATTGCCTCCTTCTACATAATCCCAAAATCCTTTACCCATTAAGAAATTGGTCATTCTGAACTTCTAGGCATGGAAGTTATTCTTATCCAGTTGCTCACTAAAAATCTGATTAATTCCATTAGACATGTTTTCCTGCTAGCAATCAAATAACCTGCAAAACAGACAACTTCTGTATGCAACCTGTAATACAACAGTATCTCCTGTAAACTGCTACAAACAATGATACTTTAGCATAGCCTGTGTGTCACCAAATGTGACCAGAGTATATGTACATACACCCAGTATCAACAATACATGTGCAAACCTTGTCTGCACTTCCAAAATGCACCGCTGCACTATAATAACCATATTTCGAGCAAAAACAGTTCTCTACCAGAACTTCCATAGAAAACTACTGAAAATACCCTGGAGTGACGAAATGGGGTCCGTAACGCGCTTGAAACATGAATCTGGCCGAAAAACGTATGTCCAATAGGACGATATACCTGCCCTGTAGCTCCGCTCCCATGAAGACAGCTTCTCAATTGCTCCTCAATTGGAGATGTGTAGCTCTCAAAAAGCTACTCAGGGTGTTGTACCTAAACCAAGAAGGGGAAAGAGATGATGGTGCTCTTACCCGTGTAGTACCGCTTCCTTCCTTGCTTGTTCATGCCTCTTGCTTGCCTCCTTAGCTCTCACACGAACCAAGCTCTGATACCATAAAGAGAATGTGGGGGGGAGGGAGAGCTTCAAACCCTAGCAAGCAAACACACACACACAAGAGAGAGCAAGACACAAGATAGAGATGGATAGCTGAATTTTCTTCTATCTTCTTCTTCTCTACTCAACCAACATAACATAAAGATAAGAGTACACACTATATGGGTTAGTACTCAACTACTACAACGTACAAGGGTCGGTCCATAATGTGAACCTAACTAAATGAGCTGGCGCTATAACTATGGCTATATCTAGTAATCCAAAATGGCTGTCATAAAGCCTGTCATCCCACTGGCCACATATCACCCATAATCTCACCAACCATGCCAGTGGTGTAGATGCAAAAGCTATCACCCAGGTGGGTCATCAATGTCCGTCGTAGCACTAGTTGAGCTCAATATCGCAACATGAAATTTTGTTGCTCAACGACCTGCAAAATTCTGACTCCCGCCTAAATCACCGCCAACAGGTGTCAATACCTACCTACTTCCCTATTGTTGCTGCACATGCGCAGCTACGCCTCCAACCCGAGTTTTCCTCCCACCTCAACTCATCTCTCAAGGGTGTTGAATCAATCAAGTATCCCTCTCCAAGGTAAGCACTGTTGAGATATCGAGCTCGTCTAGTGAGGCGGTGGACACTGATGACCCGCCTGGGGGATAGGCCCCACACTTACACCTCTGGCATGGTTGGTGAGATCATGGGTGATATGCGGCCAGTGGGATGACAGGCTGTGTGACAACCATTCTAGAGACTGGCATAGTTATAGCGCCAGCTCATTTAGTTGGGTTCACACTATAGAGAACCCGTGTATGTATTGGTTGAGTACCTTTCATATTATGTGTACTCTTATCTTGTATATGGTGTGTTGAGTGATGAGTAGAGAAGAAGAAGATGTCCAGCCTCTCACCTTGTGTGTTCTCTATTAGGGTTTTGTGAGTGTGAGTGTGCTTGCAAGAGCTCCAGCTCTCTTCCCCCCTGCATCTTTTCATGGTATCAGAGCCTGGTTCGTGCTAAGGGCTGAGCTGCAAGCAAGAGAACCACAGGAAGCGGTACGAGGGTAAGAGCTTCAACTACTATTTCCTATTTGTGTTGGTGACTACACCCTTGTTGGGAGCTCTACGGGAGGCACCGGCAAATGATCTCTGATTGAGGAGCTTTCTTTGCGGGAGTAAAGCTATCAGGCAACTACACTGTCCTATCGGACGACATTTTCTAGGCCGAAAACGCGTTTTTCAGAAAGCAGGCGATTTCGAGCACTGCTGATAAGTCATCGATTCTCTACAGAACTCTGTTTTACGAACTGCACGAAGACAGATTGACTGTGCAGGCACTGTGGGTGCTACAAAGAGGTGAACAGTTGCCATTGGGTGTATGTATGTACATTGAAGTCACTGGTTGTGACATTTGAGAGTACTACAGTACCGCTGCAAAAAATACAGCAGTTTGGGTGTATGTATGCACATTGAAGTCACTCTCAAATGTCACTGGTTGTGACATTTGAGAGTACTATAGTACCGCTGCAAAAAATACAGCAGTTTGTGCAGAAAAACCAGAGTGCTATTTCTGGTAAAATTGTGTGTTTGGCAAGATGTTAAATGATGGGATAACCCAGATTGTGGCTGAGAAGCTTGATAAGAATAACTTTCATGCTTGGAGGTTCAGGTTGACGAATTTCCTGATGGGAAAGGGCTATTGGGACTACATAGAAGGTGAGCATGAAGAGGCACCGGAGATACCGGACTGACTGCTGCAGATGTGAAAGAGTTTAAAGACTGGAACCAAGGAGCCAGGAAAGTTATGTATTGGCTCTCCATTAGTATACAGGACACCATGATTGGGCACATTCAGGATGCCAAGTCCCCCAAGGAGGTGTGGGACACCTTGGTAAAGTTGAAGAATGAACTTCATACTGTGGAGAAAAAGAGCATGTCTGTGAATGACTATGCATTGAAGATAAAGGGTATTGTGGAATCCCTTGCATCTATTGGTGTGTCAGTAGATGATGATGATAAGGTGGAGGTCTGTCTACGTGGTCTCGGGCCACAATACAAGGCGTTCAAGATGTCTATTCAGACTCGAAAAAACATTCCCAACTTTATAGATTTGGTGTCTATGCTGATTATAGAAGAGCAGAGCTTGGGTGAAGACCAACAGTCTTCACAAAACAAAAATAGTTCAGAGCAACAGGCCTTCTACACAAGTTCAGGAAGAGGACGAGGTAGAGGAGGCCGTGGACGCGGTCAAGGAGGTGGTCGAACAGGTAATCAGAATTATGGACTGCAGCATCAGCAACAATAGTCCCAGAATACACAACAACAACAACAACAACAACAACAACAACAACAACAACAACACGTAGGTGGAAGAGGAAAATTTAGAGGCAGGGGGAGTCAAAGAGGCTGTGGAAATTGGTAAAGGCAGTATAATGATGCACGTGAATGCTATTATTGTGGTAAGCCTGGACATGTGTAGGCAGAATGTTATAAGAAGCAGGCTGACATGCAAAATGGGAAAGTGCAGCAAAACAACTATGCATCCTCAAGCAGAAATAATGAGGATAATGAAAGGTTGTTTGTTATGCAGCATGTCGTGAATGCCATGTCTGAAAATGTTGATGCAGCACAAAAAGATGATGTATGGTATGTGGATTCAGGTGCTTCAAACCACATGACAAGTCATGGGGAGTGGTTCAAGGAGATGAAAAACCCGAAAAGACCAAGTTTTGTGGAAACAGGGGATGACTCACTGCTTATCCAATTGCCCATGTTGGAGATGTGCCATTGTCTATGCAGGATGGCAAAGTGAAGTACCTTGCAAATGTACTTCACGTTCCGAACATAATAAAGAATCTGGTTTCAGTTGGCCAGATGATTGAGCAGGGTTTGCAGGTTCGGTTCAACCCTGATGGTTGTTATGTTGAAGACTTTAAAGACAAGTGCAGGTTGGTTGCAAAAGGTAACGGAGTGGGCAGAATGTTTACGTTGAATGTAGACATGCCTGAAATGAGTGCTGCGATGTTTGCAAATGATTCAAGAATTGTTGCAGACACAAACATATGGTATAAAAGAATTGGACATGTGAATGTGCAGAGAATGAAGTCTATGCAGACAAAAGGAATTGTGACAGGGCTGCCAAAATTTAAAGTGGAAGGTATGCAGAGAATATGTGAAGCATGCCGATTTGGAAAACAAACAAAGCATGTAATTCCACGTAACAGATATGTGAGCAGAAATGCACTAGATGTTGTGCATTCAGATGTATGGAGTCCTACGAAGACCATGTCTATGGGAGGCTGCAGGTATTATGTGACATTTATTGATGACCACACAAGGAAAGTGTGGGTATATTTCATGAAGGAGAAGAGTGAGGTGTTCACTCACTTTCAGAATTTCAGAGTTTTGGTTGAAAAGCAAACAGGGAAATATGTAAAGTGCCTAAGGTCAGATGGAGGGGGAGAGTACTTCTCCAATGAATTCTCTGAATTTTTGAAGAAGAATGGTATTCGGAGATAGTTTACATGCAGATACACTCCGCAGCAAAATGGAGTTGCTGAGTGAAAAAACAGGCACATTGCTGAGATTGCGCGAGCATTGATGGAAGAGAAGAATATGCCGCATAGCTATTGGGCTGAGGCTGTTTCTACAGCAGTATATATCATGAACAGGACTCCAACTGCAGCCATACATGATGTAACTCCAGAGGAGAGGTTTACTGGAAGAAAACCAGATTTGTCTCATCTGAAAGTCTTTGGATGCATTGCATATGTGCATGTGCCAGATGAGCTGAGAACTAAGCTGGATCCAAAAGCTGAAAAATGTGTGTTTATTGGATATTCCCTTGAGCAAAAGGGATACAAGTGTTATAACCCTGCTACACGTGAGTTGAGGGTAAGCAAGGATGTTGTCTTTGATGAGATGAGCAGCTGGTATGCTGCTGAAAAAGAAGCTGTTGGGGCTGATGTGAGTGTAAGTGTGGTTGCACAGAATGCAGGTTAGCAATCACAGTCTTTGAGTGGACCAGGAGAGTCCTCATCTAATGGGTCTGTTGATAGACCATGGAGTGGCAGGCTGCATCATAATACCAGTCCTGCAAATGTGATTAGTACATCACATAAAGGAAGAGAGAAAGTGGATGAGCCCCTTGGTATGCGTGACATTTCTACAGGGCATTCTCATGTTGATGGAGAGTCTAGTGGCTCAGATATGAGCCTTGATGAGGAGCTTGGGATCCTAGCTATGAGAACACCTGGTGTAAAGAAGGCTATGGAAGCCATGAATGAGAAGCTACAAAGATCTGGGAGAGTAAAAAATCATGTGCAGAGATTTACCTATGATGGTTATGTGGCACATCACTATGCATATATGGCAAAGGTTGTGCAGGTTGTTGAGCCCACATGCATTGATGAGGCTGTTGGAAATGTGTGTTGGGGGAAAGCTATGGATGAGGAGATGGATGCACTATATGGAAATGAGACTTGGGATTTAGTGCAATTGCCTGAAGGCAAGAAAGCCATTGGATGCAAGTGGGTGTACAAAGTAAAACATAACAGTGATGGAAGCATAAACAGGTACAAGGCTAGATTGGTAGCCAAAGGATATGCGCAGACATATGTCATTGATTATGAGGAAACTTTCAGCCCAGTTGCCAAGATGGCAACAGTGAGAGTTGTGATAGCAGTGGCTGCGTCAAAGCAATGGTCTTTACATCAGATGGATGTAAAGAATGCATTCTTGCATGGGGATTTGCAAGAAGAGGTGTATATGTTGCAGCCACCTGGTTTATGAGGATGTGAGTCACCCCGAGCATGTTTGCAGGTTGAAGAAAGCCTTGTATCATGGCTTAAAACAAGCACTAAGAGCATGGTCTGACAAGATTTCTGAATATCTTGTCACTATTGGCTTTCATGTAGCCAATGCAGATTTCTCGCTGTATGTGAGACATGGTGATAGAGGGGTTGTGCTTGTTGTCATCTATGTAGATGACTTGATCATTATGGGGGACCATGATGCAGAGATCTTTGATGTAAAGATCTTGCTTAGACAGAAGTTTGAGGTGAAGGATCTGGGTGAGCCCAGATATTTCTTGGGCATTGAGGTGATTAGGTCACCACATGGTATTGGATTACTGCAGAGACAGTATGGCTTGGACATGTTGTCCAAGTATGGTATGACAAGCTGTAAGCCTATTTCGGTGCCATTGGATCAGAATGGCAAGTTGAGTGCAGATTCAGGAGAGATTTTGGAGGATCCTACTATGTATAGGCGCATAGTAGGAAGCTTGATCTATATGACGATCACCAGACCAGATTTGAGCTATGCTGTTGGGTTGGTGAGTCAGTTTATGCAGGTTCCACGAAAATCGCATTTGGATGCAGTGACGCATACTGAGGTTATGGGGTCTACTTTCGTGGACTATTCTATGAGACTGGGACAGAGATATGTGTACATGGGTACACAGATGCTGATTGGGCTGGTAGTATCTCAGATAGAAGATCTACCAGTGGATTCATGTTTTCTTTGGGGAGTGCTGCTGTGACTTGGAGCAGCAAGAAGTAGCCTACGGTTGCTCTATCCAGTACTATAGAGGCCGAGTACAGAGGAGCTGCTATGGCAGCATGTGAGGTAGCTTGGTTGAGAAAGCTACTTGCAGATTTGGGTCTATCAGTGGATAGACAAGTTGTCATTTTCTGTGACAACATTAGCAGTATACAGTTGGCCAGGAACCCAGTCTTTCATGCTCGTACGAAGCATATAGAGGTCCACTACCACTTCGTCAGAGAGAAGGTCTTGGCAGGAGACCTCGACCTTGTTTATGTCAGCACAGAGGATCAGGTAACTGACATCTTCACCAAAGCATTGGGTACAGAGAAGCTCCGCAGATTCAGGGCTTCACTTGGTGTACATGAGATGGAGTTGAGCTCGAGGGGGAGTATTGAGATATCGAGCTCGTCTAGTGAGGCGGTGGACACTGATGACCCGCCTGGGGGATAGGCCCCACACTTACACCACTGGCATGGTTGGTGAGATCATGGGTGATATACGGCCAGTGGGATGACAAGCTGTGTGACAGCCATTCTAGAGACTGGCATAGTTATAGTACCAGCTCATTTAGTTGGGATCACACTATAGAGAACCCGTGTATGTATTAGTTGAGTACCTTTCATATTATGTGTACTCTTATCTTGTATATGGTGTGTTGAGTGTTTAGTAGAGAAGAAGAAGATTTCCAGCCTCTCACCTTGTGTGTTCTCTATTAGGGTTTTGTGAGTGTGAGTGTGCTTGCAAGAGCTCCAGCTCTCTTCCCCCCTGCATCTTTTCAAGCACTTCTTGCTTTCTTCCCTCTTTCATGGTTTTATGTCTTCTTCCAAGTTTTCATGGAAAGCTTGGAAATAGTTATATGTGAGCTTCTCTCCCTTCCCCTCTCTCCTTTTCTCCCTTCCCCTCTCTTTTCTCCCTTCCCCTCTCTTTTCTCTCCCTTTCCCTAACCCTAGCCTAATGCATAGAGCTCTAATAGAGAGAGCTTTGATGGAGAGCTCTCCATCAAAGCTTTCTATTAAGCATTCTATGCATTATGCATAGGTTTAGGCTTAACATAAACTAGTTTTTCCATTCACTTATGCATTAAGAGTAGGGTTTAGGGAACTCGCCTCTTTTTTCTCTTGTTCTTCTTGCTTACTAATGTGTTAATAAGGACTAAATTTTTTATTTATTATGTTTCTTTTTTGTAGAATTATTCAAGTGAGCAAGGTTTTGGGCATAGCCTCTCATACAGTAAGCCCTCTTTCTTCATTTGCACTTCTTGTCTTTGTGTTTTTGCACCTTTGGTGGGTGCCGGGGATTAGGGTTAGGTCAATAGGCTAGGGCTATGCATAAGGGCCAGGCTATGCATAGCCCTCTTATGCATAGGTCTTATGCATACGCCATATGCAGAGGGCTTATGCATACAACCTATGCATATGCCCTATGCATAGGGCTTATGCATATTTCATACGGCATACGGCCTATGCATAGGTCGTATGTCGTATGCATATGGCTTATGCATACGACCTATGCATACGGCCTATGCATATGGCTTATGCATATGGCCTATGGATATACTACTAGGAGACCCCCCCCCCTACGACTTCTCTAGCGACTAGATTTGGGGGTGGTAAGGAGTCGCTAGACAGTCGCTAATGCCCGTCACTTAAGCGACTAGCTTAGCAACTAGATTTGCGACTACAGAATGTCGCTTAGGTGATAATTTAAAAAAAAAAAGTCGCTTATGCGACTACATGTCGTTTATGCGATGCAGTTGCATATGCAAGTTAAACCTCTATGGAGCAGCACCAGTTTCCTGCTGCTAGATTGGGTGCCATATATTCTCCATCTCTCTCTCACACACACACAAATACTGTCTCTCTCCCACACACATATACTCTCTCATTCTCTCTCACACACACGCTCTCTCTCTCTGTCTCTCTCACACACACAAACACACATACTCTCTCTCTCTCTCTCTCTCTCTCTCTCTCTCTCTTAGTACATCTTGCAAGCGCTAGCTTATATTCTTGGCAAGGAGTACGTCTCGCAAGCGCTAGCGAGATTTGAAAGGTAAGGAGTACGTCTCGCAAAGCGCTAGCGAGGTTTGAAAGGTAACACCTACGACCCAATTTTTTTACTTCACAATTGATTGAGAGAGGAAATGTAAGGTTCCTCTCTTTAAAAATGGGAGAAACACTTAAGATAGTCCGCTAAGTCTTATCTTGGGAAAAATCCCCTATTCATCGACACCTTGACCCTATAGAGATTCAAGGATACGATTCATAGGTATGACCTAGCTCTATCCCGCAGGGGGAGCGTGATTTTCTAAACATCAAATCACCCATAGGGCAATTGATCAGAAATTGGGCAACTACTAGACTTGATATCTAGAGACAACGCTTTTTTCCTCATCTTATGCAAGGCAGAGCCGCTGACCTAGTCTTCTAGAATAGAGTTGCCCAAGAACCTAACTATCTAACGTAGGGCTTTCGCTTAATTTGTTGGAAAGCTACCCGACTAATCGGGTCCACCCGTCCGTAGGATGGTGCCGTCAGGGCATTCCATCCTCCCACTTTCCACCCTACTCACGCATCAATTTGTTTTCTAATTAATACTACCACATTGTGTGACATAAACAAACATGTTCCTTAATTAAGGCCCTTTCACAAGGTTTATTAAAACAGCCTTCTTGCACAATACAATCATACCAAAGACAAGATGTAATTATATAAAAAGTTTATACATGAGTCCATTTCCATACAAGCCAAACTGGCTCTCTTATTCTTATTCTGCCAATGATCTAGAATTCGGCCTTCCAGCCTCTACATGCTGGGCAAAACCCTACGGGACCATACACCTCATCGTCGGCCGCTGTTGGCGAGGACTCAAGCCGGCCTGTCGCCCTCTCAGGCTCCATCGCTCGATCCTCCCGCCCCTGAGAGGGATGTCTCCGCACTAGGGTGGGCTTATTTACCGCACTAGCCTGGGCCCTCAGAACTAGGCAGCCTCATAATCTCTCGCCTCAATCGGCGATCCTTATTCTTCCAAAGGTATGAGGGATACCTTGGGCCATTACCGGGCTTTGCTAACGACGCCGCCCGGCTACACAAGCACGGAACGGAGTTAGCGTTAAAGCCAAAAAAAATCTTGAATTCCAAAGATAATATCTTCAATGCAATTTACCAAATATCCATAATTCATGAAGATAACAATTTCAACGCAATTCATTAAATACAACATCACATAGTTCATAACTTCATATAATTTTTATGTCGCCAGTTTAAGAGGAAAAGACACCATTCATTAATACTAATTTAAGAAAAAATCTCTTCTTTTGAAAATTAACCAAGCTAACCTGGTCACCGTTTCCTTGAGTGGCTTGAAAAGGACGGACTGGAGCCGCGTTGGGCGCATCTCCCTCCATCTCGTTGTTACGTGCGCCTCTTGAGGCAATATTTTGCTGTCTCCGGGATGAGGCCATCTTAGGCGTCGCCTTGTAGAGTTCGCTGCTGCGATCGAAACGCTTCAGTCAGATCTGAATTCCGAGCTCGTTTCCTCACCGTATAAGCAAAAGAATATGGCGCACGAACCCTCGCTTGAGCCAAAAAACCCTTACTAAAGTCTACGCAAATGGGGGGGGGGATTGTGAGATGTCCTTAAGGCCAAAGACAAAAACGTGGAGAGGGTTGGGAGGGGTGGCTGCAAGCCTCTCTGTAAGTCTATTCACATAGGGGGGGAGAAGAGTTAAGGACACTGCCTCCTAGCAAGAGGGAGATGAAGGAAAATTGGCTTATCTGAAAAGAGCCAAATGAGGGGGTGTGAGAGGGGCGGCTGCAAGGGCGGCTGTACTTGCAGCAAGTACGCTACACAAGGACGGACGGCGGTACGGACACACAGAAATGCGTGCCGACTGAGGAGCACCTCGGGGGTTTATATAGCTGAGGGGTGAGGGTACGGGCGTTGCGCAAAGCAAGGACGAAAGGACGGTGTACCTTCAAAGGCTATGGATCAGTGGCCTGCATGGGTCTACGGGAAAGGTACGGTGCCGGTTGTCTGGGAAAGGAGTGGTACGCATGTACCTTATCCGGTCTGGGTGTCCGCCTGAGGGTGCGCGTGGACCATACAGTGGGCGGCCGTCCTTTGGTTCTTGGGCGGCCATTGTACAGGCACCCTAGTAAGTGTGTACGAACCAAATTTTGGGACGGGGTACCCAAATTTGGGGCGCCCGCCTCGATTTGCGTGCCGGATCGCCCCGGGGGACGAAAAATGTTTTTGTCCGGGAGGTTCTCCTGGTCGCAGGGCTTCAGACCGTTCATCAAACGGACGTGCGGTCGTGCATTTATTAAGGTTTAAAGGTCGCCGTTTTATAACTAAAATGATTGAAATTAGCGTATAGGCTTGATCCGGTGTCCGTTTTGGATGCTGTAAAATCCTATATTAGGGTAAAATCGCGTGCAGATTCCAAATTTGGGCTCAGAATTTGAAGATTCCAAATAGAAATGACTCAAATAATAAAATCATTGATATTTATACCATAAAAACTCATAATTACATGGACATTTCTTTATTAGTGAAGATGGGTATGTTACATCCTTCCCCCCTTAAAGAAATCGAGATGTCCTCATCTCGTCATGAATTGGGGATAATCCTTTAAGAGTGTAGCTTCATCTTCCCAAGTTGCGTCCTCTTCAGGGTAATCTTTCCACTGAACTAGATGTTCTACAAGAGTTTTATTTCGGAGTTTCCTTTCCCTAGAATCTATGATGCTACTGGGCTGTAATTCAAGGACTCCTTGAGTAGGGATTACAACTTGTTCATCATCAAGTATGTGATCGAGACTGGGGACATATGGTTTTAATAAACTTACATGAAATACCTTATGGACTTTGATATGGGCTGGGAGTTGGAGTTTATAGGCACTTTTACCTAGACACTTGATAACTGTATAAGGACCACAATACCTAGGGCTGAGCTTCTTATATTTCCCAAGTGATAGAGAACTTCGTTTGGGTCGCACCCGTAGAAGAACTTTGTCTCCTTCCTTGAAGATCCTTTCAGACCTCTTGTTGTCAGCATAATGCTTTTGTCGATCTTGGGCAGCTTTAATATCTTTTTGGATTGCCTTGGTTTGTTCCTCCATTTCTTCGAGCATTTTCCTGGATGCCTCAACTCTTATGGTCGGATCAGAGAAATTTAGAGGAGACAAGCATTCTTGCCCATAGAGTGCTTTGAATGGTGACATTCCTATGCTTTGGTGATAAGACGCATTGTAGGCGAATTCCACCAGAGGAAGGTATTGAATCCACCTTCTGGGTTCCCGTCCACAGTATGCTCTGAGAATGTCTTCAATTACTTGATTGACTCTTTCAGTCTGGCCATCGGTCTCTGGATGATAAGCTGTGCTAAAGCAAAGTTGAGTCCTCAGAGCTTGAAATAAAGACTGCCAGAATTTTGAGGTGAAGTCAGAATCCCGATCACTTACTATCCTTTTTGGGAGACCATGAAGTTTGAAGACTTCCTTGATGAATATACGAGCAACATCAGAAGCTTTGAAGGTCTTCTTTGCTGGTATAAGGTGAGCTACTTTGGTAAGTAAGTCCACTACTACTAGAATGGAGTCATATCCTCCTTGAACAGTGGGGAGACTTGTGACAAAATCCATACTAATGCACTCCCACTTCATTTGGGGAATATCTAAGGGTTGAAGCTTTCCAGGCATCTTGACCCTTTCAGCCTTGATCCTTTGGCATGAGAGACATTGTTTCAAGTACCGAAGCACATCATTTTTCAAGCCTGCCCAATGAAAGCTCCTTCTTACTGCATTTAATGTTTTTGCATAACCTGGGTGTCCTGCAGCAGGGCTATCATGAGCTTCATGGAGGATTAGTTTCTTTAAAGCAGGATCCTTAGGGATACATAGCCTGTGATTGAAGTAGAGGCTTCCTTCATGAGTGGAGTATCCCTTGATTAGATTCTTCTCTTTCTCTGAGTGTCCCCCTTCTTCTACTAACTTTATCATCCTTTGATAATCTGGGTCATGAGATGAGACTTCTTCCACCTTGACTAGTATGGGATTATTTGGCATTGAAACTGCATTCAAGAAAGATTTGCGGCTAAGTACATCTGCTACCACATTATCTTTCCCAGGACGGAATTTGATGTCGAAATCATATTCTTGTAGAATTTCAATCCATCTCCTTTGCCGCATGTTGAGGTTAGGCTGGGTGAAGATCCACTTTAGACTTTTGTGGTCAGTTACAAGCTGGAATTTGCCTCCCAAGAGATAATGTCTCCATAATTTGAGGCAATGAACAACTGCTAAGAGTTCCAAATCATGGGTGGCATAGTTTGCTTCATATTGCTTCAGCTTGCAGGAAGTATAAGCGACTGGTCTTCCTTCTTGGCCTAAGACACCACCAAGTGCTAGACTACTAGCATCGGTAACCACTTCAAATTCCTTGGAGAAATCAGGAAGCTTTAAGACTGGGGCAGAAGTAATAATGACTTTCAGCTGATCAAAGCTGTTTTGATGGATTGGCAACCACACTATTTTGCAATCCTTCTTAAGAAGATCTGTCAAGGGTGCAGCTACCAAGGCATAATCTTTGATAAAAATCCTATACCAACCCGTGATTCCCAAGAACCCACGAACTTCACGAACTGATTTAGGGGGTGGCCATTCTAGAATATCCTTGACCTTGGCGGGGTCTACTGAGATGCCATCCTTGGAGACGATGAATCCAAGATACTCAATTTGATGAGTAAAGAAGGTACATTTGCTCTTCTTGGCATAGAGTTTGTGTCTGCGCAGCAATTGCAGAACTCTACGCACATGCTCCTCATGCTCTTCCATTGATTTGGAGTAGATTAGGATGTCATCAAAGAAAACAAGCACGAACTCATCCAAGTACGGGCGAAATATATCTTGCATTAGGCGGTTGAAGGTTGCAGGAGCATTGGTTAACCCGAATGACATTACAGTAAACTCATAGTGGCCATAACGGGTATTGAAGGCTGTTTTGGGTATATCTGCTTCCTTGACTCTGATCTGATAGTAACCAGACCTCAAATCTATTTTTGAGAAGACTTTGGCCCCATGAAGCCTGTCAAGAAGTTCATCGATGCGAGGGATAGGATACTTATTCTTGACAGTGACTTGATTGAGTCCTCGATAATCTATGCAGAGGCGGAGAGTCCCGTCCTTCTTCTTTTGGAAAAGAACAGGTGCTCCCTAAGGAGAGCTACTGGGGCGTACAAATCCTTGTTCAATGAGTTGGGAAAGTTGCTCCTTAAGTTCAATGGCTTCAGGAAGGGACATTTTATAGGGAGTTTTTGAGACGGGTTGAGCTCCAGGGATCACCTTGATTTCATGGTCGACTTCTCGAGGAGGCGGTATCCCTGTAAGCTCGTCAGGGAAGATGTCAGAGAATTCTTGGAGCCAAGAGGGTTCTGTCTCCATACTAGGTTCAATGACTTTGTTGAGTTTGACTAAGAAAACTTGCTGACCCTTACGTGTTCCCTTGAGAAGATGTTTTGCCTTGACTACCCTAGACTTAGATTTTCCTGTGATCCCCTGAACAGATATTACTTGGCCATGCTCATTTTCAAAAGTGATACTCCCCTGGTTACAATGAATGCTAGCTTTGTTTGCAATTAACCAATCCATCCCAAGGATTCCATCATAAATTCCTAGTGGCAAGACTCTAAAGTGGCCATGAGTTTGCTCATTACCCAGCTCAAAATCAAGGTTTCCTATAGAGTGGCGAGATACTACTTCTTTCCCACTGGCTAACTCTACAATCATTTTTCTAGCTGTTTTTTGACTCAAGTTTAATTTTTGCAAGCACCTAGGAGAAAGGAATGAATGGGTACTGCCACAATCAATCAAAAGCTGAAATGTCTTACCGTGATGAGTGGCGGGGGCTTGGATTACACCAAATTGTTTATTCGGACCTTGGTGTTCTATTGCCGCATGGACGGTGGCGCGCTCTTCTTCAGCCTCTTCCAAGGTTGGTTCTTCACTTATAACACAGGCAGTTCTAGCAACTGATCCTCCGCGGCCTCTGCCACGACCACTGCCTCTTGCACCTTGGTGGGTAGGGGTTCCACGGCCTTGATTTCCTCTGTTACCTTGGCGGAATGATGTTGCTATCTTGGGACAGTTGGCTCTAAAGTGTCCCGGCTCATTGCACTCAAAACACAGAGGGCCTTCTCTAGAAGAAGCAGCATACGAGCGGGGGGCAAAAGAGTTGCCTTGTCGCCCTCTGTTGTAGTAGGGAAAATTCTGTTGAGGTTTCTTGTAGGGTTGATCTCTAAGGTTTGCCTCAGGGTAAGATCTCTTTTGATTCTTTGGTTTGTTAGCCTTCATTTCTTTCACAAGGGGCTTTGCTCGTATGAGAGCATCCTATAAAGTGGTTGGCCTCATTGCTTCAAGGCGGGAATCTAGGGGTTCATTTAGCCCTTGGCAGAAACGAGCCACTTGCTGGGAAGTAGTCATAGCTGGGGCATACTTCCGAAGGGTAATAAATTTGGAATAATAGTCCTCAAGAGTTAAGGTGCACTGTCTAAGACTAAAGAACTCATTCATCTTTATGGACTCATGGGATGGAGGAAGATATCTTTCCTTCACTGCCTGCTTGATGTCTTCCCACGTTTGAGAATGCTCGGTGACTTCCTTGTCACGGCACCACTGTTTCCACCAGAGTTTAGCATCTCCAGTGAGGCGAAACCGTGCGAGCATAGACTGATTTGCTACTCCAGTATCGGCAGCAGAGAAATAATCGTCCATCGCCTCAATCCAGACTTCAGCATCCTTCTCAACCTTTGAACCTTCTCCTTTAAAGGAGGGAGGTTGCATTTGCTTGAGCAGGAGCTTCTTCTCCTGGGTATCGGTGTAAAGCGCATTGGGAAGTGGAGAGTGGTCGTCCTGGCCATCATCGTAAAAACAATTTTTAAGATTACAAGATTCATATTTGCACAACGCTTAATTTTTGGAGAGTAAAACATTGAAATTATTTTATTTCCAAATATTTACAAGGACAAGTTTTATTACAAAGTTCTGAGACTATAATCAGTCTTATTTGCTATGAAAGGAATTTCCTAGGCTTCACCGTGACATAAGGGTAGAGCGGTCCACATATGTGAAATATGGGGGTTCCGCTGTAGTTTCTAAGACTCTAAAAACTGATGGTAAGGGTGGTAAACTCTGGATTGGGGTAGGTCCCAACACCGCTACTCTATCAGCAGGTAAGACCTGCATCACTTTATCATACACCCAATGATCCTGAGGTATGCGAACCCCATCTATAGTCACCGAGGTGTCGTCCCTGGGGATATCGACGAACCAAAATAAGCGGACCATCTTCAGCTTCTCAATCCAACGAATCCGCTTAAGGTCGGTGGTGAGGTTCCCAGTCTGATCTGCTCGGATGAAGAAGTATCTCGGCCCACGACTCCAGAAATATCTGCCCCATCCTCTCTGAATACGAGAGAAATGAGGGAGCGATATCTTCTCTAATATCTGCACCATGGTGTCGCGAAACTCGAAATTCGAGGAGTGACTAGCAGTCTCGAAGATGCATTGGAAAACTAGAAATTTGGAGTAGGCATCTTCCCCTTCCTACAATCATTCAAACATCAATTCAATCTTATTTGTTTTAGTAGGATGTCTTTACTAATTAGCATTATGTTAGGTAAAACATTTATTACAAAACAATCCTTAAACTGCAATTCCTAGGAGTCAAACTTGCTCTGATACCAATTGTAAGGTTCCTCTCTTTAAAAATGGGAGAAACACTTAAGATAGTCCGCTAAGTCTTATCTTAGGAAAAATCCCCTATTCATCGACACCTTGACCCTATAGAGATTCAAGGATACGATTCATAGGTATGACCTAGCTCTATCCCGCAGGGGGAGCGTAATTTTCTAAACATCAAATCACCCATAGGGCAATTGATCAGAAATTGGGCAACTACTAGACTTGATATCTAGAGACAACGCTTTTTTCCTCATCTTATGCGAGGCACAGCCGCTGACCTAGTCTTCTAGAATAGAGTTGCCCAAGAACCTAACTATCTAACGTAGGGCTTTCGCTTAATTTGTTGGAAAGCTACCCGACTAATCGGGTCCACCCGTCCGTAGGATGGTGCCGTCAGGGCATTCCATCCTCCTACTTTCCACCCTACTCACGCATCAATTTGTTTTCTAATTAATACTACCACACTGTTTGACATAAACAAACATGTTCCTTAATTAAGGCCCTTTCACAAGGTTTATTAAAACAGCCTTCTTGCACAATACAATCATACCAAAGACAAGATGTAATTATATAAAAAGTTTATACATGAGTCCATTTCCATACAAGCCAAACTGGCTCTCTTATTCTTATTCTGCCGATGATCTAGAATTCAGCCTTCCAGCCTCTACATGCTGGGCAAAACCCTACGGGACCATACACCTCATCGTCGGCCGCTGGCGAGGACTCAAGCCGGCCTGTCGCCCTCTCAAGCTCCATCGCTCGATCCTACCGCCCCTCAGAGGGATGTCAGGGCACTAGGGTGGGCTTATTTACCGCACTAGCCTGGGCCCTCAGAACTAGGCAGCCTCATAATCTCTCGCCTCAATCGGCGATCCTTATTCTTCCAAAGGTATGAGGGATACCTTGGGCCATTACCGGGCTTTGCTAACGACGCCGCCCGGCTACACAAGCACGGAACGGAGTTAGCGTTAAAGCCAAAAAAAATCTTGAATTCCAAAGATAATATCTTCAATGCAATTTACCAAATATCCATAATTCATGAAGATAACAATTTCAACGCAATTCATTAAATACAACATCACATAGTTCATAACTTCATATAATTTTTATGTCGCCAATTTAAGAGGAAAAGACACCATTCATTAATACTAATTTAAGAAAAAATCTCTTCTTTTGAAAATTAACCAAGCTAACCTGGTCACCGTTTCCTTGAGTGGCTTGAAAAGGACGGACTGGAGCCGCGTTGGGCGCATCTCCCTCCATCTCGTTGTTACCTGCGCCTCTTGAGGCAATATTTTGCCGTCTCCGGGATGAGGCCATCTTAGGCGTCGCCTTGTAGAGCTCGCTGCTGCGATCGAAACGCTTCAGTCGGATCTGAATTCCGAGCTCGTTTGCTCACCGTATGAGCAAAAGAATATGGCGCACGAATCCTCGCTTGAGCCAAAAAACCCTTACTAAAGTCTACGCAAATGGGGGGGGGGAATTGTGAGATGTCCTTAAGGCCAAAGGCAAAAACGTGGAGAGGGTTGGGAGGGGTGGCTGCAAGCCTTTCTGTAAGTCTATTCACACGGGGGGGGGGGGGGGGGGGGGAAGGGAGAGAAGAGTTAAGGACACTGCCTCCTAGCAAGAGGGAGATGAAGGAAAATTGGCTTATCTGAAAAGAGCCAAATGAGGGGGTGTGAGAGGGGCGGCTGCAAGGGCGGCTGTACTTGCAGCAAGTACGCTACACAAGGACGGACGGCGGTACGGACGGCGGTACGCTACACAGAAACGCGTGCCGACTGAGGAGCACCCCGGGGGTTTATGTAGCTGAGGGGTGAGGGTACGAGCGCTGCGCAAAGCAAGGACGAAAGGACGGTGTACCTTCAAAGGCTATGGATCAGTGGCCTGCATGGGTCTACGGGAAAGGTACGGTGCCGGTTGTCTGGGAAAGGAGTGGTACGCATGTACCTTATCCGGTCTGGGTGTCCGCCTGAGGGTGCGCGTGGACCATACAGTGGGCGGCCGTCCTTTGGTTCTTGGGCGGCCATTGTACAGGCGTCCTAGTAAGTGTGTACGGACCAAATTTTGGGATGGGGTATCCAAATTTGGGACGCTCGCCTCGATTTGCGTGCCGGACCGCCCCGGGGGGCGAATTTTTTTTTTTGTCCGGGAGGTTCTCCTGGTCGCAGGGCTTCAGACCGTTCGTCAAACGGACGTGCGGTTGTGCATTTATTAAGGTTTAAAGGTCGCCGTTTTATAACTAAAATGATTGAAATTAGCGTATAGGCTTGATCCGGTGTCCGTTTTGGATGCTGTAAAATCCTATATTAGGGTAAAATCGCGTGCAGATTCCAAATTTGGGCTCAGAATTTGAAGATTCCAAATAGAAATGACTCAAATAATAAAATCATTGATATTTATACCATAAAAACTCATAATTACATGGACATTTCTTTATTAGTGAAGATGGGTATGTTACAGGAAAAAATAATTGTTTAAATTAATTTGAAAATGGTAAGCATGGAAGACGTACAAAAACACATATATACTCATGATGAGATGAACAACTGTATATAAAATATAATAATCCATGAACTGATACACATGATGATCAATAGCTATGGAATATCATAGTCAAAATGATACAATGTCAAGGAGGGGGTACAAAATCATGTCGCTCAAGCGCACCGATAAATGGTAACACTAGTATGAATATACAAAATGAGCAACTGCAAGCTACAATCCTAAACATATCTAGGCGGATCCTATACATATGGTATATATATGTGGGGGAGATCAGAAATATGCTCATGGAGCATCCTCGTATGTGGTAGCATCATCATGTCGCCTGTCGGCGATCATCCTGTCGATCGTCTTGGGGTAGTCAAGGTGGTGGTGGAGGCGTTGGTACCTCTGCCATCTCGCGTGCCACTGTCTCCGAGTTGACGCAGCTATGAAGCTCCAACAAGGGACAAAGAAAACATATTAAGCAAGTCATACTTAACATTGCCATTGATTGTTTAAATATATACCTGCATGGGTGACCAATTAACTAGTTACCTTGTGTGCTGGTGGAGGGATGTCACGCTGGAGCGCCCTGTAGCTCCCATAAAGTGCCAATTGGACCTCTGCGGCTGTGGCTTCTCGTCCATAGTCCTTTGTTTGGTTACAAAAAAAAGTTTTTAAAAAGAATTTAATACAATTTATTTGCATGTCATTCGTGACGCTATTTAAATAGCTTTACTTACAAATAAGGCATGAAGCCCTGCATATCCACTGCTGTCGAGCCGTGATGTGTGTTCTTGTGCCAATCGAGCAGCTTGTACAGCCTTCATCTTGCTCTAGTTCTTTTTCTGGCGGACCTCTCGCCTAAAGAAATTCCACGACTCTTTTGACATGGTCACAGGGTGCGTATTGCTAAGCTTGTGTGCCCATTGCCTGCACAACTCAAATATTTTGAATTTATAATTATGTGATTTAGATGTCAGCCCATATGCACTACCATAGCGCATATAGGCTTATGGTCAGCCCATATGCGCTATGGTAGCGCATATGGTGCATTTGGAGAGCGTTTTAAGCCCATATGCTCTATAGTAGCGCATATGGCCAAAACTCTCTCCAAATGCATGATATGTGCTACCATAGCACATATGGGCTGACCATATGCCCATATGTGCTATGGTAACGCATATGGTGCATTTGGAGAGCCAAAACGCTCCCCGCACACACACGCATATAAACACACCAGAGCATACATTTATACGAAGGAGTCTATTTTTTTTTGTTTGTTTATGTTTCAATAGAATTTCTACTTAGCATGTTGACATGTTACCTTTACAGGTTGAATGGAGTCTCCCTCCTCTTCGTCTAGTTCGCACGACGGCACTCCATCCACCCCGCTCTTCGACATGCTCCATTACCATGTCGAGCCTTGTTGCCATTACGAATTGAACCAGCTCAAGTTTGATGGCTTATGTGAGGGTATGTTTGATGGCTGCAGGTTAGAGGTAACAAAGAGCCATCAAGTGACTATGATCGGACTGGGAAGCGAGCAAAGCAAAGCCCAAAGGCTTTTTAAAACAACTTGCAGAAACATTTTGCTACAAAGGTGTTAAGCTCTTCCCGCAGAGCAATACTTACTACATTTTAATAATTGGATGAGATATGCATCCCCTTTTGAAATAGAAAAAGGGATAATGTTTCTGAAATGGTGACAAAGAAAAATCTAGAGAAAATGCAAAGTATTGTAAACAATGGTCCAAAATCTTTCACAAAAACTGGTGCTCTACAATATGTTAGAGGTGGTGCAAAAACGGATCTGAATCATTGTGAGACAGTTAACATAGCAATTGGTGATAGTATAGGTCAACATCTCCAAGATGGAGATTATGTTTTCTGTAATCATCCCCCATCTTTTCATAAGCATTCAATGTTAGGGTTAAGAGCACATGTACTTGATGTCCCCACTTTTTCTATCAATCCTCTTGTATGCATGCCACTTGGTGCGGACTTTGATGGTGATTGTCTAGTTGTCTTTGTACCTCAGTCTGTGGAGTCTAGAACTGAAATTAAGGAACTAATGATGGTACAAAGACAGATGTCCACCTCTCATGGAGCTTAGTACACATTTACATGACTCAAGATGCATTGCTTGTAGCTCATAAGCTTACAAGCTCTCCCAACTTTGTTACTCAACCATGGATGGAGCTGGGATGTATGTGCATAGGTTCTGTACTTTCAAAACCAGCAGTCATCAAGTCACCGAAAGGACCTATGTGGGTAGTGGCCCATCTTTTCCAGCTCGCATTACTAGATAATATTGATTATGATAAAAATGGCATGCTCATTTCAATTAGTGAAATTTTAGTTATAATTGAGCAACCAGACTAGCTTGGTAGCTCAATTGACAGTCTTGGTGGTCATCGCAGTAAACAGTGTTACCACATGAGATTGTTCAAGCAGAAATGGGGCGGCACCGATTGTGGTAGACACCCTCACTAGATCTGTTTCTTTCTTGCACAGTCTATGGGAGTTGCCTAGACACAGAAATGCCAGACTGGCATTGGAGTCTTCCAAACAGTTAGCAGAGGATGGGGATGAGACATGTTGGTATGCTCAGCTCACTACATGGTTTAGTCTACATGGGATATCGATGGACAGATTACCACCTCTTCAGTACTCTCTTGACGCCCCTTCCCTGTCCTTACATCGATCAGAGATTAGATGGATTATTCGATCTGGCATCACGAGGCTAGACATTGATTGGACATGGATATCACCCACATAGGAGCTGGGGCCGAAGAAGAATTTCTACAGAGAGCACCTTCTTCTCCTCACAGAGGATGGCTTTCGCCCGACATATATGGATACACACTTGTCCCATGACCTCAGATGTGCCATATGGCAGATATGTACATCCTCCCACGAGTTGCAGTTTGAGACAGGTAGATATGGCCCACACCGCATACCCGCATTTGCGAGCTATGTCACTTGGAGCCAGAGACAGAGGAGCACTACATATGCAAATGCCATATGTGTACTATGAGATCCATCATCTGGGGGCGATTTCATTACCTATTTAGGGAAGGGTTTGGACCACTGGACAGAGTGATCGATTACAGGGATCAAAGATGTCTAGGGCTCTTCCTTCTTGAGCTTCGTCGACACAACTTCATGAGCTAACCAATATACCACACATGGTCATACACACACACCCTTTAAGAGAAAGCTTTTTTACGTTGTAGAACAATCTTAAGGGTCCACAATGATCTATCCGAAGGGAGTGGGTTTAGAACACATGACATGCAATATCTTTAGCAGCAAGCCCTACATGAAGAAACGTGGAATCTTTTCTGATTCCCTCTCTCTTTAGCTTAAATTTAACTCCCAAGAAATCTTTTTGATTTCTCTAGCTTAAAATAGCGTTCTCTCTCTCTCTCAAAATAGTGTTACTTTGTATGTATATTTGGTAGTTCTCTTTAGTGGCCCGGCCTTCTCCATGAGGGCAGCGACACAGGCGATATTGACACGAGGCTATGTGGCTCTTGGGATGCTAGAGAAGATGTGCTTACAGGTGCAGTTCCAGGAACCAAGGCCCAAACTACGGCTTTTTGACACCCTAGTGACTCCTACACTATTATATGGAGCTCCCATTTTGGGGCCGAGTCCTCACACAGGAGAGCCATATGATGGGGGTGGAGACTGATGGAGAGGCCTCTCATAGCGATGATAGCTAGATTGCTCCGTAGTAAGCAGTCGGTACCTCATGAGATTGTTCGAGCAGAGATAGGGGCAGCACCGATCGTGGTTGAGGCCCTCACCAGATCTGTTTCCTTCTTGCATAGTTTATGGGAGCTACCTTGCCACAGATACGCCAGATTAGCATTAAAGTCTTCCCGACAGTTAGCAGCGGATGGGGATGAGACATGTTGGTACGCCCAGCTTACTACATGGTTTGGCTTTCATGGGCTATCGATGGACAGACTACCACCTCATCAGTACTCCTTGGATGCTCCCTTCTTATCTTTACAGTGCTCAGTGATCAGCAGGATCATTAGACTTGACATCATGAGGCTAGACATCGAGAGGACATGGATATCACCCACTCAGGAGCTGGGGGTGAAGAAGGGGTTTTACATGGACCACTTCTTTCAACTCACAGAGGATGGATTTATCATTCGCCCGAGATATATGGATACACACATGTCCCACGGTCTCAGATGCGATATAGGGCAGTTACGTACATCCTCTCACCAGTTGGCGGATTGAAACTGGTACATATGGCGCACACAGCATCCCAGCAGAGTAGTGTATTTGCCAGTTATGTCACTTGGCGCTAGAGACAGAGAAGCATTACATATGTAGATGCCCAGTGTATTATCATATTCGTGGGAGATTTCATTGTCTATTTTGGGAGGGTTTGGACCGTTAGAGAGAGTGATAGATTTCAGTGATCAGAGATGTCTAGGGCTTTTCCTCGAGATTCGACGTCAGAGAGAGTCCCTCTTGAGAGAGAGAGAGAGAGCATAGAGGACCTACACAGCGGCTGCTCACAGATTTCTTCAGAGGACCCGCCCTAGCTACTTCGGATCCGGTCACTTCAGATCCTACTCGAGCACCCGGTTCATCCACTTTCCGAGGGGTTACTGTCACGTGCACACCATTCAGGTGTACAGTGACATGGCATTAGCATCATTAGCATCATCAGGAGTCATCAGGTATTTTACTGGCATTTATGCAATTTTATAGGCATTTTATGAGGCAGCCGACTAGCATTATTGGTATTTTATGGGAGATATGAGCCTTACAGTACTGGCCGACTGCATTAATGCTGGCCGACCAGCCCCCTCACCCATATATATATAGGCGCCTCTCCATTCAGCCATTCAAGCACATCCTCATCTGGATCATCATGCGTTTTCAGCAACCAGTCCATCATTCAGCATTCAGCCTCAGTCCCTCAGCGTTTCTACTCCAGAAGGGCTGAGAACATCATCGCATATCAGTTCAGCAGCATACAGCAGGGTGTTCTTCAACGCATCTCCTCCAGGAAGCTTTGGGAGCAGCATATCCAGCCAACGCATCAGCATAATCAGCAACGCATCATCATCAGCCATCAGATCTGCAAACGCATGGAGCATCCACCTTCCCGTGCTGGAGAGCATCTGCGTTTCGTCATCAGGTCAGCATAGCATCTGTTCCAAAGCATCCCTTTAGCGTTTCCTTCCCAGGAGACAAGGGAAAGATAGTGGACAGCAGTTCATCCCGCATATTCAGCATATAGGCAGCATTTTCAGCAATATAGATCCATTTGGATCTCATTGTAACCGCATTCATCATTTAATATAGCTGCATTGCATTGACATCTATTTGTTAATCTCTTAAACATCATTAAGTGCAGTTTAGTTAGACTAAGGTTGTGATTACTACGGTCTTAAGCTCTCACATGTCACATTGGTATCAGAGCGTTACAGGGTAACCAGCCTTAGAGCATGTTCATCCCATCAGTCATTCAGTCAGACATCATGTTAATCGCTTCCGTAGAGTTAAATCTAGTTCTCAAAATTTTGCAAGCCACCCTTAGGAATTTTCCCTTAGGTCTGCATCAGTAACCCATTCATCTGCATTCTTGCACAGCATATAGGGTTGCACATGGCTTAATAGACATCTTAGCAGTTAGTCTTGCATACATGTTACCCATGAACTCTCAGGGAAGAATAACATCCATCATCAACGGAGGACATAAGTTTTGGGCTTCAACTGGCAGCAACAGCAGGGGGTTTCTCTTCCACAGAAGACGGAAGTTTGCTCCAACATCACCTCAGGAGGTTCAGAGCTTCAGGTACGACGGAGATGGTAGGTGAAAGGTTTCCAGAGGCAGGTCAGGGGTGACTCAGCATTTACCGTTCAGTTCCCGCAGTACATGGAGTCTTGGCTCAACGGATTTCACTCCTGCAGACGGCCTACGTCCCGGCAGCAGAAGACAGAAGGGGGAAGTGGTTCGGAGGAGAAGGATCACAGAGGAGTCGAAGGTTGCCAGGTATACCACCCAGCAACAGTTTAGCAGCGGGGAATGTTACGTGCACACCATTCAGGTGTACAGTGACATGGCATCATTTTAGCATCATTAGCATCATCAGGAGTCATCAGGTATTTTACTGGCATTTATGTAATTTTATAGGCATTTTATGAGGCAACCGACTAGCATTATTGGTATTTTATGGGAGATATGAGCCTTACAGTACTGGCCGATTGCATTAATGCTCACCCATATATATATAGGCGCCTCTCCATTCAGCCATTCAAGCACATCCTCATCTGGATCATCATGCGTTTTCAACAACCAGTCCATCATTCAGCATTCAGCCTCAGTCCCTCAGCGTTTCTACTCCAGAAGGGCTGAGAACATCATCGCATATCAGTTCAGCAGCATACAGCAGGGTGTTCTCCAACGCATCTCCTCCAGGAAGCTTTGGGAGCAGCATATCCAGCCAACGCATCAGCATAATCAGCAACGCATCATCATCAGCCATCAGATCTGCAAACGCATGGAGCATCCACCTTCCCGTGCTGGAGAGCATCTGCGTTTCATCATCAGGTCAGCATAGCATCTGTTCCAAAGCATCCCTTCAGCGTTTCCTTCCCAGGAGACAAGGGAAAGATAGTGGGCAGCAGTTCATCCCGCATATTCAACATATGGGCAGCATTTTCAGCAGTATAGATCCATTTGGATCTCATTGTAACTGCATTCATCATTTAATATAGCTGCATTGCATTGACACCTATTTGTCTATCTCTTAAACATCATTAAGTGCAGTTTAGTTAGACTAAGGTTGTGATTACTATGGTCTTAAGCTCTCACATGTCACAGTTACTCTGGAGCGTACTATCTAGTTGGGGCAAACCAGACACCCCCGCCCCCGAGGCCCACGAGTCAAATCTAGATGGCACAGGAGGATCAGTGAGAGCATCACCAGATACCAGCAAAGGCCCACTCGGTAGCTCACCCTAGAGGAGATCTTCTCATTTCTTGATCGACCTGTGCGAGAGTTCATCTATTGAGTTCCTTTCTGGGATCAGTCTCGCCCAGAGATTGTTGTACTCAGTTCATACCCTATCCTGTTTCTCTTTGTACCCAGTTTTATTCTATTTTGTTCACATCAGTGACACATGTATCCATCAGACATATGATTGTAACCTTTTTCGGTCTCATAGGTCATTTTAGCCTTTAGAAGACGTAAATATAAATTTCTTTCTTCTCTCTCTCTCTCTCTCTCTCTCTCTCTCTCTCTCTCTCTCTCTCTGCGTGCGCACTGCCTTCCCCACAAGGTACTCTCTCTCTATCTCTCTCATCGGTGTGCGTGTTTGTGTGTGTGTGTGTGTGTGTGCATGTATGTATTGTGTGTGTGTGTAGCTGTGGGGGTGTGTATGTGTGGGTGTCTGTGTCCCTTTCTACCCATCTCTAGTAATTTATTTGCATTAAACATTCATAACCATTAAAAAAAAAGGTAAGATAAGAGAAGAATTAGTATAACAAAATGTTTTTTTATTTGTTTTAAAGGGGGAAAATAAAAAGAGCAAGAGAGAAAGAGAGAGGAAAGGGCAAACAACCTCGTGGATACTAATAAAGCCCTTGCGAAATTTCATCTTGGGTTTAAGTTGTGGAGATATCGAGCTCATCTAGTGAGGCGGTGGACACTGATGACCCGCCTAGGGGATAGGCCCCACACTTACACCACTGGCATGGTTGGTGAGATCATGGGTGATATGCAGCCAGTGGGATGACAGGTTGTGTGACAGCCATTCTAAAGATTGGCATAGTTATAGCGCCAGCTCATTTAGTTGGGTTCACACTATAGAGAACCCTAGTATGTATTTGGTTGAGTACCTTTTCATATGTGTGTACTCTTATCTTTGTATATGGTGTGTTGAGTGTTGAGTGAAGAAGAAGAAGATTTTCAGCTTCTCACCTTGTGTGTTCTCTTTTAGGGTTTTGTGAGTCTGTGTGCGCTTGCAAGAGCTCAAGCTCTCTTCTCCCCTGCATCTTTTCATGGTATCAGAGCCTAGTTCATGCTAAGGGCTGAGCTGCAAGCAAGAGAAGCACAGGAAGCGGGACGAGGGTAAGAGCTTCAACTACTCTTCCCTATTTGTGTTGGCGGCGACTACACCCTTGTCGGGAGCTCTACGGGTGGCACCGACAAACGATCTCTGATTGAGGAGCTTTGTTCGCGGGAGTAAAGCTATAGGGCACTATACTATCCTATCGAATGTCCTTTTTTAAGCCGAAAACGCGTTTCGGGCGTGTTACGACCTCCGTTTTTCAGAAAGCAGGCGATTTCGAGCACTGCGGGTAAGTCATCGATTCTCTGTAGAACTCTGTTTAAAGAACTGCAAGAAGACAGATTGGCTGTGCAGACACTGTGTGTGCTGCAAGGAGGTCAACAGTTGCCATTGGGTGTATGTATGCACATTGAGGTCACTGGTTGTGACATTGGAGTGTGTTACAATACCGCTGCAGAAAATACAGCAGTTTGTGCAGGACAAACCAGAGTGCTGTTCCTGGTAAATTTGTGTGTCTGGCAAGATGTCAAATGATGGCATAAACTAGATTGTTGCTGAGAAGCTTGATAAGAATAACTTCCATGCTTGGAGGTTCAGGTTGACGAATTTTCTGATGGGACAGGGTTATTGGGACTACATAGAAGGTGAGCATGAAGAGGCACCGGAGATACCGGAGATCAATCCGACTGCTGCAGATGTGAAAGAGTTCAAGGATTGGAACCAAGGAGCCAGAAAAGTTATGTATTGGCTCTCTATCAGTATACAGGACACCATGATTGGGCACATTTAGGATGCCAAGTCCCCCAAGGAGGCGTGGGACACCTTGGTAAAACTCTATGAAACAAATACCAAGGCACGAAAGATACAATTGAATAATGAACTTCATATTGTGGAGAAAAAGAGTGTCTGTGATGAATGACTATGCATTGAAGATCAAGGGTATTGTGGAATCCCTTGCATCTATTAGTGTTTCAGTAGATGACGATGATAAGTGTTTCAGTAGATGACGATGATAAGTGTTGAGATTCAAGCTCGATGTCAGCTTGTGCCAGCTGCGCTATGTACTAGCATGTCAGGTAGGAACATGTGTGAGACATAAATGACTGCATCTAGCTGGTCATAGTGTGTGGACATTAGCTAGGGTTAGCTCTGTGTGGACACAACATATAGTGTGTGTTGTGTATTATGGATTATGGCTTTATGCATTGTGTGAGTAGGGAGATGGCTTCCTTCTATGGTTAGGGTTTGCAATATACATTAGGGTTTGCTCCTGTGTGTGTGTCTCCTCTCCCTCTACCTGTTTTTCATCATGGTATCAGAGCCTGGTGCTCTTTATTAGGGTTTATGAGTGAGTGAGAGAAGAGGGAGAAGAAGCTCTGAAGCAAACCCTAATGTATATTACAAACCCTAACCATAGAGGGAAGCCATCTCCCTACTCACACAATGCATAAAGCCATAATACACAACACAATGCATAAAGCCATAATCCATAATACACAACACACACTATATGTTGTGTCTACACACAGCTAGCCCTAGCTAATGTCCACACACTATGACCAGCTGGACGTGGTCGTTTATGTCTCACATGTTCCTACCTAACATGCCAGCACATAGCGCAGCTGGCACAAGCTGACATCGAGCTTGAATCTCAACAGTCCCTCTCAAGCTCAAGCTTGAATCTCAACAGTCCCTCTCAAGCTCATGATGTACTACCATAGATGAAGATATAGATAAGCTTGGGCTATCAAATCTCTCAACACTCTCCCTCAAGCTCATCCCATGTACTCCCAACATAGTACGGAAGTACTCAGACTTCTCCCTGCTAAGTGGCTTTGTAAAGATGTCGGCCACCTGCTCTTCAGTCTTCACATACTGCAAATCCACTGTACCATCCAACACTTTCTCTCTGACAAAATGATAGTGGACCTCTATGTGTTTGGTCCGTGCATGAAAAACTGGATTCTTGGCCAACTGTATGCGGCTCATGTTGTCACAATGAATGACAACCTTGCCATCAATAGGCTCAGCAATGGTTGCACCCCTGTATTCAGCCTCTGTACTAGAGATAAAGCAACAGTAGGTTGCTTTTTGCTACTCCAACTCACCATTGCACTTCCAAATGTAAAGGCATAACCACTAGTAGACCTCCTGTCATACGAGCTACCTGTCCAATGTGTAGCCATGTATATCCAAGCCTTTACCATGCTCATAAAGAAGACCATAATGTGCAGTGGTCTTTACATATCGCATAATGCGTCTCACTGCATCCAAATAAGGTTTTCTGGGGCTCTGCATAAATTGGCTTACTAGCCCCACATCATAACTAAGATCCAGGCATGTGATAGTCATGTAAATAAGACTGCCAACCATCTTTCTACACATAGATGGATCATCCAACTCTTCACCAAAATCAGCCCGCAGCTTTACATTCTGCTCCAAAGGTGTACTCATTGGCTTACACCCTGTCATCCCATATTTTGCCAACATATCCAATGCATATTGGCGTTACACTAACATATGTACCTGTATGGTCTTTGATCACTTCAATCCCAAGAAAATATCTCAATTCACCCAAGTCTTTCATATCAAACTGCCCACTCAATGCCTTCTTGACATACATAACATCTGTAGCATGATCTCTTGTGACAATCAAGTCATCCACATAGATGACAAGTATGACAATCCCATGATCTGTTTTCTTCACATAGAGTGAAGAATCTGCTTAAGAAACCTGAAATCCAAGGGAGATAAGATATCGGCTTATCTTATCACTCCAAGCACGAGGTGCTTGCTTCAACCCATATAATGCTTTCTTTAATCTGCATACATGAGTGGGATACTTCGGGTGTACATGTCCTTCTAGCTGTGCCATATATCTTTCTAGATGTGCCATATAAACTTCCTCTTGTAGATCACCATTTAGAAATGCATTTTTCACATCTCTTTGATGCATTTCCCAACCATTTGCTGCAGCCATAGCAATGACTGCTCTCACTGTTCCCATCTTTGCAATTGGACTAAATGTTCATCATAGTCCAAGCCTTGGGTTTGTGCATAACCCTTAGCTACCAATCGCGCTTTATGGCGCTCAATGGAACAATCTGACTTGCATTTCACCTTGTAAACCCATTTGCAACCAATAACATTTTTGCCTTGTGGTAAGATAACCAAATTCCATGTTTCATTATGAACCAAAGCGTCCATCTCAACATCCATTGCCTTCTCCCATGCATGCTTCCCAATAGCTTCTGTATAGCATGTAGGTTCCACATGCTTCACCAAAGAGGTCATATATGCGTAATGCATAGCAAAGTCACAATATGTCAACCTGTCAACAAGATACGTGACCCTTTGGAATCTCCGCAATGCATGCGGATCACTTTGAACACCTGTCACTCTAGCATGTGGAGGCACATATCTATCCTGCACCAAGTGTGCGTAAAACTGGTATGCCAAGTTCCTCATCCAAACTCTCTGAACTTGACGACTCATAACGTGTAATGCCAATCCCTTCAACCTTCTTTTTCCCTTTATCCACAGCACTACTCCCAGTGCTCACACTCTCATGTCTCAAGCATCCTGACCACCATGGACATATAGTGCTACCCTCAGACTCTATTGGCCCAGACATAGAAATAGAACTTGCTTGTGGCAAGTTCACATGCACATCAGCATCAAGGGAATCAATAACACCCTCATCCTTTGCCTTGTGTACCAACTAGCAAGTTCATCAAACACCACATCTCGTGAGATAACCACTTGCCTAGTTTGTGGATTGTAACATTTATATGTCTTGCGATCCTGTGCACAACCAACAAACACACTTTTCTGCCTTAGGATCCAAATGCCTGCATGTTCTTTAACCTTTGTATCACTACAAGACAATGCTGCCATACACGCGTTTCATACACGCGATAAATTACGAATGCGTGTATGGTCGCGCCTGTATTTGAATAGAATCGGGCGCGTGTATTTTTGCATTTAAGTTCGCGTGTATGTTTGCATTAATCAACGCGTGTATAAACGCGTCTATATACACGCAGTAATACACGCATCTATACACGATAATATTCACGGGGTAATACTCGCTATTATACACGCGCTACTATACACGGATTAATACACGCATAGCAGAGAAAAACTGAAGAAAAACTGAATTCCTTTACAAAATTAAAAACTATTTTCCTTAAACCATCTCATAGTACATTACAGTATACATCATTACACAATCCCACTACATGCATTTACAACAATGAAATATATTCAAAAATAAATTATACATATGAGATGATAGAAATGTCATCAATTTAGAACATACAGTGACGGATTGGTTAGGATTCGATCTCATCTTCAATAAGATCCATCCTTGCCAAACGATCAACATCAATATCCATTTGATCAATTGGTAAGGCTACGATTAAATTTATTCCACTATCGATATTCTGTACTCCATTGATAATGGTATCGATGTCCTGATCATCCTCATCAACATCACCATCATCCTCAATGGTAGGGTCATTCTCATGATCATGAGAAATGGCATGCTCATCCTCATTATCATGATCATCTCTTATTTCTTGATCATCGATCACAACATCTTCAATGGCATGTTCGACATCATCTTCATTGCGGCTTATTACATCCTCCATATGCTCCATATCAGTGAATGTATTATACATCACTTTGGAACGTGGTGCAATAGGGATGACGTACCACCATTTGATGTCATGCACCATTGGTAGATAGATAACCTACTCAAATACACACAGTACAGTAATTAATTAGCATATCAAAAGTCAAGGGGTACGCGAGCTTAGATATATATGTACATGAAACACATTAGTAAAAAAATGCATACCTGCTCACATTGTTGTGGCAATATGAGCCTATCTTTCTTTGTTTGCCAGAACTTTGTAGAGTCAATAGTTACATATCCACTTGCATGGCGTTTTATCATTGCATCAGGCCCTTTTTCCACCACGTTCATTTGCCATTTGACATCCAAAACATACACAAAGAAGCGACGAAAGTCAAGCCTAAATATGTCTTGGATTATGCCATAATAATCATCCATTTTTTCATTAGCTCCCTCAAAGCTACTAATGACACCGCAATCTTGTGTATTTCTCTTTTCATCAATTCTTTGTGTTCGAAAATGCTTGCCTTCACACCATATAGCATTGAACATAGTGCACTGGACCAAAATAGAAGCAATATTTGTGTAAGCAATGTGAATAAATATTAAAAGCAAATCACTTACAACTAATGCAAAACATTAGTTCTATGTACCTTTGACATGCATCCTCGTGCATACTCCCATTCTTCCGCCGTGATATGCAGCCTTCTATCTACCTTTGACATGCATCCTCGGGACAATGTAGAGCCTCCTTATGCGTCCCACGAAAGAGAATGCAATCATTGACGCATGCATGTATTTTATCATAATCCAGTCCTCCAAGAGATGTCACATAGCGCCTCGCTATGTCTTTTGAGGTGGGTAGTCTATTTTCCTTTGGAAGCATGTTTGATAATAGCCTGCATCCAATATCATCAATTATAATTAGTCTTAAATCCTAAACCTTAAACCACTAATTCAAATTTGTAAGTTAGAATGCTTACTTCAACAATGCGTCAAGACTTGCATTGCTCCATCCATAAACTGTTTGTATATTAAGTAGTTCAAGTGAAGCACGTAAAACAGAGAATGTGCACCCTTCAAACACCGGTGTCGATGAAGCCTTATAAAGATGCTCTTGTTCCATATCATCGTCGCCCATACCTTTGGGATCATCCTTAAAAAGATTTCGCACCATATCATCAAGCACCTCCTCTTCCACAACTTCGTGGGGTGCAGGGCTATTGTCATCCCTTTCCCACTCATCTCTGACAATAGATCCCGAAGCTCCAGCATCATCTCGTCGACGCTTTACGTGCTCTCGTCGCGCGCAGGGTACTATGTTAGGGTGTGGTACTGCATCCTGCTTCAATTTATCAAATTATATGTTACAACTCTATTAATTTAATTTGGATACCATGAGTCATTTGAATACCATCAATTTACATCTACTCACCTCTAAACTTGTTTGATTCCATTCTCCATACATGGAGATGTGATTCAAGGTAATTCGACGTGCTCGTACAATGCATCCTTGACATCGACTACACATACATTTGATCCGTTGTCCCAACCACACATCGCGATTACGATGACGCATTGTCTCATCTTCCCCAGAACTGCTTGAAGAGGTTGATGACATCCTGTGTACAAATCAGAAAACACAAAATCATTATATGTTTTTAATGAAAGCACAAAAATCGCGTGTATTGACGCGGCTATTTCCTAAAAATTGCGTGTATTAACGCGGCTACTTCCTAAAAATCGCGTGTATTCACGCGGGTAACGTCTGCAAAACGCGTGTATAAACGCAGCTAAAATATCATACACGCGAATATACACGCGTTTATAAACGCGAATATAAACGCGACGGTATGTTTAAACTAAAAATAGCCCGCCTTCCCCAAATATAGATTTTGAACTAAGAAATCGACTCTGCTTACGTTTTCGCCTGTTTTCGCCTCTTACAACAGCAAGGAGGGAGCAGAGAAAGGAGCACACACACGGGAGAAGGAGGGAGCAGAGAAGGAGCAGAGAAGACTCACTTTTTCAGAGGTGAGTCACTTTGTCCTGTGCCTTGTCTCTTTCGTCAGATTTCTTTATGCTATTTGCTCTTTGCTCTTTGGGTTTGTCCTTTTGCTTCTGTGCACACGATTGGGTTACTGCATCCTGACAGGGGCGACAATGGTTGGTCCTTTTATAAGGACACTCTGTCTGTCTTTGTCGGGGATCGGTCTTTTCGAAAAAAAAATTTCGCAGGTCTCGTGTAGAAACGTGTGTAAAAGCGCGTGTAACCTGTCTGCAGAGTCTGTTCACGCGGATATACACGCGTTTCTGGACAGGTGTATACACGCGTTTTGTGACGGGTGTATACACGCATTTTTTGACGGGTGTATACACGCGTTTCTGCACGAGACTGCGGCGTTTCAGATTTCATGATTTGCAGGCAACACAACTGACTTAAATGATGATATTTGTGTGAGTCAAGAGACAGCCCATGATGTACATGAAGATGTTTGTTGCAGGTTCTTTATGGATATTCCAGGTTCTTCATCCGATCCATTTGCGTACAGCAATTGGCTGATGGAGATGCTGAATCATTTTGGGCGCCAACCTGGTCCGGTTGAGCTTACATAGTATATGTATGCCCATCCCCCTCCTTCCCTGCCTGGTGTCTATACCCCTACCGCAAGTATCCAGGGCACTCCAGTGCCGTCTATTCCTCCGAGTCCGACGAGACGGCATGCAGCTTCTCCTCTTCCACGTCCACCGAGGAGACATACCTCGTCCCAGACACACTCACGTACACCCTCACAGCCACCATCACGTGCTCCCTCAGAGCCACCGTCACGTCAGGGCTCACAGCCACCGTCACGTAGACAATCCCCCAGTCGTGACTCCACCCGCAGCAGTAGGAAGAGTGGGAGTGGAGGATGCGGCGGGTGCTTTGGTGGGGGAGGTGGGGGAGGTGGGGGAGGTAGTAGGGCACGCGGTGAGAGAGGAGATAGAGAGAGAAGAGTTAGAGGAGACAGTTCGGAAGAGGAGGAGATGAGAGAGATAGAGAGAGTGGTCTGCTATGATGTGACGGCGGATAGGGACGGGATAGTGATGGATGCGAGGGGGAGGGAGGTAATGGAGTACATGCGTGGGGTAGTATCAAACTCATATAGAAATTGTTTTATTAAATTTAAAGATCAAAATAGCCGATTAGTTGGGGAGGTGATAGAGGCTGTACATAGTCGGTACCCCAATCCCCCACATGCTACATTCTCGGATGTATGGGGAAGGACGCGAATAAGGGAGATCTTAAGTAATAAAAGATCTCACCTTAAAAAACTCGCGTACGATGACCGGCTAAATGTAGCTGCGGGTGGCTATCCTGCCGAGAAACCTGCCATTGCGCACAAACGCGAGTGGAAGGAGGCAAAGAAATGAGCAGAGGGTGGCGTGAAGAGCAGGCAGCATGTGGAGGCACGACGGATCCAGATGGAGACCATTGGATCTTCGCATTTCGGATCTGGCGGCGTCGAGTCATGGGAGACAGAGTTCGTAAGTATCTTGCCACTTTATTTGATTGTTTACTTAATTCATTGATTCTATGATTGTTTTAATCTTACAAATTGTGTTGATTATGATACAGCGACGGGTTACGGGGAGGAAGCCCACAACCCACGATACTGCGTATGCTCGCCGGCATAGCAGACGTGACACGTGGGCCATCTTCAGAGCCGAGGAACGTATTACGGACGCGCAGTTTGAGATGGCCATGAGACCATACGGTCGACAGGTACTTGAAAATTCTAAACGAATGGTTTTGGTTTATTGAATTGCATATATATATATACTTATATACTATATATTACTTGAACAGGCACAAGCTGCTGATGATCCACCGCGGCCGCCGCTGCAGAGGGTGGACGTGAGCACTACTCCTCGGACATTCCGACCGATGTGAGCTCATCTGAGCATGGAGGGAGCACCGAGTCATCATCTGGGTCTGAGTAGTACTCAGACTTATGGTATCATATTCCATATTGAGGATGTGATTGTATATATTTTTTTGTAAACTCAAGCCATGGGCTACTTCGAGATATGGACTCCCTTGTATACATGTATGAAATTTTGATAGTAATATTGAATTGATTGATCGATAGTATTACATTCATGTCTGTCTTGAATCGTGTATTGACAATGTATGCATTCATGTTGTTCTTGTCTTAATCTCCCTCGTGCATATGTTCTTCGTGGATGGTCTAATGGGATGGTCTAATGCACAAAAAAAAAAACCAGAGAGTGCTATTGGGTGCTGGAATGCTGGAACAGTATTCAGGCACCAAATAGCACTCTCTGGATTTTTTTTTTGCTCTCTGTTCACGTGTATAAACGCGTCCGAACTGCTAAAACTCGCGTGTATCTACGCGGATACCCTGGAAAATACGCGTGTATTAATGCGTCAAAACTGGTAATTACGCGTGTATAAGCGCATCTAAATTAAAGAAACGCGTGTATAGACGCAGGTATCAACGCGTCTAAGACATTTGAACTGAACAGGACGCGGCTATACACCCGTGTATAAGCGCGTCTAAAATAAGAAAAAGCGTGTATAGTCGCATGTATCAACGCGTCTGTAAAAAAAAACGCGGCTACACACCCGTGTATACGCGCGTCTGAGAGGTGCTATACACGCACTTTTACACGCATGTCTCTGGCCGCGATGATACACGCGCTGATACACGGGCCCGCTACTTTTTTTCACAAGTCATTTTTAGCGGCTAGGAGCGCGGGTATGAGCCCAATCCCTTGTAGTGTATGTTCACATGTCCAATCCTTTTATGTCACATGTCAATGTCATGTACCACATTTCGGCTTTTAGAGAACATGGCTGATTTTAACTCAGGAATCCCAGCATCCAACTTAAATAACCTGCCTTCTTTCTTGCCTTTGGCAATGACTCTACATCCATTTTTGAAATCCTCAACGAAGCAACTATGCTCGTTGAAACGAACCTGTAAACCCAGTTCCACCATTTGACCAACTGAGGCCAAACTTTTTGTAATAGAAGGCACATACAAGACATCTGCCATAGACTTTGTTTCACCATTGTGCATAACTAATGGTACACTTCCAACATGTGTAATAGCATGTTGGGTATCATCTCCTGTTTCCACATAGCCTTTCACATCCATAGGCTTCATATGCTCAAACCATTCGCCATGACAAGTCATATGGTTTGATGCTCCAGAGTCCATATACCAAGTGTCATCATCACTTTCACCATTTGTTATCATAGATCCCACTGTAACATGTTTCATGGCAAACAAGTGATTTGCGCTGCCATCATTACCGCTTGATGCATAATTTTCACCATTTGCATAATTTCCACCATGTTGTGCATAATGTCCACCATGTTGTGCTTTACCTCCTCTCAAATCATTTTGTTTGCGGAAACAATCACATGCCATATGACCAAATTTCCCATAGTAATGGTATTCCACATTTTGCATAGATGTTTGTTGACCTGCCAACATCCTCTACCACGAGGATTACCTCTGCCTCTCTGAGGTGTATATCCACGACCACCTCTAGCACCATATGTAGGCTGAGAATTCTGTTGTGGTGACCTATCCTGCCATCCACGACCATTACCACGGCCACGTGATGCAAATCTCCCCCTGCCTCTAAATCCCCCTTGTGAATAGAAAGCCTGATTTTTACCATTATCATCATGGCTAAGTAGATGCATCATGAAAAGAGTCACTGAGTTTGATTTCCTCAACAAGCAAGAGTGAAACCAACTCATCAAAATCTGGTAAACTTGTACTCCGAACTGAGATAGATGTATCAAAAGACTTATACTCCTTGCCAAGACCACGTAAGGTAATGTCTACCAAATCATCATCAGGCATGGGGGCATTGATTGTTGCCAATGCATCTGCATACTTCTTTATCTCTTGTACATAATCATGGATGCTCCTTCCTTTCAAGTTTCCATTTTCCATTATGAATCTGTTGTCTCAACTGAGACTTGCGAGCACTAGTGTGTGTATCTAACAGCTTTACCAACGTATCCCATGCATCCTTGGGATTCTCAGCATATGAGTGTAGTATCCAAGATACATATAGACAGGTAATGCAAAACTTTGTATGCTCTTTCTGGGCCATTGCTTATTTCTTTATGAGCTTCAACCTATTGCTATGTAGGGGTAGTTCCGGATGTAGCTCCGCACCTGTAACAAGGTTCCAAAAACCTTTTTCCTTTCAGAAAGCTTTTAATCCTGTACTTCTATGCCTAGAAGTTCTTCCTATCCAACTTTTCACCCACAATTTGTATTGGGTTGTCCGATATATTTGCTCAATGTAAATGCACCTTTCGCACAAGTCCAAATCTGTAAACGAGCCTTCCTCAGCTCAACCACACTCTAATAAGTGTTCCAGATCCTCCAAAGTACCCAACAAACTTCACTTTTGATGTAGAAAATCAAACTGATTGCATCCAAAAAGAACTGGCATATGCAGTTGAAGGTACCTTGTTTTGGTGCGCTTTCCAAGGCTTCAAATTGCAATGTAGTGATTCAATCAAGTGTGGATAACTTGCATTGACACCTAAACAAGCTCAATGTTGCATATCAACACCAACCAAGGTGCGTACATACCAAATTTGTCAGATCCCCTTCTCTGTTTTGAGAAAAACCAGTAAAACCAGAAAAGACCAATAGTAAAATTGCTCTAATTCCTTTTATTCTTGTCCAAATTGAGAGACCAAGCATTCATTAGCTTAGCATTGATGTCTACTAACTCCATGTAAAAGGAATTAGACCAATTATTTAAGATGAGAGAGTAATTAGCCAATTAATCACCCTCTGTTTCACTAATCACATTAGACAGCCTGTTTAATCACTCATTTCCAACTCCATAATGCATAATTTCTTCAACCAATCATATAGCAACCTCCTCAAGTATGTGTATCACACAATTTCTAAGCAAGTTTTGGGTTTAACCAATCACACTAGTAGAATTTGGCCTCCACTTTATCAAAAATATGAGAAAACTACTCTGTTTCTGCATATCTGCCTGCGCCGCCTACTCCTGAGGTGATTTGAGATGATTATAGTGGCTATTGAGAGCATAGGTGAGTTCCCAACACTCTTAGGCATGTACACTATCCATCAATTGAACGATTTTTGCAAAAAACCGGCGTTAATTTCATACATGAGCATCACTTCTCTGTTTTTGTGAAGGCTTCAAACCAGTGATTTTCCTCACATAAATGCATCAACTTGGCTCCAAATTCAATGTAGGGCTCGCACATGAGTTGCCAATACATTAATCCTTGTCACATACATGTTTATTTGCCAGATTGCATCCATTTGCACAATACATCACTGCTTTCAAGCTCCAATGGAAAGCTTGCAAAAAACCAAAATTTTCTTTTGCTTTGGACAACCCTGATTTGCCTTGTTTGTGCTTGAATCACCTGCAATCCGCTCAAGGGTGTTTAGTAGTCCTTACCCGGTAGGCCAAGCTCTCAGTTTTGATAGAAATCGGTGTGCTCCAAGCTTCACAGCAGGAAGTCTGTCTACGTGGTCTCGGGCCACAATACAAGGCGTTCAAGACATCTATTTAGACTCGGGAAAACATTCCCAATTTCATAGATTTGGTGTCTATGTTGATTATAGAAGAGAAGAGCTTGGGTGAAGACCAACAGTCCACAAAACAAAAACATTTCAGAGCAATAGGCCTTCTACAAAGGGTGAGGTGTTCACTCACTTTCAGAATTTCAGAGATGGTTGAAAAGCAAACAGAGAAATATGTAAAGTGCCTAAGGTCAGATGGAGGGGGAGAGTACTTCTCCAATGAGTTCTCTGAATTTGAGTTGTTGAGCGGAAAAACAGGCACATTGCTGAGATTGCGCGAGCATGGAGACACATTGCTGAGATTGCACGAGCATTGATGGAAGAGAAGAATATGCCTTTGGCAGGAGACGTTGACCTTGTTTATGTCAGCACACAGGATCAAGTAGCTGACATCTTCACCAAAGCATTGGGTATAGAGAAGCTCTGTAGATTCAGGGCTTCGCTTGGTGTACATGAGATGGAGTTGAGCTCGAGGGGGAGTGTTGAGATATCGAGCTCATCTAGTGAGGCGATGGACACTGATGACCCACCTGGTGGATAGGCCCCACACTTACACCACTGGCATGGTTGGTGAGATCATGGGTGATATGTGGCCAGTGGGATGACACGCTGTGTGACAGCCATTCTAGACTCACTGTCATAGTTATAGCGCTAGCTCATTTAGTTGGGTTCACACTATAGAGAACCCTAGTATGTATTTGGTTGAGTACCTTTTCATATGTGTGTACACTTATCTTTGTATATGGTGTGTTGAGTGAAAAAGAAGAAGATTTTCAGCCTCTCACCTTGTGTGTTCTCTTTTAGGGTTTTGTGAGTGTATGTGTGCTTGCAAGAGCTCAAGCTCTCTTCTCCCCTGCATCTTTTCATAAGTGGCCATTCCATTACTCTTCTCTTTTTCTTCAATATGGCCAAGTAGCAGCTAATTGCAGAGGGGAGAGGAGAGTGAGTGCCATTCCTATGAAATACTGAAATACGTGTTGCATTTTGTTTATTTGATTTAGTGTGGGTTCAACCTAGTGTGTTTGTCAACGTCAATTTCATTTAGCAATTCCGTAATAGCATTGAATTTTGTTTGAGAAGAACCATCACAAACCAAAATCAACCTTGCAAATTCAACTTTGCATAGTGAGTGCCATTCCTATGAAATACTGAAATACGTGTTGCATTTTGTTTATTTGATTTAGTGTGGGTTCAACCTAGTGTGTTTGTCAACGTCAATTTCATTTAGCAATTCCGTAATAGCATTGAATTTTGTTTGAGAAGAACCATCACAAACCAAAATCAACCTTGCAAATTCAACTTTGCATATTCCTCTTCCCTTTAAGGATGAGAAATACACATAAATAATTAAGTGTTTTTCTAATCCTCTATCCGTAGTTTCATCTACCATAAATGCATAGAAAGGTCTTGTCATCAAAAGTTGTTGAAGCTATATTTTCTCCAAATATCGAGATATGGAGAAAAACTCTTTCACTTCCATCATATTGGTACATGAAGAGTAATCATGCTGCATATGCATACTTTCCACGTATAGTGCATAAGCTAAATTACATAAGTTTTCAAATTTTCTAACCGCCAAGTCTTCTTTAGCAATGTACATGAGCTTCATAATAGTGACCACTCGTTCCTTGTTTCTATCTTTGATTACCTTAACATGTGTTGGCATTTTTATTCATCCCTCACTAAAATGTCATGTTTTAGCCCATTTGTGCTCCTTGGACTTCAGATGCTTTCTCACTGCACTAATTTACATTGTTTTGCAACCCTTTCCCCTGTTGAGATATCGAGCTCATCTAGTGAGGCGATGGACACTGATGACCGGTCTGGGGGATAGGCCCCACACACCATTGGCATGGTTGGTGAGATCAAGGGTGATATGAGGCTAGTGGGATGACAGGCTGTGACAGCTATTCTAGAGACTGGCATAGTTATAGCGCAAGCTCATTTAGTTGGGTTCACACTATAGAGAACCCTAGTATGTATTTAGCCGAGTACCTTTTCATATTGTGTGTACTCTTATCTTTGTATATGGTGTGTTGAGTGTTGTGTGAAGAAGAAGAAGATTTTCAGTCTCTCACCTTGTGTGTTCTCTTTTAGGATTTTCTGAGTGTGTGTGTGCTTGCAAGAGCTCAAGCTCTCTTCCCACATGCATCTTTTCATGGTATCAGAGCCTAGTTCATGCTAAGGGATGAGCTGCAAGCAAGAGAAGCACAGGAAACGGTACGAGGGTAAGAGCTTCATCTACTCTTCCCTATTTGTGTTGGCGACTATACCCTTGTCGGGAGCTCTACGGGAGGCATCGGCAAAACGATCTCTGATTGAGGAGCTTTTTTCGCGGGAGTAAAGCTATAGAGCAACTATTCTATCCTATTGGACATAACTTTTCCGAGCCGAAAACGCATTTCGGGCGCGTTAAGACATCCGTTTTTCAGAAAGCAGGAGAAGAGAATACAAAACAAAAATAGTTCAGAGCAACAGGCCTTCTACACAAGTTCAGAAGAGAACGAGATAGAGGAGGCTGTGGACGCGACCAAGGAGGTGGCCGAACATGTAATCAGAATTATGGCCACCAGTAGAGCAGCAACAACAACAACAGTCCCAGAATTCACAACAACAACAACACGCAGGTGGCCAATTCAGAAGTAGGGGGAGTCAAAGAGGTCGTGAAAATTGGCAAAGGCAGTATAATGATACACGTGGATGCTTTTATTGTGGTAAGGCTAGACATGTGCAGGCAGATTATTATAAGAAAGAAACAGGCTGACATGCAAAATGAAAAATTGCAGCAAAACAACTATGCATCCTCCAGTAGAAACAATGAGGATAATGAAAGGTTGTTTGTTATGTAGCATGTCGTTAATGCCATGTCTGAAAATGTTGAAGTAGCACATAAAGATGATGTATGGTACGTTGATTCAGGTGCTTCAAACCACATGACAAGTCATGGAGAGTGGTTCAAGGAGATGAAAAACCTTGAAAGACCAGGTTTTGTGGAAACAGGGGATGACACTGCTCATCCAATTGCCAATGTTGGAGATGTGCCATTGTCTATGCAGGATGGCAAAGTGAAGTACCTTGCAAATGTACTTCATATTCCGAACATAACAAAGAATTTGGTTTCAGTTGGCCAGATGATTGAGCAGGGTTTGCAGGTTCGGTTTAATCCTAATGGTTGTTATGTTAAAGACTTTAAAGACAAGTGCAGGTTGGTTGCAAAAGGCAACAGAATGGGCAGAATGTTTACATTGAATGTTAACATGCCTGAAGTGAGTGCTGCGATGTTTGCAAATGGTTCAGGAATTGTTGCAGATACAGACATTTAGCATAAAAGAATTGGACATGTGAATGTGCAGAGAATGAAGTCTATGCAGACTAAAGGAATCGTGACAGGGCTGCCAAAGTTTAAAGTTGAAGATATGCAGAAAATATGTGAAGCATGTCAATTTGGAAAGCAAACAAAGCCTGTATTTTCATGTGACAGAAATGTGAGCAGAAATGCACTAGATGTTGTGCATTCAGATGTATGGGATCCTACGATGACCATGTCTATGGGAGGCTGTAGGTATTATGTGACATTTATTGATGACCACACAAGGAAAGTGTGGGTATACTTCATGAAGGAGAAGAGTGAGGTGTGATTGCTTGCATGTATGTGTTGTCAACGTACTTTAAAAGAATATGTGTCCTTCCGTTCATGTATAAACATCTTGAAGCACTTGAATGAAGATGGACACTGCAACAACCCATACCATTTGTGCAGCACGTGCTCTTCGTATCGTGTCTTGCTTAAGTTTATATAAACAGCTTGTATAGAGCTCGAACGAGCATGAACATCAAGCAGATGATTACATTCGACATGAGGAATCGATGGACATTAACAGAGATCATAAAGTAAATCCCAAGGTAGATAATTTCAAATTCATTACCACACTTGAATCTGAGTTACACGTCATTTATTAAGTCATAGTATTTCCGTGATTGTTTGTATGTGTGAAGAAAAAAAAACCATACATAAAGTATGGCGAGGAGTTGGCAGCACAATCCTTTCCGAAATTTAATAAACATAGGAGAACGTGCCCTTCCTCGATTTTCTAAATAACAATTTCGTATTGAAAGTGGACCAAAATACCTTCAATGTTGAAGGTGGCCATTAGTCCTACGTATTGATTCATGATACAAAACTCATTTTCAAATGTGGTAATGAATTTGTAATTTTCTAATTTGCGAGGTACTTTTGAATCCCCATCGAACATAAGAACAGGCTTCAAGCTCATCGATTGTGGATGTCAGCCTAGCATTGCTTCCAAGTATGTTTTCAAATTCATATTCATTCGAGCATTTCAAATATGCTCTACACTACATGAAGTGTGCTACCCAAGCACTCACACAAAACACGACAAAAGAATTTAAAAAAACAATCTTGTTTTGTAACTCCATAGAGAAGGTGGCGCAGGGAGGACAAAGAGAAGGTGGCGGGGGGAGGGGAAGAAGAATCATGGGAGTTGCCATCATCCATGGAGGCTTTTTTATTAGTGATCAACCAACGACCTAGTGTTAATAGGATGACAAGGGGTCAAAAGCTTAACAAAGGCGGCTGGGATATGGAACAAAGCGACATATACGTACCCAAACGAAATGCCGCTCGATCAGCTAAAATATATCACCATTGTGTAGAGCGAGGGGCGATGCCCCAGATGAGGCGATTGATGAAGGACGTTGAAGTACCGGATCACAAGGGCATTTCCCACGTGCGAGGAAACTAGGTTTCAGAAAAAAAAATAGCACTAGAACTCATGGATATAGCCACCATCCTTACAATGCTCATCGGTGCTGAAGTAGTGGTTGCATGTTGGCGTGCCGTGGATCCTGCGAGCAGAAAACCCTTTTGAAATTCCTATTTTCATAAGGGAAAGAGGAAGTATCTATGCTTAAAGCTTTTTGATTCTGATCAATTGTGTGCTTGATCTCTAAATATAAACCAGTTTACCTATTTTGGCTTGCTCAGAGAGAAACAAATGTGGCTATGGCGCCCCTTGACTTTTGCTCTCCTCTGCGTGCCTGTCAAATTTTACTTGCAAGATCTGAAGGTTCTGCATGCGCGCCCATCAAATTTGCAAGAGAGTTTCGATGGACTTGCGTCCCTTTTAAATAAAACTGTGTTTTTACCTTCCTTTTTTTTACTACTTTTTATTTTATTGTGTTACCACGTGGCCTTCGATCCTTGCTTGCTTTTCTGCAAGGATGTTAATAATCACCACCACCTTTTGCCTCTGCACACTATAGTCTATATCCCTGCCTTACTTGGCTCTTATATTTTTGAGTGGTGGGCACAACCTGATGGTGCTGAATAGAGGCTGGAGCGCTTGCAATTGAGGCTGTACTTGCACATTGCAGTGGAAGGCTGAAGCTCAAGCGCTTACGTCTATGCTGAAACTCAAACACTTGCATTTCTGACATGTCGCTGAAGCTCAAGTGCTCACATCGTTTCTGACTGGTGGGTGAAGCTCAAGCACTTGCATCATTTCTGAATCTGAGTCATGAGTCAACTCACAAAAATGAGGAAACAGCCTATAGGTCCTCCGTGGTGTAATGGTGTTTGATATGGTTTATACTTGGATGGAGCGTTTGGATGTGTCAGGCCGACATTATACATAGAAAGATGTTGGCAGCCTATAGTGCTGATCCGACTGGAGCTAAGGGACGCAGCATGCTATATAGATGTGTACCCTATACCCATGCCTAGGCATCAGCTTGAAGCTTTGGCATATTTGTTAGGCTTCATAGTTGCAACTTTGGTCAAATTGCAAGGCTTCATTTGACGCCCAAATTGGCTAAAATGTCCATTTTGGGCTTCAAATTTAAGCAACCCGCCGTTATCCTTGTATGATCATCACTAAATTCATCAATATACACAACAATTGTCTTTTTATCCTTGCTTCCCTGCGTATCACCTTCTACTGCCTTACATGGTTCGTGAGGGTCTCTCTAATTAAACCCTGGCACCGAGAATCATGGGAAGTGAACAGAGGTGTCTTGAGTACACACAACCGAGAGAGAGAGACCAAAGTTGTGCATGCCTCCACAATTAGGCCGTGCTCGCTTCTGCCAATCTTGATATACTGTCATCGATGATAAGGCAAAATCTTACTTCCAAATCAACAAATACTGAGTACAAAGAACGAAATGGTTCTTTATATCAATCAAAGTGTGCATTTGCTTGAGCTAATTTGTATAAGAAAATGGTAAACTGTCAAAAGAGCAGTAGGTTTTGCCATCTCATATTGATTAAACATGGGGCTGCATTAAAAGAATCAGAGGCCTCTAAAATGTCTCGTCTATCAAGAGGCCTCCAAAATGTCTCGTCTTACATTTTTCCCAAATATACACCATGCTGCACAAGTCCACAGTAGTATTCGCCCTCTTTTGATTATCTACGCGTAGCAATGACACAAATCAGGACATGTGCATAATTTTGTTCCTGCTGCGGCCAAACGATTACAGGCTTTCAAAACACAGCGCAGTGTTTAATCATTCAGAGAAGAATATCTGCGAAGGGGCTAGAAATTCTGGTTAGCCCTCTTTGATATCATCAACATCATCTATGCGCCCTGCAGGAATGATTCTCACTTCCTGCGCTAAAGACTGCACCGCTATAGCACACCTGCGATGACCTGGAAACATTTTTTCTTCTGTGAGTAATTAACGGAGCAACCTGCAGCAATATGCATAAGGAAAAATTGCACAAAAAGAGATCAATTCTATCCGGTTTGACCAAGGACCATGATATACTGGCGAACCTTTTGCTCTGACTAACAACAGTACATTTCAAAATTTAAAAATGATGCTACACAGAATCATCGCTTGAAAGGATTATCAGAACACCCTACAAGTAAACAGATCAACAGTGCTTTAAATGATGATTAAAATCCCTACAACTAAACAAGATTAGCACTTGAAAGGGTTATCAAAAGCCTTGTTTTGATTGTACTTAATATTCTTATTATACCTTGTACTTGTAAGGATCTTTTCGTCCTCCTCCCCCAGACCTTCCAAGCTTGCGTTGATCCAGTAATCTGCGACAAAAACCGCGTCAAGGTTACGCAATGTCCACTAGTTGATTGAAGTAGTCACAAAATTTTCTGGGAAAACTCATTAAAGATGTGATTCTCAAGAGCTAACTGCTTACAGCCGTAGCGCTTTGCTGGTATCTGGATTATTGCCTAAAGCCTCTCGGATGACCTTTTCCCGAATGATATCTTTCCCAACAAAGTCCAAGACCTGCTTTGCACAGCGCTGCACTCTTGTTTCCTGGCCAGCAATCCGCCTCTTTTTCTTGAGAGCGCCTAGGGTTACAATGGCGGAGAGTGCTGCTGGAACCTCCTTTCTAGTTGTCCGTCTCATCGGGCACACATCTTCCCCTCTAATCAAGGTAAAGTTGCCATTGTCGCCTGCTGCAATCTGGGAACATGCCGTACTGTTGTGAAGCCGGTGGGCAGCGATTAAGTTAAGAGGAGAGAAAGTTGCAGGCGTGTAAAGAAGCCTTCTTTGCTTTCTTGGAGACCGCCTCTTTTTCGCCGTAAGCTGCTTCAAAAACCAATCCAAAAAGCTCCAAGTTGTTAGCACAAATGTAAGATGTTGCAATCAAGCGCAACGACGAAGGAAAGGTTGAGAACTGGAACGATGAAACAGGGATTGTGCTAGTCGTTTTCAAAAGGGGAGCCGCGCACTGTCGTTGGAAGAGAGGCCAAATGGACGTGAGAAGGCAGATTGCAGCAATCCAAGCAGCAGTTCGATCGCAGTAGAAGGGCAAAATGGAGGCCGGAAAACGATTTGGTGATCCCAGCAGCAGTTTTGATCGCAACAGCTAGGCGAAATAGAAGCCACGCAGAATCTCGCAAAATCGAAATGGAGACGAAAAGCGATTTGGAGATGAATTCCAGGCCATGCGGCAGTTTTTCTCACAAGAAAACGGCGAAATGGAGGCGATTTGCAAGCCGGTTTTGACCGCAGTGGAAGGACGAAACGGAGGCCGAAAAGCGATTTGGAATGCTCCCAGAAGCAGCAGTTTTGACGCAACAGAAATGCGAAATAGAAGCCAAGCAGAATTTCGCAGGAAAGGGGAAAGAAATTAATGACGAGCAGTTTTGCGAGTACATTAATGGCGGGAAAAGTCTGAGCTGCTTCGATGGCAATGCAGGGAAGGCGAATTGGAAGTCAAGCAATAATGTGGAAATGGAAGCTAAACAGCAGGTTTGCGAGCGCATTAATGGAAAGGCGAAATGTAGCCCACAACTGCAAGATGAAAGAATTGAGTGTATTATACCTCACAAGCGATTAAAGCGAGCTGATCGAGCCTGCTGGCCGTGAGCTCCCACCCGTTGTGATTGGGGACAACATCAGCCTTAGTCCTGCAGAATCCATTCTCGGACGCATCTGTAACGCAAGAGCTTGCTGCATCTAGCCTCACGCTTCTGCTGGAGTTTCGTACGTGAATACTATCCCCGTCGAACGAGCCGCTGCATGCTGTGATCGCAGACCGCTTCTTCTTCTGGACGCAGAAAGATCTGTCCTTGCTGACTGATCCGGCCTTTCGGTTGTAAACACCAATTGGAAATCTTGTGTTTCTGCACCTTTTCGATCTGGTTCCCTTCAGCCCGCTGCAAAAACGTTACTCTTTGTCACTTATATTGCACGATTATTGATCAAGCTTCCCCTCTTATAATATAAACTATTCCTGTCCTAAGAAACTTCGACAAAAAAGACTTGACCAGTCCGCGAGTGAATCGCAAGTAGCGGTAACGTAATGACAGAATCCATAAACAGTAAATTATGGCGCCTGCCGCCACAGATATCAATATTTTGTACTCGATGCATCGCATAATGCAGCATTCTTCACGAAATGCCACTATACACAAAATTCTGTACCTCAGGTCCTAAGTCCGTTTGATGCTTGAAGAGAAGATTGCTCTTTGACGCTAGAGATTGATCTACCAGTATCACCACAACCAAATAGAAGCAGCATAGGCAATTTCGCATTGGCGTTCGTATAATACACTCGAAATCAAACCACGACAGACATCTAGAGGCTCCATTCAGTCAAGAGTCTTTGAACTGCTCTAAAATGTCGCATTAAATTTGTTCGAAACAGAGACATCGAAATCTCGATTAAGCGGTATTAATCTTCTATTTCTCCCCTTCTATTGTAAAATAAGGAAGAACACTTCTTTGCAAACTACTTTCTGTCGCTAGCAGCCACTTTACAAATAGAAATTCGAAAGAAACGGATAAAGGATTCGGGGTATTACTGCCATCCAGCTGCGCCGCTCAGGCCAGGCACGGAATTGGTCGTCCTTCCGTCGACGGCACAGGATCTTGAAATGTTGCGATTCTTCTGAGGAAAATTTGGAGGACGGAGCACCTGTAGTAGGTCTTCACCAGCGCTAGCTTCTGTGGTTGACGTCAAATCAACTGAAGGCGCCATCGCCTGCAGTTCCGAACGAATTGGCGGGAGAGTCGAACTCTGAGCATCTGCAGGACACATAAGAACACCACGCTCTTGCTCTCGAGAAGACCTCTTCTGTGCTGATGAAGAGTTCTCCACTGAGCTGCAGAAAGACGGTACCATCTTCGCAATAGGGCGCGCGGCCTGCTCATGAGATGAATCGGCGCCGCAGAGCCAGAAGCTGGAGTTCGAAACAGAAACGTGAAGGAAAACATTGGCGTGAACACGCATGGCCGTGGCTTCGGTGGAGGGCAAGGGAAAGGAAGAAGATGCAGGCAAAGGAGAAGAACCAGAAACAGAAGCTGAAAAAGGGCGATGATCCATGAAATTGTGCTGCTCACACCTAGCTAGGTAGATAACAATGCGCCAGCGATTGCCCTCATCTTGCATCAGCTAATTTTCAAAATACGGACCTTAACCAAATTTGTTCACTTCAATTTACCCTCCAAAAAACCACGGACCTCAATCTCTCACATACACTCCTCGAGACTCTCTCTCTCTCTCTCTCACACACACAGAGACACATTACTTAAATTTTAGAACCCTCTAAAAAGACATCCCTTACGTAAAAAACTCTCCCTTTTTAAAATAAGGGTGTTTACACACTTGGGTGGAAGCCCACGAAAAAGTTTTGCCCAACCAATTAGATCACCACAATCACTCGTCCGTCGTCTGACATTTCTTTAGAGATTGTGACCACGCCCATGCACCCTCAATAATGCTGATGTGTTTGCGGACAGGAGCCCAACAACCATCGTTCCAGTTCCGAGCAGAATAGCATGCCCACAGCTCTCATTTGGAGGATGCATTTTCCGTGGGCATGCCCGCGGTCTGTAAAGGGTATTGTTGCCCAGCAATTGTTTATCAAAAAAGTGTCTGCTTATAGCTCCCAACCTTTTTGTGGGCAAGCCCATAGTCTGTAAACACCCTAAAAAACTAGACTTGACTCTAATAAAAACACCCCTTACCCTTTGTTGGATCACTAGGAATGTTATTGTTTTTCAGAATATCTCCTTTGTTGGTATTGATGCAACAAATGTCATGCATAGATGTGTGTGTATGTGTTGGTCTATATGTAATTTGAATAGGTTGAGAGGAGATAGACTGGATCTGCTCCTATTGAAATTGCAAAGGACCATTACTTGATGCATGGCTTTCTTTGGGTGGGACCTCAAGCATACTGGGGGGGGGCTCCTAAACCTTGTCTTATCTTTTACAGGACTGTGTGTAGGCTGGAAATGCAAACTGCCCAGGACCAGAAGATGGTACCTCAAGGAAAAACAAATTGATCAGGACCAAAAGATGATACCTCAAGGAAAAGCGGATTGATCACACCTTTGTTGCATTCATTGAGAGCCTAGTGGGAACAAGACCCACTAGTAAAAATTTGGTCAAAGAAAGGAGGTAGTTTGGAAAAGTAAAACCCACGGGGTTGTACCACACAGAAGCAATGATGGAGGCTTGTATCATGTTGGGTTATCATATTTCTTGGGAACAGTCTGCTAGTAGAGGAAGAAAGATGGTCTTTGTTTTGTAAACTCCTTAACATTTGAAGTCAAGAGTGAAAATTAGTGGTTTGTAGTGAGGAAGGTTCTAATGTTTTTGCCTTAAAAGTGTATTGGATCTTATATATAAATATATACTATTGATCCCGAAAAAAACACCCCTTACCCATGATTTTCTTTCCCCATTAAATTGGAGGCAAAAGCCCCCCCATTCCACCATGAAGACTTTTTCCCCTATGTCCATATACACCTAATTGTACCCATTGAATCTGTCAGGAAGGAGTACGTTTCATGTCCATTTACTTCATCAAGCATCAAATTTATTAAAGGTAGTGGGAAAGGGTTGAAAATAGTTGTAACATTAACCTTCTTGTAATCTACACACACTTTAATTTTTCATTTTTCTTTCACACTATTACTATGGAGTGCGAAAGTAGCTAGCTTGCCTTTTCTATTGGGGATAAATGAATTCTGTGTAGTTTGTATTCATCCAATACCTTTGTTATCGGATCAAAAATTACATCCTTCCTTGTGATTGATTTGATGTTGGTAAAAGGAGGGATCATTACCTCTTAGGTCTATGTAACTCCAAGTAAATACATCTTGTATTGCATCTTTGTATTCTATTACCAACTCCCAATTACTACCTGAGTTTCTCATTTAGTTTTGCACTGACCTTAGCTATATGTGGCGATTCTACATCACTGAAGTTCATGTCCATTAGCTCGTCTTCTTGTACTCTGTCACTTGTTTTGATGGCTATGTTTTTTATTTTACTTCCATCCAGGCCTTCATCTCCTTGTACTCTATCACTTGTTTTTATGCTCTTTTGATGGCTATGCTTTTTATTTTGCTTCAATCCAAGCCTTTATCTCCTCTAGAGATAGTTCTAGAAAATCCTTATCTTTTTTTGATGATACAACATAGGTTTCCACATGCACCCCATCATGATTTTTGGGTTGTATCAGGAAACTATCTATTCCACATCATCCTCAAACAATGAGATGATCATAAGATTTATCCCAAGGATTGCTTCTTCTTTATCATCTTCCACCCCATCTAGTAAGTTTAAGCCTTTCGGGTGCATTGGATGGATAAAAGAAGGAGTGATCTCTACCTTTGGACAAAAGAAGGAGTTTGCTTCCTCGATTGTACTTATTTGTTCTCCCCTTACTATGCCAAGAGGGATGACTATCCATTGAGCTACCATTTTAATTGCAAATGGTATTAGCTATAGTGGTGCCTATCACTTTTTCCATGGATTTTGACATTAGATTGACAGTAAAGCCTCCATCTTGCCCATAAGCCGTCATTGTTACCTCTAGCACTCTTGTGTCTACTTCCTATACCTCTACTTTTATTTTATCACAATCCACTTCATTTTCTAATTCTCATAAATCTTTATCTCCCCTTTCAACACTTTTGAGGCTACATGTTTCTTTAGTAATTGTTGTCAGTAATTTGGGAGAAGTTAGAGGAATCAGTTAAGCATGATATTGAGTTTGATTTTTTTGAGCTTCTCGCACAAGTTGTACTTTAGAGAACTATTATTGACTCCTTTTTCTTTCTTGTCCTACTTACTCTTGCAGCTAGCCATGGAAGTTTTTTCTTTTTCTTATAGACTACTTGTAGACATTTTCCACCTAGAATACATTTTGGTGGGTTTGTTGTTTATCGGCATTGACTAGCACATTAGTGTCTCATATTTCTATTGGTCACTTTTTTCCATGATCGTTTCCCCATGACCATCGTGCCATGGAATATTTTCCTCTCCATTGAACTATGTTTTTCTCTGTTCTAGAATTTTTTCCAGTAATGAAATCTATGCTTATACACTTCCATTTCATCTCATCCTTAATCTTTTGACAAACAAAGCACTCACATAACATGTAATACATCCTACTTAAGTCTTGGCCAAAAGAAACTCTTCTTTATAGCCATGAAAGTCTTCACATAGTTTGGGTGTCCTACTATAAGGTTTTCGTGAGATTCATTTATAATTCCTCTTCTTAAGATCTCTATCATTCAGAATCCTCTTCCTAATATCTCTATCCTTAAGAATAAACAATCAATCATTGAAGCAGTACAACACATCCATCTTCTAATCTAAATCCTTAAACTTTCTTTACTTTCTAGGCTATCTTTCTTTGTTATGTAAGCAATGCAATAACATTGCCAAAGAATTCATTTGATGTGATGTGATGTTCTCCTTAATCTCAACAGGTAAAGGATTCAAAATTACTATTATCATGAGGAAGATAGTCATCCTGCTTAATTTATACTTGATTTTAAAATTAAACTCTTGAAGTGTTTGCATCTATCTTCTTTGTCTCATGTTAAGATCATTAAGGGAGAAATTTCACTTTAAACTCTTATGATATGTAACCAAGGTAAACTTCTATATCTGAGAAGATAGTGTCGCTAAAGCTTCAGCATGTGCACTATTTCAAGTAGCTCTCAAGATCTTGGACAACATGGTTCCTTTCATGAGGTTTTAATTCTTGACACCCATAAGTTATGGGATGTCCTTCCTACATTAGGATTCCTCTAATAGCAAACCCCTTGGCATTAGTAATAATGACTTCAAAGGGATTTCCAAATTTTGGCAACCTAAATTAGTCTCACTAAAGCAACCTTCAGCTTATCAAAGGCACGCTGGCACGCTATAGAGCATCAAAATGGAATATCCTTCTTAAGAAGTGTTGTTAAAGGAGAAGTAATATTGGCATATCAGTTAATAAAATTCCAATACCACCCTGCCAAACCTAAGGGTCCTTTAACCTTTTCTATCATCTTTGGTTTTGGCCAATTGATAATAGCTTGCACCTTGGTGGTGGGATCAGCTAATATACCATCTCTTGATATTATGTATCCTAAATATTCAATCCAATCGGTAAAGAAGATACACTTACTCTTCTTGGAAAAAAGTTTGTGCTTTTGGAGGGTTTCCAAGACTTTGCGTACATGCTTCTCATGATTATGAGAATTCTTAGAGAAAAACTAGAATATCATCCAAAGAAGACTAAGCTAAAATCATGCAGATGCTCTGACGATTTCTTGCATTATTAATTAAAGATAGCAAGGGAATTATTAGCCACATTGGGGCTAACATTACTCTAAATGTGTGCGAGAACACTTTTAATTCATATTTTTTGTACTAAACAATATGCACACTATGTAAAATTATTATGAAAAATCTTTGAGCTTTTGACTTGTGTAATGCTTGATGATAGTCAAACAGTAAGCTTATGACTTGTGAATGTCATCGGTAATGTACATTTAGACACGGAAACTAGCTTAGACTAACTTTTTAGGCCCTTAGACATTATTTGGGTACACTACAAGACAATGCTGCCATACACGCGTTTCATACACGCGATAAATTACGAACGCGTGTATGGTCGCGCTTGTATTTGAATAGAATCGGGCGCGTGTATTTTAGCATTTAAGTTCGCGTGTATATTTGCATTTATCAACGCGTGTATAAACGCGTTTATATACACGCAGTAATACACGCATATATACACGATAATATTTACGGGGTAATACTCGCTATTATACACGGAAAAATACACGCTACTGTACACGGATTAATACACGCATGGCAGAGAAAAACTGAAAAAAAATTGAATTCCTTAACAAAATTAAAAACTATTTTCCTTAAACCATCTCATAGTACATTACAGTACACATCATTACACAATCCCACTACATGCATTTACAACAATGAAATATATTCAAAAATAAATCATGCATATGAGATGATAGAAATGTCATCAATTTAGAACATACAGTGACGGATTGGTTAGGGTTCGATCTCATCTTCAATAAGATCCATCCTTGTCAAACGATCAACATCAATATCCATTTGATCAATTGGTAAGGCTACGATTAAATTTATTCCACTATCGATATTCTGTACTCCATTGATAATGGTATCGATGTCCTGATCATCCTCATCAACATCACCATCATCCTCAATGGTAGGGTCATTCTCATGATCATGAGAAATGGCATGCTCATCCTCATTATCACGATCATCTCTTATTTCTTGATCATCGATCACAACATCTTCAATGGCATGTTCGACGTCATCTTCATTGCGGCTTGTTACATCCTCCATATGCTCCATATCAGTGAATGTATTATACATCACTTTGGAACGTGGTGCAATAGGGATGACGTACCACCATTTGATGTCATGCACCATTGGTAGATAGATAACCTACTCAAATACACACAGTACAGTAATTAATTAGCATATCAAAAGTCAAGGGGTACGCGAGCTTAGATATATATGTACATGAAACACATTAGTAAAAAAATGCATACCTGCTCACATTGTTGTGGCAATACGAGCCTATCTTTCTTTGTTTGCCAGAACTTTGTAGAGTCAATAGTTACATATCCACTTGCATGGCGTTTTATCGTTGCATCAGGCCCTTTTTCCACCACGTTCATTTGCCATTTGACATCCAAAACATACACAAAGAAGCGACGAAAGTCAAGCCTAAATATGTCTTGGATTATGCCACAATAATCATCCATTTTTCCATTAGCTCCCTCAAAGCTACTAATGACACCGCAATCTTGTGTATTTCTCTTTTCATCAATTCTTTGTGTTCGAAAATGCTTGCCTTCACACCATATAGCATTGAACATAGTGCACTGGACCAAAATAGAAGCAATATTTGTGTAAACAATGTGAATAAATATTAAAAGCAAATCACTTACAACTAATGCAAAACATTAGTTCTATGTACCTTTGACATGCATCCTCGTGCATACTCCCATTCTTCCGCCATGATATGCAGCCCCTCGTCGCTCTCTGCTCTCTCCATTTCCTCATGCAACCAATCAACATGGATATCATTCGGAAGTGTTGCTAGATGCTTAGGGTACGCCTTCCGAGAGCCATGTTGCCTCCGAAAGAGAGCTCTTTCTGCTTGCCTTTTTGTCTTTGCATCCTCATATCTTGTAACCCATCTGCTCATCACATCACTATTAAGGATACAAGTGAAATTGAGATCCCGCACCATATCATCCTTAAAAAGATTCCGCACCATATCATCAAGCACCTCCTCTTCAACAACTTCGTGGGGTGCAGGGCTATTGTCGTCCCTTTCCCACTCATCTCTGACAATAGATCCCGAAGCTCCAGCATCATCTCGTCAACGCTTTACGTGCTCTCGTCGCGCGTAGGGTACCATGTTAGGGTGTGGTACTGCATCCTGCTTCAATTTATCAAATTATATGTTACAACTCTATTAATTTAATTTGGATACCATGAGTCATTTGAATACCATCAATTTACATCTACTCACCTCTAAACCTGTTTGATTCCATTCTCCATACATGGAGATGTGATTCAAGGTAATTCGACGTGCTCGTACAATGCATCCTTGACATCGATTACACATACATTTGATCCGTTGTCCCAACCACACATCGCGATTACGATGACGCATTGTCTCATCTTCCCCAGAACTGCTTGAAGAGGTTGATGACATCCTGTGTACAAACCAGAAAACACAAACTGATTATATATTTTTAATGAAAGCACAAAATCGCGTGTATTCACGCGGCTATATCCTAAAACTTGCGTGTATAAACGCGGCTACTTCCTAAAAAACGCGTGTATTCACGCGGCTAATGTCTGCAAAACGCGTGTATAAACGCAGCTTAAATCATGTACACGCGAATATACCTGCGTTCATAAACGCGAACATAAACGCGGCGGCATATTTAAACTAAAAATAGCCCGCCTTCCCCAAATATAGATTTTGAACTTAGAAATCAACAGTGCATGCGTTTTCGCCTGTTTTCGCCTCTTCCAACAGCAAGGAGGGAGCAGAGAAAGTAGCACACACACGGGAGAAGGAGGGAGCAGAGAAGGAGCAGAGAGGACTCACTTTTTCAGAGGTGAGTCACTTTGTCCTGTGCCTTGTCTCTTTTGTCAGATTTGTTTACTTTGCTCTTTGCTCTTTGGGTTTGTCTTTTTGCACACGATTGGGTTGCTGCATCCTGACAGGGGCGACAATGGCTGGTCCTTTTATAAGGACATTCTGTCTTTGTCGGGGGGTCGGTCTTTTCGAGAAATTTTTTTCGCAGGTCGCGTGTAAGAACGCGTGTAGAAGCGCGTGTAACCTGTCTGCAGATTTCTTTCACGCGCATATACACGCGTTTTTGGCCGGGTGTATACACGCGTTTTTTGACGGGTCTATACACGCGTTTCTGCAGACAGAAAACTGCGGCGTTTCAGATTTCATGGTTTGCAGGCAATTGACTTGTGTAATGACAATGTGTGAGTCAAGAGACAGCCCATGATGTACATGATGATGTTTGTTGCAGGTTCTTTATGGATATTCCAGGTTCTTCATCCGATCCATTTGCGTATAGCAATTGGTTGATGGAGATGATGAATCACTTTGGGCGCCAACCTGGTCCGGTTGAGCTTACAGAGTATATGTATGCCCATCCCCCTCCTTCCCTGCCTGGTGTCTATACCCCTACCGCGAGTATCCAGGGCACTCCAGTGCCGTCTATTCCTCCGAGTCCGACGAGACGGCATGCAGCTTCTCCTCTTCCACGTCCACCGAGGAGACATACCTCGTCCCAGACACACTCACGTACACCCTCACAGCCACCATCACGTGCTCCCTCAGAGCCACCGTCACGTCAGGGCTCACAGCCACCGTCACGTAGACAATCCCCCAGTCGTCGTGACTCCACCCGCAGCAGTAGGAAGAGTGGGAGTGGAGGATGCGGCGGGTGCTTTGGTGGGGGAGGTGGGGGAGGTGGGGGAGGTAGTAGGGCACGGGGTGAGAGAGGAGATAGAGGGAGAAGAGTTAGAGGAGACAGTTCGGAAGAGGAGGAGATGAGAGAGATGGAGAGAGTGGTTTGCTATGATGTGACGGATAGGGGCGGGATAGTGATGGATGCGAGGGGGAGGGAGGTAATGGAGTACATGCGTGGGGTAGTATCAAACTCATATAGAAATTGTTTTATTAAATTTAAAGATCAAAATAGCCGATTAGTTGGGGAGGTGATAGAGGCTGTACACAGTCGGTACCCCAATCCCCCACATGCTACATTCTCGGATGTATGGGGAAGGACGCGAATAAGGGAGATCTTAAGTAATAAAAGATCTCACCTTAAAGAACTCGCGTACGATGACCGACTAAATGTAGCTGCGGGTGGCTATCCTGCCGAGAAACCTGCCACTGCGCACAAATGCGAGTGGAAGGAGGCAAAGAAACGAGCAGAGAGTGGCGTGAAGAGCAGGCAGCATGTGGAGGCACGACGGATCCAGATGGAGACCGTTGGATCTTCGCATTTCGGATCTGGCGGCGTCGAGTCATGGGAGGCAGAGTTCGTAAGTATCCTGTCACTTTATTTGATTGTTTACTTAATTCATTGATTCTATGAATTGTTTTAATCTTACAAATTGTGTTGATTATGATACAGCGACGGGTTACGGGGAGGAAGCCCACAACCCACGATACTGCGTATGCTCGCCGGCATAGCAGACGTGACACGTGGGCCATCTTCAGAGCCGAGGGACGTATTACGGACGCGCAGTTTGAGTTGGCCATGAGACCATACGGTCGACAGGTACTTGAAAATTCGTAACGAATGGTTTTGGTTTATTGAATTGCATATATATATATATATATACTTATATACTATATATTACTTGAACAGGCACAAGCTGCTGATGATCCACCGGCCGTCGCTGCAGAGGGTGGACGTGAGCACTACTCCTCGGACATTCCGACCGATGCGAGCTCATCTGAGCATGGGGGGAGCACCGAGTCATCATCTGGGTCTGAGTAGTACTTAGATTTGTAGTATCACATTCCATATTTAGGATGTGATTGTATATATTTTTTTGTAAACTCAAGCCATGGGCTACTTCGAGATATGGACTCCCTTGTATACATGTATGAAATTTTGATAGTAATATTGAATTGATTGATCGATAGTATTACATTCATGGCTGTCTTGAATCGTGTAATGACAATGTATGCATTCATGTCGTTCTTGTCTTAATCTCCCTCGTGCATATGTTCTTCGTGGATGGTCTAATGGGATGGTCTAATGCACCAAAAACCCTAAACCAGAGAGTGCTATTGGGTGCTGGAATGCTGGAACAGTATTCAGGCACCAAATAGCACTCTCTGGATTTTTTTTTTGCTCTCTGTTCGCGTGTATAAACGCGTCAAAACTGCTAAAAGTTGCGTGTATCTGCGCGGATACTCTGGAAATTACGCGTGTATTAACGCGTATACACTGGCAATAACGTGTGTATAAGCGCATCTAAATAAAAGAAACGCGTGTATACACGCAAGTAAAAACGCGTCTGTGACATTGGAACTGAACAGGATGCGGCTATACACCCGTGTATAACCGCGTCTAATATAATAAGAAGCGTGTATACTGGCGTGTATTAACGCGTCTATGAAAAAAAACGCGGCTACACACCCGTGTATACGCGCGTCTGAGAGGTACTGTACACGCGGTTTTACACGCATGTCTCTGGCCGCGATTATACACGCGCTGATACACGGGCCCGCTACTTTTTTTCACAAGTCATTTTTAGCGGCTAAGAGCGCGGGTATGAGCCCAATCCCTTGTAGTGGTAGCCGAGCATTGTACAAATGAGCCTTGTATATAAGACAATTGGACTAATGAGAAAAGACATAATCCCATTCTCACAATTGGACTAATGAGAAAATAGATAATCCCATTCTCATAAGAGAGTTATGTTTTTCTTGCTCTTGTGTGATTTAATTAGCTTGTATTGGCCTTAGGCCCACCAATATCCTCCCGTAGTTATTACTTTTTCATCTCCTATAGGAGCTTAATTATCTGCGCGTAGGCAATGCTGCCGAGGGAGCACGAAGGGGGGTTTTGAACCCAAGACCACTCAGTACTAGGTAAACACCTTCACCACTTGATCTATCACCTCATTGGCTTTATTTATGCTATTTTCTTCTTGTATTTGTAAATTTTTTAGTTTAATCTTTGTAGAAAAAACATTAGGCTGTATTGTGCATATCATTAGATAGGTTAGGAAAAGCTAATCATTATATCAAATCAATTTCCAAAAACATGCACCATTAGAGGGTAAATTTTGGATTTTTTGACTAAAACACAAAAAACTACCATTTGGTTTGCCTACGCACATGCTCGATCGGGCATGTGTATGCATGTTTGCTTTTAGGAATGCACGTTCCTAAATCTAACAAGAAAGATCTACACAATATTCTCATTAAGAAAGGACAATTAATATTCTTCCCACCATTAATGACCATGACAATAAAAATGGTTAAATAATAACCATCATGTGGCCCTACTTCATAATCCTTAAGACCTCATGGGAGCCAAACAACCCTATTGATTGAGCATTCAAGCGATAGCAAGGACACTAGTTTGAGTGCAGCTGATTACTAGGAACTATTCCTTCAAAGACATGTATGGAACCACTCAAAGGAGTTTTGTGAATGTGATTAGAGACATCATCACAGGAGGTTCAACTGATGATACAAATGAGAGTCAAAGAATCATCAAACCGCCCAACAATCAAGAGACTGCCTGCTATAGAAAGACTAAGCATGGAGGCTTTCGTTCCCAATATAAACCCTAACCAGTCTAGTTTGGGATTTATGGGCAGGGATTTAATATTCACGCGATCACAAGATTTTTTGTGATAATAACACATGTGAACAAGTTATTCACATGTTCTCATGTCACCGTTCACAAAATAACAAGTCACTTGCCATTTGGGAATCCCTTAAAAGCTTGGCTACACATGGGAATAAGCTATTCACATGTTCTCATGTCACCATCTTCACATAATAGCAGGTCAGTGGCCACCTAAGAAGATTTTTTATGCCCGACAAAGATAAATTTTTTAGGCCCTTGTAAAAGCTTTGTGAATATAACATGTGATCACAAGATTTTTTGTGTTATTAACATATGTTATTAACATGTTCACATGTTCTCGTTTACGTCAGTGAAATCCCTGTTTATGGAAAAAACCAACCCCATAAATGAAGGAGTAATCCTTCCCAAACCCACAACTGAAATGGTTACAGAGTCTTTAGTGGTTACATCTGTAGATTTAGTCTCAGGTCGCTCTCAGAACATGACTCTTAGAGTATTTGGAAGAGCCTAGAGACCCACTATATGTTATGGCCTTGCAACTTCAGACCCCGTTATTAGCAGTGTAGGGGGGATTTAAGTTTAATATGACCACAAAGACCGCAGCAACAACCCAAGCTACTCGAGCTAAAGATCCAATCCAAGTTGATAGGTACATGACTATGGGAAACTTACGACACAGAGCAAGGAGCTCCAGACTAGACGCGACACTAGGAGCATACACACCACAATACGACCCAACCTTACACGATGGTTACCCATAGTATCCCAACTTACCTCAAGGGCAAGGGAAATACCCAGCATATGACATGTCGCCACCAACCATTTCATACGTATATTATCACTCTCACATCCAACCACCACTACCTCGACCTCCATCTACACCACTACCTATTGCTCTAACCACTAAAGATAAATAAAGGATAGAAGCCCAAATAGGGAGCGGGTTAGCAACAATGAGGCTAGGAGCAACACCACCATCAGATGTCTAGGTTCAGTCTACTACTACAACAACTAAACCAAACCCTAGACATCAAAATATAATCAATCCTATGCAAATAACAAAATTAATGCCCAAGTTCAATGGGGCTAGATATCCCATTGTGCACTTGAAAGTGTTTCATCAAATGTGCAGCAGCACATGTGCATAGCCTGATGATGTGGTAAGGGTGAGTGCCTTTGGCCTTACTATGGAGGGGAAGGCAGGTCACTTCTCGTTTCGATCGTTGAAACCAGAAGATAAGGATAAATTTGACACCTTGAAGATTCCTTTCACATTTGGGTACTCTCGCCAAAGAACCTGATGGAACCAGTTAATCAACTTTACCATGTCAAAACAGCAAGAGAAAGAATCGATCAGAGACTACATCGACAGCCTGAGTGACATACTCCACGATTCTCTGATAAATGATAAATTCTCTGACAATAGCTAGCTAGGAGATTCCTAAAAGAAATCCTTGATTTGACCTTGCATAATGCCTTGTACTCAAAAAAGCATGAAAACTTTGAGCCATGTTGTAGAATACTCAAAAAAGCATAAAAATTTTGAGCCATGCTATAGAGACTTTAATCATAACTTCATGGGAAATTTTTCAAGGAATGCTATAGAAGTGCTATAGACTTTGATGATAACTTCATGGGAACTTCTTCAAGGAATCTTCCTGAAGGAACCCCATTAGAAGCATCCTTTAGCATATTGCCTTCAAAGGTTGGCAACAAAGGAAAAGAGCCACAAGCCGCACCACCAACCATAGAAGACCTAGTAGTCATGCTCATGCAACAAATGGCTAGGTAGTGGAAGGTTGGGGTAAGAAAGATAACATGTTATGCGAACCACATAAGTACGGAATGCCCCCGCCTAAGACCAAGATAATGCAAAATTTGGTGTGCATACTGCAATAGGATGGAAAACCCTGATACCACCCATTTGTATGAGAGTCAACCTCAAAGGCAAGAGTCTCTAGTCACACTAGCTCCACCTACCCAGCACTTGGCTTTGTCTACTCTATCAAAAGACCCATACTTTGCCAACGCACCTCACCCAAGGTAGTATATGCCTCAAAGAAGAGTTGTAAGAGTTACCCATGCCACCTCCAGTATTGCCACAACACCCACCCATTTCCATGGTGATGCCCATGAACTAATTGACCCTAACAAAAATACCTGAGGAGAGGGAATAGGGGAGGAGAGGGAATAGGGTGGAACTTACTACCTAGAACCCTTAGAGGCTTAGAGTCTCCCAAGTCAAATCCTAAGTCATTATGTTCAAGATGGCGATAGTGTCCCCGCAGTGCAATCCGATAGGGAAAGGGACATTAATGCCTTAGGATCCTATATTTATGCTACAGTGCTATCACTGCAAGGAACCTCACTAGGTGGCAGACTATCCCATTAAGAAGTCTATGGAGCCGCACCAACCAACCCACAGCCCGCTAGTACCACTCTGCACTCTGTGCAAATTAAGTTGTGGTATTGACCACATGCACAAGGATTTCCCATTAAAATCATCCATTCTAGGTCCAACACAAGAGCATAAACTAAGTACATGCCTCAACTTGCTAAGCATCCGAGATGGGTCATTATAAATGGTTCTTCTCAATGTCATGACTAGAATGCAGAATAGTTGGAGAGCCACCACTCACAAAGACAAATAGACTTTAGATTCTCGTTACCCAAAGGGCACAAAAACCATACAATTTCCTCCCAACCCATGCCCATGCCCATGAAGTTTTGGAACATGCTAGAGTTACCCCTAGAACTAGCAGATGAAGGTCCAAGAAGTAGGACAATGGGAAGACCGTGTGATAGTCCAAGGAGGAACTAGGCAAGGATATAGTTTACAACATCTCTTCATCCTCTTCAGAGGAAGAATTAAATCCTCAACCTACCAACCACAAACACGTGGAATAACTAATCATAGACCCTAACAACCTACCTAAGAAGTTGGTAGAATATCTCAATACTATTAAAGGAAAAAAGAAGGCTAGATGTAGCCTAGGAATTAGTAAGAGCATGCCAAGCACAAATGGATGTTGAACCACCAGTAGTCCCCACAATTGGAGAGGATACCAATGTAGAGACCAGTTTCTTTCTCAAGAGAAAACCAAGAAAAGAACCAGTCCATTGCATAGTTCAAGAAAACTCAAAACACGGATTAACGGTTGGGAATAAAAGTTTTGATGTCATGGCCTCTAAACTCTTGGGTGATGATAGAAGAGTTCCCCACTCAAAGGGGCCTATACATATTCTGTATACCATAATCGGCCTTGAAATCTATGTAAGTGAGAACCTATGGATACAGCAGGACTCACCACCTTCCTTTCCTCCCAACTTTAGATTTATGTTGGCTCCTTACTCTCTGTAAGGAAGCCCAAGCCTATGAAAGGACTTAAGGGATTGAATGGACGGAAATTTAAGCGAGTATGGAAGAATAACCAATTCAAGATTCCTCAAATGAGTTGGATAATGAACTCGCTAAGGAAGAGGTAGTTCACCAAGCCTTTCTAAAGGTACTACTGAGAATAAGCTAGGCCACTAATTTGAGAGTGATAACATGAATGTCATCCTCCATTTAAAAGACAAGGATAGCCAAGTCACACAGTCATCCTAGATGGAGGGGTTAGGATCAACATCATTAGTAAGTAGTGCTGGGAGAAGTGGGGGAAACCATGACTTAACACTACTATCCTAATAGTCAAGCTCGTGCGGCCATTGAAAAACCCATGGGACTATTGCGAAATCAAGACTTTTAGTCTAAGTTTTGTTAGGGCTCTACTTATAATACCATAAATTACTTTACTTTGTTTTAGTTTTCAAGTTTAGCAATTCCTTTTTGTAAGTCTTTTTGCAAAATACCTTAGTCGGACTTTCATTATATCTCGGGGAATTCCGATGAAGGACTGCGGTTATAACTACTTGTAATATAACTGATGCGGGCTTTTAATCAGCCACACTATTGTGTTTTGGATATGATGAATTAAGGAGTTTCGTCTGCGTTCTGTAATGGCTCTCGGACTCATTTCTGTCATCCACATGTGTATTTCTGATTTCAGTCTTACATCTATGAATCCGAATTAGGTTTTGTAAAAGTCTGATTTGAGTCAGGAATATACACTGGCGATCCTGCGGGTTTCTACTTTGAAAAGGGTAGATTAGGAACAAACCTAGAATTTTTCGGGAATGGATGGGTTGCTATATGATTTCCGAAATTGGGTAACAGAAGAGGAGGAAGTAAATGCTTATGCAGAAATATTCTTCAACCAGAATTTCTCTGACCTTCCTAGAGATATTATCTCCATCATTAGGAAGAAGGTCTGGATACATGAGGTTCGGGATTTGATAGGCAGAAGGAGAATCATATCTAGGGATTTGATAGGTAGAAGGAGAATCATGTCTAGGGGTTTGCAGTATGTCCTGAATGCTCATTATGAGTATTTGTTTTTATCAAGGCATTCTTTAAGCCTGGGGTGATGCACGGAATGTATGAGTGAAGAAAGCAGAAGGGCTTCTAGGGTTTATTTCACAAGATCACGGTCCAGAGGTGGATAGAAAAAAAATGATTCAGAGGATAATGATTCAAGTCAGTTAGGAGGACAGTCCGCAAGAACACCGGAGGACTGGGCAAGGGGTGTTGCTCAATTGGTGGGTGTTGCTGTGGTCCAGAGGTGGATAGCAAAAAAATGATTCAGAGGATAATGATTCAAGTCAGTCAGGAGGACAGTCCGCAAGAACACCGGAGGACTGGGCAAGGGGTGTTGCTCAATTGGTGGGTGTTGCTGCAGTACGACCATTGATTTCAAGAAAGCGGTTACAGTTTGATCCTCTTCTGCTAAAAAAAGAAAACCTAAACCTAGGGTAGTTCCAATAGCACTCGGAATGGCACATCGAGGGCAATCGCTGATCTCAAAGTCAAGTTCGAAAAGTTCAAGGGGCCGGAAAAGAAGGACCCCGATTGTCATGTTGCTGAATTTGAAGCAGCTTGGCAGGCTAGCGGATTGGCTGGAGTATATGGTGATGCTAACAAGATGCATCAGTTCGAGGCTACTTTTGGAGGAAAAGCTATTGAATGGTTTAGCCATTTTGCCCCAAATCACTTTGCAACATACAATGATTTGAAGGGAGCATTTTTGGCTAGGTTCAGAAAGGAAAAGACACCGAATGATGTGTTGCGCAAGAAAAAGAGAATTGAACAGAAGAAGATGTTGGTGTAGGATTATGCTCAGAAATTTACCCAGTTAGTTAATAGATTGGAGGTGGTAGAAAGACCAACCCCAGAAATGTTAGCTGGATACTTTTTGAAGGGTTTGCGGAAAACCATAAGGTCTGCAGTAGCCAGTGTGGATGTGGCTGCAGGAATGGACGATCTAGTAGAAACAGCTGCTAGAGTGGAGAAGAGATATGGTACATTGAAGGATGACTCCGACAGTGATTCGGATAGTGATTCAGAGTTCGAGTTGGATTCTGATTCGGATGATTCTGAGGATTCAGATTCGGATGATTCTGAGGATTCAGATTCAGATTCAGATAGCTCTAATGATGAAAAGAGCAGATCAAAGAAATAGAAATCTAAAAAGAAGCATAAAAAGACAAAGAGGAAGAAAGACAAGAAGAGGAAAAAAGAGGAGGAAAAGAGCAAGACAAAGAGGAAGAAGCAAGACAAAGGGACTCAGGAATTGGATAAGTTAGTATCCCAAAAGATAAAAGAAATGGGGTTTTCATCATCTGATAAACCTCACTGTCATATTTGTGAGAGGGATGGTCATCTAACATCAAACTGTTGGTATAATCCACGGTATAGAGGTCCAGTTCCAGATCAGATTCATAAGCAAAGACAGGAGACTCAGGCAGCAGTGGTGCAAGTTGCCTCAGAAGTCCAACAGAGAGGAAATCAAAATTGGTATCCTCCAACTCAGGATTACAGAAATCAATGGAGACCTCCAAACAGACAATGGAATAGAGGAAGAGGAAGAGTTCCTTGGCGGAATGAATGGAGGAATAATTGGAATGAGTATGATAATCAAAATCAGGCTCCACATCAACAGCCTAGATAGGAAGAGAATCCTGCTCCACAAGTTAATCTTGTGTTAACAAAAAATTCAGCCTGTGGTGAGTCCGCCATCGGATATCCCAGAGAGTGAAGGAAGGAAGTGTTTACAAGAGAAATCAGTGTCAGCAATGCAAATGGCATGTGACTGTTCCAATTGCGTAGAGAAAGAAGATAATGTTGACGTGATGGCAGTAACGAGATCTCAGAAGTTGAAGTCTCCATTGGATTGGGAGGAACAAAAGGATGTCCGAGAGCAGTCATCGGAACAGTTGAAGAAGATACATAAGAAAAAACAAGTAGCTTGGGAAGATGAAAAGAAGAAGGATGAGGTTGGTTCAGTTTCACTCTTTGAAGAATTACTGCATACTCCTTTAAATATCACTTTGGATCAATTGCTCAACATAGTGCCAATATTTAAAGACAAAGTGATAATTGCAAGGAAGAGGCTAGAAGCATTAGAAGTAGAAGTATGCAATATGTCACCTGGAGATGTGGATTGGAGAGTTCCTACCATAAATTTGAAGTTTCAGGGGAAGGACTTTACTAAGGTTTTACTAGATGGAGGCTCCGGAGTGAACATCTTACCTGAAGGGGAGTTTATGAAATTGAAGCAGATGGAGTTGCAACCAGCTCCTTTCCAAGTACGAATGGCAGATCAGAAGGTCCAGCCTATTGGGATGTTACGACACCAAGAGGTATTGATTTCTGGTTTGTCATTCCAAGTAAATTTTGTGGTCTTAAAATTGGAAGACACACGAGGAGCTTACCCAATGCTATTGGGGAGACCTTGGTTCCGCACAGAAAAACTTAAGCAAGATTGGGAGAAGGATGAAATTGCTCTTAAGAAAGGCTCCAAAACAGTGAAGGTTAGCATGATTGATAAAGCAGTTTTAGCAAAGGAAATTAAGCCTCTATATGCTCAAGCAATCAACTTGGCATCGGAAGTCACAAATGATGAGGAAGAGGATTATCTTAAAGCAAATCCAACAGTAGTGCCTGTTTTTGAAGTGGATGTCATTGACATTATGGATAGGTACTGGTTCACAGGGAAATCTAATCTTCAGTGTGCTCAAGTGGAGTTGGAGGGCCCAAAAGGGTCCGACCTAAAGGAAATCTCAAGGGCGGAAACAACTTCTCAGATTTTGGATGTTTAGAGCAAGGACTCCAAAAAGGGTGCTAGAGAAGCTATTAAGCAGGCAGTGGCATTGTATGAACATACTCTGGGAAAGAGTTCTAGAGTAAAAGAAGATGAATTGCAAGATTTAGATCTGGGTACAGTGGACAATCCAAGGATTGTCAAGGTCAGTGTGCACCTGGATTTCGATTTTAAGGCACAGTTGAAGAAGTTGCTGCAGGAATTTATTGATGTGTTTGCTTGGGACTACACTGATATGAAAGGGATGGATCCACAGATTTATCAGCATCAGATTAATCTTAAAGAGGATGCTGTACCAGTGGTACAACAACATTACCGCATGAATCTAAATTATGCCCGACAAGTGAAGGAGGAATTGGATAAGCTCCTAAAAACACGGTTTATTAAGCTAATGGATCAGGTAGCATGGCTTTCCCCCATTGTAGTAGTTCCGAAAAAATCAGGAAAGCTGAGGGTTTGTGTGGATTATAGGAAGCTGAATGCAGCTACAATAACTGATCCATTTCCCCTGCCATTTGTAGACACATTGCTTGATGATGTTGTTGGCCATGAAATGTATAGTTTTTTGGACAGATTCTCAGGGTATAATCAGATTAGCATGGCAGAAGAAGATATGGAGAAAACTGCATTCATAACAGAGTAGTGGGGAGCATTTGTGTATACAGTGATGAGTTTTGGGTTAAAGAATGGCCCCCCGTCTTTCTCAAAAGCAGCATTCAAAACATTTGAGCCATATCTTACAGATTTTATGAGGATTTTCATGGATGATTTCTCAGTGTTTGGGAAACAGTCATTACATTTGGAGCATTTGAGGAAATGTTTGCAAAGATGCAGGATGTTTAGAATGTCCTTGAATCCATTCAAATGCACAATAGCAGTCCGTAGAGGAAAGCTGTTAGGACATATTATCTCAGCAGAAGGAATGCTGGTGGATTCCGACAAGATCCGAGCAGTTCAAGAAGCTCAACCTCCACAGAATCTGAAAGAGTTAATGAGGTTTTTGGGTTCGATTAAATGGCATTGTAGATACTTGCGCTATTTGGCGGATATTTGTGCCCCATTGTTTCATCTCACAAAAAAAGACATTCCATATGCCTAGGGAGAGGCACAGAAGAATGCATTTGAAATTCTGAAGAAAATATTGGTGATAGCACAAATATTACAGCCACCAGATTGGCTTTTACCTTTTCATGTGTTTGTAGATGCGTCGGATGTTGCAAATTGGAGCTGTTTTAATGCAAGAAAAGCAGAAAGGGTGGTACCGGCCTATCTATTATGCAAGTAAAATGTTGTCACCAGCTGAGAAGAATTATACAGTGATTGAGAGAGAAGCTTTGGGCATGGTCTATGCATTAAGGAAGTTTAGACACTATTTATTGAGCAACAAAGTGGTTTTCCATGTTGACCACCAAGCTTTGCTGTATATGGTGAAGAAGCCCCAGTTGACAGGAAGGCTGGCATGATGGATGCTCTTGTTGTTGCAGGAATTTGATTTTACTATTATTCATACTCTAGGCAAGTTACATGCAATTGCAGACTATTTGAGTCGGATTGAGCATGGTGAAGAAGTAGTTGGAGTTTTAGATCAATTACCAGATGCCAGTCTCTATGTTGTTAGGACTTTTAAAGCTGAAAACTGGTATGATGAGATGCTGAATTTTTTGCTAGATGGGATGCTGCCAACACAGATGACAGCGGATTAGAAAAAGAAGCTTGCTTTGAAGAGCAGACCTTTTCTAGTCATTGCAGGGTGCTTGTACAAAAGAGGTATTGATCAGATTATACGCAGGTGTGTACCTAATGAAGAGTAAGGAGCTGTATTGAAGGAGGCTCACAGTGGCAATACTGGCAGACATTTCTCAGGAGAGATTACAAGTCGAAAAATCCTGCAGGCTGGTTAATGGTGGCCTCTTGTACTTAAAGATGCTCATAAGTTCTCTAGGGAGTGTCTACAGTGTCAGAAAATGGGACAGCCAGGATCATCGGCGGACAGAATGCAAGATCATCCAATAATGCCTTTGGAACCATTTCAGAAATGGGGGCTTGACTTTGTAGGACCAATTAAGCCAAGAGCTAGCAGAACAGCAGGTGCCAGGTATATACTAGTGGCTACTGATTATGCCACAAAATGGGTAGAGGCACTGGCTTTGAGAGATAACAAGGCAGCTAGTGTAGCAAGGTTCCTATACAAGAACATAATGACTAGGTTTGGATGTCCTGTGGAGTTGGTCTCTGATCAGGGGACACATTTTTTAAATTCAGTAATTCAGGAGCTGACAAGGACTCACATGATAGTACACAAGAAATCATCCCCGTATCATCCGCAGGCAAATGGACAGGCGGAGAGTTCAAACAAGATTTTGCTCAAGATTTTTCATTGAGAAATATCCCATCCAAATTTGGCGTGCCAAAAGGTTCTCTCAAAGTGGACGCAATGTCACTTCTTGTGGTTTGACTTCTAGGGGCCTCTACCTTAGGAAGAGCTTCAGAAGGTGGTAGCTTAGTAGGGCCTTCATTAAATGAAGTGGGTAGAATATCCACATGGACATTCTTTGGGAGAGCAGGGTCTACATGAGCTGTGAATGGTGAATCTACTTCCCCACCTCCTTCGTTTACTTCACTTGTCGTAGGTTCAAAGTGTGTGGCTCTACTAAAAGTGTCTATTAGACGACTAAACATGCTAGATCTGGGTTGTGAGGACCAAACTAGCACGTTTTGGCTTGGTTCCTCAAAGTTCTAGGTAGGATGCCCTTCCATGACTTCAGAGTCAGAGGAAGAGTCACTAGCCGCTATTCGTGGGTCTTGGGTTGCACTTCCTTGGGTTCCAACTGAAGGCCAAGATGCTAACGTGGAGGGATGGTGTGAGCCTGCATAAACTGAAATGCTTTCGAGTTGCTCAGACTCTAGCACCCGAGTAGAGCATAGATGCATGTGACGTGGGTATCCTACAGGCGTTGGTAACTACCCTTGAAGCCCACACAAGTGGTAACTACCCTTGAAGCCCACACAAGTGGTTTCTCAAGTGTTTTGCACCCCGTTTTTACTTGTTTTTGTCTCGTTTTCAACCCGTTTTTACCCCCTTACTTATGGTCGAAATTGGACTAAGGCATGTGATAGCTCAATAGACGAGCGTATCATTCAAGGGATCCTAGTGTGCTTTACAGCATAGTGTTCGCCTATCCGGAGCTCTTGTTGCCCTCAGAACACTCTATTTGTGCCTGTGGGGAAAAGGTGAAGGCTTTGTCCCACATGCCCACTCCACTCCTTGGGGGATAGACTATGTAGAGAGCTTCACTCCCCTTAAGCTTTCACTTGAGAGAAAGCTATGGAGGCTCACTCTCCTATATATATATATATATCAAAAGATCGAGGTTAGGGTCGGGGTCAATTGGGGGTTTTTTCTTTTTCAAAATTTTGGGGATTTTTTCTTTTTTAATTTTTTTTTCAATGAAAAATTTCTTTCCACGCGAGCTGCATGGGGTTGATTTAATTTTTTAATTTATTATTATTATTATTTTTTCTTTTTTCTTTTTTCTTTTAAAAAAAACTTTTAGAGATAAATAGCACTAACTAACTTATTAACTTACTGCTCTAACAGCTAACACACAGAACTGAAATGTGCAAAAAATGAAGAAAATAGAATAGAAAAATGACTGAAAAATAGCAGCAAACACACAAACATGCCTCTCTTTGCCTTTCCTGCAAGATAAAATAGACTTCAAACATAAGCCCAAGCTACATCAGCTTAGTGCAGGGTAGTTCCCCGGTAGCGGCACCAAAAATGTGCGCTTTTGCTGCACATGTCGGAGTGTCGGAGCTAGGGACTTGCCAAGCACCATGTGTGAGCCATGAATGGCTGCAAGTACACAACCAGGAAACTAGCAAGCTCAAAACAGGGAGCAATGGTGTGTCACTCACCGCTCAGACCGCCGTCGTGAAGGATTCTCGTACCGTGAGCCGCCGTCACCGCTTTGCTGCCTCAGCGCTGTCGTGACGTGGGCGGTGTCGCTGGGAAAGCGCGAGGCTTCTGGCTGTGAGAGTAGCTTCCAAAATCCCAAGCATTAAATGTCTTCTCAGCTTCTCATGGAACAAAGTATAGCATGGTATTAACTCTATCTCTTGATTCAGGCATACATTCAATGGGATTGTCTCCACAACTCATACAAGACACACCATCTTCGATTCTGATGATACAAGGCTTATGGCAAGAGAACTCATCATCATCATCATATATCATCATCAAAGATTCATCATGGAAGGTCTTCACATAACATATGCTATATGTTTGTACAAAAATGCTATATGTTTGTACAAAATGTTTGACATGCAACAACACTCATGAGACAAAATAATAAAACTCACAAGACATCACCAAATCCAAAGGGTATACATATCTTCAGCATATGTATGTCGACAGCCCATAGTATAGCACCCAGTACTCTCTCTTGTCAGCATCATGAGAACTGAACTCTACAAATCCATAACCTTCCGAGCACACGGTTTGCTTGTTTCGTATGACCTTTGTTGATAAGATTTGACTTGGTGTATTGCTGAGGGAGATATTGCTGAGGGAGACCTTTTTTGGTTGTTGCAGCACTTATTCGCATAGGCCTGCTTGAGCAATAAACACCATTCATCTCTGACATAGCCCGAGTCCTCTCATTTTCATCACCAAACCTCACGAAACCATAACCCTTTGAGCGGTTCGTGATGGGATCTATGATCACTTTTGCACCTCTTACAGAAGGATAACGAGACCTGAATGTTTCTTGAAGCACATAATCTGTGACGTCAATGGCAAGATCTCCCACAAATATAGAGTGGTCTGACCCTCCCTCTATTCGCTTCTCCCCGACACCAAATGAAGCCCAATTCAGCCTGAAGGCTTGCTCTGTTTGTGACATCAATATGCCATCGTAAGTCTGTAGTTTCAGCATCTCCTCCCTAGAACCCCCCTTGGAAAAACCTCTTGTGGCTCTCTGCTGGAGAAGCTTCTCCTCCCCCGTCTCTACCCGACTGTACAAATACCCAGCCCACTTTTTCTCTGTCTTGCAGCCGCTGCCCACCAAAGCCTTTCTGACCTCTGCAGCCCGTCAGCCCTGCTCTATCACCCGCACCTGTGGCTACACACTCCTCTGCTCCCAAGAATCACCAAGCGGCAATCCTCTCACAACTGGCGCCCTTCTGCGCCTGGCTACGAGACGGCGTCTTCCCTGTGTTTTTTCCCACAAGGCGATTCTTCCTTATTTTCCTGCAGCTGCGCTGCCCCCTCTCTTCCCGTCACACACACACTTCCTTCACGTGCCCAGCGGCCCTCTGCTCCGCGCCAGCTCGCCACCCTCTAGAACATCACGCTGGCCGGCTTCCAGAAGTATGCGCTGGCCAACTTAATCTTCCACGCCACCTTCCAAAATAAGGCCACGTTTATTTTCTATTTTATTTAATTTTGAAAATTGGCCACCATATTGCTTTCACACCAATGCAAAGGCAACACCAATATTAATTGCTCCCCACTTTCCACACTTTCAAATGCAATCTGCAAGTGTCGACTCATTTCTTGGATGTGCACACAATTCAAGGCGACCAAACAGCTAAAACCACCTCCACCCAACCATATTCCGAATAGGCTTGTAACAAGCTCAACACCAAACCATTTCACCTGTACACCTGGCGACGCCCTCAAAAGCAAAACCCTCCACACACCATACATCCCGTATGTACACAGACACTTAATCCCATGCATCTGGATTTGCATTTAATAGCCTCACATGCATGGTTTCACACCATAGACGTGCTGTGGCACGACAGCGCGCAGCTGCGTGCCACCACGCAATGCTCGATCGCTACACACACACACACACTCTCTCTCTCTCTCTCTCACACACACACACGCTAGAGAAGGAGATGGAGAAGATGAAGCAAGAGCACTCCTTGTATTCAATACTTAGAGAATGAGAGGTTTTAGGTTACATTTGACTTTTATATGTGACCTCGCCGTTCACACATGGGCACCCACACATGGCCGGTCGATCCTAACCCTTATCCTGATTGATGAAATTCGTGTTGAAATTAGAGCATTGTGATGAGCTATGGTGGATCAAACACTAGAATCAACATCATTAACAAAGTGATTAGTAAATAATTAAGATATAATTAGTGGGTAATTAACAAATAATTAAGACAATTAGTAGGTAATTAACAAATAGATTAATGTAGGCATGGATACTCAAAAACCAGTAAATTCTCATTAGAGCAATGCCTCAATTTATAGAGTTTACATCCAAGCATCTAATCCCACTGATTTCTCCTTGATTCACTCCACCTCTCCCAAAATATCTCCACCTCTTTTGCTTGATTCTCTCCACCTCTCACTTTTCCCAGAATATCTCCACACTTCCTAAATCTTCTCATGCTACCCTTTATTCTCTCCCAGTAGATTCTTCTCACCTTTTCACAAGTTCTTTCACATTTACACATCCTCTTTTACAGCCTCTAACCAAGGGCTTGTTCCCGCACACACCCTATTCACTTGTATATTTCAACACCTCTCCTCAAGTGAATACTCCTGGTATACCTAGACTCTATACCAAGTTTGCCTCCCCTTACTTGATAGTCCGTGACTAGTTTCTACAGTCCCTAAACTCCATAGTCCTTGACACTCTCTCTCTCTATGTGTCCAAGGCTACTATAAGTGACCGCGACCTTGACTAAAGTGCTCACACATACATCTACCATGTGGCCTATATCATCGGTGGCTCAGAGGTGGTTTTAATTTGTTGCGGCACCTTACATTGGGTTGTGGGGTCTCTCTCTCTCTCTCTCTCTGAGATTTTCACATGGCTCCTCACTCTTTGGAGCCTCACATCTTCTCTCTTCTTTCAGTCTTCTTGTGGTAGCTTCTCTTCTTGTGGCAGCTTCTCTTCTCGTGTCCGTCTTCCTTCAATGCTTCCTTTAGATCTTCTTGGTGTGGATCCTCTTCTTGGAAAGAGATATTCTTTTTCTTTCATGGCTGGGCCCATGAGCTTGTGCGTCAGGTCTTTTTGCTCCATGTGAGCAATATGTTTCAATATTTTGCGGACAATTACTTTGGGTTTTTGATGTTTATCTTGTGTCATTATGCAATGCAAACCCAAATTTATGTGGGAGGTCTTATCTCTTGCCTTATTCTGGACAAGGGCAGTGTCTGATCCCATTTTTACACTGATGCAATATGCCCAATACATAATGCGTATAGCATTCATTCTTATGCACATTCCCAAATGGAACTCTGGCTGTGAATAATCTTGATTTTGAGTGAGATTTACGGGCATTAACCAAGGGTTAAATGCAAAATGATGATTATCACAATTTTATCAGCACAATTTTACCAGAAATTACATTAAATCAAGGATAACCAATTTGTACGGGATGGTTGGAGTATCAAACCAACTCTGAATTGCAATCTAAAGTTATAGGAATCTGTATCAGATACCTAATGGTTAATTTGAACCCTCAATTGCACCAAAATATAGTGATTAGCATTGATTAATCACTGATTAGCAAATTAATCCACTATTTTGTGTGCAAAAAACAAAGTATACGGGGAGTCCAGATCTGGTGCCTTAGACTTCAAATGAGCTCAAATTCTTTCAAAGGCATTAATAGCAATGAGTCTAGTAGAGGATTAAGCCAATAAAGACAAGATTTGACCAAATATAGAAAGCTTAATCTCTGTTTTACCAAAGTCACCTGCAGATTTGATGAAGAGCTTGGATCTCACTGTAGACTTGATGAAATTGAATTCTGTCTTCACCAGCTTGTAAAGCATGCTTGAAAACACCTTGGGCTAGGAGGAATTCGAAACATTTGATTTGTGGAAGTAGAAATATAAAAAACAGCTCAGAAAAACGGTGCCTAGTAAAAATGCGATTTCTCCCTCGTTCGCTGGCGGTTTGCGCTTCTTTCTTGATGAGATTGAAGAGCAGTGAGATATCTATCATGTGCTAGAAGGGTTTGACCTAATTTTATGTGTGCAATGCTGGCGAGGACTCAAGCCGGCCTGTCGCCCTCTTAGGCTCCATCGCGCTCGATCCTCCCGCCCCTCAGAGGGATGTCTTCACACTAGGGTGGGCTTATTCACCGCACAAGCCTGGGCCCTCAGAACTAGACAGCATCATAATCTCTCGTCTCAATCGGCAAACCTTATTCTCCCAATGGTATGAGGGATACCTTGGGCCATTCTCGGGCTTTGCTAACAACGCTACCCAGCTACACAAGCACGGAACGGAGTTAGCATCAACAAAGCCAGGAAAATCTTGCACTCTTTAAAGATAACAATTTCGATACAATTTATTGAATACAACATCACTCAATTCGTAGCTTCATATAATTTTATGTCATTATTTTAAAAGGAAAAGATACACATTTATAAATACTAATATTTAAAAGAAAAATCTTCTTTAAAAGATAACCAAGCTAACCTGGTCACCATTTCCTTGAGGAGCTTGTAAAGGGAGGGTTGGGGCCGCATCGGGAGCATCTTCTCTAATCTCGTTGTTCCGTGCTCCTCCTCCCAAGGCAATATTCTAACGTTTTCGAGAAGGGGCCATCTTGGACACCATCTTGTAGGGCTTGCTATCACAGTCGAAACGCTCCAATAATCGATGCAGAGGCGGAGAGTTCCATCCTTCTTTTTTTGGAAAAGGACAGGTGCCCCCCAAGGAGAGCTACTGGGGTGTACGAATCCTTGCTCAATGAAATGGGAAAGTTGCTATTTAAGCTTAATGGCTTCAGAAAGGGACATTTTATAGGGCATTTTTGAGGGCATTTTTGAGACGGGTTAAGCCCCAGGGATCACCTCGATTTCATGATCGACTTCTCGAGGAGGCGGTGGCTCTGTAAGCTCGTCGGTGAAGATGTGAGAGAATTCTTGGAGCTAAGAGGGTTCTGTCTTCTGACTAGATTAAATGACTTTGTTGAGCTTGACTAAGAAAACTTGCTGACCCTTACGTGTTCCCTTTTGAGAGGATGTTTTGCCTTGACTACCCTAGATTTAGGTTTTCATGTTATACCCTTACTTGGCCATGCTCATTTTCAAAAGTGATACTCCCCTGGTTACAATGAATGCTAGCTTTGTTTGTAATTAACCAATCCATCCCAAGGATTCCATCATAAATTCCTAATGGCAAGACTCTAAAGTGGCCATGAGTTCGCTCATTACCCAGCTCAAAATCAAGGCTTCCTATAGAGTGGTGAGATACTATTTCTTTCCCACTAGCTAACTCTACAGTCATTCTTCTAGCTGTTTTCTGACCCAAGTTTAATTTTTGCAAACACCTAGGAGAAAGAAATGAATGGGTACTACCACAATCAATCAAAAGCTGAAATGGCTTACTGTGAATGAGTGGCTGGGGTTTGGATTACACCAAATTGCTTATTTGGACCTTGGTGTTCTACTGTCGCATGGACGGTGGTGCGCTCTTCTTCAGCCATTTCCAAGGTCGGTTCTTCACTTATAATACAGGCGGTCCTAGCAACTCCTCCTCCTCGGCCTCTGCCATGTCCACCGCCTCTTGCACCTTGGTGGATAGGGGTTCCATAGCCTTGATTTCCTCTGCCACCTTGGGGAAACGATGTTGCCATCTTGGGACAGTTGGCCCTAAAGCATCCCGGCTCATTGCACTCAAAACACAGAGGGCCTTGTCTGGAAGAAGCAGCATACGAGCGGGGGACAAAAGAGTTGCCTTGTCGCCCTCTGTTGTAGTAGGAGAAATTCTGTTGGGATTTCTTGTAGGATTGATCTTTAGGATTTGCCTCAGGGTAAGATCTCTTTTGATGCTTAGGTTTGTCAGTCCTCATTTCTTGCACAAGGGGCTTTGCTCGTATGAGAGCATCCTGTAATATGCTTGGCCTCATTGCTTCAAGGCGGGAATCTAAGGGTTCATTTAACCCTTGGTAGAAATGAGCCACTTGTTGGGAAGTAGTCATAGTTGGGGTATACTTTCGAAGAGTGATAAATTTGGAATAGTAGTCCTCAAGAGTTAAGTTGCACTGCCTAAGACAAAAAAAACTCATTCATCTTTATGGATTAATGGGAAGGGGGAAGATATCTTTCCTTCACGGCCTTCTTGATGTCTTCCCATGTTTGAGAATGCTCGGTGACTCCCTTGTCATGGCACCACTGTTTCCACCAGAGTTTAGCATCTCTGATGAGGCGAAACCGTGCAAGCATAGACTAATTTGCTACTCCAGTACCGGCGGCAGAGAAATAATCGTCCATCACTTCAATCCAGACTTCAGCATCCTTCTCAATCTTTGAACCTCCCTCCTTTAAAGGAGGGAGGTTGCATTTGCTTGAGAAGGAGCTTCTTCTCTCCTCGATATCAATGTAAACGCATTGGGAAGTAGAGGGTGATCGTCTTGGCCATCATTGTAAAAACAATTTTAAGATTACAAGATTCATACTTGCACAATGCTTATTTTGGAGAGTAAAAGATTGAAATCATTTTATTTCCAAATATTTATAAGGATGAGTTTTATTACAAAGATCTGAGACTAATATAATTAGTCTTATTTGCCATCAAGGGAAATTCCTAAGCTTGACTATGACATAAGGGTAGAGCGGTCCACATAGGTGAAATATGGGGGTTTCGCTGTAGTTTCTAAGACTCTAAAAACTGATGGTAAGGGTGGTAGACTCTAGATTGGGGTAGGTCCCAACACAGCTACTCTGTGAGCAGGTAAGACTTGCATCACTTGGTGATACACCCAGTGATCCTGAGGTATGCGAATCCCATCTATAGTCACAGAGGTGTCGGCCCTGGGGGTACCGACGAACAAACCAAAATAAACGGATCATCTTCAACTTTTCAATCCAACGAATCCGCGATGGTAAGGTTTCCAATTCGATCTGATCATCGGATGAAGAAATATCTCGGCCCACGACTCCAGAAATCTCTACCCATCCTCTTTCAATACGAGAGAAATGAGGGAGGGACATCTTCTCTAGTATCTGCACCATGGTGTCACGGAACTCGAAATTTGAGACTAGCAGTCTCGAAAATGCATTGGAAAACTAGAAACTTCGAGTAGGCATCTTCCTCTTCCTACAATCATTCAAACATCAATTCAACTTATTTGTTTTAGAAGGATGTTTTTATTAATTAGCATTATGTTAGGTAAAACATTCTTTGCAAAATAGTCCTTAAATGGCAATTCCTAGGAGCTAAGATCGGCTCTGATACCAATTGTAAGGCTCTCCCCTTCTAAAATAGGGGAAACACTTAAGATAGTCCACTAAGTCTTAACTTGGAGAAAATTTCCTATTCATCGACACCTTGACCATGTAGAGATTCAAGGATACGATTCATAGGTAAGACCTAGTCCTATCCCACACGGGGAGCGTGATCTTCTAAAAAATCAAATCACCCATAGGGTAATTGATCATAAATTAGGCAACTACTAGACTTGATTTCTAGAGGCAACGCTTTTTTCCTCATCTATGTAAGGCACAGCCGTTGGACTAGTCTTCTAGAATAGAGTTGCCCAAGAACCTATTTATCTAGCGTAGGGCTTTCACTTAATCTGTTGGAAAGCTACCGACTAATCGAGTCCACCCATCCATAGGATGGTGCCATCGTCGGGGCATTTTATCCTCCCACTTTCCACCCTACTCACGCGTCAATTTATTTTCTAATTAATCCTACCACACTGTTTGACATAAATAAACATGTTCCTTAATTAAGGCTTTTTTCACAAGGTTTGTTAAAACAGTCTTTTTCCACAATACAATAATGCTAAACACAAGATTTATAAAAAAAACTTTATACATGAATCAATTCCATACAAGCCAAACCGGCTCTCTTATTCTTTTCCTTTATACAGTCGATGAACAATAATTCGGCCTTGCAACCTCTACATGCTGGGCAAAATCCTACAGGACCATACACCTCATCGTCGGCCGCGCTGGTGAGGACTCAAGCCTGCCTGTTGCCCTCTCAGGCTCCATCGCTCGATCCTCCCGCCCCTCAGAGTGATGTCTCCACACTAGGGTGGGCTTATTCACCGCACTAGCCTCGGCCCTCAGAACTAGACAGCATCATAATCTCTCGCCTCAATCGGCGAACCTTATTCTCCCAATGGTATGGGGGATACCTTGGGCCATTCTGAGGCTTTGCTAACGACATCGCCCGGCTACACAAGCATGGAATGGAGTTAGCGTCGAAGCTAGGAAAAACTTGCACTCTTTAAAGATAACAATTTCAATACAATTCATTGAATACAACATCACTCAATTCGTAGCTTCATACAATTTTATGTCATTATTTTAAAAGGAAAAGATACACATTTATTAACACTAATATTTAAAAAAAAACTCTTCTTTAAACGATAACCAAGCTAACCTGGCCACCATTTCCTTGAGGAGCTTGTAAAGGGAGGGTTGGGGTCGCATCGGGAGGAGCTTGTAAAGGGAGGGTTGGGGTCGCATCGGGTTGCGCGCTCCTCCCAAGGTAATATTCTGACGTTTCTGGGACAGGGCCATCTTGGACGTCGTCTTGTAGGGCTTGCTATCGCGGTCGAAATGCTCCAATCAGATCTCAATTCTGAGATCGTTTGCTCACCGTATGAGCAAAAGATCACAGCACATGAACCCTCTCTTAAGGCTAAAACCTCTTACAAAAGTCCACGCAAATGGGGTGGGGGGATTGTGATGTCCTAAACATAAAAACGTTTTGCTAAAGGGGAGAAGGGTTGAGGGTTGCTGTAAGTCTCTTCACATCGGGGGGGGGGGGGGGTGAGGGGGGGGGAGGGGGTGGAGAAAGAGTTAAGGACACTCCCTCTCTTAGCAAGAGGGAGATAGAGGAAAATTGCCTTATCTGAAAAGTGACAAATGAGGGGGTGTGAGAGGGGTGGCTGCAAGGGGCGGCTGTACTACAGCAAGTACACTGCACAGGGACGGACGGCGGCACAGCAGAGCATAGGCTACGCAAAAATGCGTGCTGCCCATGGAGCACCCCGGCGGACAAAAGGACGGTGTATAGCAAAGGTTATAGATCAGTGGCCTCCATGGGTCTAGGGAAAAGGTACGGTGTCGGTTAACAGGGAAAGGAGTGGTACGCATGTACCTTATCTGGTCAGGGGCAGCATGGGTGTATGTGTGGATGGGCGACCGTCCTTTGGTTCTTGTGCGGCCATCGTACGGGCACCCTGGTAAGTGTGTGCGGTCTAAATTTTGGGACGGGGTCCCCAAATTTGGGGCGTCGGCCTTGATTTGCGTGTCAGACCACCCTGGGGGGTAATTTTTTTTTTTTGTCTGGGAGGTTCTCCTGGTTGTTAGGGTGCAGATCATTCGTTAATCAGACGTCCGGTCGTGCATTTATTACGGTTTAAAGGTTGTCACTTTTTAACTAAAAATGATTGAAATTTGCGTATAAGCTTGATCCGGTGTTCATTTTGGATGCTGTAAAATCCTATATTAGGGTAAAATCACGCACAGATTCCGTATTTGGGCTCAAAATTTGAAGATTCTAAGTAGAAATGACTCATTTAATAAAATCATTGATTTTTATACCATAAAAACTCATAAATTTATCTATTACATGGACATTTCTTTATTAGTGAAGATAGGTATGTTACAACAGGGGACTAAGAGGAGAGCTTATATATCTTTTAGGACTGAGGAGAAACCTTACAAAGAGCTTTATCTACTCTTCCCCTTTTGTGTTGACTACTACACCCTTATCGAGGAGGCACTGGCAACAAACGAACTCCGATTGAGGAGATTTCTTTGTAGGAGCAGGGCTACATGGCAATTATACCATCCATTGAACAAAATGTTTCGGGCCGAAAATGCATTTCGGGCGCGTCTAGTCTTCCGTTTTTTAGTTCGAGGAGTTCATGGGGCACTATGCAGGTAAGTTTTGATTCTCTGCAGGTCTTAAAGTTTCCATTGGGTGTATGTATGAAAATTGAGGTCATTGGTTGTGAGTTTGGGTGCAATATAGTACCGCTACAGAGAATACAACATTTTGTGTAGGTCAAACAAGAATTCTGTTTTTGGTAAATTTGTGTTGTAGAAAAGATGTCTAATGATGGAATAAATTAGATTGTTGTAGAGAAGCTTGACAAGAACATCTTCCACGATTGGAGGTTTAGATTGTCAAATTTCCTGATGGAAAAAGGTTACTGGCATTGAAGGTTAACATGAGGAAGCACCAAAGATACCGGAGATAAATCCAACTGCTACAAATGTAAAAGAATTCAAGGATTGGAATCAAGGAGCTAGGAAAGTCATGCATTGGATTTCTATTAGCATATAGGATACTATGATTGGGCATATACATGATGCTAAGTCACCTAAGGAGGCATGGGACACCTTGGTTAAGCTGTATGAAACTAATACTAAGGCACAAAAGATTCAATTGAACATCCATTCACATCACATCTCATCCATTCACATCTATCCCTGATTCACATCACATCACATCCATTCACATCTATCCTGACTCACATCACATCACGTCACATTCACATCCATTCACATCTCATCGCATCTATTCACATCCATCACATTCATTGCATTCCCATCCCATCACACATACATTCTATCCACATTACATCACATCCATATCCATCCATATCTCATCACATCCATACACATTCCATCTCATTCATCCACATCCATCCAGTCATCCACATCCATCCAGTCATCCACATGCACGTCTATCCACATCCATCCATACATTCATATGCACATCCACATATATTCACATCACATCATATTTCATCCCTATCTCATCACATTCACATCCACATCCCTTTACATCACATCACATCTCATCCACATCCACATCCACATCCATTCACATCACATCACATCCATATCCACATTCATTTACATCACATCACATCACATCCTTTCACATCCACATCCACATCCACATCTATTTACATCACATCACATCCTATCACATCCACATCCACATCCATTACATCACATCATATCCTATCACATCCACATCCATTTACATCACATCACATCCACATCCATTTACATCACATCACATCTTATCACATCCACATCCATTTACATCACATCACATCCTATCACATCCACATCCACATCCACATCCATTTACATCGCATCACATCCTATCACATCCACATCCACATCCATTTACATCACATCACATCTTATCACATCCACATCCACATCCACATCCATTTACATCACATCATATCTTATCACATCCACATCCACATCCATTTATATCACATCCTTTCACATATCCTCACATCTCATTCTCATCTCTTCATTCACATCCACATTCATTTATATCACATCCTTTCACATATCTTCACATCTCATTCGCATCTCTTCATTTACATCCACATTCATTTATATCACATCCTTTCACATATCCTCACATCTCATTCTATCTCTTCATTCACATCCACATTCATTTATATCACATCCTTTCACATATCCTCACATCTCATTCTCATCTCTTCATTCACATCCACATCCATTTATATCACATCCTTTTACATTTAGTGACATTTTTTATTTTTGATACCGATGGGACTTTTCTAATATTTTCGCCAATTGCTTGGCCTAGGTATAGTTTCTTTTTCTCAACGGATATTTTCATATTGTTTCTCAATTTTCTCAAGTGGAATATATTCAATATTCTTCTTTTAGAGTAAAAAATTCATGGGATTTACAAAAATCAATTCTATCCATATTAATGCTCAAAATTTCACTTTTGATAAATACTCATAATTTGAATTATGCTAGTAATTCCTCTTTTTCTATTTAATTTCTTGGATCTCAATTATCATGGAAATTCCTCTTTTTGCATTTAATTGATTAATTATAAATGTCATGAGAATTTCTCTTTTATCATAAAATAAATTTATCTAAAATTCCTCTTTTCTTTAATAAAAATATCCATTATTCAAATATGCCAAGAATTCTACTTTTTCCATTTAAATGATTGAATTCCAAATGTCATGGGAATTCCTCTTTTATCATTTAAATAAAATTACCAAAATTTTCTCTTTTCTTAATTATTTAATTATGCATAAACCTTTAAAATTTCTTTACCATGAATTTGATGAAAAATCATTCTTTTAGCCTAGAATATTCAATCCTACAATATGGTAGGAAGTCCTCTTTTCACATTATAACACCATATTAGTGAATTTGGGAATTTCCCAATTCCCATTTTTGAATACTTAAAAAAGGAGACATGGATAACATGTTTGTAAGTTTCTCAAAACCCTATCATATGACCTATCGTTGGAAAGCGCTTGAAAAATAGAATCTAAAGAGCTATAAAGCGCTCATTTTGGATTAGTGATGTTCAAGTTATGGTTAATCCAAACTTTTGACCATGTATCCCAAACTTGTGGGAAATTCCCATATTCCCCAATATGGTGTTTTATGCATAAGAATGAGTTATGTATTAATTTCTTAAAATTTTTGCCATAGCTTCGCTGCTATTATTGATAATTTTTAATATTTAGTAATACAATTATGATAGTATAACGACTTAAATATAATTTATGGATTTAAATCATAAGATTACTATAGTTTTATTAGCATAAAAGTATAAAAAGCCATTTTATTAACCTCTAGCTTCACAAGCCTAGAGTTTGATTTGTGAATTGAGAATTTATCAAAATGAGAAGCATCATTTGAATAGAGAATTGGTCATAGGAATGACCATTCTTTTGGGGAGAAAGAGATATACATAAAAAACATCCAAAATTAAGCATAAAGATAAACTTTTCTTAATTATTCATCATTACAACTCTTAAGAAAAGCTTGATTTGTATTATAAACACTTAATTAGAAACTTCTCAAGCTTGAGAGGGGTTGAGAAGTGAAAACATTGAGAATAGAAGAGAAAAACCATGAAATTATATCCGAGATTGTGTGCCATGGCATGTTCATGAATTCTGCTAGCCTTATGTTTGCCAGCCATGCATGCACACCTTCATGATGTGGGTGAAGGGGTCGAAAGTCACCATGATTCTTGCACTTGTGAGGTGTGAAGAGTGTCGAGTGTTGTGCTAAGAGAATAGGATGCAGCAACTAGGGTTGGCGGAGTAGCTATGATGGTTGTGAAACCTAAGGCCAAAGTAAGAAAGTATAAGCAGGGTGCAAGGTGTAAAAGTGCATGCAAGGGGATAGAAAAAACTGAGAAAGTAACAGCATTCACCAAGAACCTAAAAATATTTTTTTTGCATTGTGTCGTGCAAGATTGCCACGTCACCCTCAAGTTAGCATGATTAAAGATAATTAAAAAAAATTCACACGAATGTGCCATGATGATTTCTTGAAGTGTGCCCTTAGTAATTTTATTGACCTCCAGGTAGTGGATGGTTGGAGTCACTTCATTAATGAAAGGATTCATTGGCATCGGCCCATTGTATGGTCTGAGGCAGTAGCCGTTCACCGACTTCTAGAACCGTTTCCCTTTGACTGTTCTGAGTAGGGAGGTTCTATCATATAACTTTTCTACTATCTAGAATGGTCCACTCCATTAGAGCTTTAATTTCCTTGGATGATGCGGACCCATCCGTGAATTGGAACAAGAGGATCGAGTCTTCTTCTTCAAACAGCCAAAATCGGGAATGTCAGTCCACCCACTTCTTCCTCCTCTTCTGAATCACTATGGTAATGAAGAAACTGGTAAATTTGTCCTCATCCAGTTGCATGAGCTGATCCAAGTGTTTCTCTAGGGATTCCTCCAGACTCAATTTTTCTACTATGGCGATCCGGAGTCTGGGCACTAGGAACTCCATTGGCACCATTGCTCCATTGCCATATACCAATTTGAATGGACTCATCCCTATAGAGACCTTATAGGCAGTTCAGAATGCCCATAATGTCCAACACATATTTTCATCATCCCAATTCGTGCGATTTTCATTGACTAGCTTCTTGAGAATCCATCTCGTAAGATTTTGTTTATGGACTCTGCTTGACCATCGTCTTGTGGATAATAGATGGTGGACTTTTTTTGGGGATGATCAAGTGCTAGGTGACCAATTGCACAAAATGCTTACCCTGATCAGCTCAATCAGACATCCAAACCTGTTGTGATCATCTCATAGAGGAACTTGGCAGTGGACTTGGTTGTATTGTCCTTAAGAGCTCTGGCTTCCACCCACTTGGTATAGTAGTCCGTGGCCACCACTAGAATGTACTGTTACCGGTAAAGTGGACTGGCGGCTTAAGTGGACCCACAAAATTGAGTCCCCATTTCTGTCAAAGGATTGACAATGGCAACCAAACAAAGAGCAAGCTAGCAGAAGCTATGGTAGCAAGGAGATGTTGAGCACGACCAACACATGATCATCACCATAGATGAGGGAAATGATTCCCACCATTGTGCTAGTGTGTGTGAGAGAAATAATACCATGAGAAAGAGCAAGTGGAGAATGTGGAGAAAGAGAGAGAACTCAAGTTTGGATCCAAGAATAATGATCTTAGATTTCAGCCAAAGCAATGGCTTACCCCACACAATGGTGTGTTAGGGTTACCTCCCCTTTATAGTGGCTAGGGTATCACCACAACCCTAATTAGGGTTTCCTCACTACATGCAAGCCTTAGTGCTTGTTCACAAACACACACACACACACACACACCTTATCTCCATCCCATATGCATGTATTGCTTCATGCTTAACCCCCCCCTTCAATGCCTACCATGGGACCATGTCTCATCATGGAGCATGGGAGAGCATTGGATACAATATAAGATCAAAATAATAGACCCCCTTCAATGGGATTAGGTAGCCTTTATAAATGTAGGCTTTTACAAAAGAGATAGAGTTATAGTGTTGTATATCTTCAAGTACTATTCATGGGTCATGCATGCTTCTCTCCCTTCATTATAGTAGGAGATGACTGGATGAAGATGATTCCACCCAATTTCCAAAAAGGAAAACATCTTCGAGCTTGCTTGTCCTTTGCTCGACATGCTTCAACCATACATTCCATTTGCCATATGAGACATGCTTCTTGCATACATGCCTCTCCCACATGCTTGCTACCTTGGGCACTCTCACACCATGGCCAACACATGGCTGCCACCCATGCTTGAGTAGATTACAAATGGATCTCCATGAGCATATGTCAACATGGTTCTTGCATCTCTTCTCCCCATTCCTCTTTGCACATGTCCTCCAATCGGTGAGGGTAGCATCACCTCCTCCTTTCGCCACCATGAGGGCATTCCTCTTACAAGGATAGCAACACCTCCTCCATTGGTAATGAGGGCATCCCACACATGCATGGCAATGAGATACAAAATCATGGGTTTGATGGAAATAGGAGGGTGTTACCACTTGCCTCCTTTTGGAAGTGCTAAGGGCAATGTCTACTCCTTTACCAAAAAGAGATCTTCTATGCACATTGAATAAATGATGCTCAAGTGGATTTATAGTAAGGATAATCTTCCAAGCTGATGCTTCAATTACAAGAATGGGAAAGGAACCAAGAGATAGAGACAACCATGAACCAAGAGATAGAGACAGCCATGACTTTACCCATGTGTTTACCAATTGGTAAAGAGATAGAGACAACCATGACTTTACCCATGCGTTTACCAATTGGTAAAGAGCTCCATACACTCCTCCTTATACATAGGCTTCATATGATGATTGCCTCTTCCATGGCTCTTTATGGACTTTAATTAGCACATCCCCACAATGATGTACACATCCCCACAATGATGTACACATCCATAACCTCTTTGACACATGGCTTCATGCTCCTCCTTATCTTGTGCATGCTTTGACATCCGGTGCTTACCATGATGATAAGGGATTGCCGTGAGTCAAGATAGATGTGAATGGATGAGATGTGATGTGAATGGATGAGATAATGTTAACCTATGGTGAACATTGAGACATATTACTTTTTACGTCATATAATTATTTTACGTATTCTGAGTCATGGGCCGGGCTTGTCGGCACCACATGTAAAGGGTACGGGGATTGGGTGATCCCCGATGAGAGGCGCACCTCGAATTGTTGAAATATACAAGTGAATAGGGTGTGTGCGGGAACAAGCCCTTGGTTAGAGGATGTAAAAGAGGATGTGTAAATGTGAAAGAACCTGTGAAAAGGTGAGAAGAATCTACTGGGAGAGAATAAAGGGTAGCATGAGAAGATTTAGCAAGTGTGGAGATATTTTGGGAGATATTCTAGGAAAAGTGAGAGGTGGAGAGAATCAAGCAAAAGAGGTGGAGATATTCTGGGAGAGGTGGAGTGAATCAAGGAGAAATCAGTGGGATTAGATGCTTGGATGTAAACTCTATAAATTGAGGCATTGCGCTAATGAGAATTTGTTGGTTTTTGAGTATCCATGCCTACATGAATCTATTTGTTAATTATCCACTAATTATGTCTTAATTATTTACTAATTACCCACTAATTACATCTTAATTATTTACTAATCACTTTGTTAATGATGTTGATTCTAGTGTTTGATCCACCATAGCTCATCACAATGCTCTAATTTCAACATGGTATCAGAGCCATGCCTAGAATCCATCATTTTGTGAGCCCATTATCTTGCTAAGTATTCAGCTAATTAGGATTAGGATTACCTCTGTACCCCCAGCCAGTGGAGGAGCTCCGACGATGAGGTGTCATAGGGTTTTGCCCAGCATGTAGAGGGACTGGAAGGCCGAATTCAATTTATGTCAAATAGTGTGGTAGGATTAATTAGAAAATAAATTGACTCATGAGTAGGGTGGAAAGTGGGAGGATGGAATGCCCCGACGGCATCATCCTACGGACGGGTAGACCCGATTAGTCGGGTAGCTTTCCAATAGATTAAGTGAAAGCCCTACACTAGATAAATAGGTTCTTGCGCAACTCTATTCTAAAAGACTAGGCCAGCGACTATGCCTTGCATGGATGAGGAAAAAAGTGTTGCCGCTAGAAATCAAGTCTAGTAGTTGCCCAATTTATGATCAATTACCCTATGGGTGATTTGATTTTTTAGAAGATCACGCTCCCCCTGCGGGGCCAGGAGATAATAAGGATAAGGCTTGACTATATGACTTATGGGAAGACCTAAAGGGGCAACCTATTCACATGTCAGCAGAATAGTTACTCACATTGGTACCTAACATCTTGACAACAGCTACTTTGATAGCTCATGGGTGTGGAAGGTGCCACAGGTAGAGACCAAGATAAGCTAGTGATGCAAGTATGTTCCACCAAGATGGAAGGTCCAATGGACCCGGTAAGAAGGCTCCAATGTTTGATGAGGCTGTTCTTGTGGTTAATGTGAAGCTATTAGACCTAAGTATTTTTGGCGTTTTGCTAGATGGTGGGTCCAAAGTCAATATTTTGTCAGACAACATGTGTCGAAAGCTGGGGCTAAAGACTTGTGCTGTTTGAAGTCAAGATGGCCAACCATCGTAGGGTTCAACCTTTGGGTCTGATTTAAGGTCTGACCATGGATGTTTCTAGATTTTTATTTTCAATTGCAGTAATGGTGCTATGGATGAAAGATACTAAGGAGGCTTACTACCTGATGTTGTTGAGCTAACTCTGGCTTTGATAGGCTTGTGTATCAAGTAGGATGACGTTATCAATACTTGCCAGGTAAAAAGTGGAAACACTAACCCGGTCTCGGGTGGCGGAAGGTGTCAATATGATGGATGGGCTCGAGGAGGAGGAGTATCTGTATCAGAATCCGGACTTGGTTAGTGTGTTTGAAGTAGATAAGGTATCCATCATGGATCAGTATCACCCTCATCAAAGCACAACAGTGTTAGTAATCGATGGTGTAGCCCTGCCAGATTTGGACCTTCCCTTCCATGTATTCATTGATGCTTTGGACATGGCCGTTGGTAGTGTGTTGTAGCAAAAGGAGACAAAGTGGTTTCAACTAGTTTATTATGCCAGTCAGAGGCTATCCAAGGCAGAGCAAACTATTCCACCACCAAGCGGGAGGCATTGGTGTGATGATATATTCGGTGATGAAGTTCCGGAATTACCTATCGGGCAGCAAATTCACTTTTCATGTGGATCATTTTGCCTTGATATATTTGGTCAATAAGCCTAATCTGACGGGAAAATTGGCCAAGTGGATGCTGATTTTGTAGGAGTTTGAGTTCATGTGGTCTATACACCCGATTCCACACATGTAGTGGTAGATTATCATTCCAGATTGGAGAATGGAAAATCACAATATGGAATTTCTGATGATTTTTTGGATGCTAACTTGTTTGACATTGATGAAGTGGTTTTGAACATTCTGAATGTTTTGCATACTTGGTATGATGAAATGTTATAGTAATTTGTGGAGGCAGGTCTACTAAGGGACATGACTCAGGATCAACAGAGCGGTTGGCTATCCACAATCAAAACACCAAAGTTGTTAACAGGTCAGCTTTACTAGCTTGGGATATATTAGGTGCTCCAGCAGTGTGTACCACCTCATGAGCAGGAAGTAGTCCTCCTTTGGGAGGCACACCAAGGCATCAGTGGGGTATGAATTCTGCCACATACGTGACGGGTTGGAAGATATTGTAGGCTAGTTTGTGGTGGCCAATAGTGCTAGGATATGCTTACAAATTTGCCAAGAAATGTGACATATCTCAGAGGTTGGGACCGCCTATTGAGAAGGACCAAATGCCTCATAATCTAGTATTTCCTTTGGAAACTTTTATGAAATGGGGATTGGATTTTGTGGGCCAATTAAACCACTGCTAGGTGGACAAGAAATCGGTATATTTTGGTGGCAATGGATTATTGCACTAAGTGGATAGAAGGCTCAGTCCAGTGGTCAAGTTCTTGTATGAAATGGTTATGACCTAGTTGAGCTGTCCGGCGGAGCTATCAATGACCAAGGTGACATTTTTTGAGCAATATTATTTGAGAGTTGGTGACTCAACACCCGATTATTCATAAGAAATCCACTGTCTACTATCCGCAAGCTAATGGATAGGTGAAATCTAGCAATAAGGCTTTGTAGAAGATTTTAAAGAAGTTGTCAATGGGAATCATATAGATTGGGAGGAGAAGCTTCATTTGCCACCCTGGGCTTTCAGAACAACGTACAAGGTGGCAACCAGATTGACTCTTTCAAACTGGTGTATGGAGTGGAAGCAATGGTTTCATGGAGTTTCTAGTTTCGAGTCTGAGAATTACTATGATGGAGAAGTTGGGACTGGAAGAATCTGTAACCCATTGAATGGATCAACTAGTCAAGCTCAACGAAGACAGATTTGTGAGTTCATACATTTCTAGGGTGGTCCAGGAGCGGCAAAAGAAGTGGGTGGATCTCCACTCTAAGTTTCAAACACTTTAGAAGAAGAACCCAGTTGAACTACACCCAGGGAAGCTGAAGCTCAAGTTGGCAGGTCGATACAAGATTGTGTTGACAAGTTCTATGATGACAATTTTCTTCTTGGCACCTTGCAGGTGGGAAAGTTTGCTAAGCTGGTTAACAGATACCGACTCCATCTGTATCATGCCCAGATGCCCCCCTATCCATTTAATGATGAGGAAGATTTAATGATGAGGAAGATTTAAAAATTAATTGTGCATGTGTGGAAGTTATTCAATTCCTTGGTCAAAGGGAAGATTTTCATCGAGTGGAAGGTTGTGGCACTAGTATACTAGGGCCGTGGGATCATTATTACCACTTAACATCAACTAATTATGGCAACGTGGCACAAAGTTTGGGGCTTGTATGCCAAAGGCTATGGTACCTTTTTGCCAAGTTTAGTTTTGTGTCGAGCCTCTTCTTCCTGTGCATAGCCTTCTTCCTAAGCATAGATGTGTAGCCGACATCACAGGTAACCATGGTGCACTCTGACCTCTTCTCGCCCTTCTTAATCACGCAAACAGAGGTGTGTAGTTGGGCGAGATACCCTTGGTCTCATAGATTTCACTAGCATCCCATGGCAAAGAACCCTAGTGCACACCTCAGCCATGACAATCTTGGGCCATTTAGAGCAGAGAAATGAAGCGGATTCTGCAAGAAAGAAGTACACCTTAGGCCTCGAGCTGGTGCATCAACGACTACAGTTGCTCCAGGAGGGAAGGTTTCAACTGTGGAGACTTTCCACTCTTGCACATTCGATGGATATAAAGCCATAAGAAAATTTTAATGCTTAGCTATAGAGCACAAAACAATTAGCTATTGAACACAAAAAACAAAGGCTATGTCATTTGGCCACCTTGTAGAACTCTAGGATCCTACCTTTCCAATGCTTGTTAGGATCACCAATGTCATTTTACCTTGAATGCTCCTCGAGGTGTTGTGTCTCATTGTGATCAAGTATAGCTTTCTAGACCATTGGGATCCAGCTATCATCAGCATCCTTCCTATTGAAAAGCTCCACACTTCCAATGTTGCAGACATATTTTCTCCTAGAGCTCATCTACAAAGGGGGAACATAAAATTATTACCATTTCGATGGGCTTAACAATCTAAATACCTAAAATAAACTTAAAAAATGTTGTGAACCATTCCTTGCGCTTAGTTTTCTTTGTAATGGAGTTGACAAATAACCCTATAAGCTTTCACAAATGACATCATGGTTAGTAAGGTTCCATAATAAACAAACATAACAAACAAAATAAAATCACAAAGAGATCATGATTAGCAAACATAGCTTGAAGAAGTTTACCAAACTATTAAGATGGAAGAAAAAAGAGGCTAAGAGAAAGAAACATACTGTAGACTTTTACAAGAGATGAAGTAGATATGGAGGAAATGAATCGTGCACAAGAGAGGCAGAAAAACAAAAAGAATAAAGTTCAAATTGTGGAGAAAGTGGAAATATTTTTAGTTTTCTCTCAAACACAACTAAAAATCAAGTTTCTTATAGTCTTTAGACTAGTTTTCAATCAATCTAGCCTCTTTCCTTCAGATTTCTTCTGACATACGTTGTTTTTAAAGTTTGGTAGGTGGTATTCAAGCATAACATTCTTGTATTTTTTGAGTTTTATGCTAATATATTTTATTATTTTTTAAGCTCGAATCTATGGGCCCGCTCTAACAAAAAAGATCCATGTTACATGGATCTAGAATCCAAGTGCTCTCATTGGCCGGCCTTATACCTTTTTAATGGGCTCCAAAAGGGCCCATTTGGAGTCTAAATTTCCCCTAATGCAAATTTGGACTAGTCAGACATGGTAGATATATGAAGAGATGCCTTTTTGGTGTGGAGTCTTAAAATTTCAAGTGAAATGGTGGTTTTGGGGAAGGAAAAAAATCATTTTTTTCTAGGGAGAAGAGAGAGCACTTTGGGAGTATAAGTTAGACATTAGAGGTGCAATTGGGCTATTATTCGTGTCTTCTATACATTGCTTATTAAATTTCTACCTAATTTCTACATTTCCTATGAGTTTTCATCATCATGTAAGGAGGTATATTAGTGTAACGATTAGGGACTATCATTAGTTAATCTTGGGAGCAATAAGTGGCTTATTTAGAGGAATTGGTTGAAGTTTGAAGGCAAGGAGGGCTCTCTCAGGAGTCCTAAGTGCTGTGGCAATACAAACAATAACTCAAACCAATCAAAATTGTCAAATCCTTGGGGTAAATTTCATGTTTTATGCTTAAATAAATAGATGATGAGAGAATGTTAAGCAATTTAATTAAAACTAAGTGAAACTGCTTAATATCAGATGTGTGATAGAGTACCTTGATTATAATGAGTTTAATGACTAATTTAATCATTTTTAATAATTTAATTGAAATTGAGTGAAACCCTTTAATATTAGAGGTGTAATACATTATAATGAACATAATTGATGCATTACATTTTTAATATAATGAGTTTAATGACTAATTTAATCATTTTTACTAATTTTGGTTGCTTGCTAGAGTTAACAAAGAAAGTATAATGAGTTTAATGACTAATTTAATCATTTTTACTAATTTTGGTTGCTTGCTAGAGTTAACAAAGAAAGTATAATTTTTATTAATGATATTTAAGAACTAATTTAGAAAAGAGAAACAAAGTGTTTAGAAGATCTTAACCCTAATTTTTGATAATTTTAAGAACATATTTACTATTTAAAGAGGAATTTAAAATTTCGTAATGTTTGAAAGAACAATTAAAAAAAGTGGATTAATGATGGAATTTTAAGTAATGTGATTTATCATTAATGAATCTAATGTGGTTTTATAAGTGAAAAAATTTCAGTAATTATTAGTGAATTTTACTAATCATAATTAGTGATTTTTTATATGGTTTAAAATTGGTTATAGTTTTTTAAATAATGATTAATAATTACCAAATAAATTTTAATAGTTACCAAAATTTAAAAGATAATGTTTTAGATATAATAGGAATTTTGTGAAATATTAAATCATGAGAATTAATTTTTGATTAATAATTAAAGAATTTTCTTATTTTTTGAGCTAAAATTCAAAAAGTTAATATCTCAGGATATTAATTGAATTAGGGGATGAGTTGAACTAAGAATTGTGTTTATTTTTTATTAATTTTGTTTGTGTATAAGGAATTAGGGTATGAGTTGAACTAAGGCTCATGTTTATTTCTGATTAATTTTATCTATGCAGAAGGAATTTTACAAAAATAACTCTAGCTTATAGTTGCTTTGTTAAATGGTGCTAATTAATAATTAATTAGAGGATTAATACAGAGAGTTAAGGAAATAATTTAAGGAGAAGGTTAAATGCTTAATTTGGTGAGTTCTTTGAGTCTAATTTTTTTAAGTGTAAATGGGTTTGAATAGTAGAGGTACTTACTTTGTAAAATAGCTTAAGTGATTATATATTAGTGGGTCAATAAATAGAGTTTAAGAGGGAACTAGGTGTTACTCAAAGAAGGAAAAGTGCTTGTGCTGATATATGTAGAAGGTGTGTATGAAATATGACTGTTAAATGAATTGAATTTCATATACATGCTTTACATATCAGGCACCAAGAAAAGAAGAAAGGCTGCAAAGTGTGAGAAAGAAACTCTGTAGTAGTATGATCTATGGGAAGATCTAAAGAAAAAACACATCCATATGTCGGTGGAACAGCTCTTAACCCTAGTGCCAAACTTCAAAAAGCACCTGGTCTGCCAACTGATGCCCAAAGAGGAGAGGACAAGTCCATCCCATTCTAGAAGCCATGCACATTGACAAGATGGATTTTAAAAATCAGACTCCGCTGAAGGAAGCTCCAATCTATGATGAAGCCATCCCGATGATTTAGGTAAAGCTATCTAGAATGGACATATCAGAGGTAATGTTGGATGGAGGATTGGAAGTCAACATCGTGCCAGATACGACATGCCAAAAACTAGGATTGAGTAGCTGGGATCTAGCCCCATTCACACAGTAAAAATGGTAGATCAAGATAGAGTGCAACCACTCGGATTAATCCACAAGCTGATAGTGGAAGTCTCTAGATTCACCTTCCAAATAGCAATGCCTTGCATTGGAGGACATTAAAGGTGCCTACCCGATGTTACTGGGTAGACCATGGCTATGGCAGGCATGTGTAAAGCAAGATTGGGATGTGGATAAAATCACCAATTGGAGAGGTAAGAAGAAGTGCAGACTTTCAGTGTGAAAGTAGCTGAAGGGTTCAACATGCTGGAAGGACTAGATATGGATGAAGAAGAGGAATACCTCCAGCAGAATGCCAATCTAATCAGCTTGTTTGAGGTTGATGTAGTTAGCATGATGGAGAAGTACCACCTAGCCCAGAATCACCAGAATGAGGTTGAGGAGCAAAATCCACTGAGGCAGGTGGAGTCTCCAGATAAGGCCCATAACTTTTATGAAGGATTGGCTAAAGATGATAGTGTACCAGACCTCTAGCAAATCGTTGCGATAGAGAAGGCTTTTGAAAAGGGCCTGAAGCAATCCAAATGGGTCAAAGAAGTCAATATGATGATGGAAATGAATCTTGGTATTGAGGTAAATCTGAAGATAGTCCGAGTCAGTGCAATTGGATGATGCATTCTTGGAGGATATTTAAGGATTGCTCACTTCCTTTAAGGATGTTTTGGCATGGAGCTACACAAACATGAAAGGGATTGACCCTCGATTCTACCAACTTCGAATCAATCTAAGGGAGGACGCAATTCCAATCCAACAGAAAGATATCAGATGAACTCGAACTATGCAAAAATGGTGGAGGAGGAGCTAGATAAGCTATTGCATGTCAGATTCATATATCAGATTGATTGGGAAACTTGGCTGTCTCCAATCATGGTTGTCCCCAAGAAAAATCAAAAGCTCAAGGTCTATGTGGACTAGAGTAAGCTCAATGTCACAACCATAACAAACCCCTTCCCTTTGCCGTTCACAGATTCCCTGTTGGATGTTGTAGCCAGGACGAAATATATTCATTCTTGGATGGATTGAGTGGCTACAATTAGGTCCAAATTGCACCACCAGAGGATGAGGAGAAGATGACATTTGTCACCAAATGGGGTGCCTTCATATCCAACGTGATGACGGGCTAAAGAATGCTCCAACAATGTTTCAGTGGATGGCTCAGGAAATTTTTGAGAAGAGAATTTGACAAGCTTCATATGGGTGTTCATCAATGACTTCAGTGTCTTTGAGAAGTCATATTAACACCTCACATAGTTGGCATTATGCTTGTCAAAATGCAGAGGTTCTAGACTGAGCTTGCACCCAGCAAAATTTACATTTGCAGTCCAAAGCGGTATGCTCCTTGGCCACATAGTATCTCAGAAAGGCATTGCAGTAGACCCGTGTTGAGATGTCAAGATCAACATAAGCTGACTATCTTTGCTAGAGATTCTATAGCTGGACTACACCGACTAGTCCACACCTACCCACTCCACTTAGCGTGTTCACATTATGGACCGCTAGTATATACTCTATTATGTGTGTTAGTCACTTTATCTCCTTTTTGTAGACCTCTTTTGTTGTGTGAAGAAGAAGAGACTAATTTTCAGCCTCTCACCTTGTGTGTTGTCTTCTAGGGTTTGTGTGAGTATGTGTGTGCTTGCAAGAGCTCAAGCTCTCTTCTTCCTTACATCTTTTCATGTTATCAGAGCAGCGTGGTTCATGCTAAGGGTTGAGCGGCAAGCAATAGAAGCACAAGAAGTGGTACGAGGGTAAGAGTGTGAGACCCCTACTCCCTCCGCACATCAAAATTTGGGGAGCTAGCAGGGAAAGTAGCAACCTCTCATGTGGGGCAAGATTTCCCACTTGGGCCCTCGCCCACAAATGTCTGGACAAGAGACCAATCCGGCGGTTCCTCTGAAACCGAGACTGAAAAAACTTCCCTTGCCTAGAAAACTCGGGCGATTCCACCAGAAAAAATCTTCTAACAAAAATTTTATCTAACGGGTCAAGGCCCTAACTATCCTTTCTATTCTGACCAAACTCGTAGATCACATGGCCAGATCAAGAAAGGGACTTGCACCTGGTTCATAGAAATATTCGTTTTTTTTCCCTTACGTGAGGCACAGCCGTTAATTCTTTCCCATAGAACAAGAATCTTCCTGGGACTTACTCTAACTAGCGTAACTTGAACGTATCTAAATTTATTGTAGGAATCCACTGATCCAGCCTAACCCCAACCGGCCATAACGCCAACCGTCCAACCACTGAATTGGTGGCATCTCTTTTTATAAAAAATTTGGTTGTGTTTTGTCCCGGGTACCGGGGAAAAGAGTTCCCATGCCCCCTAGCCGGCCCTCATGCAAAAATACAAAATAGACACACCACTTACACACCCAATATGAAATTGCCTTTTTTTCAGATTCAGTTGTCTTTAAAACAGAATTGGAATAAAACCATAATGTTTTCATCATAATCCTCAAAATTCTAGTCTAATGTTTTACAATCAAAATGTCATCTAGACTCTCCGTTTGAAGACCAGCTAGTCAACCAATGAGATCTGATTTCGAGTTCCAGTTCACATAGTAATTCCTTGCCAGTCCATCCATATCTTCCTCGACATATACATGGGTGTCCTAGCAGTCACCCCGCGAGCCCGTGCATCACCTGGTCAGAACCCTCTAGGATCCTCCTTAGGTGTCCTAGCACTTCACTCAGGGACCGCTTCATCAGCCCTCGACCATCATACCGGAAGTGCACCATTTTAACTATACCGAGGCTGGTCAAGACCTCGGCACACTTTGCCTGCGCGAGAGACATCCTTCGATGACTCCCCACCAGCTAGCAACATAACTCTCCTTAGATTAAACCATAAGCCAAATGCTTCCTCCAGCATTCTGGCATAAGATAGTCCTTTTTCAAAAACAGAGTTTCTATGTAAGAATTTACCGTTGAGTTTGATTCCACAAGACCCTTTTTCTCAGAATCCAGACTTTCTTAAATGAAAATCACAATTCTAGTATCTCGATAACCCACCCATCAATTACAATGAATTTTTAACTTATTTTTCGATGATTCCGAGCCTAAGGAAAACTTCTCTAAATAGCCAGTAATCCATTCTTCGTACTGAAGAAATGGGAATGGTCACAAGGTTTTGCTTAAATTTTGATTCGAGAGATGGGTAAGCATCTTATTGGCCCACCTCTTTCATGCGGCCGTAGTCTAACCCTAAATTACTCGAATTTAATCCTAGATGTCCAGCTATGCTATCATGGGCTTCCCTTAGAAATTTTCCCTTTGTTTCCTCATCATTAGGAATGCATAGCCAATTATTTTAATACATGCATCCTTCGTCCAATTTGTACCCAAGAACTCGACTCATTTCCTGAGGAGTCTTGCTTTCTTGCATCAATAGGGTAGAAATAGGGGCAAAGAATATGTCCTGCATGATCTTCTCTCTTGCTTCATTGATCAATGGATTTGACACCAATGTTATTGCAAGCAAGGAGGCTTTCCTACTGAGTGCATCGGCTACCACATTTTCTTTCCCTGGTTAGTACTTTATCTCAAAGTCAAATTCCTGTTTTTGCAGGGTCTGCATCCACCTTCTTTGACACATGTTGAGATCCCTTTGGGTGAAGATCCACTTCAAACTTTGATGATCTGTCATCAAGGTGAATTTGTCCCAAGAGATAATGTCTCCACAACTTTAGAGCATAAACTGTTGAGAGTAACTCCAAGTCATGGACAACATAATTCCTCTCATGCGTTCTGAGTTTTTTGGATTCATAGGTTACTGCATGACCTTCTTGCAGTGCACCTCCTAGGGCAACATAATTCCTCTCATGCATTCTGAGTTTTTTGGATTCATAGGTTACTGCATGACCTTCTTGCAGTGCACCTCCTAGGGCAACATAATTCCTCTCATGCATTCTGAGTTTTTTGGATTCATAGGTTACTGCATGACCTTCTTGCAGTGCACCTCCTAGGGCAAAGCCACTAGCATCTGTCACTACCTCAAAGGGTAAGGAAAAATCTAGCAATTTTAGGATAGGGTTGGTTACTAAAGCTGTCTTCAGCTTATCAAAAGAACTGGTCCAATGAAATAGGATGCTCTTCTTGAGAAGGTTAGTCAAAGGGGATGCTATTCAATCATACCTAGGTATAAAGATTCTATACCATCCAGTTAATCCTAAGAATCCTTTGACTTGTTTCACTGTTTTGGTCTCTAACCAATCCATGACTGTTTGGATTTTATCGAGGTCAGGAGAAATCCCATCTTTAGATATACTATAAATCCCAAGTATTTGACATGGTCAGCAGAGAAAGTGTACTTGCTCTTCTTTGCAAAGAGTTGGTGCTTCCTTAGGATCTCTAGGACCTTACGCACATGATCTTCATGATCTGTTGCATTCTTAGAGTATACCAGGATATCATTGAAGAAGACAAGAACAAAATCATCCAAGTATTCTCTAAGAATATCTTGCATGAGGCGATTAATTGCTGGTGGGCATTAGTTAATCCGAATGGCATGACTGTGAATTCATAATGCCCATAGTGAGTATTGAAGACTGTCTTCTTTGGGATACCTTGTTCCTTGATTCTAATCTAGTAATACCCAGATTTGAGATCTATCTTTGTGAACATTTGGGTTTTACTTAACCGATCCAAGAGTTTATTAATCCTAGGGATAGGATATTTATTTTTTATTGTTAACTGATTTAATCCTCTATAATCAATACAGAGTCTTAACGTTCCATCTTTATTCTTCTATACATAGAAAGATGTATAAAGGAATTTTTTTAATTATAAAAGTGTTATTTCTTCTATCTTGCTTACTTCTCTCCTCCTTCTTTATAACTCCTCTCGTAGGTGAATGGACACACCCCAAGGTGAAACAATGGGTCTTACAAATCCTTACTCTAGCAGTTATCTTAACTGCTCCTTAAGTTCTATGGCTTCAGGAAGAATTTTGTATGCATGCTGGGCTACTGGATGAGCTTCAAGGATTAGCTCTATCTCATGATCTACTTCACGAGTCAGAGGCATCTCAGTCAGCTCTTCTGGGAATACATCAGCGTACTCACTTAGCCATTATGGTTCTGTAACCTTGCATTTTCTGTCGACTGGATTCGTTTTAATGACATAGAGAGTTTGCCTCATTCTGAGTCCCTTTAGCAATTTAAAAGCTTTGGCTAATTACAGAATTGGGGATCCGAAAGTCTAGTTCCTTGGACTCGATTCCTGTGCAGGTTGAGGAACAAGATGGTTCCATTGTGACAGTGAATGTCAGCCTGATTTTTGTGGAACCAATCCATTCCAAGGATTGCGTCATAGATTCCCAAGGGGTAAGACTCTGAACTGACAGTTTGTTGCATTCCCATTTAGATTAAACTGAATGCGGCCTATCTCATGGTGTGTGAAAAGAATCTTCCCACTATGGCCAATTCTACTTACATAGGTTTCCTTGTTTTCTGATCTAGGACTAACTTATGCAACAAGCATCCAAGGAAAATAAAAGAATGTGTACTGCATTAATTAATCAAAAGCTTAAAGTGCTTACCCTTGTATTCTGCTGAAGTTTGAAGGACTAAGAACTGACAATTTTGCCCTTGATGTTCAATGGCGGCATAAATCTGTCCTCTTTCTTCCTCCACTACATCAGCTATTGTGACAGCTCTGGTTGTTGCTGTCTAGGGTGGGACTCTCTCGTTGGCTTCCCCAATTCTGAGAGGGGGTTCTGAGACTACTTTGCATTGAAGCTGCAAGCTGAGTTGGCACTCTTTTGGGGTTGCCCTGATTTTGGCGAGGGGGACCTTGATTGATTGATACGAAGGAGTCAGTCTCGGCATCCTAGGACCTTTGCTACCCTGGCCCATTGTCATAGAAGGATTTGGGCAATCCTTGAGCTGGTGTCCAAAACCTTAACAACCAAAACACCTATTTTCACTTCAAAGCTCTTCCTTTTGCATCTTGGAAAGAGCTGAAGTTCCTAAAAAAGTGCTCCAAGGAAAAGGTATTCCTTCATTTCTAAAACTTCCCATCTCCTAGTTCTGATTGGGACATTGGTGTCTTTTAGGTTGGAAGTACTTCCCGGGGTTTGGAACCTTTTGAAGGATGAGGGAGCTGGCTTTGGGAGGGACCATAACAATAAAGGCCTCTTCCCTTTTGCATCTTGGAAAGAGCTGAAGTTCCTAAAAAAGTGCTCCGAGGAAAAGGTCTTCCTTCATTTCTGAAACTTCCCATCTCCTGGTTCTGATTGGGACCTTGGTGTCTTTTAGGAGGCAGAAGGTTGGAAGTACTTCCCGAGGTTTTAAACTTTTGAAGGATGAGGGAGATGGATTTGGGAGGGACCTTAACAATAAAGGCCTTGGAGAAGTCCTTTGCCATCCGCACTGCTTCAGCCATTGAAACTGGTTTAGCATTCTTTACCAAGGTATCCAAAGGTTCGTTCATTCCTCAAATGAACCTGGCCTTCAGCTGTTCATCCAGCGTATTTGAGGAGTAGAGCAAACGCCTGGTGGTATTCCTCTGTGGTATAACTTCCTTGGATTAGCTCCAGTAACTCATTCATCTTAGATTCCAGGAAGTCGGGAGGATAGAATTTCTTCCGGAGGTATGCCTTGAGATCGTCCCACGTTTGGGTGTTTCGATCTAGACGGTTTGTTTCACAGTGATTTCTTCATGCTACTCTGGCTTTTTTTTCTACAATCTTTAGCCTGGCAAGAGCAATCTTACTTTTTTCATTGTATCTAGTGACATCGAAGTATTCTTCCATGGCTTCGATCCACACTTCCACAGCCTCGCCTAAGTTTTCCCCTTCACCCTTGAAGGGACCTGGCTGAGATCTGTGAAGAGCTTTGCGAACATCAGGGTCAAGCTCTTCCTCATCCGTGAGAGAATCTGGCTATCTCCCACGATTCGCACGTCTCATGATTTTGCCAAAACGATACATTGTTAAATTCCTATTTGACTTTGTCTGGAGATCCTAAGACTTAAGAAGTTCAAAATTAATTACTTTATACAAGGTAATCGTTCTTACTAGAGATCTACAACATATGTCTGAGAAAATAGATCTTATTTCTTTAAACTCAATATGTGAAAGTCAAAATCACTTAGACAACTAGAATTTTTTCACAAAACATTCTTTATTTACATAAGATTTGCAATATATACATAGAGCAACATGGCTCCAAAAAATCAATGCCTTAATGGTATACGCATGTAATGACGATACTGCGTACATAATATGTGAATGATCTTTTCCAAGATTTTATTATAAATTTCTATCAAATTTGGTCTTTTATTCTTAAGCTTTCAACAAAGCTCTGATACCAGCTGTGAGACCCCTGCCCCCTCCGCGCACCGGAAAATGGGGAGCTAGCAGCGGAAGTAGCAACCTCTCATGTTCGGGGTAGGATATCCCACATGGGGTCTTGCCACGAATGTTCGGACAAGAGACTAATCCGGTAGTTTCTTCGAAACAACCGAGACTGGAAAAACTTCCCTTGCCTTTTAGAAAACTCGGGTGATTCACTAGGAAAAATCTTCTAATGAAAATTTATCTAACGGGTCAAGGCCTTAACTATCCTTTCTATTCTGACCAAACCCGTAGGTCACATGGCCAGATCAAGGAAGGGACTTGCGCTTGGTTTATAGAAATCATCGCTTTTTTTCCCTTAAGCGAGGCACAGCCGTTGATTCTTTCCCATAGAACAAGAATCTTCCTGAGACTTACTCTAACTAAGGTAACTTGAACGTATCTAACTTTATTATAGGAATCCACCAATCCACCTTAACCCCAACCGGCCCATGGGTTAGCCAACCGCCCAACCACTTAATTGGTGGGATCCCTTTTTATAAAAAATTGGTTGTGTTTTGTCCTGGGTACCAGGGAAAAGAGTTCCCAGGCCCCCTGGCCGGCACTCATGCAAAATCAAAATAGACACACCACTTACACACCCAGTATGAAATTGCCTTTTTCTCAGATTCAGTTGTCTTTAAAACAAAATTGGAATGAAACCATAATGTTTCCATCATAATCCTCAAAATTCTAGTCCAATGTTTTACAATCAAAATGTCATCCGGACTCTCCGTTGAAGACCAGCTAGTCAACCAACGAGATCCGATTTCGAGTTCTATTACACATAGATAATGCCAGTCAATCCATATCTTCCTCGACATATACATGGGTGTCCTAGCAGCCCGCAAGCCCATTCATCGCCTGGTCAGAACCCTCTAGGATCCTCCTTAGGTGTCCTAGCACTTCACTAAGGGACCGCTTTGCCGGCCCTCGCCCATCGTATCGGAAGCGCACCATTTTAACCATATTGAGGCTGGTCAAGACCTTGGCAGGCTTTGCCCTCACGGGAGACATCCTTCGATGACTCCCTACCACCAGTTGTTGCAACATAACTCTACTTAGATTAAACCATAAGCCAAATGCTTCCTCTAGCATTCTGGCATAAGATAGTCCTTTTTTAAAAACATAGTTTCTATGCAAGTAAGAATTTCCCGTTGAGTTTGATTCCACAAGACCCTTTTTCTCAGAATCCAGACTTTCTTAATGAAAATCACAATTCTAGTATCTCGGTAACCCACCCATCAATCACAATGAATTTCTGACTTATTTCTCGATGATTCTGGGTCTAAGGAAAACCTCTCTAAATCACCGGTAATCCATTCTTCGTACTGAAGAAATGGGAATGGTCACAAGGTTTTGCTTAATTTTTGATTCGAGAGATGGGTAAGCATCTTACTGGCCCACCTTTCTCATGCGGTCACAGTCTAACCCTTAATTACTCGAATTTAATCCTAAAGAAATTTTCTAAAGATAATTCTTTGATTTTTTCTAATAAATTAGCTGTGATTTCCATTCATAAGGGAAAATCCAAAATTATGAGAATTCATTCTTTCTTGCACATAGTAGAATTATGAATAATTCTATTCATGAATAATGGAATTTTATAAAGAAAAATCTTTTTACAATGATCCATTTGTGAATATGCATACATCATTTTATTGAATTATTCTCATAGAATTATTCTAAATTATTCTTTTCTCCAATTGAAACTCGGTATCAACATGCCCTGAATTTCTATGTAGAATTATGGTAAAACTTTCTCTTTTAACACCAAAATTACTTAGGCATTTTTCTAATTAAAGTACGATGAAAATTCCTCTAAAAAAATATCCATGTATATGAATATACCTATTTTGAATTATGAACAAAATTCCTCTTTTAATATTTAAAATGTTTGTACATAATATATCATGAAAATTCCTTTTTTTGTATCTAAATTTTTATGCATGTACATATGTAAAGATAAATATAACAAAAATTCCTCTTTTCTCTATTTAAACAATTATGCATAAATACTATAAAAGTATTTTTCATAAATGAAACAAAAATTATTCTTTTAGCATAAAATTTTTTATGCCTAGAATACGATGGGAATTCCTCTTTTTGTATTAACAAAATTATGCATAAAATTAAATTCATTTAAAAAAATAACCATAGTTTTGCTGTATTTTTTGAGAATTCTCAAAATTCTACTTTTAAATAAATACTCATAATTATGAAATGTGGTGGGAATTTCTCTTTTAAACAAAAAAAAATTATTATGCATGCATAGAATAATTATAAACATAATTATAAGCATCATTATAATTAAACCTCTTGATTAATCTTAAAAATATCCATTTATCATTCCTATATAAAAATACTTACAAACATGTTAGCATAACTCTTTTTCAATCTTAAAATGAATTAATATGATTTTTCTTAATCATAAACAAGTTTAAAAGAATTAATCATCATTTTTATCTAGATTAAAATCATAAAAATACTTAATCTTCTTCTCTAGCTTGTCAAGCCTAGAGTTTTGATTAAGATAATGGGATTAGCACTAAGATCTATCCTTCTAACAAGGATCCATCCAAAAAGATGATTAATCTTTCAAAAAGAGAGATTTATTAATCAAAAATATTAAATTTAAGCATAAAAGATTAGCATTAATCAAATTAAACATTATGAATCACTAAAAAACTTGATTTCAAGAAAAAACCATTGATTAAAAAGCTTCCCAAGCATTAGAGAGGTTGGGAAGAAGATAACCATTGAGAAAGATAGAAAAAACAACATGGATTAAGGCTTACCCTTGGTTTTTGGCTTGAAGGCTTACCCTTGGTTTTTGGCTTGATTCTTTTAAAAATAAGTAAATCCCACAAGGAAAGCTTGGCCACCAAGATGGTGAGGGTAATCGCCAAGGGAGATGGAGATTTGTGAAGCTCTAAATCTTCCCAAAGGAGAGGCAAAATAGAGGGATAATAAAATTACACTAAAATAGAGGGAGAGGCAAAATAGAGGGATAATAAAATTACACTAAAATGAAGATAATACTAGCATACACAAAGATGAAAATACAAAGGAATAAGGGTCTATTTAAAGGTGAGGGAGACCACCAACCAAGTCTAATTGGGATCTAGAGGCTTCTAGCTTCAATTTGATAGCCATTTTAGACAAGTTTTGGACCAGTATGGTTCACTTTTTGATCTAGTTTGAAAGAGGAGAGATGAAATATCTCAATTTTTTTGAATTAAAAATGTGGAGTAATGATGTGAAATAGGCGCCTCCTTCATGAGCCCCCTCCCTCCTTACTGAGGTGTCAAAAATTTATTTTTTTACTAATAAACCTCATTTTTTAAACTAACAAACCTAGTACTTGGTCAACTCTTCATCTTATGTGAGCATTTTTAGGGGATTTTATTTGATTCTTTGGATTTTTCTTATTGAAACACTTAGAGATATCCTATTGGCCTTTTAGAACCTTATTTGGACCTTAATAAATTTTTTTGAAAATGTGGACCCTTAGGCTAAGTTTCCTAATTCACATATTCAGTTAATTTCTAATGCACATTGGAAATTTCTTTTTGAACTTCAATGTTCACCTTCAATGTAGTCCCAGTAACCTTTTTCCATCATGAAATTTGTCAATCTAAACCTCCAAGCATGGAGGTTGTTCTTGTCAAGCTTCTCTACAACAATCTGGTTTATTCCATCATTCGACATCTTTTCTACGACACAAATTTACCAAAAACAGAACTCTTGTTTATAACCTGCACAAAATGTTGTATTCTCTGTAGCGGTACTATTTTTTAAGGGAATTCATCTTAAATATAAGGAGAAACTTTGTATCCAAAAATATCTCAAAACTGAATTACCTCTCTCTAGACCAAAAACAAAGGAAAATACTATTTTCTTACATTATGAAATAGGGGATGATTACAGGTGTAAGGTTCCCGCCTTCTAAAATAGGGGAAACACTTAAGATAGTCCACTAAGTCTTAACTTGGAGAAAATTTCCTATTCATCGACACCTTGACCATGTAGAGATTCAAGGATACGATTCATAGGTAAGACTAGTCTCCTGGACTACTGTGTTCTGAATCTCCTATGGTCCCATCTTTCCAGGAGGGGACCATTTCACCGTAGTTGCCACGGTTGGCTGCTTCCCATCCATCCTCTCCTACTCTTCCAGAGCCATAATTTCCACCACATTTATGGTGGGACACTTGTTGTTAGAGGAGGATGATGCTGTTGAGCGTCCAACAGGAGCTGACTAGTGGGACCTAAGGAACTGGCCAGAGAACACAAGCCGATATAGCAAAAGGCTAGTACACTAATAGCCATGCACAGACGGCAGCACACATGCATGCCTATTATAATCATATGTACTTTAATAGAGTGAGTCTTGTAATAGTAAGGACAATGGATAGATTGGACAAGAAAAAGGTCCTTCCAGGATAGCAAAGAAGAAAGCAGTTATAGCAGTTAGGAGCTAGATATATAGAGATAGAAGAGAACAGTAGGAATAGAGTTAGTCTAAAGTAGAATAGCATTGTACAAGTTTAGTAGTAATATAGAGCGTTTGAGCATTATTTATTGTGTACTGTCTAAGTGGGTGAGTGATTGAGTGAGAGAGTGAGCTTTGTAGTTATATGTACATTCTCTATTTAGGCTGACGGCTTGTGAGTTCTGAACCCATTGGGCTTAGGAATTGAGAGAATTACTTCTAACCAGTGGTACTACCTTGCCTGTCAGATTGACCAGTGACACTTTGGTGATCTTGCTACTATGTTGCTCCTGATGCTGCTATCAATCTCACCATTTCTCTCATGAAGCAACATTCTAGCACAACACTCCAAAAGGGAAGAGGAACTTCTTGTGGAAGCAATAGCATGACAACCCATTACCTAGTCCATGAGAAATCAACTACACTAATAGCACGCCCCACTCAGCTTGGCAAATGCTCCACATCTCCCCACAATTTATCCGCATTAAATTGCTCACCAAGGCAGAAAAAGCAAATACCCAACCTATAAGGGTAAGAAGGTTGAAGACCCTATAACACCCATGTCATGAAATTCAAGGCTATGTGGAAGGTAAATCACACTCTTGGTAATGTCCGTGATGAAAGGAAGTGAGACCAGTTCTAGGCCACATTTGAGGATATACCAACTGAAAATGTGAAAGATCCCTACCCCCACCGGGCAACGAATTCAGGGGTGCTAGCAGCGGAAGTAGCACTTCTTGCGCGGGGCAAGGTCCCTCACTCGGGGCCTCGCCCACGGATATCCGGACAAGAAACTAATCCATCGGTTCTTCCAAAACCGAACTCGGAAAAACTTCCCTTGCCCGAAAAGCACGGGCGATTCCTGCAGGATAAATTTTCTCTAATGTAGTCAAAAGCCTTAACTAATTGAACTGATCTGACTGAACCCATAAGTCCCATAGTCAGATCAGGGAAAAGATTGCACTTGCATCATAGAGACCAACGTTTTTTTCCTCATTGAGAGGCACAGCCGTTGATTCTTTTCCATAGAACAATTTTTGTCCGGGATTTACTTCATCTATTGTACCATAACAGAATTGAGTCTCAATTTAGGGATCCATCAGTCCAGTGCCTAACCCCATCCAGTCCCATGGGTTAGCCAACTGCCCACCAACCATTGTAGTGATGGGATCCAATTAGGAATTTGGTTAGGTTTTATCTCGGGTACCAGGGAAAAGGGTTCCCAGGCCCCCTAGCTGGATATTCATGCAGACTTAAAACTAGTCACACCACTTACACACCCAATATGAAATTGCCTTTTCACAGATTCAGTTGTCTTTAAAACAATCATTTAATGAAATCATAGTGTCACTGATCATAATCCTCCAAAATCTCCGGTTGAATCCTAATTTCCAATCATTCCTTCATCGGTGTACCTATGGCATCATTGGCAACCAGAACGCTCACCACCTGTCCACTCAGCTTTTCGATGGTTCTTAGCTCATAGTACTCGGCAATATATTCACATATCAAAATAGAATCTCCGTTAAAGATTAGCAAGATCAACCAACAGATCCATATAAAAGAACCATGGACTCATCCGTTAAGGACCACAGTAAGGTCAATCAACCAGATCCATGCCCGAATTCAGAAAATAACTCTTACTCCTTGTTCCAATATCTTCCACGATGCACGTGTGGGTATCTTTGGCGACCCAGAGCCCGAGCACCGTATGGTCAGCACCCTCTAGGATCCTTCACAGGTGACCTAGCGCTTCACTCATAGGCCGCTTCCTTGGTCCCTTATCCACCATAATGGAAGCTCACCATTTTAAATCGAACCGAGGCTGGTCAAGACCTCCGCCGACCTTGCTACGCGAGACATCATCCATTGACTCTCCGTCAGCTGTTGCAACTTTAATCAGATTAGGTCTCCATGACCTCATTCACAAGACGGTCAAAATGCTTCCCTACCAGCATTCTTGACATAAAACAATCATTTTAAAAAAGAGGTCATAAATACATTTTCTATAGCGAGCTCTCATCTTTCCACATTGTTCCACATCAATCCTCATTTATTTCATCTGTATTCCCATTCTCATCACATCATAATCATTCACATCACATATCACATTTATCCCAATTTACATCACATCTCATTCATTCACATCCTGATTCACATGACATCACATCTCATTCATTCACATCCTGATTCACATGACATCACTTGAATTCACGTCCATCACATCTATTTACACCCATCACATCACATTCCTTCGTATCCATCACATTCGTTCATTCATACCCATTACATACATTCTCATAACCATCCCATCACATACATTCTATCCACATTTTATCACATCACTTCTATCCACATCATATCTCATTCATACACATCCATCTAATCGTTCACCTGTACGACTATCCACATCTATTCATACATTCATATCTATCACTTCACATCCACATATATTCATGTCACATCACATCACATTCTTTTATATACACATCCACATCACATTCTTTCACATACATTCACATCCATTCTTTCACATACATACACTCACATCCCATATCATTCATTTACATCCTGATTCACATGACATCACATCTCATCTATTCATTTACATCCTGATTCACATGACATCATATCTCATCTATTCATTCACATTTATTTGATTCACATCACATCTCATCACATCTCTTCACCCTCATTCATCACATCCATCCATCCATTCATGCACATCTATCTGATTCACATCACATCCATCCATCCATCCATTCATGCACATCTATCTGATTCACATCACACATCTCATCACATCTATTCACCTCACATCTCATCACCTCTATTCACATCACATCTATCCATCCCTTCATTCACATCTATCTGATTCACATCACACATCTATTTACATCTATCTGATTTACATCACACATCTCATCACATCTATTTACCCGGCACATCTCATCACCTCTATTCACATCACATCTATCCATCCCTTTATTTACATCTATCTAATTCACATCACACATCTCATCACATCTATTTACCTCACATCTCATCACCTCTATTCACATCACATTAATCCATCCCTTCATTCACATCTATCTGATTCACATCATTTTGATTCACATCATTTCATAGAATTTAAGAAAATTTTAATTTTGATATAAAAAATCTTTATGCATGTATTTATGCATAAAAATAAATCCTTTAGGCATCTTTCTATACATAAAATCAACTTTAATGAGAATAACACTTTTGAAATAAAAATATATTTTCTATTTAAATTAATCCCAATTAGATATAAAGGACTCTAATCTACACAATTTTTAATTTTCAAGAGAGTAAACAATAAGAAAAGTTTAATCAATCTATTTGTTAATCATTCTAGGATGAAGAAAGGCTGAATTGTAAAGAAGAGAAGGGGATGGCCTTTTCATCAAGGCATAGCATTAGAATTTACTTTAATCAACTATAAAAAACAAGAAAATAAAAAAACCATAGATTTGAAATTAAAAGCCAAAATTTTTTAGCTTACATGGAGTTGTAAGCTTTCCTTTGGCTTGAGGGATTAAGGGTTCTACTGTTGTTTGAAGCAAGAGTGGCCCACCAATTACTTTGGAGAGGATTAAGCCAAAAACAATTGAATTATCAAGAAAATTCAATGTAGGAGTAGAGTAATAGTGCATAAACACTATTAACCTTTTACAAAGGAAGAGGCTTCTATTTATAGGAAAAAGTGAGCCTCTAACCAAGCAAACCGATTCTAGAATTTTTCAGATCAGTTTGGTCAATTTGTGACCATTTTTGGGTCAGTTTAGCTTACTTTTTGGATCTAGTTGAAACAGGACAGAGGAGAGATAAAAATGTCTCATTACTTTTTGGTTTAAAACTCCTCCACACATGTGAAATAGGTGCCTCCTTCATGAGGGGAGATCCCCACACTAAGGTGTCAAAAATGCATCATTTCCTCTAAATATCTGTTCTTATTTAACTAATAAACCTTGTCCTCAGTCAACTCTTCATCTTATGTGAGAATTTACTCATTTTTGGGAGATTTTCTTTTATTCTTCAATTTATCTCCTCCCTACATTTGGATTAGTCTTATTGGTCCATAGGAACCTTAATTGGAGCATAATTCAAAAATTTCTGAAAATCTGGACCCTTAGGCTAAGGTCCTTTATACCTATTTTAAATTAATTTCAATTGTACATTGGAAAGTTCTTTTTGAATTTTTGTTTCAAGGGAAATCATTTTAGACACTAGGAGGATTTTTATATCCAAAAATATCTCAATTTTGAACTACCTCCCTCCAAACATTTTCTCTCTCTAGGCCAAAATAGATAGAAACAAGATCTTATTTTATTCTGAAAAGGGGATTGATTACAAGGGGAGAAACTGGACATCCTGAGGGCATGGGGAGGAATCTTACATCCTACCCCACTTAAAAAACGCGAGATGTCCTCATCTTCTTCTTCTTCTTCAATCACTTCCAGCGTTACTGCCTTGAATGTAGACGGTCGATTTGGGAACATCTCTCTTTGACTTCCCCTATTGTGGAGGTCTTACATTACTTTGGATTGAGACTGCGGTTGGTTAGAGGGTCTACCTCTTGGATTTCCTTGATTTTGGCAGAAAGAGACCTGATTACTCTAGAAGGAAGGACCTGGAGTCTGGAATCTTGATCCCTGATTTCCCTAACCCGAAAATCTTGATATCCAAAAGGAGTTGGGCAATCCATACTGTGATGTCCAAATCCTTGAAAATTATAGCATTTCACTCCCTTGTTCAAGGGTGGAACTTTTGAAGTTGAATTCCAGGGGATTGAGTTTTGAGAAAAGGACATTTCTTCCATTCTGGAACTTCCATATCCTGGGCTTGACCCTGATATCTTTTAGGCGGTAGAAGGTTGGAATCACCTTTTGGAACTAAAAACCTTTTGAAAGGTGATGGTGCTAGTTTTGGCAGGACTTTGACATCAAAGGCCTTGGCAAAATCCTTCGCCATCCGCACTGCTTCAGCCATGGAAACTAGCTTGGCATTCTTCACTAAGATATTCAAAGGTTCGTTCAGTCCCCGAATGAACCTGGCCATTAGCTATTCTTCATCCAGCGGTGGTGGCGAGTATTTGAGGAGGTTCTTGGTGATATAATCCAATAGTTCTGCTCCATTGGGTTAACTCTAAGAATTCATTCATCTTTGTTTCCAAAAAGCCAGGAGGACAGAACCTCGTCCTTAGGTAAATTTTGAGATCATTCCATGTCTGGGTATCCTGATCCAGATGGTATTTCTCGCAGTGGTTTCTCCATGCCACTCTGGCTGTTTCTACTATCTTTAGTCTTGCAAGAGTCATTTTTCTCTTCTCATTATATCCGGTGACATCAAAGTACTCTTCCATTGCTTCGATCCACTTTTCCACAGCCTCACCCAAGTTTTCCCCTTCACGCTTGAAAGGTCCAGGCTGCGATCTATGAAGAGTTTTACAAACATCCAAGTCGAGCTCTTCCTCATCGAGTTGGGGGTTATTATTTCTACCACGAAGACCTTGATCCATGCTCCTTCAATACGAAAATTCTTGTTAAGTCCCTTTATTTATGATTCAAATCCGATTTTAGATTCAACTGATTCTGGGGTGCTTTACATTGGTCAGTTCCTCACAGAATCATTGGATAAAGATATTCATATAGAACTCATTATGAGATAACAATTCATTCAAAACATATCATTTATATCTTTAACATAATAATGGTCCATTGGACCAAAATTTCCATTTGAATAGTCCTCTATGGGAATTTCAATTATACAGATTTTTAATTTGTCATCCCTTAACTTGATCCACTGGGTCGTGTTAACAGTAGCAATTTGTTAGCACAATCCACTAATCTCATAGTGACTTGTTGAAGTCATTATCGTCATTCCAATTACAAACATCATCACAGGGACTCATCCCATTCATCCTCATTGTGGTTTTGCTCAACTTATCGCTTTTCAACCAAAATTCAGGAATCATCATTTTTCAATCAGCAGAATCCAAACGAACTTATCAATTCTCAACCAAAATTTTAAAATCATATTAACCACATTCAAATTCATCATCTGGACAGCATTTTTGATTATAATTTCAAGATCTTAGATTTACTCGTATATAATGCTAGTAAAGAGCTGCAGTTATACCCTCGGTATATACGGGTAGTCACGGTCCTTGGAACTATAATGTAAATACCATCATGTCTAGGCCTCAAGCAAGTCAGGGATTCCATATAATTGCAGTACTTCCATCTGAAGACCCAATTACTAATTTATGAATTTCAGTCTGAGTATCCGTGGTGGGCGAGGCCCCGAGTGAGGGACCCTACCCCGAGTGAGGGACCCTGCCCTACGCAAGAAGTGCTACTTCCGCTGCTAGCACCCTTGAATTCGTTGTGCGGTGGGGACAAGGATCTTTCAGCAAGTATTAGAGCAAATTGGCTAAAGTGGATCAACTAAGAAGCCAAAAATGTCAAAAATTTATGAAGTAATAGTAAAAAAGTTGAAAATGTGTGATGAAATTCAGCAATTCCACCGGTTGGTTGTTTAATCTTATTTTGTTTTATTTTTTAATGGTGATTACCCAAAGCATTGGAGGTTGATCGAGCATTGGAGTGTTCAAGTCTTCACCAAGAGTGGAAGAAGTAAGTGCTCTCACATTGCCCTTAACATTCATGCGAAACCTTAGCATTAGAGTGTTCAAGTCTTCACCAAGAGTGGAAGAAGTAAGTAAGTGCTCTCACATTGCCCTTAACATTCATGCGAAACCTTAATTTTCTATGCTTTTTACTTTAAGTTTGCATTCTAGCTTAATCCACAAATGAATCTCGATTTGTTAGTTTTAATCATGCATTGTAGGCACCAATAGATACCTAGAGATTATCTCTAGTCCTCTACTGAAATAAAAACACAAAAAATAGTGGGAAAACACCTGAATCAGCAAGAGATTGAGAAAAAAACCATGCAAAATTGCACTTTGTTGAGATGTTCTAAGAAGCGAACGATCGTCCGCTTAACAGGCCATGGCTGTGGCACATCTACCATGCTCATTCCCTTCCTCAGCTGACCAAATCTAGCAAGATTTCTTGCCTAAATGTGGCAGATGCATAAAAATTACAATATTTGCATTAAATTGAGCATAAATTGCATTTAAACTTGGGTGTGTAATGGACTGTCAAAGAATATTCAGGGGGGCTAGCAAACCTGTAGCCATAAATGCCCAGAAGAATTTTAAAAAAATTCCCAGATGTGATAGTGCCGCGGTCGCGGTCGTTCCGGAATATAAACGCGGCTGCTTTATTATACACGTGAAAATACACGCGCTGTTACACGCGCTGTTACACGCGATGACCTGTCTATACCTAAAATAACCCACCTTCTCCAAATAAACATTTTTAAACTAAGATTTCCTCTCCTTTGTCGCCGCCTCTTCCAACAGAGCACTAAACCTAAGTGCAAGGAGCAGACAAGGAGCACACACGAGTGAAGGAAACTAGCCAAAAAGAAGAATACACGCACTGTTACACGCGATGACCTGTCTATACCTAAAATAACCCACCTTCTCCAAATAAACATTTTCAAACTAAGATTTCCTCTCCTTTGTCGCCGCCTCTTCCAACAGAGCACTAAACCTAAGTGCAAGGAGCAGACAAGGAGCACACACGGGTGAAGGAAACCAGCCAAAAAGAAGACTCACTTTTTCAGAGGTGAGTCAGTTTGTCCTTTGTCCTGTCTCTTTCCTTCCATTTGGTTATGCTATTGTCTCTTTTCTTTATGCGATTGTCTCCGTCCTTCTCTGGTAGTACTTTTGTGAACGATTGTGACAGTGGGCTTTTTTTATAAGGACGATTTGTCGGAGGTCGGTCGCTTTCAAAAAAATTTTTACGCAGGCCGCGTTTAGGAACGTGTATGTCTGCGTGTATCCTGTTTGCACAGACGTTCATGCGCATATACACATGTTTTTGGACGGGTGTATACACGTGACTGTGTTTCACCCATGCTTGTGATCCAGGTTCTTAAGAGAGATGATCCCATTTGCATATGGCTTGCCTTCACAAAATCATATGTGCTAGCTTGCATTTGTGCTTTGATGCAATCATGTATATACTTTTATTTTTGCAGATTCTTCATGGATCCAGGTTCTTCATCCGATCCATTTACGTACGGCACTTGGATGATGGAGATGCTAAATCATTTTGGGTGCCATCCTGGTCCAGTTGAGCTTATAGAGTACATGTATGTCCATCCCCCTCCTGGATTGCCAAGTATCTATACCCCGCCCCTGAGTATCCATGTCACTCCACTGCCGTCTATGCTTTTACATTGACTGCCCATTCTAACCTTTGTGTTCACCTAAATAAGATTCTCCTTGCATGAGAGAAGAAGAAGAGAAGAGAGAAGATGGAAGGGTCAGTTCAGGAACATGCACTTAGCCAACCCTAAATGGGTTAACTCCTCAATGTGAAGCCACTAGTAGGGGCTCACTCCACTACCACTTGTGTCACTCAAGTGGAGCTTTCCTTGAGGGGTATGTGAATTTACCATGCTAATACCTCCAAGTTAAAAATTTCGAGCTATAATTTTTCACATGCATTAATTCATATATTTATCCAATGAAATATATGACATACTAGAAAAAAGGGTTAGTGGGAATGTTAAAATTACAGCAATGTGATGAGCTATGGTGGATCAAATACTAGAATCAACATCACTAACAAAGTGATTAGCAAATAATTAAGATGTGATTGAGTAATTAACAAATAGCTTAATGTAGGCATGGATAATCAAAAACTAGCAAATTCTCATTAGGCCAATGCCTCAATTCATCCAAGCATCTAATCCCACTGATTTCTCCTTGATTCACTCCACCTCTTTTGCTTGATTCTCTTCACCTCTCCCAGAATATCTCCACACTTCCTAAATCTTCTCATGCTACCCTTTATTCTCTGCCAGTAGATTCTTCTCACCTTTTCATAGGTTCTCTCACATTTACAGATTCTCTTTTACATCCTCTAACCAAGGGCTTGTTCCTGCACACATCCTATTCACTTGTATATTTCAACACCTCCCCTCAAGTGAATACTCCTAGCACACTTGGACCCTATACCAAGTTTCCCTCTTACTTGATAGTCCGCGACCAGTGCCTCAAGTCCCTAAACTCATAGTCCTTGACACTCTCTCTCTCTGTGTGTCCAAGGCTACTACAAGTGCCCGAGACCTTGACTAAAGTGCTCACACATACATCTACCATGTGGCCTACATCATCGGTGGCTCAGAGGTGGTTTTACTTTGTTGGGGCAGGTTACATTGGGTTGTGGGGTCTCTCTCTCTCTCTCTCTCTCTCTCTCTCTCTCTCAGAGATTTTCACATGGCTCCTCACTCTTTGGAGCCTCACATCTTCTCTTGTCTTCAGTCTTCTTGTCGTGGCAGCTTCTCTCCACACATCCGTCTCTTCTTTCAGTCTTCTTGTTGTGGAAGCTTCTCTTCTCGTGTCCATGTCTTCCTTCAATGCTTCCTCTATATCTTCTTCTCGGTGTGGATGTTCCTCTTGGAAAGAGATGTTCTTCTTCTTTCATTGCTAGGGCCATGAGCTTGTCCCGTCAGGTCTTCTTGCTCCATGTGAGAAACATGTTTAAATGTTTGTTTGATAGTTCTTTTGGGCTTTTGATATTTATCTTGTGTCATTATGCAATGCAAACCCAAATTTATGTAGGAGGTCTTACCGCTTGCCTTATTCTGGACAAGGGTAGTGTCTGATCCCATTTTTACACTAATGTAATGTGCCCAATACATAATGCATATAGCATTCATTCTTATGCACATTCCCAAATGCAACTCTGGCTTATGAATAATCTTGAATTTGAGTTAGATTTACAGGCATTAACCAAGGGTTAAATACAAAATGATGATTACCACAAATTTATCAACATAATTTTACCAGAAAATACATTAAATCAAGGGTAACCAATTTGTACGGAATGGTTAGAGTATCAAACCAACTTCGAATTTCAATTTGAAGTTATAGGAATCTGTATCAAATACTTAATGGTTAATTTGAACCCTCAATTGCACCAAAATATAGTGATTAGCACTGATTCACTGGTTAGCAAATTAATCTTCTGTTTTGTGTGCAAAAAACAGAGTATGCAAGGAGCCCAGATCTGAGGCCTTAGAGTTCAAATGAGCTCAAATCCTTTCAAGGCCATCAATAGCAATCAGTCTAGTAGAGGATTAAGCCAAGAAACACAAGATTTGACCAAATATTGAATGCTTAATCTCTATTTTACCAAAGTCACCTGCAGATTTGATGAAGAGCTTGGATCTCACTGTAGACTTGATCAAATCAAATTCTGACTTCACCAACTTGTAGAGCATGCTTGAGAACCCCCGGGGCTAAGAGGAATTAGATCAATTTGATTTGGAGTAGACAAGATCTGCAACTTTCTCAGAAAAAACTGCGCTGGAAAAAACGTGATTTCCTCCTGAATGCGTCGGCGGTTTGATGATATTTTTGCATGGGCTAGAGCCCAATGGTTATGGCTAGCTAGGGCTGAAAGGTTTTGAGCTAATGTTGTGCCTAGAGTGAGAGGGATCTCCTCCACTAGCTGGGGGTACAGAAAGCTTCTTGAAAATAACTAAAAATTTGATTTTTTCCTCTACTAATCTTGATTAACTAGATATAATGGGCTCATAAACTTGATGGATTCTAGGCTTGGCTCTGATACCATGTTAAAATTACAGCAATGTGATGAGCTATGGTGGATCAAATACTAGAATCAAAATCATTAACAAAGTGATTAGTAAATAATTAAGATGTGATTAGTGAGGAATTAACAAATAGCTTAATGTAGGCATGGATAATCAAAAACCAGCAAATTCTCATTAGGCCAATGCCTCAATTTATAGAGTTTACATCCAAGCATCTAATCCCACTGATTTCTCCTTGATTCACTCCACCTCTTTTGCTTGATTCTCTCCACCTCTCCCAGAATATCTTCACACTTCCTAAATCTTTTCATGCTACCCTTTATTCTCTCCTAGTAGATTCTTCTCACCTTTTCACAGGTTCTCTCACATTTACAGATTCTCTTTTATAGCCTCTAACCAAGGGCTTGTTCCCGCACACACCCTATTCACTTGTATATTTCAACAGGGAATACATGTTTAGTAGAATTTCTTGGTATGGCCTCCTCCACAAGCACAGATGACCTCCATATCCTCCCTATTAGAAAGTACCTAGGGAAGAGTCCCTAGCAATGCTATGTTCTCCATTACATTACCATGGCCTCCTTTTCCTCTCTACTTCCCCCTTAGGGAAAGTACTTAAGGAGGAGTCCTTAAGATAGCAAGATCTCCTTTGCATGCACATGAACTAGGATAACTTGGTGTGAAAGAAAGCAAGCCCAAGTACTTTCTCTAGAGAAAGTACTTGGGATAGCTTGTGAAAGAAGGCAAGCCCAAGTACTTTCTCTAGAGAAAGTACTTGGGATAGCTTGTGAAAGAAGGCAAGCCCAAGTACTTGGGATAACTTGTGAAAGAAGGCAAGCCCAAGTACTCTGGTTGGCGAAAATACTTGGGACAACTTATCAAAATTGCCATAGCTCTCACATCTAATGTCCAAATATAGTTATCCAACCACTCAAATCGAAGGGAAAATGACATTTGAGCACATTCAATGGGTTAAAGCTTACAAAAAACATGATTTAATATGAATTTTGAAAAATAAACATCTAGATCTAGAATTGGATAAGTTTAAAAGCTATTTCTTGTGCTATTTTTCTAGCGATTGTACTTAAGTCTATGGACTACTATGTATCTAGGGATGATCTCCTCTATCAACCTCCCCCATGAACTTCTTATCCTTCCTACTTTTGTTGATTAAGTGCATGGAGAGGAGTCTCTTACAAGGGCGTGATCTTCTTTACATATGCCTACATTCACGTGTCTTAAATCCACTAGTCTCTCTCCATGCCACCCTCGCATGTAACTCCTAATATTTAGTTGTGCTTGTTTTCTAGCCATCATGTAATATCAATGTTTCTTTCTTGGAATGTAAAAACTACATAATTTAATAATATATCCATATTTCTTGGATAAACATGCTAGTGGGATCATGTGATTTTTCTCAAAAAGTTAGTAATTGCTCCTCTTTTGTGATACTTTAGCTCGGGAGCTCCTAGGTTTTAGCTTGGAAAATGGAGGTCCCTCCTAGGTATAGGGAGAAATGAGAGAAGGAGATATGGAGAGCTCAACTCCTATCTCAATTCCTTGATGTGTGCAAAAGTGATAGAGAGAGAGAGACCAAGAAGAAGAAGAGGGAAGAAAGGAAACATCACCTACAAGCACAACACACATATAATCAAGCAAGCAAGCAGCATCAACACACAAGCTCACTAGAGAGCAAGAAAAAAGAAGAAGAAGACTCCATTGTGATAATGGCATTGTATATCCTTTTCATATATTTCATAAGTCACTTATATACATGGGCTACCTTTAAATTCTTGAAAGAGACTTTCAAAGTATGATATTTGAGACAAGGAACTCAGTGGAGTCCGATCGAACAGTTGCATAATGTAAAGCAGAAAGAGGAAGAATCCATCTGAGACTATATCAACCGAGTGAGATATCTTCACTCTCGCTGTAAATGATAGGGACAATTTCTTTGATGAAAGACTGAGCGATCGATTCCTAGAGGGACTCGAAGATGTAGCCCTGCATAATTTCTTAAATGCTCTTAGACATACCTCCTTTGTGAAAAGATGCAGGGGGGAAGAGAGCTTGAGCTCTTACAAACACACACACACTCACAAAACCCTAAAAGAGAACACACAAGGTAAGAGGCTGAAAATCTTCTTCTTCTTTACACAACACTCAACACACCATATACAAAGATAAGAGTACACACATATGAAAAGGTACTCAACCAAATACATACTAGGGTTCTCTATAGTGTGAACCCAACTAAATGAGCTAGCGCTATAACTATGCTAGTCTTAAGAATGGCTGTCACACAACCTGTCATCCCACTGGCCGCATATCACTCATGATCCCACCAACCATGCCAGTGGTGTAAGTGTGGGGCCTATCCCCAGGTGGATCATCTCAGTGTCCACCGCCTCACTAGATGAGCTTGATATCTGAACACTCCCCCTCGAGCTCAACTCCATCTCATGTACACCTAGCAAAGCCTTGAATCTGTGGAAAATATCAGCGATCCTGTGTGCTGACATAAACAAGGTCAATGTCTCCTGCCAAAACCTTCTCTCTGACAAAATGATAGTGGACCTCTATATGCTTCGTGCGAGCATGAAAAACTGGGTTCCTGGCGGCCAACTGTATACTGTTAATGTTGTCACAGAAAATGATAACTTGTCTATCCCCACTGATAGACCCAAATCTGCAAGTAGCTTTCTCAACCAAGCTACCTCACATGCTGCCATAGCAGCACCTCTGTACTCGGCCTCTGTAGTACTAGATAGAGCAACTGCAGGCTGCTTCTTGCTACTCCAAGTCATAGCAGCACTCCCCAAAGAAAACATGATGCCACTAGTAGATCTTCTATCTGAGATACTACCAGCCCAATCAGTATCCGTGTACCCATGTACACATATCTCTCTCCTAGTTTCATAAAATAGTCCACAATGCAAAGTAGACATCACATACCTTAGTATGCGTCTCAATGCATCGAAATGCGGCTTCCGAGGAACCTACATAAACTGACTCCCAACCCAACAGCATAGCTCAAATCTAGCATGGTGATGGTCATGTAGATCAAGCTTTGCTCCTGAGTCAATCATAGATCAAGAAGATTTGTGGTTTTTTCCTCAAAAGAGAGTCCCACTTTAAGATAAGAATGCTCTATCTAAAGGTCATCTTCTTCAATTTTAGGGTTAGAGTAGCCTTGTTTACTTTTAATGTTTAGCCCATTTTATTTTGCTTTGGCTTTGGATGCCCTTGCCTTAGCCTCCTCTTGTGCCTCTTTCTTGAGCCTATTTTGTTTCAACTTATCTTATTTCTTTTTGTGCGACTATTCCATCAGATCTTGAGTTAAGGGTCCATAATACTTTTTTAGCTTCCTATTTATTTCGCCTTTCATTTAGACTCCATTAATGGTTTAAATGCAAGTCGCACCTTGGGAGGTGAGCTCTACAACTCTAAATGGCCCTAGCCCTCAAATACTTTAATTTCTTTCTTTTGGAAGAGCCAACTCTGTACATAAGTACCAAGTCTCCTTCTTGTAACTCTTTTGTTTTCAGGTTTTGGTCAAACCATCATTTGCACTAAAACTTTTCTACTATCATCCCATGGAGAGAGAAACAACTCTAGTCTCATTGAACTCAATCAACCTATCGGCTAGAGCGTTTTCCCTAAGACGCTCTTTCACTACTATGGACACTAAATATTCCATAAGCATCACTGCCTCAATTCCATTAGGCAAGAAGAAAAGGAGTTTGTCGAGTTTTGATCAGGATACCATAAAGGACTTTATTAGTACTTTATGCTTCTCCATTTGCTTAGGGATAGTATGATAGCATCTACGACTAAAATTCCAGCTGTAGATGCTTAATGACCTCATTGATGAAATGCCCTTATCACTAACTTGCTCTAGGCGGACACAAAAATCTTGATATGACATGCTCATATAAGAATCTGGCAATTGTACAAGTATCCACCTTTTGTGTAGCTTTTGCTATAGCCCACTTACTAAAATAGTCTATGGCAACAATTATATATCCGTTGACACGTGATGATTGGGCTTATAGGACCAACAAAGTCTATTATCCATTTTTCAAAAGGTTGTTTCACAAGATTGAAACCAAAGGCATCCTATGTTTTCCATGAGGAATGTTAAAGCATTGTCATTCATAAAGTTTCAAAAATTCCATGGCATCACCAAATATAGTTAGTCCCACCATAGCAGTTACTTCACCCAAAAAATGTCCACTAGCAATCCCACTATGAGCTTCTTCCAAAATGGTTAGGAATGCATCCCTCCCTAACACCACCATAGGCACATTATCTTTGCCTAGCTTATATAGCTGACCTACTATCAATGGGAGCTCGATAGCGTTGTCGCTTATGTCTCGTTTTCTTCTTACCAAGTTTTTGATTTTTGTTTCTATCAGATTCGAACTCACTTGGTCGATCTTCACTTGTGTCCCCCTCACTTTCGGATGAACCGCAGGAGGTCACCGTCCTAGGCCTTGAGCGCCTTGCTTCCACACTTGGGTGAATATTTGATTCATTCCCCCCATCAGGATCAGAGTCAGTTTCTTCTTGAGATTCAGACGACTCAGAGTTGCATTGGTCTGAGTCTTCGCCTACTGTCACTGTCAGGGGAGTTTGCCACTTTCTTGCCAGAGTTAAGTGCATAACACCTATCATGTTTATTGGCACTAACGGTGGCATATCTTGTCCCCCTCAGGCGTTACCCAACTTGTGCCTTTATGTGCGCTTTTGTCACACAGGTCGTAGCTGGGGACTTGCCAGACACCGTATGCGAGCCACGAATGGCTGCAAGCATACAACCAGGGAAGGAAGCTCAAACAGAATGCCAAAGGGTGTGTCACTCACCGCTCAACCGCCGCCTTGAAGGATTCCCGCGTCACAGCCGTGAAGGAGGAGCCGCCGTCGCCGCTCTACCACCTCTCCGCCGCCGCCGTGCCGCTACACAGTGCTCGATCGCTCTCTCACTCTCTCTCACAAACGCAGGAGAAGGAAACTAAAGAGATAAGGCAAGAGCACTCTTGTATTCACAACACATGAGAATGAGGATTTTAGGGTTACATTTGACTCTTATAGGTGACTTGGACGTTCACACTTGGGCGCCCATACATGGCCGGCCGACCCTAACCCTTATCCTACTGATATCCAAGGTGCGCCTCTCATCGACGATCACCCAATCCCTTTATCCTTAACATATGGTGCCGACAAGCCCGGCCCATGACTCAGAATATTTAAATTAATGACGTAAAATATAGTACGTCTCATTGTCCGCCATGGGTTAACATGCCCCCCTTCCTGATGTAGATTCCGTCCTCGGAAGCTATGGTATGGTAAGCTCGATAGGGTTGTTGTGGTTGACCGTCTGCAAAACAGGTTAAAGAGTGAAAGTATGCTGGAATTCAAAAGATATAAAGTGTATAAATTCAAGCATGTTAGACCTCAATGGATGTTGCTATGAGAACTTAGTTTAAGGGTCACATGAATGAGCCAGTGTAGGAAAGTAACAGGAGTTTAAAATTATTGAAAGTAAATCAAGAGTAAGCAAGGTGTCAAAGGTTAATCAAGGTTTATAATTGGCCTAAGTCAAGGAAAATAACCAAGCTTAATAAATAAACACATAACCACACTGTGTCTACTCTAAGAACAAGTTAATACCACAAGCCTAGGGAAACAAGCAACATCAGAGTTACAGGAGCTTTTTGCCTCTTTTTTTTTTTTGCACATGACAATTTTTACACACAATGGCGACCTTCCTAAGGCAAAACTAACATCGATCCTGGTACCATGTTTAACACAAGGCATTATCCAGGAATCTATTAGCTCACTTTAGGCAAGGCTACCCCCTACCAACCAAGGCATCGGTCTGGAGTAGAATACTCCTCGCCTACCAAGTATCAATAAGGCGATAGGCCAACATTAAAGCACATCATAGACTTGTAGTGCCATTTATTGTAGGCTTCTCTTTTTTTTTATTTTTTTTTATAAAGTTTCTTTTGATCTTTGCTCCTGAACTAAAATGTGTTCTTACATCCTTTCGACAAGGGGTAAAAGCTATGTCCTAGAGGTCAACACACACACAGCCAGGTGTTCAAACATTAAGATGGTTTGACCCTAGACCTAAGACAATCGTATTCCAAGGTTAACTAAAGACGTCATGCTGCCTAGGAATATTTCCAATAAAGTTAAGCTCATTAATGATTTACACTAGCATGCAAGCAACTTCAAAAACTAAGTAGTACATTGACAATTTCCATGTGGTCATGCCATATAGTTTATGAAATTAATTGAATAGAAAAAACGAAAGAGAGTGGGTATGGAAGAATTACACCTGAAATTGGAGATCTCCTTGATTTGATGAGATAGCTTGCAATGTGATGTAGATATATTTTGATGAACGTTGCGGCAGTCTCAAGATATGGAAGCGAACCCACCTTAAACTTTTTAACCTGTACAATCAACTAACAAGCACTATACCTCGAGAGGCACATCAGTGTGAAAATTTCAAGACTCATTTAAGGAATCTAAACTAGAATTAACTTGAAAACACTAACCTACCTACCAGTCACCACACTACTACTGAGAATACGGTAAGAGGATGTTGTAGAGTCCTGGCTCTAGCCCTAGGGCTAAGCCTCTATCCGCATCATCCAAACAAACAAATTCAACCTCAGTAGTGCCATGAGTTTCATCCGTCCATTCATCATTGTCAGATATTTCCTTTTCATTTTCCCATCCACATAAACTCATCAAAAATATAACCATGCGAGGATAGTCATCTTGTGGAAAAGGAAAGCATTGGGCTATCGGGGATATTTCCTCTACGGAGTAGGGGTCAGTCATGGTCAATAGGCGAATTAGCCATTCTAATTCCTCAATATTTTCCTCTCTGGCTAGTACATCTATATGATCCCATTCAGTTTCAATTACAGGATAGCACATGTGGAATATCTGAGAAAGGTACAGATGATACCTCTCACCAAAGGCGGGAGTGGATGAAGTGTATGATGATCGTGCATCTGCCATATCTGCAAACATAGATATAGCATCAGTAGGTTTGTGAGACAGGTCAATCTAGTTCTTGATTGTATACAGATATTTATTCTCTTTTTGTGCTCTTGCTCTTTTTACTATTTTTTGTTTTTCTTTTCTTTGTTTTTGTTTTTTTTTATTTTTTAAAATGTATGAAGCTATATATATACATCCCCTTAAATTTGGCAATTACATGGTCAGGGGAGAAGGTTAAGGAGGAAGCATTAGAATGTCGAGCGTGAGTACATGCTCCCCCTTTCCTTGGGTAGATCATATTATTTGCAATGATGTTGCAGCCTCTTGGAACCAATTTGTCCAGCGGGTCATAGGTTGTGATGTGGGCAGATAGCTTTTTATGACCCTTGTGGCCACATCCAATTGTAGAGATGGTAGTGTACGCTCCCATTGACGAATGGAGGAAATGGTTTTCGACGATACTATTACAAGGGGAGACGTAGACTTATCGGTTTTTTGTTGGGTGTTGACAAGAGTAGGTGTAGAGCATGTAGAAACTTCTATATGAGTGTGTGCCTGGCATGAGGAGCTAGAAGCTTCATGTGGCTCCCCCCTTCCTGAGCTAGGTGGTAATGATCGATATCGTTTGGGAATCCAAACTAACTCTGGAAGAAGTGGTGCGGAGCACTCTGTTACCTTTCCCTTACCACGGTCTTGAATTGTCATTGGGGTGGCAACAATTGGTTTGCAAGGTTTTACAGGTGATGTAGAGGGGTTCACCTTATGTTTAGGGACCCAAATCTGGTCATTTCCCTCGTAGTACCCTTGGGCTACTAATAATTTTTTAGGGATCCATCGTGATGTTACCTTGCCCTTTTTCGGGTGGGTAGCTACTTTCCTTTTACGAGGCTTCTTGGTGGCTGAACGAGATTGAGCAGGGGAAGTAGCTGTTAGCAAAGCTTTGGGGACCCATTTGTATGTACTCTTTGGCATAGTAAGCGAAGCTTTAGGGACCACCTTGCCTGTTTCCACTCTTGGCGTTGAAGCGTTAGAGGGGTGGCCAACAATCGAAGATGGTTTTGCCACTGGACTTTGTGATTTTTCGTTATCTAATATTTGAGTGGATGACTTAGATGCGGGATTTTGAGCGGTCAGACCTAGTGTTGGTTCTTGTGTTGTGACTTGTCTGGTTGCCCAATCGATATTGCACTTGGTGGCCATCATCCATTTGCACCCTAAGATTACAGTCCCTTCCATGGTACCAGCAGGCATAACCAAAAAGCTTTGAATTATAGTTCCCTTGTCATAAGCAACCGGAGTGTGCAGAATTCCTGAGACAGGGGTTTTCTTCTTGTTGATTCCTTGAACTTGGATAGAGCTCTTGGATAAAGGTGGTTTTCCCAGTTGACACCACACGCCATATGATAGCAAATTGTGTTGAGCTCCTGTATCCAATAATGCATTATACAGCACCTCCCCGTAAGGACTCTGTAACTCAATTGGGTATCTTAGTGGTGGGTCAGATTCCAGTGCATCCTCCTCTGCTTCCTCGAAAAATACTTGCGTAATTCCCAAGTTGGCTTCTCGTTGTCTCCTAGCACGCTGTTGACGTTCTTTGGCTTCGACTCTTGCTTGTATCTTTTTAAGCTCAGCCTGTTCTTTAGCTGCCTTCTTTTGATGGATTGCGTGTAACTCCTCCTGGCTCAGGGGGTCATAGTATCTTTTGAATTTACTCCCATTAAGGAATCCAATGGTTTCAACTCCGTCGAGAGTCTCCACTCTAATGGTACCTTGCGGCGTAATTTCACATACTCTATACGGTCCCTTACCAGCATATTTGAGCTTCTTCTTTTCATTTCGCACTCCATACATCAGGACTTTATCCCCAACCTTGATGTCCTTGTCCTTTAGATGGCGATCAAACCATTTTTTCCTTCTATCCTTCTCCACAAGGGCATTGTATACAGCCAATTGTCTTTCTTCGTTTAGCCGCTCAAGGATATATAGACGCTCTACTAAGGGATTACCGTCCCAACCCTCTTGAGTAGCAACACGAAGACTAGGAATGACAAATTCCCACGGCATGACTGCTTCTTGGCCATATACCATTTTGAATGGTGTGCAATTAATAGCCACTTTGTACACAGTACGATAGGCCCATAAAGCTGTCGTAAGCTTTAGATCCCAATCCGTGCGATGAGCTTCAACTGTCTTTGTCAAAATAGAGATTAAAGTCTTGTTGGTACTCTCGACTTGGCCATTCGCTTGCGGATAGTAAGGAGTAGATTTATGATGGGATATCATGAAATTTGTTGTGAGCTCCTTAATCACTTCATTTATAAAATGCGTACCATTGTCGCTCACAAGTTCAAAAGGACAACCGAATCGTGTGATTATATTTTCAAAGAGGAACTTGGCTGTTGTCCTTGCATCTGCCTTACGTGTCGCTTTCGCTTCAGCCCATTTGGTCATATAGTCAGTGGCCACAATAATATAGCGAGATTGTGTGTTTCGGGCCGCTGGACTAATTGGACCTACAAAGTCTAAACCCCACTTTTCAAATGGTTGGTTTACTTTGATTGGATGTAGGGGCATCTGATCTTTCCGTTGGGGTTTCTTGTATCGTTGGCATTCATCGCAACCCTTCACAAAGAGTGATGCATCTTGGAACATAGTGGGCCACCAATACCCTGATTGTAAGATCTTTCGTGCAGTTAAGTCTCCTGAGAAGTGACCACCGGCTACACCCATATGTGCCTCTTGCAAAATGTATAGATACTCATCCTCTCGGGCACAACGCCTAAGAACGTCATCCTTTCCTCTTTTATAAAGAGTCCCGGCTATCAGGCAATAGGGTTTGCATTCTTTGATTAGCTTTCGAGCTATATATTTACGAAGCTCCTTGGGTGGAAAGCCATTAACCAAAAAGTTAACAATCTTCTCACTCCATTCAGGCATTGTCTCGACCATGAACAAGGAAGTGTCCGGTAAGTCATCATCAACCCCCGTAGGAGCCTCACCATTAGGTATGCGAGACAAATGATCAGCCATAACATGTTTTTTGCCAGGTCTCACAACAACAGTGAAATCAAATTCAAGAAGAATCAATAGCCATCGTGTGATTCTTCCTGTGGAGCATGGTTTGTTTACCAGATACAATAATGCTTGATGATCCACATAGAAAACAAACTTGGTGGCAAGGAGGTAATAATGAAATTTCCTTACTGCATATATCATTGCCAACCCTTCTCGCTCCGTAGTGGTGTAGTTCATCTCAGCATCGTTCAACTGGCGACTGGCAAAGCTAATGGGGTAGTCTAGCTTGTGTTCTCCAGGTTGAGTTAACACACACCCAATAGCAAAGTTTGATGCATCAATATGCACATGGAAGAGTAAATCCCAGTTAGGCATTCTCAAGATTGGAGCACTCGCCAAGGCCTTCTTTAATAGCTCATAGGCACGGTCACATTCTTCGGTCCAAATAAACTCGATGAGAAGCTTATACAATGGTCGAGCTATCTCGGCGAAGAAGAGAATAAACCTTCGATAATAACCAATGTGACCCATAAAGCGTTGGACTCCCTTGTAGTTGGTGGGTGGGAGTAATTCCAGAATGACCTTGATTTTACTCTCGTCCGTGGAAATTCCATTTTTGGACACTATATGCCCTAAGATAACTCCGTGTTTAACCCAGAATTGGCATTTGAAAGGATTCAAGGAGATGCGATATAATCTACACCTTTCAAATATTTTTCGTAAACACATCAAGTGCTCGTCCCAAGAGGAATGAACACAAAGATCATCTAAGAAAGCTTCACAGAAGTCCCTTAGATATTCCTTAAAGGCCGTGTTTATCAATCGTTGGAATGTTGCAGGTGCATTAGTCAAGCCAAAAGCCATGACGCGAAAGGCAAACACTCCAAACTCCGTGATAAATGCTGTTTTAGCTTGGTCCTCGTCTGCAATTGTGATCTGATTGTAACCCGAGTACCCATCTAAAAAGCTATATGCCTCCTTGCCTGCCACTCTTTCAAGCACATGTTCAGAATATGGCAAGGGGTAATGATCCCTTCTGGTGGCTGCATTAACCTTTTTGAGATCAACGCACACTCTGAGTTTCCCATTCTTCTTTGGCACGATGACTATCGGAGAAACCCATTCTGAGTGCTCAATTGGGTATATGAATCCACATTTTACCAGCTTTTCAATTTCCTCTTGTACAATCTTTGCGTACTTAGGATTCATTGGGTAGGGACGTTGCTGGACTGGTTTAGCAGTGCTAATCATTGGAATCGTGTGTTGCACCACCGAAGGTGGAACACCCTTCATATCATGATATGTCCAAGCAAATATGTCCTTGAATTCTTTAAGAAGCTTTGTAAGTGCAGCTTCTTCCGCCTTGGTGAGGTCTTGAGCAATAAAAACTGGTTTAGACTCCTCACCCGGATCTGCTAAGTCTATCTCCTTAACTACCGCAGGGCCATCGTAGACACCGCTACTCTCATTGGTAGGCGTTCGTTGGGCTTTTGTGTAGACTACTTTACGTTCCCCTATGGTGAATGATTTGAAATGCTCGGGTGCGGGGTGTAAGTCTACTGGTTCTTGTTGTGCTCGGTTTTTTTCTTTTAATTCCGCCTCCTTTTGTTGTTGAGCTAACTCTTGGTTTTGCCGCCTTCTTGCAGTACGACTTAGTTTTGGCTTCTCTTCGATTTCTAATTGGGCGACGTCATGAGGTTGCGGAATACACCACATGACACTTTGGAGGTATTGTCCCCAATTATCCGCTATCTTCCGATGAGCAATGGCTCCTACATAACTAAGCCATTCTGCAGTGGATCTCTCCTTATTTATTGCAGTTCGTACATTAGCTCGATAGCGTTGGCGCTTATGTCTCGTTTTCTTCTTACCAAGTTTTTGATTTTTGTTTCTATCCGATTCGGACTCACTTGGTCGATCTTCACTTTCGGATGAACTGCAGCAGGCCACTGTCCTAGGCCTTGAGCACCTTGCTTCCACATTTGGGTGAATATTTGATTCATTTTTCCCATCAGGCTCAGGGTCAGTTTCTTCTTGAGATTCATACTCAGAGTTGCATTGGTCAGAGTCTTCGCTACTTTCAGTGTCGGTGGAGTTTGCCACGTTCTCGCCATCAGGAGTCAAGTGCATAACACCTATCATGTTTATTGGCACTAAAACGGTGGCATATCTTGCCCCTCAGGTGTTACCCAGCTTGTGCCTTTATTCCCCCATGTGTCTATGGTTGCCGCTAGGTGTACCCAATCCACGTTATCCGACTCAGTCATACCCGGTAGGACATCCATATAAGGAGAATCTTTCCCATCATCAGTCTCTTTTTTGCATGTATAGCAATACCTTAATGGGGCGGAATGAACAGTGGTATCCGATCGATTATCGATGATAACCTTGCTTCCTAAAGGATGTGCACGACCATTCTCAAGATCAACTCGAATGACAGAGTCCTGGAATTGTAGGTAGACATGGTTTTTCGACCAGTCATGTACCATTTGTGCTTCCCTCATGAAAGGACGTCCTAAGATCATTTGATATGACATAGGATGCTTGGAGAAATCCATTACAATGAAGGTATGTTTTACCTTGTATCCCAGGACCTTGATCTTGAGGTCCCTTAACATTCCAATAGGTTTAGCTATGGTTCCGTTTGCCATCTTAACCACTATGTTTGTGACTTCGAGGTGAGGCCTTCCCATAGATTCCCAACAGTTTTTAGTCACGATGCTCACTCCAGCACCACCATCAAGGATTCCCTTTAGAGTTAATCCCTTGGTAGTAATGGGGAGGGTGGCATTAGATTCGTCACCTTCAAAGTACTATCCCAACTTGTTCACAGGTATTTCCACGACCGAATCTTCATCAAAGTTGGGTTGTAGATCCCAATGCTCCCCTTCATCTTGAAGCGTGTCGGGTCTATCAATATTTGCAAATTGTGGTAGCCCCGCCTTTAGTTCTCCATTGAGAAATTCTCGAAGAGCTAAGAATAGCTCAGGATCTCCGTATAATTTGGATATGATCGTGGTTCTGATCTCAGAGGACATGAAATCCATTAGCTTAGACACATTCAATGGTACTTTTCGAGACATCGCCCCTTGACTAGGGAATGGTGAAGATGGAATCACTTCCTCTTCAATGGGGTCAGGCAGTCCCTCACTAAACATTCTTTCAAGCAAAAAGGGTGTTTGCCCACTTCCTGATGTTCTATCCTCACTTTCTTCTCGAATGATACTCGGTATAGCTAACGGTTTATGGTTCCTGTGAGGCTGAACTTGCGTAGGAAACACTGTGTCTGGAATTTTGATTTTTCTCGGGTTTGGCTCCAGTTCTCTTTGTGTTTCTTCCACCAAACCCCTTAAGTGTTGCACTTGTTCAATCTCCTCAACTGGGTTTGGGTAAGTTCCAATCTTTTTCTTGAGGGTTTTTGGCCCACGTGGCTTGTCTTGGGGAGTCTCAGTCAGTTTGGGTGGTCGAGAGGGCATTAACTGACTTGGTTGTGGGGCCGAGGAAGTTTCCTTCTGTTTTCCCTTATTTTTGTACTCGCTTGATTCTCCTTCATTGAGCTCCCGAGTGGGTTCCTCCCTTAAGGTAGTGGCTTTGGTCCCCATGGTTTCTATTGAATCAGAATCATCTTCAGGATCATTCATATACACGGGGTCGTCTCCTGTCCCTATGTTGGTCTTTGAACTGGGCTTGGAGCTCGTGGCATTAAGCGATCTCTTTCGTCGTGTTTTCTTTTTCTTTGCCTGAGCGATTGATGCAGTATCCCTCTCTTCAAGAATGTAGTTTTGATTTTGAAGCATTGACCGTGTAACTACATTCGCGGGTACAACAGGTGTGGTTCCTCGTGCTTGGTTGGTGACCTCAACCAAATTCAATGGTGTAATCTTGGGTGCATTAGGATTATGTGGACATTGAGCGATCAAATGATCTATGCCACAACGATTACATGTAAGTACCGGCATTTCCGATGTGCTCCCTTGATTTGGTTGCATTTGAGTGGCGATCTTCTGTAGCCTATTAGGGCACTCCGCTACACGATGCGGTCCACCACACTCGTAGCATTGAAGAGGTGGTCTCCTTGCCATGGTATTAAGGTTTTGCCCTCTTGTGGCAAGAGCAGCCGCTTGATATACAGGCTTGACTTGCCCGAAATGATCCTCCATGTAGTACTGGGGAATCATTTCAAACGTATCAATCCCGTATGGAGCAGTAGGGTCTATCTCCTCTTCATAATCCCCACATGCACTATGTGACTCACAACCCATCTGGTTTATAGGGGTAATCCTTGGTGGATGTGGAGGTTGTGGTCCTAGCACTGGCGGTGGTAACGGCACAGACTGGACTACATTCGGGTTCCTTGGAACTATGTGCTGTGATGGTTGCTCGATAGGTTGTGCAGGCATTAGCGCGGGTACTTGAGGTGTGTTTGACCAAGCTAGTGGTGCCTGGTTTGCCAACATTCGCTTAAGTGTTAGGCAATCTTTAGATTGATGGCCATACTTACCACATGCATTGCAATTTCCATTGAATTTGACTCTAAATGTGGGACATTCACTCGTGCTATGTGGTCCTAAGCACACCGAACACCATTGTTGCTCTCTCCTTGGGTACATATGGCTATTCTGAGGAGCTCGATTACCCCTAAAGTATTCTTGGAGAGCCTTAGTAAGGTCGGTCACAGACATTTCAGATATCTTGGGCTCCTTGGCAATAGGTTTTACCGTCATTGGCTCGTGCCTAGATACTTGCGAACTAACGGATTTTATTTCTGAAGACACCTTTTTACCTGCAATCATCAAGTTGTCTTCTAACTGGATTGCATTGGCAGTGACTGCTTCCCACGTTGTAAGACCTCTAATGACTAGGCCATTGTAAATGTCCTCGTGGCGCAATCCTCGGATGAATCTATCGAGGAGTTGGTTGTTATTGAAGCGTTCATCGGGAGTGCAGCGAGAATTTAGATGCTTCAATCGACTTATAAAGTCTCTCACTGACTCCCCTTCCTCGCGTTCAGCTTTTTGGAGTTGAGATGCTACCCCCCAAAGCACACCCTCGCGTATGTATTCTTTCAAGAACAATCTCTTGAGAGTGGGGTAGTGAGTGCGCTCTTCAACCCTTAAGGTTCGATACCAATCTCCGGCCTTCCCACTTAAGGTTAAGCCTAAGGCTTTACACTTGTGCAGCTCATTGTGCTCTTCCAAGGAATCACACACGTGTTCAAAGACTTCAATGTGCTTCCTAACATCCTCGTTACCACTGAAGTTTTGAGTGAGCTTAGCCACTTGTACTGCCTTGCTTCTAGGTTCTCTCTCAGGCATACCCCGCATGTTTTCTGCAATGGATCGTCCGATCGTCTGAGCAAATGCTGCGAGATCACCTAAGTGAGCAGGCATAGTTGGTGGAGGCACTTCTGGGATAGCCTGGCTGATAGGAGTTGGCGTTGGTCTGAGTAAGTTGGCAAATGACGTAGGATATGATATGTGACTAGGCCTAGCTCCCCTTGGATAATGGTTATGATAAGGCGGTCGTGGAGCATACGCCATTGGCATACTAAGAGGCGTAGGAGCTACCTGAGCATGAGTAGCGATAGGTACATAGGGTCGATAGGCACTGGCACGCACTGTTGTAGGTACTGTTCCACTAGGTAGCGGTGTCGTACTAACTACAGCGGTAACAGGTGCACTTTCAGCTATGCTCATCATTGGGGTAGGCATTGCGGATTCCTTAATGGAAAGTTGAGCCAAGGTTGGAAAACTAAAGTTACTGCTCGTGGGCTCAACCTGCATTGAGACTCCAGGCGAAACAACATACGAAGGGTCTATGGGACTCACCGAGGGAGTCTCCAATTGTGATAGGGTTGGTTGTTTGGCCTTGCCCGTATCCAAAAACCTCATAGGGCCAGTGGAAACTAGGTCCACTCCCCTATTTTGCCTCTCAATTTGGATAATTCTATGAATCATCTCACATATCATGTGTTGTTGCTCCTCTAGATTAGTGGCGCTAGATGTAGATCGTAGGACTTCTAACCAACCTACATGGTATGTGTAACCTGTGTATAGGTCCGTTAGAGTCTCTGTGTGTAGATCATATTCCCAATTTTCATTGAGAAATATCCCATCTAGACTTGGTGTGCCAAACGGTTCTCTTGAAGTGGACGCAATGTCACTTCTTATGGATTGGCTTCTAGGGACCTCTACTTTAGGAAGAGCATCAGAATGTGGTAGCTCAGTAGGGCCCTCATTAAACGAAGTGGGTAGAATATCCACATGGACACTCTTTGGGAGGGTAGGGTCTACATAAGATGTGAATGGCGAATCTACTACCCCTCCTTCCTCATTTACTTCGCTTGTCGCATGTTCAGAGCGTGTAGCTCTACTAAAGGTCTCTATTAGACGACTAAACATGCTAGATCCGGGTTGTGGGGCCCACACTGGCATGTTTTGGCTTGTCTCCTCAGGGTTCTTGGTAGGGTGTCCTTCCATGGCTTCTGAGTCAGAGGACGAGTCACTATCCACTATTCGTGGATCTTGGGTTGCACTCCCTTGGGTTCCAGCCGAAGGCCAAGATGCCAACGTGGAGGGATGGTGTGAGCCTGCGTAGACTGAAACGCTTTCTAGTGGTTCAGGGTCTAGCACCCGACCAGAACGTAGATGCATGTGACGTGGGTATCCTACGTGCGTTGGTAACTACCCTTGAAACCCACACAAGTGGTTTCTTGGGTATTTTGCACCTCGTTTTTACTTGTTTTTAGATTGTTTTTAACTCGTTTTTGCACCTCGTTTTTACTTGTTTTTAGATTGTTTTTAACTCGTTTTTACCCCCTTACTTACGGTCGAACTTGGACTAGGGCGTGTGATAGCTCGAAACGAGCGTATCGTTTAAAGGGTCCTAGTGTGCTTTACAGCACCGTGTTCGCCTATCTAGAGCTCCTGTAGTCCTCAAAATAGTCCGTTTCCTTTGGGGGGAAGGGACAAAAGCCTATTTGCTTGTGGAGGAAAGGGTGAGGGCTTTATCCCACATGCTCACTTTACTCCTTGGGGAGTGGGCTACATATAGGGCACGACTTCCCATAAGCTCTCACTTGAGAGAAAGCTATGGAGGCTCACTCTCCTATATATATATATCAAAAGACCGAGACCGAGGCCGGGGCCCCGGGGTCGTGGATCGTGGGTCAATTGGGGTTCTTTCTTTTCAAAATTTTTTTCTCCAATTAGAAAATCTTTCCTCTCCACATGTTTGGTTCTTTCTTTGAAAATAAAATTTAATTTTTTCTTTTTTATTTTTTATTTTCTGTTTTTTTTTTGTGAGATAAGTTTTCTAGGGTTTCCTTGGGGTTCAGCCTTGGCCGCGGTGCATTTCGCACACACAACGCAGATCTGGGGATTCAAAAATCCCTCTCACACGCAGAAACCAGATAACAGAACGCACGCCCACACGCGGAGCGAAAATATAACAAAAGAAACAGAAATGCAGAAGACAAATTGCAGAAACAGGGATTGCAAAACACAGAAACACCTCAACAACAAACACACAGTCGCTTCCTACAGTGCAGATTAACCTTCACGCAACAGCCGAGCTGCAAACTGGAGCTTGGTGCAGGGCAACTCCCCGGCAGAGCGGTGCCAAAAATGTGCGCTTTTGTCGCACAGGTCGTAGCTGGGGACTTGCCAGACACCGTATGCGAGCCACGAATGGCTGCAAGCATACAACCAGGGAAGGAAGCTCAAACAGAATGCCAAAGGGTGTGTCACTCACCGCTCAACCGTCGCCTTGAAGGATTCCCACGTCGCAGCCGTGAAGGAGGAGCCGCCGTCGCCGCTCTACCGCCTCTCCGCCGTCGCCGTGCCGCTACACAGTGCTCGATCGCTCTCTCACTCTCTCTCTCTCTCTCTCTCACAAACGCAGGAGAAGGAAACTAAAGAGATAAGGCAAGAGCACTCTTGTATTCACAACACATGAGAATGAGGATTTTAGGGTTACATTTGACTCTTATAGGTGACTTGGCCGTTCACACTTGGGCGCCCATACATGGCCGGCCGACCCTAACACTTATCCTACTGATATCCAAGGTGCGCCTCTCATCGGCGATCATCCAATCCCTTTATCCTTAACATATGGTGCCGACAAGCCCGGCCCATGACTTAGAATATTTAAATTAATGACGTAAAATATAGTACATCTCATTGTCCGCCATGGGTTAACACTTTATTTCCCCATGTGTCTATGGTTGCCGCTAGGTGTACCCAATCCACGTTATCCGACTCAGTCATACCCGGTAAGACATCCATATAAGGAGAATCTTTCCTAACATCAGTCTCTTTTTTACATGTATAGCAATACCTTAATGGGGCAGAGTGAGTAGTGGTATCCGATCGATTATCGATGATAACCTTGCTTCCTAAAGGATGCGCACGACCATTCTCAAGATCAACTGGAATGACAGAGTCTTGGAATTGTAGGTAGACATGGTTTTTCGACAAGTCATGCACCATTTGTGCTTCCCTCATGAAAGGACGTCCTAAGATCATTTGATATGACATAGGATGCTTGGAGAAATCCATTACAATGAAGGTATGTCTTACCTTGTACCCTAGAACCTTGATCTTAAGGTCCCTTAACATTCCAATAGGTTTAGCAATAGTTCCGTTTGCCATCTTAACCACTATGTTTGTGACTTCAAGGTGAGGTCTTCCCATAGATTCCTAACAGTTTTTACTCCAGCACCACCATCAAGGATTCCCTTTAGAGTTAATCCCTTGGTAGTAATGGGGAGGGTTGCGTTAGATTCATCACCTTCAAAATATTGTCCCAAATTGTTAACAGGTATTTCAACGACCGAGTCTTCCTCTAGGTTGGGTTGTAGATCCCAATGTTCCCCTTCATCTTGAAGCATGTCGGGTCTATCCATATTTGCAAATTGCCTTTAGTTCTCCATTGAGAAATGCCCGAAGAGCTAAGAATAGCTCAAGATCTCCGTATAACTTGGATATGATCGTGGTTCTGATTTCAGAGGACATGAAATCCATTAGCTTGGACACATTCAATGGTACTTTGCGAGACATCGCCCCTTGACTAGGGAATGGTGAAGATGGAATCACTTCCTCTTCGATGGGGTCAGGCATTCCTTCACTAAACATTCTTTCCAGCAAGAAGGGTATTTGCCCACTTCCTGATGTCCTATCCTCACTTTCTTCCCGAATGATACTAGGTATAGCTAACGGTTTATGGCTCCTGTGAGGCTGAACTTGTGTAGGAAACACTGTGTCTGGAATTTTGATTCTTCTAGGGTCTACTGACTCCAGTTCTCTTTGTGTTTCTTCCACCAAACCCCTTAAGTGTTGCACTTGTTCAATTTCCTCAATTGGGTTTGGGTAGGTTCCAATCTCTTTCTTGAGGGTTTTTGACCCACGTGGCTTGTCTTGGGGAGTCTCAGTCAGTTTGTGTAAGATCCCTGTTTCTATCGCGCAACGGATTCAGGGTGCTAGCAGCGGAAGTAGCCTTTCTTGCACGGGCCAGGGTCCCACACTCGGGGCCTCGTTCCACGGATATCCGGACAAGAGACTAATCCGTCAATTTTTCCAAAACCGGACTCAGAAAAACTTCCCTTACCCGGAAAGCACGGGCGATTCCACCAGGATAACTTTTTACTCTAACGTAGTCAAGACCATTACTAATCAAGCTGATCCGACTGCACCTATAAAGATACTTAGTCAGATTAAGGAAGAAACTTGCACTTGGATCATTTGGATCAACGCTTTTTTCCCCGTCAACAAGAGGCACAGCCATTGATTCCTATCTATAGAACAATTACTATCCGAGATTTACTTTATCTATCGTAATAACAAAAATTGAGTCTCGATTTACGGATCCATCAGTCCAGCCTAACCCCATCTAGTCCCATGGGTTAGCCAACCGCCCAACCACTGTAGTGATGGGATCCAATTAGGAATTTGGTTAGGTTTTGTCTCGGGTACCAGGGGAAAAGAGTTCCCAGGCCCCCTAGCCGGAAGTTCATGCAAACATAAAACTAGTCACACCACTTACCCAATATGAAATAGCCTTTTTCTCAGCATCAACTAACTTTAAAGCAATCCTTTAATGAAACCATTATGTCACTGATGACAATCCTCGAAATCTCTGGTTGAATCCATATTTCCAATCATTCATTCATTGGTGTACTTATGGCATCATTGGCAACCAGAATGCTCACCACCTGTTCACTCATCAGGGGCCTTTTCAATAGTTCCTAGCTCATAGTACCCGACAATATTTTCACATATAAAACTCAAGATGGAATCCTCGTTGAAGATCAGCAAGATCAATCAACAGATCCATAAAAGAGAGCCATGGACTCATCTATTGAGGACCAGCAAGGTCAATCAACCAGATCAATGCCCGGTTTCAGAAAATAACTCTTACTCCTTGTTCCAATATCTTCCACGATGCACGTGTGGGTATCTTCGGTGACCCAGAGCCCGAGCACCGTATGGTCAGCACCCTCTAGGATCCTTCGCAGGTGACCTAGCGTTTCACTCATAGGCCGCTTCCTTGGTCCCTCATCCACCGTACTACCGGAAGCTCACCATTTAAATCGAACCGAGGCTGATCAAGACCTCGGACGACCTTGCTACGTGAGACGTCCTCCATTGACTCTCCGTCAGCAGTTGCAACTTTATCAGTTAGGTCTCCATGACCTTAATCCACAAGACGGTCAAAATGCTTCCCCAACATTCTTGACATAAAACAGCAGTCATTTACAAACAGGTCATAAAATACAGTTTCTATATCGAACTCTCGTCTTTCCACATTGTCCCTCCTCAGTCCACATTACTTATTCCACATTCCATTCATATGTGTACTCATTCTCATCCATTCACTCATATCGAGATGACACAATATTTCACATACACATTTACATTCATTATTCTACTCCACATCCATACATCCACATCCACATCCACATTCACATCCATACATCCACATCTACATGCATACATACATTTTCACATCCTCATTCATACATCCACATCCACATACATACATCCACATCCGTATCTACATCCATACATCCACATCCACATCCACATTCATATTCATACATACACATCTACATGCATACATCCATTTTCACATCCTCATTCATACATCCACATCCACATACATACATCCACATCCGTATCTACATCCATATCCACATTCATTCATACATCCACATCCACATTCAAATTGATACATCCATTTCCACATTCCCATTCATATGGCCACATACGCCTTCACATCTATTCTTTTACATCACATCCATTCTCGCCCTATCACAACCCATATACATCTTATCCCATCACATACACTTCTTACCGCATCTCATACATATCTAAACTCCTCTTATCACATCTTATCACATCTCATATACATCTTATTACATCTTAACTCATCTTATCACATCCTAACTCATCTCATATGCATCTTATCACATCTTATCACATCTCATACACCTCTTATCACATCCTATCACATCTCATACACATCTTATCACATCCTATCACATCTCATATGTCTCTTATCACATCCTATCACCTCCCATATCTATTTATAGAATACAAGAGAATTCTTATATTTGATATAAGATTTCTCTACACATTTATTTATGCATAAATTCCATTTAAGGAGACTAACACTTTCGAAATAAAAATCAATCTTTTATGCATCTTCCTATGCATAAATTCATTTTAAATGAAAATGACACTTTTGAATTAAAATTCAATCTTTTATGCATCTTCCTATGCATAAACTCAATTTAGATGAGAATTGACACTTTTGAATTAAAAATCCATCTTTTATGCATCTTCCTATGCATAAATTCAATTTGGATGAGAATAACACTTTTGAATTAAAAATCCATTCTTTTATGCATCTTCCTATGCATAAATTCAATTTGGTAGGAATTACACTTTTAGAATAAAAGAATTTCTCTTATGCATCTAAGTTATGCATAAAATCTATTTATGATGAAAATCACACTTTTAGTATAAAAAGAATATCTTTTATGCATACCTCTATGCATGAAATCCAATATGATAAAAGTAACACTTTTACAATAAAATAATCAACTTTTATGCATACCTCTATGCATGAAATTCAAATATGATAAAAGTAACACTTTTATAATAAAATAATCAACTTTTATGCATACCTCTATGCATGAAATTCAAATAAAATAAAATAATCAACTTTTATGCATACCTCTATGCATGAAATTCAAATATGATAAAAGTAACACTTTTATAATAAAATAATCAACTTTTATGCATACCTCTATGCATGAAATTCAAACATGATAAAAGTAACACTTTTATAATAAAATAATCAACTTTTATGCATACCTCTATGCATGAAATTCAAATATGATAAAAGTAACACTTTTAATAAAATAATCAACTTTTATGCATACCTCTACGCATGAAATTCAAATATAATAAAAGTAACACTTTTATAATAAAATAATCAACTTGTATGCATACCTCTATGCATGAAATTCAAATATGATAAAAGTAACACTTTTATAATAAAATAATTAACTTTTATGCATACCTCTATGCATGAAATTCAAATATGATAAAAGTAACACTTTTAATAAAATAATCAACTTTTATGCATACCTCTATGCATGAAATTCAAATATGATAAAAGTAATACTTTTCTAATAAAATAATCAACTTTTATGCATACCTCTATGCATGAAATCCAAATATGATAAAAGTAACACTTTCATAATAAAATAATCAACTTTTATGCATACCTCTATGCATGAAATCCAAATATGATAAAAGTAACACTTTCATAATAAAATAATCAACTTTTATGCATACCTCTATGCATGAAATCCAAATATGATAAAAGTAACACTTTTATATTAAAATAATAATCTTTTATGCATACCTCTATGCATGAAATCCAAATATGATAAAAGTAATACTTTTATATTAAAATAATAATCTTTTATCCATACCTCTATGCATGAAATCCAAATATGATAAAAGTAACACTTTTACATTAAAATAATAATCTTTTATGCATACCTCTATGCATGAAATCCAAATATGATAAAAGTAACACTTTTACAATAAAATAATCATCAATTATGTATAACATAAAAATTAATTTCTCCATGATTACAATAAAATTCTTTCAATTAATCTAGGATGCTAATTCCTAGAATATGGTAGGAAGTCCTCTTTTCATGCTTTGAATGAAATTATTTTATGTGTAATTTTTATAAAAATTTTGCCATAGCTCTGCTACTATGACTGATAAATCTCAATTTATTTTGAAGGATAAAGTTTATCATTAAGAGAATGATTAGAATGATCCCTAATTGGATCATTAACTCAATAATGGATTGAATCATCAATATTCATGAAATACATAAACTAAAAGCATAGAAAAAAGCCATTAATTTGACCTCAAGTATAGATTAATCTTGGATTAAGGAAAAGCTTTATGAAAAGCTTCATTTGGATTGAGAATGGGCCATAAGTATGACCATTTCTTGAGTGAGAGAGAGAGAAATTACATAAAAACCATTAGAATTAAGCATAAATGAAAATTTATGTAATTCTTTACTATCATTAATCAATTAACTTCAATAGCATTCATCAAATTATGTAATTCTTCACTACCATTCATCCATTAACTTCAATAGCATTCAAAAACCGTTCCAATTAAGCTTCTCAAGCTTGAGAGGGGTCAATCAATTGGTTTAGTATGTTGATGGAGCCACCAATGGGGATTGAAGAAAGAGGGAAGCTCCAATTTCTCCAATTTGGAGAGAATTTTAGAGAATAGTAGAATTTAGCATTATTTCAGCATAACTCTAGTATAGTAAAATTCTTCTATTTTTTTCAAAGGATTCATGTTCTATTTATAAGAGAGGGAAGCTCTAACCAAAGCTAACTGATTTCTAGAATTTTCTAGATTTTAGTCTGGTTGAATTTGGACTAGATTAGAATTTTCTAGATTTGAGTCTGGTTGAATTTGGACTAGATTTGGACCTAGTTTGGTTCCTTTTTGATTTGGTTTGGTTCCATTTTGATTTGGTTTGGTTCAAGAGAGAGGAGAGATAAAAATATCACAATATTTTTGAGTTTAAAACTCATTCAAGCATGTGAAGTATGAACCTCCTTCAAGGGACTCCCCTTCCTTACATATGTGTCAAAATGGAATCATTATACCCAAGATATCTCATATTTTTGATATTACTCATAGTTTCTTACTAATAAACCTTGTACATAGTCAACTCTTCATCTTATGTGAGCATTTACTCATTTTTGGGTATCTTCTTTTACAAATTGGATTTATCTCCTCCCCACACATGGATTGATCCTATTGGCCCACAGGAACCTTAATTAGACCATAATCCAAAATTTTCTGAAAATCTAGACCCTTAGGCTAAGGTCCTTTATACCCATTTCCAATTAATTCCAATTGCACATTGGAAAGTTCTTTTTGAATTTCTGTTTCAGGGGAATTCATTTTAATATTATGAAAATTTTTTCTATCTAAAAATATTCAAAATCTGAATATTCTCTCTCTAGAATATTTTCTCTCTCTATGTCAAAACAGGTAGAGACAAGATCTTTTATATTTCTGAAGAGGGGATTGATTACAGGAGAAGATGTTGGATATCTTGAGAGGCTGGGGAGGAATCTTACATTCTCTCTCACTTGAAAAACGCGAGATGTCCTCATCTTGCAAACTGGGGGTAATTTCACAAGATGCACGAATATGAGACTGAGAGAAAATTTAATTAAGATTAACCAAGAAAAGTCTCAAAGAGAGCAAGACTCAAGACAAGAACAAGATTTCAACTTTATTCATTCTTGGAACATATACAATAAAGATAGAAGAACTCTTTACAATTCCATAAGCCCATCCATCATATGGTCACAAAAGCAGCACTCACAAGCTGCACACGTATAAGGTAACTCATCTATGGGAATAATTCGGTTGGTTATTGCAACACCTACCTCAGTGGTATGAGGTGATCTAACAAAAGGACCTCTGAGAGAGGCAAACCAAAAACGGGATAAAGGCATATCTTCTGATGAGGAAGAAAACACGGTAGTAAGAAGACCCGCTCAGAAAACCCAAGATGCCTTTATCTCATCACGCAGTAGTATCGGGGACCCAAACACAAAGCTTCAATAACCATAGCCAAGCGGACATTGTTACGAAAGTGCTGCTGACCCCATGGTGTTATCCTAGTTATGTCTTGATAGGTCCGCCATTTGGTCTGAGCTACGGAAGCCCAAGTGAGGGAAAAGTGAGCGCTCATACAGTTCTATAAAATCCTTCTTCACAGACTCGCTTGCGTCTTGAAGGTGAGAAATCATCATGGATAAAACCAGTTCTTGCTGCCAAGCCATGAAGGAGATTAAGAAAGAAAGGAGATCGATGGAAGTAAGATTACTGCGAGTGACAAGTAAGAGTTACGACTTATATAAAAGAAGGAACTAGCATAACCTTGAAGCCAACGGGGTATCTTGTCACTGAAGTTTTTCCGTCTCTCCATGATTTGGGTTTGGCACATATTTCTATAGAAGGCTTACATGAAATACATTAAGAACTTTGAGATGAGGAGGTAAAAGAAGCTTGTAGGCTGAGTCACCTACTTTCATTGAATTCAAATATGGCCCACAATATCTGGGGGATAACTACTTATACTCCCCAAGAGATAAAGAACTTGTTTTGGGCCGTACTCGAATGAAGACCATATCTGCTTCTTTGAATTTTCTGACTGTCCTCTTCTTATTTGTATACTGTTTGTGTCGATCCTGGGTAGCTTTTATATCTTTATGAATTGCCTGCATCTGTTGCTCCATGTCGTCAAGCATTTGACTGGTCATCTCGACCCTAATCAATGGGTCGGACCTAATTAAGCAATCTTGTCCGAGAGACGGACCCTGATTAGATTGGTATGAAGGAATTGGTCTCTGAATTTGGGTTCTTGACTTCTCTGTGCCCTTCTCATGGCAGGAGTCGGGCAGTCTTTTAACTGATGACCAAAACCTTGGCATCCAAAACACCGGTTCTCACTTCTGAACTCCTCGTTCTTCAGAATCCTTAAAATAGGTGGGGCTCCTGAGAAAGTATTCTGGGGAAAGGTCTTCCTTCTTAAACAGAATCCTCTTTTATTTTAGAGCGGGAAAATATAAGATCAGAAAGGGAGGTTCTTACTCTTGTATACCTCGAAGGCTGGGGGAGGAATCTTACATTCTACCCCATTTAAAAAGTGTGAGATGTCCTCATCTCGCAAAGTAGAGGACAACTCTTTTTCTTAAGATTCAGTTTATTCTGGGGTCCCTTATATTTTGGTCAACCCAATAGAATACGGGGATAAATATCCCTTATATAGAACTCATCATTAAATAACAATTCATTCAGATCATATCATTCATATCTTTAACACGATAATGGTCCATTAGACCGAAAAATTTCTTCTTGAACATTCCTCCACGGGAATTCCAGTTAAGCAAGTTCTCAATTTGTCATCCCTTAACTTGATCTACCATGTCAAGTGTTAATAGCAGCAATTTGACAGCACAATCCACTAATCTCATAGTGATTTGTTGAAATCATTATCATCATTCTAGTTATGAATATCATCATAGGGACTTGTCCCAATCATCCACATTATGGTTTCGCTCAGCTTATTACATTTCAACCCATTTTCAGGGATCATCATTTTTTTCAATCAGAATCCAAATCAATTCCTCAGTTCCCAAACAGAATTAAAAATCATATCAACCACATTCGAATTCATCAACAACTGGATAGCATTAATGCTTATAATTTCAAGTCTTAGATTTACTCGTATATACTGCCGGTAAAGAGCTATAGTTATACCCTCGGTGTATACGGTTAGTCATGATACTTGGAATTATAAGGTAAATACTATCATGTCTAAGCCTCAAGCAAGTCACGGTTCCATATAATTGCAATACATCCATTTGAAGACCCAATTACTAATTTACGAAATTAGTTTGAATATCAATTTGGATGAATTATATCACACAATTATAACCTTTTTGTGCTACTTGATAAATTTTTGACATATTTGGCTTCTCAGTTGATCTTTATTAGCCAACCTAGCTCTGATACCAACTGTAAGATCCCTGTTTCACCGCGCAACGGATTCGGGGTGCTAGCACAGCGGAAGTAGCCTTTCTTGCACGGGCAAGGGTCCCACACTCGGGGCCTCGTCCATGGATATCCAGACAAGAGACTAATCTGTCAGTTTTTCCAAAACCGGACTCGGAAAAACTTCCCTTACCCAAAAAGCACGGGCGATTCTACCAGGATAACGTAGTCAAGACCATTACTGATCAAGCTGATCCGACTGCACCTATAAAGATACTTGGTCAGATCAAGGAAGAAACTTGCACTTGGATCATTTGGATCAACACTTTTTTCCCCATCAAGAGGCACAGCCGTTGATTCCTATCCATAGAACAATTACTATCCAGGATTTACTTTATCTATCGTAATAACAAAAATTGAGTCTCGATTTACGGATCCATCAGTCCAGCCTAACCCCATCCAGTCCCATGGGTTAGCCAACCGGCCAAACACTGTAGTGATGGGATCCAATTAGGAATTTGGTTAGGTTTTGTCCTGGGTACCAGGGGAAAAGAGTTCCCAGGCCCCCTAGCCGGAAGTTCATGCAAACATAAAACTAGTCACACCACTTACACACCCAATATGAAATAGCCTTTTTCTCAGCATCAACTAACTTTAAAGCAATCCTTTAATGAAACCATTATGTCACTGATGACAATCCTTGAAATCTCTGGTTGAATCCATATTTCCAATCATTCATTCATCGGTGTACTTATGGCATCATTGGCAACCAGAACGCTCACCACCTGTTCACTCAGGGGCCTTTTCAATAGTTCCTAGCTCATAGTACCTGACAATATTTTCACATATAAAACTCAAGATGGAATCTTGGTTGAAGATCAGCAAGATCAATCAACAAATCCATATAAGAGAGCCATGGACTCATCCATTGAGGACCAGAAGGTCAATCAACCAGATCCATGCCCGGTTCCAATATCAACCAGATCCATGCCCGTGTGGGTATCTTCGGTGACCCAGAGCCCGAGCAGCGTATGGTCAGCACCCTCTAGGATCCTTCGCAGGTGACCTAGCGCTTCACTCATAGGCCGCTTCCTTGGTCCCTCATCTACCGTACCGGAAGCTCACCATTTAAATCCAACCGAGGCTGGTCAAGACCTCGGATGACCTTGCTACACGAGACGTCCTCCATTGACTCTCCGTCAGCAGTTGCAACTTTATCAGTTAGGTCTCCATGACCTTAATCCACAAGACGGTCAAAATGCTTCCCCAGCATTCTTGACATAAAATAGTCATTTACAAACAGGTCACAAAATACAGTTTCTATATCGAACTCTCGTCTTTCCACATTATCCCTCCTCAGTCCACATTACTTATTCCACATTCCATTCATATGTGTACTCATTCTCATCCATTCACTCATATCGACGACACATTATTTCACATACACATTTACATTCATTATTCTACATACACATCCATGTTCGTACATCCACATCATACATCCAATCCCATATCCGCATTCATACATACACATCCATATATCCACATCCACATCCACATTCACATCCATACATCCACATCTACATGCATACCTCCATTTTCACATCCTCATTCATACATCCACATCCACATACATACATACATCCACATTCATACATCCACATCCACATACATATATCCACATCCGTATCTACATCCATACATCCACATCCACATCCACATTCACATTCATACATACACATCTACATGCATACATCCACTTTCACATCCTCATTCATACATCCACATCCACATACATATATGCACATTCGTAATCCGTATCCACATTCATTCATACATCCACATCCACATTCAAATTCATACATCCATTTCCACATTCCCATTCATATAACCACATACGCCTTCACATCTATTCTTTTACATCACATCCATTCTCGCCCTATCACAACCCATATACATCATATCCCATCACATACACTTCTTACCTCATCCCATACACATCTTATCACATCTAAACTCCTCTTATCACATCTTATCACATCTCATACACATCTTATCACATCTTAACTCATCTTATCACATTCTAACTCATCTCATATACATCTTATCACATCTCTCATACACCTCTTATCACATCTTATCACATCTGATACACCTCTTATCACATCCTATCACATCTCATACACATCTTATCACATCCTATCACATCTCATATGTCTCTTATCACATCCTATCACTTCCCATATCACATCCTATCACTTCCCATATCTATTTATAGAATACAAGAGAATTCTTATATTTGATATAAGATTTCTCTACACATTTATTTATGCATAAATTCCATTTAAGGAGACTAACACTTTCAAAATAAAAATCAATCTTTTATGCATCTTCCTATGCACAAATTCATTTTAAATGAAAATGACACTTTTGAATTAAAATTCAATCTTTTATGCATCTTCCTATGCATAAACTCAATTTAGATGAGAATTGACACTTTTGAATTGAAAATCCATCTTTTATGCATCTACCTATGCATAAATTCAATTTGGATGAGAATAACACTTTTGAATTAAAAAACCGTTCTTTTATGCATCTTCCTATGCATAAATTCAATTTGGTAGGAATTACACTTTTAGAATAAAAGAATTTCTCTTATGCATCTAAGTTATGCATAAAATCCATTTATGATGAAAATCACACTTTTAGTATAAAAAGAATATCTTTTATGCATACCTCTATGCATGAAATCCAATATGATAAAAGTAACACTTTTACAATAAAATAATCAACTTTTATGCATACCTCTATGCATGAAATTCAAATATGATAAAAGTAACACTTTTAAAATAAGATAATCAACTTTTATGCATACCTCTATGCATGAAATTCAAATATGATAAAAGTAACACTTTTATAATAAAATAATCAACTTTTATGCATACCTCTATGCATGAAATTCAAATATGATAGTATGTGGTCAAAAATGGGAATATCTGGTAATGTAAGCAATGATGTATGAGGGCAAGTGGATGGTAGCTAACATGTGGCTAAAAATTGATGTACTAATATCACTTTCAGCAATGTAAGTCGTGAGTATGTGATTAGCCTTGATTCATATCTTGATTATCTTTGTTAGTGTTAATACTATTCTTTAACTATGTCTTAATACTATTCTTTAACTATGTCTTGTTCTATCTTCCACCCACACCATAGCTCTCACTTCTCATGTCTATGCACTCAATACTCTCCTGTAATCCACTTATTTCAACATGTACATCCCCCTCATCCAAGGCAATTGAAAAAGTTAAGGACTCGGCACTAGGATTAAAGGTTGAGGTAGAGGACATGGTGACGAAAACAGAAGATGGTGGAGGGCTAAGTGAAGGAGATTATGTTTTGGAAGAAGAGCATGGTGAGGGTGGTGTGGAAGTGTGGATAGGATTATGAAAAAGGTGGATGTGGGAATTTCCTCAAATCGATAAAGATGTTGTGCTAGAGCAGGTTGATTTGGAGGCTCCAATGCTATAGTTTGAGGGGAGGCTAGAGGGTGGTTAGGGACTGATGGTGGCAAGGTTTGCGAGGTTGGCAACTGCATCCATTAGGTTGTTGACCTTTCTCTCTATTTTAGAGGTGACCTTCTCTCTTGATGTGGCCTAGTGTTTATCTCTATAATGTGTTTTTCAAGCTGAGATATGGTTTAGTCCTTTGCTTTATATAAAAATCTTTGCATTGCATGGACATCTTGTTGTGGACCTCATCGAGCTGCTGTTGCCTATTCTTTGGAGTGCAATGGTAGTAGCCTGGTAAGTTCCTCCTATGTTTGCACTCTGGATACCTTGGCTCCCTTAACTATTGTGTAGTACTTCTAGCTCTCACCCATGACAATTTATCCTAAAGTCGGCTTCAAGGACTTGCACTTGCATGAGTGTGACTACGGTGCTCTCTTTTGAGTTTCCACTTCCAATTTAGCAATGTTGACATGTTCCAAGAGGAGTGCTTGCTTGGCCACATCCATCTAATCATGAATTCATTCATGTGCCTAGCAAGGTTTTTGATCATAGAGGAAAATGCAGTGGGAAAGTTTGGAAGGCAGTCTTGACAGTTAAAGATGGCCTACGAGAAGGTTTCAGTTGAAGAGAGACGTCCTTCCTATATCCACCTATGGGTCTCAATAATGTTTTTTGTGGCCTCTTGCCATGTGGAGAATCTACTACTGGAAGGTGCACTGTACACTCCCCCAGCTAGGAAATGTTCTAGAAGATGAGCCACTAGACTAGACATGCTCTACGGGGGCCTGGCTTGCTGCCACTTACCCTAAAAAACACTACCACCACCGGTGGCTGTCATTAGGGGAAGGTTGAGGTCTATAGGGGCCCTTTAAGATGCCATGTGATTAAAAGGTTATTAAGGAAAAGAGCCAATCGTGTGATGCCATGTATACAAAAATGTTGGGTGATTAAAGGTGGTTAAAAGATTCTCTAGAAGATGCCTTTTTGTACTTTTCATTTCCAAAAAGTGGCGGGGAAAGTTTTTGAAATTTCGGACGTCCATAACTTCTACATATGAGCTCAAAATTTGTCGGAGATTATAGATCCAGAATCTACTCGTCGAGCTCTTTCCATAGATATGTCACATGATATAGTTTTGCTCACTCAATTTCAAATTCAATTTTGGCGGGAAACTTTGAAATTCAAACTTCTAGCCGTTTAAAGAACAAGAAGGTATCTAAAGTCAAAGAAACTTAACGTTTTAACAAAAAGTCATTAAAATCATAATATGGCAGCTTAAAGGGCCCCTATAGACCTCAACCTTCCCCTAATGGTTGGTGTGTTCATCAAGTTTTTTTCCACCAAAAACTTGGCAAAGGTATCAATGCAACTATTTCCTGATCCTTTGTGGGTTGAGGAGACTCTACAAGGGAAGGATTTTTATGGAGCGACATATGGAGGAGGCTTGCTCAAGGTAGCTGCACAGTAGATGGTTTGGGGAGCTTTTCCCATCGTGCAATGTAGAAGGACCTTGGTGAGGACCATGGCCACTCCAAACTTGCCGGACAGCCAAGTTCACGCAGATGTTATGGAGTTCATGATGGAAATGATTGGCCTAGTTTTCTAGCAAACTCTATTTGAGATAGGCGAGGAGGGAGAGGTTGCATTTGTTGTACGTATCTGTCCATCTAGGGTTGGTCATCATGGTGATGAGGAGGGAGAGGCTGCACTTACTATACTTATTTGTCCATTTGGGGTTGGTCATCATGGTGGTGATGAGGAGTTGGGTAGGGGTAAGCAAGGGCTATGTTAAGGAATATCTTTGCATTTAACCCTGTCCTTGTTAATTGGCTCACTAGGCCCCTGATGTCCTGATGTCCTTGACCATCCCTTGTGCTCCACTAAATTTTTGGTAGGGCTTTAAAGGTTTAGGCAGGTACAAGGCTTCATAGACAACATCACAGTGAGGGCCAAGGTCAAATCAACACCTCTATAATCTCGGACTGCGCCAATATTGAGGTGGGTATCATAAGAGGAAATGAATTTGAAGCATGTATTGGGGCTTGGTCCCCAAGTTTGAAAAGCTACTAGCCCACCAGGTCTGACTCTATCCATGTGTCCCATGACTTCTAATCTCTTAGATAGCAAACCTGGTAACACTCCTATGTGTGGTAGGTGAGCTTGTGCTCCACCTTCTTCTCAGACTGGATTTTTTTTGTGGATCATGTGGCCTCTGACTTAGAGCACTCCTAGTGGAGAGAAGCTAGTGGTTGCTACCTAGTATTCCAAGAGCTTTGTGACCTTTGTGATCTTTCTCTTCTTGGTCATTAGTGTGAGTAGCACTATATCCTTGATGAGGTCTCTAAGGCCCCCTATTGCCATGATGAAAGTGAGGAAAACAAAGAGCATAGAGGTTGGGAGGATTCTAGATAGTTTGGCTAGCTGGAGAGTGAATAGTGCAAAATAAAAGGAGGGTCCCTTATTTATATAGTTTTTGCCTGGGAACGTACGTACGTAATTGGGGGTATGTGCATTTACAAACCATTCTTTGGAACGTGCATACACAAGGTAGTGTACATGCTTTTGTAGCTCTAAACCTGCGTTTACAATAGAAAATACATGGAAACATGTATGTGAAGATGTAAACATGCATGCGAAGATGTAAACATGCATGCGGCACAGATGAGAACATGTATGCACATATGAAACGTGTATAGAGAGATGAAACATGTGTGCACAAATGAAACGTGCATGCACACACATGAGAATTTATGTGCACAAGTAAGTTTTTTAAATATTTTATATGAAGTTAGGCCCTTAGTGCATATGCAGGTGTGGTGTTGGGCTATGCTTAATGAAGTGGCTTTATTAATGGTGTTTTGATCACTAGTAATTCTACCCTTGTAGAACCCATGTACTTGGAGCAATTGCTTTTCCACCGACCTTTTGATGCTTGAGAAATATCTTGATGTTATTCTCAATGGTAGAGAACAAGCTTTTGTTATTACTGGAATTGAGGCTTTTACACATGTTTTAATATTACTCAGCGAGGCTTTAATTATGGGTTGTGGCAGCATCGATGACAAGGTTGGGATCTTCAATGAAGGAGGGGCTACCAATGTTGAGGCTATGTTGTGGATTTTACCATCAGCTACAATAACCTTGGTTGTTATGGTCAAAGGTTGTGGAGGTGGCAATAGAGGAGCAATAAGGGGGCTATTGATGATGAGGATCCCTTGGTATAAGTCTTTCCTTTTGTCGATGGGGACTTTTCCTTCTTCTTTTTTACTTCTTTGTTAGATAGAGTTTTAACCATTGGTGCCACCATCGGTGATTGAGAATTGTTTTTAGGAGTGGCTATTATAGATGAGGTTTTATGGTTGAGATCTTACTACTTCCTTGGTGACACTTGTAGAAAAGGTTCTTGAGACACATTGGTTATATCCTTGGCAGCATTTCCTTCAAAAGATGTGACTTTTACTCCAAATTTTGGATAAATGTAATGGTCACCTTCATGGAGATTTACAATTTGAGGAGACAATGAATATATAGATTTGGAAATGGTACCTTGTTTGGATATATGGTTGATTTAGAGATTTCATCACAAAGGACCTTCCACAGAGAGGGTGGGCCTTTAGAAGAAGGAGTGGCTCCTCATGTAGAAGCCAATTATCTCTTTTTGACAAGGTCATAAAGAGTGTTGAGTGTTATTTCATCCTTGTCACAGAATGGCACCACCACTTCCTTTGTTAGAAATCTTCATGACACATGTTTGGCTAATGAAGTTCAGTATAGCTTGCACCAAGGTAGCCCAATCCCTTCCTAGGATAAAATCCACTTCCAGAACATAAATCCTATATTTCAAGGGGTTAGACTCCACATAAATTATACATTCAAAAGATCCTAGTCATGGCATGCTTTGAGTGTCAATCCACAAAATCCAGTCATTAGCTTGCAAGCGTGACTCACCTATACAATGCTATAGGTCATATGTCATAAGATGTTTTGCTTGTAAGGATAGATTTGAGAATAGATGGTTTAGAATCCCAAGCTCATTTCAAAGCCAATTTCTATTCTAGGAATCCATTAGAATGGTTCAAGTTCTAGATTCTTAGGTTTTGAAGCTTCAAGTTGTTGAGCTTTCAGTTGTTTTGACTTGGGTAAGAGGTGTTTAGACTCTATAGTTTCACTTTTAGGCAGGGGTTCTAGGCAAGGGTTCTAGGCAAGGGTCCATCTAGTTGTAACAACAATGTGAAGGAGGTTTTAGGGGTTTCCAAGAAGATAGTTTGCTTGTTTTCATCAATGGAGTACCACATGTTGACCAACCAATCACCACCCAAGGACAACCTCTTCTAGTTCCTCAGGAATAGCTTGAAATTCACGTTTGATGCTATCATCCTGAGTGAGAATTGTGTGTGAGAAATAACCCCAAACTTTGAGGTCCAAGACCTTGAGCATCTAGCACATTCATTTGTCTAGAAGTGAATGTAGGTTGGCCTAAAGATGTGTAATTTTTTCTCAAAACAGTATTGTGAGTAGCATTAAGGCTAATCAATGCTTGTTTTCATTGAATATTTTTGCCTACTAGTAGGAAATCTAGCCAAATGTTGATTTAGATCCTCAAGAGGTAGCATAGATATTTCAGTGAATAGTGCCCATTCACTTTCAAATTCATTAATTTGATCTTAACCCTCTATCTCATATTCTCCTAGAGCACTTTCAGGTCTACATTTATTCGTCAAAGGTTGATCAAGAGTGTGAAGGGCATTGTTAGGGTCTACAACACTAATTATGTACAAAAATGCATATTGTTTACCCCTTCTTAGTGGTGGTTATGCTGACATTTGTGTCATCTCATTTGCATGGACACTTTTGGATTCTTTTACTTCTAGCTTATCATTGCAATAAGCTAATGACATCTTTCTACCTCCGTACAACACATTGAGTTCTCTCTAGTTTGCTTATCTTGGCCCATTTTGAAACAGAAATTGATAGCTGGTCTCATTTCTCTTGCGTGAATATTTAGGAAGTTGATGGGGAGGAGTCAATGGGGAAACTCGATCCATTCAACTAGTCTTGCCATGCTCTTCCATGTTTCATACTTGGAATGATCAGTTGGAGTCCATTCTTCTTCATTCGGTTGGAAAGATACATGTGCTCCTAATCCCTTGTTTTCCCATGTGGTGGCACATGACAGTTTTTTTTGGGTTTTTTTTAATGTCCCTCCATATTGCACTTGCATCCTAGTCTCTTTGTTTGCTAGAAAAAAGGGAACCTGCCTTTTTGCCCATCAATATCCTAGTCTCTTTTTGCTAGAAAAAAGGGAACCTGCCTTTTTGCCCATCAATATCCATATTTTCCCATGCAAGTTTTGATGTTTCTTGTGCAACAGATGCTCCCACATCGAGAATTGACTTAAGTTTATTTGGTGAAACTATTTTGATTTTCTTGCCCTCATTTGAGTTTGTTTCAACCTCCACCTTTTCCTTTTCCTCGATTTTATGGGGTTTTTGAGGGTTTAGATCCCTTTTTTATAGTTGAGAATTTGGTTGGTTCAAGGCTTGTTTGTCTCCATTTTGTTTTCGTTTCGATCTCTGGGATTTATGCTTTAAATTTGGATCTTCGCTGATCTAATATGTTACACCATTTTCCTCGACCCATGTTGAACTTTCAGCGTTGGTAGATTTTGTTTTGCACTTTGGCTTGCAGCCCATGTTAACGCATTAAATGGTACAGTGGTTAACCGTCCAGGTTAACCGTCCATTATGCACACTAATAATGTTAAGTGGTGCAACTTCTATTATTTTTGGTTTTGTTATGTTTAGTTTTAGGTAGTCTTTGAACAAGTGGCATAACACACATTGCTCACATAGGGGTTTCAAAGTCTTGGCTAGCTCTACTGAACAAGTGGCATAACACACATTGCTCACATTGCTCACATAGGGGTTTCAAAGTCTTGGCTAGCTCTACTGCTAGAGATGGAGTGTTCTAGCGATAGGGCCTGGGGGCTTCACCAAAAAATATGTAAGTGTAGCGTGTGAGTTCACCAGGAGAGGGGTATATTAATTTAAAAAAGTTACCAAATTACATTTATAGGAGGGGGCTTTTTAACCAATTTTGGGGAAAAAATCATAATTTTATAATGAAAAAGGGGTCATTTTATTCACAAAAGTATGTAAGTGTAAGGGGTTTTTAAAATACTCCTTAAATGCACGTGATGCATAGGATTTCTTCATAGTGCACTCCCCAAGGATAGGGCAATCTACTATCTTGTGTAAACCACAATAGTAAAGCATTAAAGTGACGGTCTTATCACATCTTTAACAATTTCTACCCCTTCTTTAGTCTCATTTTGCGGCCAAGGGCACTATACTTTCTAATGTAAGTTCTTGGAATTGCAAGTTTGAGGCTTTTGTATCTCATGTTGATCCATTTGTATAGTATTTTATTAAGCTAAAGATGATGTATAGTATTTTATTAAGCTAAAGATGATGTATCAATCAAAAAAGGTTGGTGCATGACTTGTGTTTATGATTAATTTGTTTCGGTTCCACCAAATTTAGGACAAAGTGTGGTCTCATGGCCTTGCGTGCAAATGATTGCAATATTGCAAATGATTTTATATTGCAAAGTGTGGTCTCATGGCCTTGTGTGCAAATGATTTTATATTGCAAATGATTGCAATATAAAATCATTGGCTTTATACCCCAAGGTGGAAGAGGTTTCAAATTTTGTTGATGTTTAGTTCCTTTTCAATCCCATATTTTTCTCTCCCTATTAAAGTTGTGTAAAGCTACTGAGTAGTTGAGGGATTTACCGCTTCTAGGTCATCATCTAGCATGTTGTCATCCAATTAGATAGCCTCTTTGCAACATTGATCAAAGGACTTGGGATTTGATATTACAAGGATCAAATCATGCAAGCCATTTTTCTTTAGCCCCATCATAAAACATCGTTTCAACTGAGCGTCATTCAAATTTTCCCATGGTTCACATCGTGAATCTAGAGTTTTTATTCGGAGGATAAAATCTCATATAATTTCATTAATTTTTCGCTCAATTGAGTAAAGTTCACGTGATACACACCACCAGTGACCTTTCCCTGAGAACCCATAGATGAAAGATGCCTTTAAAGTTCTGAAATTAAATTTGATCTTAGGCCGTAGTGTGGTAAACCATCAAATGGCTTTGCTCGTTAAGCATAATGTGAAAGCTTGAACCTTAGACGAGAAACCAATTGCTCCAAAAGCATCACATCGTTGTCCAAACACTTGCTACCTAAGGCTGGCTTAAAAGTCTAAATCAAGCATCTGCATGTGTAGGGGTAAGCTTTGACCTCCTAGACTAGCCATTCTTTTCTCTTTTGACCTTGTTCTTAGAAGTGTCTCGGCTAATAAATTCCCTTTTCTCATAGGTTTCTAGTATATGGGACCACTTAGTCTAAAAGTAGCGCGTGACTTTGAGATACCTCCAAGTGACAAAGTTGAAACTTAAACTTGCATTAATATTTCATAGGAAACATAATTACAAGAAATATAGTTTTTGGTCAAGTAATTTAAAAGTGTAGCACTTGTTAAGACAGCCAATTTGGAACCCTAAATGACCAAAATTGGACTTCTGGGTGCAAAACAGGGTCTCTGGAAGCTTTCAGATAGGTTGGGATTCTTGAGCCAAAGCGCAAGCTCCTAGCTTCTCAAAAGCTTCTCCCCACTCCCTTTTGCTATTTTAGGCTCCATCTACCATCTTTTGACCTTGTACTTACATCATGATAATGCAGGTTTAAGTTTTCACGATCGTGATTGTGCAGGTTTGCTCATACACTACTGTGGTTTTTGCTATGACTGTAGAATCATGCCAATTTTCACCTCTGATTACAAAATTACATCGCTCGTACAGTGTGATTCATCTGTATGCCATGAATGTAGAATCACACCAATTTTCACTGACTGTATGATCATGTCTATTTTCACCAATGACTACAGAATCATGCCGCTTGTACATTGTGATTTGTCCGTATGTCATGAATGTAGAATCAGACCGATTTTCACTGACTATAGAATCACGTCTATTTTCACCATGATTACAGAATCACACCGCTCGTACACTGTGATTTGTCCATACGTCATGATCCTTACATCACGTCAATTTTCTCTATGTGACTGTAGAGTCATGCCTATTTTTATTGTGACTATAGAATCATGTCGCGCATACACTGAGATTTGTCTGTATGATGTGATCCGTGATCACGTCGATTTTATACATTTGCAAAATCATGTCTATTTTCACTGTGTAACTGTAGAATCGTGCCGCTTGTACATCGTGATTTGTCTATACCCCATGATCCATGATCATGTCAATTTTTTCCAAACTGTAGAATCATGCCAATTTTTATCTTCCTCCAAAATCATGTCGCTCATATATTGTGACTTGTTCGTACCCCATGATCCGTGATCACGTCAATTTTCGTGATTGCAAAATCACATCGATTTTAAGATAAGGTTTTCTATTTTTGGTCTCATAATCTTAAAAATAGGAATTAGAATCTGTCAAAATATGCAGAGCAGAGATGAAGACAAAATCTGAAAGCACGAGCAAGTGCACTGTAGAAAAACACAGCAATAGAGGGGGAGAGAGAGAGGTGTGTAACTCTACTATATACACAAGCAAATCCAGAATACCCAATACTACATGTGTGGGGGAAAGGGGCCATTTTATATGGCCCCTATGAGCCAGTCAGCTAGCCCAAAAAGCAGCCGATAGTAGCTACTAGCTCACGACCTGCTCCCACCTCCAGTCAGCCAGCAAAACCTCTCTCGGCCAGCACTCAGGGAAGGTCAGGGAGAGGCAAAGATAGTTGGCGAGCATACAGAACACTCAAATCAACAGCAGAGCAGTCGGCCAGTGTCTGGATCAGCTAGGAGCCATAGAACAGCCTCCCACACACCTGAGGAAAAATAGGGAGAAAATAGAGAAAAATATGGAGAGTGGGAAAAAATGAGAAAACACCTAATCCAGGTGGGCACACCCACAACAGAGGCCCTGGTGTAAATATACAGATAGGAGAGGACTTCTAACACCCCCTCTCAGCTCTGGATGTGGAATCAACCCCAGGGAGATGGAGTGCTGCGCCGGAGCAAAGCCTGAGATAGAGACTTCATGAAGAGGTCCACCGCATTGTCCTCCATCAAACAGAACTCTAGCAAGATGTCATCAGCAATGATCTTTTCACGAACAAAATGCCTCTGGATAACGACCATGGGCACCAGTGGAAACCCAATCCTTCCAAGAAACCTCTGCAACCTCATCACCTTGCAAACAAAAGCAACAGCACAAGCAGCCTAGTACTCTACCTCTGTCCACGACAAGGCAATAGATGGATGCCTCTTACTTCTTCTGAGCCAAGGGAAAAATTGTAGCCTAATGTCAAGGTCCTTGTGTCTAGCCCTCCTCTCCAAACTGAGTCACTCCAACCGTGGAGTCTAACTCCATTCATCAATCCCCCTCCTGTGTAAAAGAGTCCAAGATCCTTCGCATGCTGCAGAAACCACAAGATACGCAATCCTACCTCCCAAAGATTCCTCTGCAAACATGAGCTCAATAGTCTTATCACTCGGGAAGCTCCCGTCCAATCTGGTATGCATCAACCAAATCAATGAACCATTCTGCTTCCGACTCAAGGAGGCATCATACTGCTCACAAGGATCACCACCTCTCCGGTGGGATTCCAAGTCCTGGAAATCTGCTGAAGACCACTCAAGGCCTTCGAAAACCTGTAAACCACCCCCTTTGAATCCCAAAACCACAAATCCTGGAGAATGTGCAACATCCACCTCCTCGTGCAAGTAATCAACTACCACCTACCTGGCTTTTCGATAGGTCCCTGTGGAAAGAGCTTCCTCAACTACAGGAATTTCTTTGTCGCTTGCAAATGCTATGAGACATCAGAGCGTAGGTTACCTGTAAAGTTTCCTCTGACTGACAAACACAAGAACTACCAATATCTGTACTGGAAAGTTCCTGCCAACTGCTGCCATCAATTGGTAAGCTATCCACCATCTGGTCCCAGAAAGCCCGTACCTGCAGCGTATCCACACTTAAGTGGCCATTACCAGACTGCCACTCATCACAAAACTAAGGAGCTAGGAGAGAGAGTGCTGAAAGTTTATAAACTCCATTCTCCACTCCGCCTTCCCAAACTACCTGGAATGGTACCTTATCCTAGAGAGTAACAAAATGCTCATCAAACTCCACCCATATGCTAGTCTTGCAAACCTGATGCAGTGACAACAGATGAAAACCAAGTGATGGAACATACAACACCTAGGAGGAATGCCCCCCCTCTGCCGGGAACTATCTCCAACCTGCCTTCACTACTATGAACTGGGATAGTGGATGTATCCCTAGTAAGAATGTGACCAGAATACCTGCAGAGATCTTGTAAATTTGAACAAGAAGGAGTCATGTGCCTAAAAGAACCGCTGTCTAGAATCCACTCCCGAGTATCCGTAGAGCGGAGAGTCCTCCAACCACCTCCCTGAACAAAGAAAATGAAACACCGGTGTCCATAACGTCCATGTGCACAAACGTTGGAGTCTTCACGGTTGCTCCCTTCTCTCGTTGCTCCGCTTTTGGGACACTGCCTCCAATAGTGGCCTTTCTCGCCATAATCATTACAGGTCCTCTCTGCCTTTAGTTTCTCACGGTCTGAGTCAAACTTCTTCTTAGAAGACATCTTCGGTGAAGCCTTCTCTTTGCCCTTGTTGTTACGGCCTTTCGACTGTTGGCCAGTTAAGGCCTCCGAACCTTTGCCTTGTGAAGGGTTCGAGAATCTTTCCTCGTGGTCCAAGACCATGGGCACAAGCTCCTCCCATGTAATGGTTGTTGTAAGATTCCTTCTCAGCCGCCTAAATAATGAATAAGCCTTTACTTCAATCCCCTGTAATCACTCCTTGTTTCTGAATACAAGAAAATATTATTTTCCTTGTTTTTGTCTAGAGAGAAGAAAAATTCTAAAGAGTGGTAATTCAATATTGAGATATTTTTGGATATATAAATTCTACAAATATCAAAAATATATTTTCCTGAAACAGAAAATCAAAATAAATTTTCCAAGGTGCATTAGGAATCAATTAAAAATGATTTAAAAAATCTTAGCCTAAGGGTCAAGATTTTTTGAAATTTATGGTCCAATTATGGTTCCTATGGACCAATAAGATTAATCCAAGTCTTGGGATGAGATAAATCCAATGAATAAAAGAAAACACCCAAAAATGAGTAAATATCCACATAAGATGAAGAGCTAACTGAGTACAAGGTTTATTAGTTAAAAACTATGAGATATTACTAAAAATTTAAAATATTTTAGAGTAATCATACAATTTTGAAACCTTGGTAAGGAGGGGGGGAGACTTCAAGGAGGTGCCTATTTCACACATGTGAATGAGTTTTAAATTCAAAAATATTAAGATATTTTTATCTCTCCTCTCTCCTGGATCAATTGGATCAAATAGGGAGCCAAACTGGTCCAAATCTTGTCCAAATTCAACCAAACTGAAGCTGGAAAATTCTAGAACCTAGTTGGACTCAGTTAGTGGCCTCCCTCACCTATAAATAGACCCTCATTATTTTGTATTCTCATTTGTGAACTAGACCATGCCAGTATTATAGTAAAATAAGTATATTTTCTATTATCCTTTAAAAATCCTCTACATTTTGGAGAGATTGGAGCTTCTCTCTCTCTTCAACCTTCCTTGGAGCTTTCCTCTCAACATACTAACCAATTGATTGGTTAGGGGCCTCTCCTAAGAATAGAGAAGCAAGCAAAACAAGAGGTAAGATGTGACTTTATGATTTTTTCTCTCATATTCTAAATGTTTTCACTTCTCAACCCCTCTCAAGCTTGAGAAGTATTCTAATGAATGGTTTTTCAATGCAAATGAAGCTCTCTAATGAATTCTAATGATTAATCATAAAAAATTTACATTTATGCTTAATTTAGGATGTTTTTTAAAGTATATATCTCTCTCCCCCAAAGAATGGTCATTCCTATGACCAATTCTCTATTCAAATGATACTTCTCATGGAGCAATTCTCAACTGTAAAATCAAACTCTATGCTAGTCAAGCTAGAGGCTAAAGAAATGGCTTTTTAATGCTTTTATGTTGCATAAATTATGATAAAATTATGATTTAGATCCGTAAATTGACTTAGATCTATTGATAGTTAATCTATCATAAGTGTATTACTACGTCTTATGGTTTTCAAAATTATTAAAAATTATCAGTAATAGCAGCGTAGCTATGGCAAAATTTTTAGAAATTAACACATAAATCATTTTTATGCATAATGTGAAAAGAGGACTTCCTATCATATTCTAGGATTAGTCATCCTATGTCAAATGAATAATTCTCATCATATCCATGGAAAATGAATAATTCTCATCATATCCATGGAAAATAAATTTTTAATGTTTATATATTAATAGTTAATCAGAGAAAAAGAGAAATTTTTAGTAATTTCATTTTTATGATGAAAGAGGAATTTCCATCATATTTGGAATTCAATCATTTAAATGAGAAAAGTGGAATTCTTAGTATAATGGAATTAATGGATATTTTTATTTAATTTTAAGAGAAATTTTAGTTAAATTTATTTTTATGCATAAGAAAAATTTAAATGATGAAAGAGGAATTTCCATCATATTTGGAATTCAATCATTTAAATGGAAAACGTGAAATTCTTGTCATATTAGGATTAATGGATATTTTTATTTAATTTTTAAGAGAAATTTTAGTTAAAATTATTTTATGCATGATTAAATTTAAATGATGAAAGAGGAATTCCCATCATATTTGGAATTCAATCATTTAAATGGAAAAAGAGAAATTCTTGGTATATTTAGAAAATTAATATTTTTATTTAATTTAAAGAGAATTTTAGAAAGATTTATTTTACGATAAAAGAGGAATTCCCATGACATTTGGATTGTACTCATTAAATGAGAAAAAGAGGAATTTTAAGCTTATTTAAAAAAATTGATAATTTTATTTAATTAAAAGAAGAATTTTTATGATATTTAAGTAGAGAGATTTGAATTAATTTTTAATGACAAAAGAAGAATTTTTCACCATAATTCCACCTAGAAAATTAAGGTTGAGAAATTAATTGGTAGAAAGAATATCTTTAGATATTTGATGTGGTTAAATTACTAAATTGGTATTTACCCAAAAATAGATGTTTATCTGAAGAAAATCCTTGTTAGAACTAAACCGAATGATTTTGGTTAGACTATGAGAGGGACGGACAGTAAACCTACTTGTCCATCTCTCGATCTGAATCAAGCAAAAATTTGGTGACCAATTCCAGTTCCCAAATACAAAGAATAGATTATCGTTGAACTAAACTAGTTTTTCTTTAACCGAAATCACCAAGAATCTAGTTGGACAATCAATCAAATGATGGGTAGATTACCCTGATGAGAGATCAAGGATTGTCATTATGAAATTGGGAATTAAAGAAAAAGGGGGCTTTTTGGAACCAATCTCAAACTGGGAATTTTACTTGCATAGAACCTCTGTTTTTCATTTAAAGGACTATTTTATGCCAGAATGTTGGAGGAAGCATTTGGCATGTGTTTTACTAAGAGGAGGTTCGTTTTGCAACAACTGATGGGGAGTCTTCAAGGGATGTCGCTCTCCTGGCAAAGCCTGCCGAGGTTTTGACCAGCCTCATTACGATTAAAATGGTGTGCTTCCGGTACGATGGGCGAGGACCGACGAAGCGGTCCTTGAGTGAAGTGCTAGGACACCTAAGGAGGATCCTAGAGGGTTCTGACTAGGTGATGCACGGGCTCGCGGTTTCTAGGACACCCATGCGTACATCGAGGAAGATTTGGATGGACTAAAAAGAAAGATTTTTGTGAATCAAATTTTGATATTTGATCTCGTTGGTTGGCCAGCTGGTCTTCAACAACGGAGAGTCAGGACACATTTTGTAATACAATGGACTCAGAATTTTAGAGGATGATGATCATTAATATTATGATTTCTATTGAAGGATTGTTTTAAAGACAACCGAATCTGTTATAAATGGCAATTTCATATCAGGTGTGTACGTGGTATGCCTACTTTAAATTTTGCTTGAAAGCCGGTTAGGGGGCCTGGGAACTCTTTTCCTCGGTACCCAAGAAAACATAACCAAATCTTCATCATAAAGGAATCCCACCAATACAGTGGTCGGGTGGTTGGCTAACCCATGGGCCGTTGGATCAGGGGATTCCTACAAAACAAGTAAGATACTATTAGTTACATTAGTTTGATTAAGTCCTGAGAAGACCCTTGTTCTGTGGGAGGGAATCAGCGGGCAGTTGTGCCTCATTAAAGGAGGAAAAAAGCGGTGATTCTATGGACCAAGTGCAAGTCTCTTCTTTGATCTGACCATGTGACTTCAGGTTCGGTCGGATCAGTTTAACTAGTTAACACTGTGACTTGTTAGATTAATTCCCCCGTAAGAAGATTTTCCCATGGAGGAATCGCCCATGTCTTCTGGGCAAGGGAAGTTTTTCCGAGCTCGGTTTCGGAGGAACCGTCGGGCTAGTCTCTCGTCCGGACATCCGCGGGCAAGGTCCCGAGTGTGGATCCCTGCCCCGCGCGGGAGGCTGACGCTGCTTTTGTCGCCAGCGCCCTCGGAGGCACCGCAGTGGGAGTGCGGGGGATCTCACAGCTTGTATCAGAGCTTTGTTGAAAGCTAATAAGGAGAAATGAATTCTTATCAGAAAATTGTAAAATAATAAAAACTCACAAAGAGCATTTACATATTGTATTTTCATTCCTTAAGCTTCATTAATGAAGATTTTTAAAATCAAAAAATTTGATTTTATAGATGGAAGTTCCACATTTATCTGGTGTTCCCGACCTCACCCAGTCAAACATGACTGCGTTCGCCTTCGAGCATCTCATCTCTTTCGCTACAACTTGAATGAGCCGAGCCAGACTCGCAGGCCATTTCGAGGATCTATATTTTCCTCACCCAGTAGAGAGACGGCAGCACAAGTGGTTTGCAAGGCACTATTGAAGCTGAAAGTGATACATGGTGTTATTTTATATCACTCAAGGCCTCAAAATTTCAGACTTTCCTGCCAATTCTACAAACTCCTTAGTCACTTTATTCCTAAGCAGATAGTAGCTCCCTTGGCAGTAAGGGAACATTTGTATCAAGGCATGTCTATAGCCCACGACCGTCGTCTTATGCGTCTCTTGAGGAGATTTTGACTTCTAGAGCCGAGCTGCTCTATGTACATATTGCAACCTGAAAGATCCCTGCCTCGTCTGCGCAACAAATTTGGGGATGCTAGCAACGGAAGTAGCACTTCTTGCGCGGGGGGCAGGGCCTCTAACTCGGGGCCTCGCCCACGGATATTCGAACAAGAGACTAATCCCTCGGTTCTTCCAAAACCGATGAACCCCGAAAAACTTCCCTTGCCCAAAAAGCACGGGCGATTCCTCCACGGATAATTTTTATTCTAACATAGTCAAGAGCCTTAACTAACTGAACTGATCCAACCAAACCCGTAAGTCCATGGTCAGATCAAGGAAAAGACTTGCACTTGGATCATAGAGACTAACGCTTTTTTTCTCATTGAGAAGCACAGCCGTTGATTCTTTTCCATAGAACAATTTCTATCCGGGATTTACTTCATCTATCGTACCATAACAGAATTGAGTCTCATTTTAGGAATCCATCCCATCCAGCCCCATGGATTAGCCAACCACCCAACCACTATAGTGATGGGATCCATTTAGAAATTTGGTTAGGTTTTGTCCCGGGTACCGAGGAAAAGAGTTCCCGGGTCCCCTTGCACCGGATCTTCATGCAAACTTCAAGCTAGACACACCACTTATACACCCAATATGAAATTGCCTTTTTCACACATTCAGTTGTCTTTAAAACAATCTTTCAATGAAACCATAGTGTTACTGATCATAATCCTCCAAAATATTTGGTTGAATTCTAATTTCCAATCATTCCTTCATCGGTGTACCTATGGCATCATTGGCAACCAGAACGCTCACCACCTGTCCACTCACAGGGGCCTTTTTGATAGTTCCTAGCTCATAGTACCCGATAATATATTCACTTATAAAAATCCAGATGGACTCTCCGTTGAAGATCAGCAAGATCAACCAACCACCAACAGATCCATATAAAAGAGTCATGGACTCATCCGTTGAGGACCAGCAAGGTCAATCAACCAGATCCATGCCCAAATTCAAAAAACAAGTCTTACTCCTTGTTCCAATATCTTCCTCGACGCACGTGTGGGTATCTTCGGTGACCCAGAGCTCGAGCATCGTATGGTTAGCACCCTCTAGGATCCTTCTCATGTCACCTAACGCTTCACTCATAGGCCGCTTCCTTGCTCCCTCATCCACCGTACCGGAAGCTCACCATTTAAATCGAACTGAGGCTGGTCATAAAAACCTCGACCGACTTTGCTACATGAGACGTCCTCCGTTGACTCTCTGTCAGCTATTGCAACTTTATCAGTCAGGTCTCCCCCCACGACCTCATTCACAAGACGGTCAAAATGCTTCCCTAGCATTATTGACATAAAACAGTCATTTAAAAACAGGTCATAAATATAGTTTCTATAATGAACTCTCGTCTTTCCACATTGTTCCACATCAATCCACTTTATTTAATCCACATCCCAATTCATATGTATTCCCATTCTCATCCAATCACATCATTTTCCATTTCATCACATCTTTCCTCATTTATCCTCATCACATCTCACCCACTCGCATCTACACATAATGTTTTTGACTCCTTGTCCTTTGCGAGCATGCTGGGTGATTTCCTAGACAACTTAGCTCATGGTAGCTACTTATATCACTTACCTATAGTATCCATGACATATCATAGTGAGGATGCACTCAGACCACTGCCTAATATACCTAGGGCACATATATATATGAAGAAAACCCAAGTGAGGGGGAAAATCAACCTAGTGACATCAAATCAGAGCTTGCTAGATGAGTTTGATTTACAGGTTATTGAGGTGCAAGTCGTGTAGACCAGATCCAGATTTATAACTTGTAGTTAGACGTGTAATCTCAATATGGACTGGATTTTTCAACTTGCTTAGGTGTATCCTAGCTCACTCTCAACTTTAAAACTATTCTTGCACATCATTACATGCATTCATAGAACTAAAAGACCTTATGACTAGGTAAAATTTTATTTCTAAGTGCCACTTTGGAAAACTTTAAGGCCATATTCTTTCTTAGATTTAGTAATGTTCCTACTTGCCCATGATCGACCTTAAACTATGCCGATGGAGTATGTGAAGTACTCCCACTTAGATTTTAGTGACCTTTAGCTCAACTTTATAGGTGAAAAAATAAAGCAAAAAAGAAGAAGAAGAAACCAATAATTTAAAAAAATAAAAATAAAAACACAAAAAATACCAAGAAGATAACTATCACTATATAGGATCCTGGTAGGACTCTTAATGATGGTACCTTGAGACTGATGCCTTGATTCTTATGGGGTAGGGCCTTGTGTCATAAAAAAATAATAAAAGAGAGGCTAACCATCACCATCTTAGGAGATTCCTAGTGGTCCTTAGATACTCTTGGTGGAGGTCTCTTGACCATTGCCTTGGTCTCAGGGTTGGCGCCTTAACTATCGCTATATAGGATCCTGGTAGGACTCTTAATGATGGTACCTTGAGACTGATGCCTTGATTCTTATGGGGTAGGACCTTGTGTCATAAAAAAATAATAAAAGAGAGGCTAACCATCACCGTCTTAGGAGATTCCTAGTGGTCCTTAGATACTCTTGGTGGAGGTCTCTTGACCATTTGCCTTGGTCTCAGGGTTGGTGCCTTATCCCTTATAATATAATTACTACACCCCAAAAAAACCCTTTCGACTTAGCACTGTTCATTAAAGTCTGTGTGACTTGAGACTGAACCATAACCATAGGCTATGAATAAGACTAGTTTAGGTATAGATAGGCTTATTTATTAGTGACCTCTAAGTTAAATTGGCATTACCTTTCCTCTTTATAGTATAACTTGGCATTTACCTAGTTATTAAAAAGAAAAAGAAAAAACAACATCCATGCATAACCATGTCTTATCTTGTTATTACAAAGAACTCTTCAGTGGTGGTTGATTTGTTTTTCACGCAGGTATCCACCACTTGGCCTTTGACTACTATCATCACCTTCCTATCAACATTTGACTCTTCTTCACCAACATATTACGGAATCTGCATCAGAAAAGGAGGCATGCTAATCCTCATTGCACACCTCTCTAGCATTGATGCCATCCATTGGCAACCGTCACTTCATTTGGTCGTTGACATTAAAAATGCTAATATTGTATATTTTATGTGTGCAATCATCACTTGTCTATGAAAGGCACACCACGGGATCAATTGTGGAGATTGTATTATTAGATTAAGTGTTTGCATAGGTAGCTTTGGAAAGCTATGGACCTATATTTTAAGTATGGCCGGCCAAGGTGTGAAGGCTGAGGGCTAAGATAAGGGTCAATTTGTATTCTCACCATTCATTCACTTATACAACTAATAGAGTGCTCTTATTCTCTACTCCCTTGCTCCCTTGTGCGTCTTGCCTAATTAAATTAGAGCTATTATATGCTCATTGTGTATGTGTGAGTGTATGTGTGTGTGTGAGAGAGAGAGAGAGAGATTGAGTGAGAGGAGGGTCAAGCTTCCTTTGGAGTGCAAGGGTGGCGTAGGAGTGGAAATTGGGAGTGTAGCGGTGCGGCAACATCATCAAGAATCCAAGCACAAGTATTTACAAGGTGAGTGACACATCTTGCCCATGCAATTGTGAGCTAGGTTATAGAAGATTAGCTTCTTGGTTGAGTTGTTTTATGCTTCCGAGTGCAGTTGGGCAAAGCCCCATGACCTTAGTTAGTTCCTACACTCTTTCTATGGTTCAAGGGCTTCCCACACTCCTAGTGGAGAGAAGACAGTGGCCGCTACCTAGTATTCTAAGAGCTTTGTGACCTTTGTGGCCTTCCTCTTCTTGGGCGTCGGTGTGTAAGCTGCACTAAATCCCCGATGAGGTCTCTTAGGCCCCTTGTTGCCATGCTGAAAGTGAGGTTGGGAAGATTCTATATAGTTTGGATAGCTATAGAGTGAATAGTGGAAAATGAAAGGAGGTCCCCGTATTTATATAGTTTTTGCATGGGAATGTACATACGTAATTGGGGGTACGTGTTTTTGTAGACCATTCTTAGGAACGTGCATACAAAAAGAGGCAAGTTCTCTTTTTCTTTTATGTTAATAGAAGATCTACATTTATTGCACCCTTGGGTGTGTGTAGGCTCTATGCATAGGCTTTACATGTAAGCTCTATGCGTAGGCTTGCATAGGATTTATGCATAAGCTTGCATAGTATTTATGTGTAGGCTTGCATAGGCTCTATGCGTAGGCTTGCATAGGATTTATGCTGCATAGGCTTGCATAGGATTTTATGTGTAGGCTCCATGCATAAAGCGTTATACATAGGCTCTATGCATAAAATCCTATGTAAGCTTTATACATAGGCTCTATGTAGCATAAAGCTTATGCATAGGCTTTATGCGTAAGCTCTATGCATAGGCTCTATGCATAAAGCTTACGCATAAAGCTCTATGCATTGCATAAGGCTTTATGTTTTATGTAAGCTTTATGTGTAGGTTCTATAATCTTTATGCATAGAGCTCTATATGTAGGCTGTATGCATAGAGATTTATGCGTAGGCTCTAAGCTTTATGCTTAGGCTCTATGCATAAAGCTTTATGTATAAGCTTTATGAATACGCAAAGCTTCATGCGTAGGCTCTATTTATAAAGCTTATGCATAAAGCCTATGCATAAAGCTTGTGCATACACTTGCATATGCTTTATACGTAAGCTCTATGCATAAAGCTTTATGTGTAAGCTCTATGCATAAAGCTTTATGCATAGGCTTTATGTGTAATCTTTATGCATAAAGCTTATGTGTAGGCTCTATGCATAAAGCTTATACATAGACTTTATGCTTAAAGCTCTATGCATAAAGCTTTATGCATAGGCTTTATGTGTAATCTTTATGCATAAAGCTTATGTGTAGGCTCTATGCATAAAGCTTATACATAGACTTTATGCTAAAGCCTTATGCTTAAAGACTGTATGCATAAAGCCTATGCATAATCTTTATGCATAAATTATCTATTTATAGCTATTTTATGAATGTCTTATACTTCAAGAAATTGACTCTTATGCATGTATTTGGTTTGGGTTATATGTATAGGCAATGTCAATTGACCCTTGTCAAGACCCAGATGTCATGAACTTGCTCAACATCATCAACCAACGTTATGGGCAGTAGGCATGGGGACAGTTTTTACAAACACATACATGTTTTAAGATCCCTTTTCACATACACAATATTTATCCTTTGTATATTTTATGCCCTCTTTATGCATTTTAAGAGCTGATTCATATAACCTTATATGTAGGCCAACATACCATCAAGCCAGTCTACTCTATATGGCCAGTCGTCTCCATGGGGATAGTCCACTCCATTGATAGGTCTAGGTCCAAGTGGTGTAGGCCCATCACTCTATGGTTATAATGAGCTTACATCACTCTATGGTTATAATGAGCTTACATTACCAATGGAAATTAGACCCACCCCCACTCCCTCATGTCTGGCTTCACCACCACGATGTCATAGGGACTTTTGGGGAGTCTACTAGATGTATTAGTGGGGGGATTAGGGTGCTTCTACTTTGGAAAAATTAGCACTAAGTATCCTGAGATATATCCCCAACAAGGGGGGATTCATTATCCGCTCATTTTTAGCCCCCCCCCTCCCCCCGAGAGGAGATCCATCCCACAGTGTGATCCACAAACCCTACCATATAACATAGACGCCGATGGCGTGCTTGTGATGGATGGTAGAGGGAAGCAAGTCATCAATAGGATGCATGTACTTGCGAACTTGGAGTTTACAAACTCCTTTAAGAAGTGGAAAGCACAAGATAAGCTATCAAAACAATATGTTATTGATGTGCTCAAGATTGAGTTTGCTGTTCCACATCCAAGCCTCGCCTTCTTGGATGACTAGATGAAGAAGAGGATAAAGATTATCCTCTCTAATAGGAGAGAAAACATTAAGAGAGCGGCCAAGAACAATGTAGAGAAGCGAAGTGTTTTCTCATCCACAAGAGGAGTGGAGGAACGCGCGGAGCTTTGTGTGAGGAAGCATCTAGGTTCTTTTCAAAGCAATGGCAAGTGTTTCAAGACTATGGAAGAGAGGAGCATCACACCTCCTTTATTGTTTGCTTTGTGAGTGTCTATTTTACTACTCTCCTTTATTTCATCTAATTTGGTTTTAAACTATATTGCTTCCTTTAACTAATTGTATCTTTTTTAAATTATTTTTTATAGAGGGAGGTTGTTGAGAATGACCCAACAAAATAAGAGTATGGTTATGGGTATACAGTCCCCCGTCTCTCCCAGGTTTGCAATTGTGGGCTTGGATGTGTACGTGAGGTGTGCGTTTGAACGACTCCATTTTGGGCTCTTAAGCTGACGAGGGAAGTAACACATAAGCCCTTCTCTTATCTATATATTATCTTTTATTATTTTATACTTACCTTACTTTGTTTGCATGTATGTAGGATGAAGAGGAAGAGGAAGAGGAAGATCCAAACTATGAACATGAAGTAGGCGAAGCAAGTGAAGATGAAGACAAAGACAAGCCGGAGGAATCCGATGAAGATTCTGAGTAGCCATGCCTTCCTTGCTTTTTTTAAATGTGGCCAAAGGCCTTACCAATCGAGCAATATAAAATATATTTTGTTCACTTACATTCTTCCTAGTTATACTTTCTTTTTTAAGTTTTACTTTATGTATTTAATTAAAAAAATAAGTTCACTGCTTAATAATAATATTTCGCTACTAGTGATCCTGTCATAGTGAACATAACAGCGTTTCTAGCAGCAAAATAGGCACGACATCTCCGTGCCCTTGTAGTTATAAAAGCGCTGCTATTTTCACTGCTAGACCCTCATTCTGTTTACAATGTCCTTTGACTAGCAATTTTTATCAAGGTGTCTTACCTTGCCACATGCATCACATACAAGCTTGGGCTTGTTTTGAGAACGACATTGAGCCATAATATTCCCTATCCTTCCACAATGGTTAGATTTGATAAAGAAAGCAGTCTCCCTCCTACTTGTTGAGCTTTGTTGTGTACCTTTTAATTTCTTATCTTCTTCAAAAAAGGAGGAATCAAAACCTTTAAGAGTAAGATTTGAAAGATTAGTAAGAGTTGTTACCACTGAAAAAGAAAACTCGAGGCATTCTTTTGATTAAAATTGCAATTGCATCTTTCTCATCCACAAGTGCCTTGATACTTGCAAGTTGCATCATAATTCTCTTCATCTTATCTAGATGCTCCACAAATGAGTCTTTGAACTCCATATCAAGCCCATAGAACTGTATTTTCCGATTTATTTCTAATTTTTTTTCCAGGCTAGCTCCAAATACTTTCTCTAGCTCATCCCAGGCTTCTTTGGCATGCTCTTTGTTTTACTGATGTGATGAATGATATTATCCCCAAGACAACCCAATGATGGCCATAACTTTTTCATCATTATTTATCCATACTTTGACCTTATCCTCACTCCCTTCATTGAGCTCATCTCCATTTACTACCCCCTAAAGCTCCTTTTGCATGAGTAAATACATGACTTTTGTTTGCCATGTATGAAATTCTTCATCACTAAATTTATCCATTAAGATTTTAGTAGCCATGGCTCAATGAGGAGGGACTTATCACAAGATTATACACTTTATTGGGTAGTCTCTACTCCCATACAAATATTAGAGAAGAGATTGGCTAAGCTTGGTCACTAATCACTCATTAATTATTTACACTAATCCCATGTTTATTCCCAAAATAATGACAATAGACTTTGAGTAAGCAATTGAAGGATTTATGCATACAATTGAACCAAGCATATTTGGGAAATGAAATAGAAGTAGGAGAAGGTGAGATTAGGCCTCTATTAATTGAGACTAGAGGTACTAGTTTTGGATTAAGAAAACTTAATAAAAGTCTCACCCCAAAAGAGAGCAGTAGGTTTGGATCTCTCACCGCACTTTAGCAAATTTATTTCTGACTTCACAGGCTCATAGAGCATGCTCAAAACCCCCCTAACCCTAGCTTGAATTAGACCATCTTGACTAGAGCAACACGCATGGCAATTTCCCCCCAAAAAATATGGCATCAGCATTTACTACGTCGATTTTCGTTGATCTATGTCAAATGAGCTCGATTCCTCTGAGCTGCGTGGATGATGTGATGTGCTCTTCTTACCTCTAAGAGGGTTTTCCAATGGAATAGGCAATGAGAAGCCCTCCACCACAGGGTGGTTTTTTGCCATAGGTTATGAAGAGGATAAGGTTGAGGTTAATTAGTGTTAGTAAAGCCACAAATCTATTTGATGATAAGTGTTGAGAGATGAAATATAGTGCTTAGCTCTGGATACCATGTTGAAAAAAGTGGATTAAAAGAGAGTATTGAGTACATAAACATGAGAAGTGAGAGCTATAGTGGATGGAAGATAGAAGAAGACATAGTTAAAGCATAGTATTAACACCAAGGAAGATAATCAAGATATGAATCAAGGCTAATCACATATTCACGACTTACATATCTGAAAATAAGCTTGGTATATCAATTTGTATCTAGCTACCATCCACCTGCCCTCATACATCATTGCTTACATCACCAGATATTCCACTTTTTGACCACATTCTAGACTCTTCTTCACCTTTTTACATTGACTGCCCATTCTAAACTTTGCTAGACCATAACCTAAGGTTGACACACATCCAAATACATAAGCATTACTTGACAAACACACATGTGTCCCATAAACATGAGTTGGCACATCTATGCCCATACCCAACCTGCACCGATATTAGTGGGACCATTTAGTGGTGGATACACACCCATGGTTGGCATGCAATGGATGAGGCCTACCACCATATCACTATGGAGACCAACACTATCTACATGCCCATCAGCATCCTTGTCTTGTAGTATCATAGAATTTGGAAGCAGTGGCCTACCCCCAAGACATCTCGGTGGATGATGAACACAGAGGCACACAAATTTTATCAATCCATGAAGCTAGTGTTCTCTATAAAGGAAGAAGAAGAAGACACAACTAACACTGCCAAGGATAAGAATGACATCTCGGTGGATGATGAACACAGAGAGGCACACAAATTTTATCAATCCATGAAGCTAGTGGAAGAAGAAGAAGACACAACTAACACTGCCAAGGATAAGAATGACAATGTTAACAGTAAGGAAATGTTAGAGGAAGATCCCCAGTACAATCATTGATTGGTGGGGCAGTGAAGCTTTCCACGGCCCTTACATGTGTGGCCCCTCTTCAGTTGCACATGCTTTAGTAGATGCTAAAGGTAATTTTTTAGATTCTGAATCCTTGAGGGATTTGTGGTCTCATACTGTCTCTACAACAAAGTCCATGCTTTTTGTAGCTTTGGAGACATATTGAACCATCATGGTCTCTGTACACTATCTTCCATGCTTGTGATGATGGCATATAGAGAATCTGAATCCCTTTGTCTCCAATCTTGGACAAAGTCAGTAGTAGAAGACCATGTGGTACATGGTTTGCTAACTTTATATTCCTTGTTGGTGGCAAGAAAACTTCTATCATCACCAATGGGCAGGGTCATGTGGAAGATGCCATTTCTTTACGGACTACTAGATAGCAATTTGAAAAGTAGTTTGGAGCTCTGATACCATGTAGAAGAATACAATGTGTAGTGCATACAAGAGAACACTCGCAAGAAGTAGAATCTTTCCCCAGAACAAAACTTTAAAACTCAAATTGCACAATAATAGAGATAGAGAAGAATACTATAGTAGTGAAGTGATACAATAGATGGTAAATACTCATAATACTCGTGTGCTCTTGTGAAGGGAGCTTCGATGGTTGATCTAGAAGTACTAAGATGAAGGCTATATGCTAGTAGAAGCTAGGGATTAAATTGAAAGTGATGAACCATGAACTGTGTGGAGAGAAGGGGCTAGTCGTGTATCTATATAGGCCTCTATACAGCACGGGCAGCCACCATGACATGATCATGTAGGTCCATGGTCATAGTCGGTGGTGCCACCATATCCACAGTGTAGAATCAGCCCATAAAGATGTCCTAAAAATTGTCTAGTAGTTTCCCCACCTCATAGAGTCATCTAAGATTACCTTGGTCCCCATTCAGTCCCCACAATGTTAGGACAAGGTTTCTAAGCATAAAGTCTACCTACTATGAGATAACAATCTAGTGTAGCATGTAGCCTATTTGACAGTGTGCTAAATCTAACCCAAGCCATCCCTAAACCATTTGGCCTCATAGGCCCCCTTCTTGTGTGAATGCTAAGCGCTCGAGTTGCTCAACCATGGTGGCTACTCATAATGGGGGATACAAATTTGCATGTTTTGGATGATTCTTCATCCAAAACATCAATCCCAAAAAGAAGGGATACAAAGGCATGAAAATTTCTTCCAACAAATAAGCCATGAAAGGAGGGATACAAAGACATGAAAATTTCTTCCAATAATGCTACCAATTTGCTTTACTTGTCATTGGATCTCTCATTACGACATCTTTCACATCTTGGTCTAGTCATTGATTGGTCTTTAATGCTGAAGAAACATAAACTAGAATGGTGTAAGGCCCAACTTCATTGTTCCGTGAACATGATGGGAAAGCATGCATGGCATGCCATATCCCCTTTCTTATATGAAACCTTTTCTATGTTTTATGCCATAGGATGTCCCTTGAACTCATGGCTAAGACTGTCAAAGCTCTCATTTTGACACCCATCATGGTGACAAGTTGGTGAGAATCCTCCTATAACATAAAGGGAAGATTGGATTTTCAAGTCCATAACATCCCCCTCAACTGAAGTAGTTCCCCCTTCAACTATCTAACACTATATAATAGGTAATACTCTATGGACTACCATAATTGGCAAGAAAGCTACCTACCAGTACAAAAGATCGCAAGGTCATGTAGTAACTTCTCTTACACTGTATAAGTACTAAAAGTACTTTAAAAACATTAAAACGTACTTAAAATGCACTAACTTGAAATACTATTATAAAGTCAACTACTTAAAAGCTCTATGGACTACTTGAAAGCACTGATGAAAAGAGAGATTGACTTGATTGAATATACCAAGATCAAATACACACAAATAGAGAGACTTTACAACTGAATATAACGATTAGACTGGACTCAAGAGTGCTCATATTATGAAAGATTGATGCTTGTGCACTATAACTTCTAATGAACTTGATGAACTCAATATATGAAAGATTTAACTCAGTCCCTAAAAACCTAATTGGCTTATTGACCAATCCTTAAATACACCTTTTTATCCTTGTATTACTCACTCTAATCACAATAAATTACATTAGATATATATAGATCTTTGAGTTTGATTGGTGGTAGGTGAGATCCTGAATACACTTGAATACACTGCATAACTATGGTTATTTGTTGCAGCTATAATATCTCCATGCCTATGACGTTGCTGTTAATGAGGCTAATTTGTAGGATGATAGTTCATATAATTAGCTACAACTTTCTACTTTTAACCATCTTCAAATTCAACACCATTTGAGAGATACTACGAGCAAGTTGCCCTGCTTTCAATGCACAAGGCATCATGTGACATGTCTACGATATATACAAGTTTCATAGCCACGTAGCCACGGATAGGTAGGAGAAACTGCAAAGATCGATTTCACAACCGGTCAGAATTTTCACGGCAAAGGTTCTCAACAAGATGCTGGCCGGAAAACCAGCAAAGGTTTCCCTGATCAACAAGAAAAGTCAGGATCATAGACCTTAATTACGAGTGCACAAATTAAGCAAAATTTAGAAAAGAAGCGAGGTGCAGGCGCAAAACTTGAGAGTTACCTCTTTCATCATCATCCAGGATGCTGATGCTTGTCGTTATTTATTGGGGTGGTTGGGAACTTGTGGAAGGAGCGCATCATAGAGGGTTTGAGGGGCGGTGGCAATAAGGTGGAGGAGCCACATGACTACTGCAGCCCGGAGACGACCTCTCCTGATCCTCCTCAAGGGCATAATCTCAGCTGCTGCTGCTTCTCCCCTGGCGGGAGGAATATGCTGGGGAGCATCAATTACTTCGGCTGATGGCACCTCCATAGTTAAGAGAGGAAGCGGATCAAGGAGGGGGGCGGGCGGGTAAACAGCAGAGGAATATAAGGTAGATCAAGGGACTTTGGGAATCAGAGGAATGTACGCTAAAAGGAGGCAAAAGGGGAGAGTGGAAGAGGATCAATTAAGAGGCCTACCCCCTCCCTCATAGAGCCATGGTCAGACGGATGCGTGCCACGTAGTACGTCCATATGGGTTCTCAACCAATGGATGGGCACGGCCGGGGACACGTCAAGGGGGGGACTTTTTTGAGCAGCTGCGCAACAGCTGGATTCTGAGAATCTCTGGAACCTAGAGCCATGTCCATAAATGGATGGGCACGGCCGGGGACAACAAGTCAAGGGGGGGACTTTTTTGAGCAGCTGCGCAACCGCTGGATTCTGAGAATCTCTGGATGCCAAAAGTGCCAATTTTACGCGTTTTTTTTTTATCGTGGCCCCAAAAAAATATATTCGAAGGCTTGACTTCTGCAGTTCCATTTCCATGTACAAGTTGTTGTCAAGGGCTTTTCCTACTGCCCACTTGCAAGTTGACAAAGCCTTGCATTTCCACGTCACGTGCTGAATCACTGCTGATCACCTAAATTGTGCCACAATTAAGAAAAGCTTGGCCAACTTCTGTAAGTGGCCAAGTTAATTGTGCCTATATGGTGGGAAGATAGGAGTGTAGTAGTACCTCGTAGAGCGACATACTTGTAGCTTGAAAAACAGGGCTCTTATCTACGCCCCTAGAGCTCCACAAATAGGCGATCGGGTAGTAATTGGCAGCATATAACATAGCTTGGGGCTCATAATTTTTTCATCAATCCCCCGTATTTTTCTAGTTACAGTTCTTGCTCCTGTGTTGGGATGGGGCTCTTATATCCAAACGGTTCTTGCTCCCGTGTTGGGATGGGGCTCTTATATCCAAACGGTTCAAGGATATCTTTCAAAATAGATTGTCCAAAAATTCAAACAAAATCTGCAATAAAGGGTATCTTTTGGAATAGATTACCACTCTCCAAAAATTCAAACAAAATCTGCAATAAAGGGTATCTTTTGGAATAGATTACCACTCTCCAAAAAATGAAACACATCCTCGGTGAAAGGACCGACTTCCTTTAACTATAGGAATTTCTGGTTCAAAAAGGATGACAAAGTATGTCTCCATGAAACCTATTCACTTTCTTCTTCTTCTTCTTGAGTGGCTAGCACCCAAACAATGTTAATCACTATGGAAATCCAATACAATTTGCATCAAGGTGGATGAAGCTTATTGATAATTCAGATTTCTATAGTACTATTGTTGGGGTATCACAATGTCGCACATAGCTAGCTTGTTTGCCTCTACGTTATATGTCTTCAAATGAGATGCTTCATCTATATCATGCATCTAGAGATGAGATGCATATCATGCATCTAGAGATGAGATGCTAGAAGAAGACATGGGCTAACACACCCTAAAACACCTAGACAAATAAGTGAAAAAAGGCCCAAATAAAAAGTATTTTTCACCTACACATTTTGGAAAATACCATTAATTTTTACATCTCAAGGTTTCAAATTATGTAATTTTTGGGAGGTTTTAGCTACATTAGGGGAAATTTGGACACAAATTGGGCTCTTTAAGAATTGCTACACATTCTCTCTCTACAAAAATGGGGTCATGGTGAAATTTTTGGAAATTAACTCAGAAGTGAGTGGAGTTTGGACATTTGGAAACTACTCTTCGAGACCTTTCCAAACGATATATAACATGATGTGTAATTTTAGATATTCAAGAAGTCCCCAAATTTGGTGATGCCGTGGCATGTAACATGCCACATCATCACCAAATTTGGAGACTTCTTAAATATGCAAAATTACCCATCATGCAATATATCATTAGAAAGGTCTTGAAGAGTAGATTACAAATGTCTAAACTCCGCTCAATTCTGAGTTGATTTGTAAAAATTTTACCATGAACCCATTTTTCTAGAGAGAGAATGTGTAGCAATCCTTAAAGGGCCCTATTTGAGTTCAAATTTTTCTTGAAATTCTAGATTAGTAGAAATTACCTCCACTTTTAAGAGAAGAAGTTTTACCATTTTGGCAAAAAGTCTTTTTTCAGTACAAAATAGCATTAAGAGAGGTTATTTTGTCATTTTGGTGAAAATTCCTTTTCCAGAACAAAATAGCATTAAGAGAGAAGTTGTTTTACCATTTTGGTGAAAAGTCTTTTTTCACAACAAAATAGCATTAGGGGATTTTTAGATTAAAAAAGAGACCCTGTACGCAAATATTCTTAAAAAAGTTGGGCCTTTGGATTGTGAACTATTCAAGTCAATATCGTGCCTTTGCCGTAAGTTTTGTTTGGTACTTTTTCCATAGAGCCACAAATGCAACTTCCCATATGGGTACGCTCGTGTGTCCTCACTCCATTGTCACACCAGAATGCTTCCTTTGCTAAGAGGGTGAAGGTAGAGCTTCCTTTTACCTAGATGACGACAAGAAGAAGATAGCCTTTTGTGGTGGTTCTCTTCACAAAAGGTGGATGAAGAAGAAGCTAATGAGAGGGAGAAACCTACAATCAAACCTATTTAAGAAGCAACCATCTCTAAGAATCCAATACAATATAAGGAATACAAGCAAGCAAGAGTAGAGGGAGAGCTCACAAGTATTCTATTACAAGGAAATGAATGTGTACTGCTTAATGTCAAAAGTAACTTAATACAAGAATGCAAAACAATATAAGCAAGCAAGAGATTAGGGAAGAGGGAGAGCTCACAAGTATTCTATTATAAGGGAATGATTTTTTATTGATTACTATTAATATTAAATTATATACAAATGACAGCTTTCACACTAAGCTGGACAAAACTTAAAAAATAGTCCATTGGCACTAGTTGTAGTCCTTAGAGCTATCTTAGAAGAATTGGGTTTTTGTTACTTGTGGGTAATAAAGAGAATGCAGGGGAGAGGGAGTCTAGCTTGAGTTTCTTTTGTAAGCAAACACTCACACACACAAGAGAGAGCAAGACACAAGAGCGAGATGGATGGCTGAATTTTCTTCTATCTTCTTCACTTCTCTATAACCATCAAACTAAAGAAATAAGAGTACATACTATATGGGAAAGTACTCACCTCCTATAATATACAGTGTTGTCTTACAAGAATTGGGCTTTTGTTACCTATGGGTAATAAAGAGATCGCAGAGGAGAGGGAGAGCTTAAGTTCCTTTTGTAAGAAAACACACACACACAAGAGAGAGATGGATGGCTGATTCTATGAGATGATCTCACCACCTATCTATCGACGAAAATCTATAGCTTACCCAAATCCTTTATCTCAAACTTCTTCTTCAAGAGCATCCTAATATCATGTATGTCAGCATCACTATCACTAGTGATAATCAAGACATACACATAAATAACTAATATCATGATCCCTATATGTGTCTTTTTCACATAAAGTAAAAATTTTGCATTGCTTATCACTCTCCAAAAAATCAAACAAATCTACGATGAAGGGATCGACTTCCTTTAACTATAGGAATCTCTGCTTCAAAAAGGATGACAAAGTATGTCTCCATGAAACCTGATGTCTTTCTTCTTCTTCTTCTTCTTTATGGTACTATTGTTGGGATATCACAGTGTCACACATTGCTAGCTTGTCTACCTCTACGTTTTTTGTTTTCAAATGAGATGCTTAATCTATATCATGGATCTAGAGGTGAGATGCTAGAGGAAGAGATGGGCTAACACCCTAAAAAACCTAGAGGGATGAGTGAAAAAGGGCCCAAATAAAATATTATTTCACCTACATATATTTTTCACCTAGAGGGATAAGTGAAAAAGGGCCCAAATAAAATATATTTTTCACCGACACATTTTGAAAAATACCATTAATTTTTACATCTCAAGGTTTCAAATTATGTAAATTTTGGGAGGTTTCAACTATAAATTTCTTCAAATGATTCCAAATTAGTAGAAATTACCTCCACTTTTAAGAGAGAATTTGTTCTACTATTTGGCAAAAAGTCTTTTTCAGAACAAAATAACATTAAGATAGTTGTTTTACCATTTTGGTGAAAAGTCTTTCAAGTTTCCAGAACAAAATAGCATTAAGAGAGAAGTCGTTTTACCATTTTGGTGAAAAGTCTTTTTTCACAACAAAATAGCATTAAGGGATTTTTAGATTAAAAAAGGAAACCTTTAAGAAAATATTATTAAAAAAGTCTGGCCTTTGTATTGTGAACTATTCAAGTCAACATGGTACCTTTCCCTTATGTGTCGTTTGATACTTTTGCCATAGAGCCACAAATGCAACTTCCCACAGGTGTGCTAGCTTGTCCATGCGTCCTCTCACTCCATTGTCACACCAAAATGCTTCCTTTGCTAAGAGGGTAAAGGTAGAGCTTCCTTTTACCTAGATGATGGCAAGAAGGAGAGTCTTTTTCCTTAATTATAGGCATTAATGTGATAAACCATCTAATGGCGTTGCTCACTAAGCATAGATTCAATGAATGTACCTTGGTAGGGAAACTCGTATTTCCAAATGCTTCACATCATTGCTTAAACATTTACATCAATTGAACAAGATTAGTAGATTAATCACATTTTCCCATGAGCTTAGAAATTTCTATGGCCATCATTCTAAAAGACTCCTTTGGGTCATGTGTAGGACCGTTGGTGAAAGCACCATGTAATCCTTGTGTAACCCCTCTTCCTAGATTGTTAAATTTTGCTAGAATCTAGGGGTTATAAGGTTGGTGGGGTACCAACTCCAAGCATTTACAATATAGTAGGACGATTTTTTGTATTTGGCATAGGTTGGCATAGGACCAGTCCATCATCGTGGGAATTGGCATCACCAAGGGTTAAAAACTTGGTGGTATAGCTAGAGGCATAAGATTGTTCCAATGCATGGAAGATGTGATTAGGGGTTGTTCTTAAGTCATGGGCCACAAAGGGTTGGTAGGTTACTATTGGATTGAGTTTTGATATTGGCACATTTAACTCCCTAGGTTAGCCATTATCTCCACCTTTTTTGGATTAAGTTCTAATAGTTTCCTTGTAGCCTGAAATGACCTTTGTATGCTTGGTTTACCCCCCATGTCTCAGCTAAGGTTCTGTTAGGGTCGGTTTACATGGGTTTTCTTTTAGGTGCTAGGGTAGGTGAACACCCCCCTACGAAATATTTTTTCAAAATATATACATGTCATTAGTTTCCTAGATAGTAGAAAAGGTCTCAAATTCTATTTTCCATCACTACCAAATCATGCGTTATTTTTTTTAAAAAAAGTCCAAATGACAGTTTTTGCAGACCTTTTTCGAATGTAACAAAATGTTCTATGAGAGAGTTATAATATTTTTGCAATACTAGAACTTTGTTTCCATGGCCCTGTTAAAATTCTTTCATTCAATCTCTGAAATTGTAGTCCGAATCATAAGCTTGTTTTGTTTGTTTTAGCGTGTTTTTTTGCCTCGATTTCTAAGTCCTTTTTTGTGGCTATTGGTCAGAGGCTAAAATGATGGAAATCCGCTTAGTCCGCTCCAAGCAAAGATTTAAAGAGTCTGAAAAGTTCTTTGAGATGAGCACTAGAGCACATTCACCGACCTCATGATTTGGAAGATACAGGCTCACAAATAAGGCTAATTTTTATACTTTTTTTTTTCCATACCTTGGTTTTTCATGCATGAATATCAAATAATCACCACCACAAAAAACTCTAGTCTTTCACACCAAAGTTTTTTTATTTTTTAAGCTTAATTTCAGTGATAATAACTTAGTAAATGATTAATTTGGATAATGTAGACACCTCAATCTCAAAAAATGATTTTTTTTGGACATGAAACTTTGGTTTTTTTTGTTACTTTTTTAAAAAAATTGGGTTTAAAATCTCTTTTAATAAAATCTAACTATCAGTCTAAAACATGTTATCACCATACCAATCTCAAAAAATGAAAATTTTTAGACATGAACAACTCGTGTTAATCACTAGTTTTTCACACCAAAACATTTTCAATTTTTGGGTTCAAAATCACTTCCAGTGAAGTCTAACAGTTAGTCCTTATCACTTGATCACCTTCTAGCCCTAAATTTTGAAATTGTTTACGTGAATTTCTCAAAAAAGTCACAGAAGCTGTGAAAAACCAAAGTGGTTTTTCACGCCAATTTATTTTCAAAACTTGAGGATGAGATTTTTAGGACAAAATTTTTTAGACTTGGCAAGGCAATTCCTCAAACAAAGTGATTTTCGTGAAATGTTTTTGGCATGAATTTCTCTGGTTTTTCTCTTGCCCCCCATGGGTTAGCGTGAATATCTCAAAAATTTTTATTTTTTCAAAAAAAATTATCAGTTTTTCAAAGCCATGAAAATTTGAGTTTTTCGTGTATGACTCTCTCTGGTTTTTCACACTACCATCCACGTGAATATTTTAGTTTTTTTTCCTAAGTTTTCACGGCCATGATAAACTAAGTTTTTTTATGTGTGAATACCTCTAGTTTTTTTACACGTGAATATCTCTCGCTTTTCATGCCGTTTTACTGTGAATCAAATTTTTTTCTTCTTCTTTTAAATCTGAGTTTTTAAACTGGTTTTGGGAATCCGGTTTGTGTGGAGGGGTGGTTTTAAATTTCAAACTAGGGGGTATAAGTGGTTTTTCCCAAAAAGGCAAGTGGGAGGCAAAAGTAAATATTTTATGAGACTCTCTTACACATGCCATAAATGCCACCCAAAATTGGATTCTATCAACTCACAAGGCATCTTCACATTGAATGCTCATGAGTCACTAATGAGTTGTGGAAAAAAGTGATTAGGGATTGATCTGAGATTAACACTTTTACTAAGTTTTTTTGCCTTTTGGATTGATTTAAGGGACTTTAATTAACCACATTTATCACTAATTAATTCACATAATTAAGCATATCTTTAGATTGAGCAATGAATTACTAAGGCATATGCATTGCCTAATAATGTGTGAATCAACAAATAATGAATGATTAGTTTTGTTTCAAATCATGGTCTCTTCTTATACGCAAAAGATAGATAGAATCCTTAATTTTATGAGTTTTATGTATTAATTTGGTACAATAATACATCAACATGCACTCTGTGCACTCCCAATCTCTTTTTCTAAGCTGACATTAACATAACAACCTCTAAAAGATCTAATTGTTTGGGTTTTTCCACTCTTTCTCTTCACACTTATCACTTTTCTAAGGCAAGAAACCAATCCAATTAGTGAAACTAGTGAAAATAAAGAGTTTTTTTAACTTTTATTTTATAATTAAGCTAACTAAAATCGTTTGCTAGCACTTTAGCCTACTCAAATACATTAAAAACTCTTTGGAAAGGTAAAAATTAGCATCTAAAGTTTGTGTTAAAAATATAAAAGTGAGCACAAATTTCTCTAAAATGCTTCCTAATGCTTAATGTAATGCAAGTGATACATTCTAAGCCTAGATTAACCTATGTGGATGCTAAATGAACCATTTAAATCAATCTAAACACAACAAAAAGAAGAAATTCTACCAAAAATTAAGTTAAAACACATTCTTTTTCAAAATAAAAAAGAGAGCAAAAAGTAACCAAAATCACCACAAATCTCCACCAAATCAACTCTTTTTGTGGGAATCCACTAGTAGTAAGTATGGGCAATTGGTTATTTATAGATTTAGAGAAGAAGAAATGAAAAAAGCCAAAGGATTTCTCCCCGATAGTGGTGCCAAAAATGTTATTGCTCACTTCTGCCTCTCCTAGGAACACAATCACAAAGAGATTACCTTAGCAAGCTATAACAGTCGTGGTGGGGATCTTTCCAATGGCCAAGTTTGTAACCTCAAGGTCTCCACGCTCCACACCTCCTTGGGTAGCAATTTTTGTCAACATCTCTAGTGCAAGCATTGCCACACCTTCACATTGGAAAATGGCTCTCCTCTCAACTCACACCACTCATATAAGCTCACTAGCATACATTAGAGAAGATTAGAGAGAGAATTAGCACAAGAGAAAGACTCAGTTGTACAATGAGAGAGTATATTGCAATATAAGCATTATCACATACCACTCATATAAGCTCACTAGCATACATTAGAGAAGATTAGAGAGAGAATTAGCACAAGAGAAAGACTCAGTTGTACAATGAGAGAGTATATTGCAATATAAGCATTATCACACCTTTGTGTTGGGACAATGACTCTCCTCTCACATCACTCATACACGCTCACTAGCATGCGTCAGAGATGAAGATTAGAGAGAGGATTAGCACAAGAGAAAGACTCAATTGTACAATGAGAGAGTATATTGCATTATGAGAGAAAGTGAGTTATATACAAGGCCATAAGTGTTCACACACACTTAAACTCTAACTAGCCAAGTTTCCAAGGCTAATAAGTGGACTAGCATGCATTAGGGGGAGGTTTTTTGGCGAGCTTATTGAGGTGAGCACTCCTGACCATAGGCGAGCTTGTACACTAAGATAATAAAAAGTGTGAGCTTCTATACCATACCCTTTTTAATATACGCGAGCATGCAGCTACACACACACACACATATTAAAGAAACTAAAATGCATATAATTTGTTCATAAGAATGTGTTAAATATATGACTGAAATTAGAAAAAGGGATTTTTGTACAAGAAGCCTAACTTGAACTGAAGAAAATGCATTCATGTTTATGTAAGTTACAAAAAGGGATTTTTTGTACAAGAAGCCTAACTTGAATCGATGAGCATTTCTTCAACAAGGAAAAAGGACTTTATGTATACGAAGAATAAATTGATTGAGTAAATTGATTTTCTGAAGCCATATGGGAGTTGCAAAAAGTCTGTTTCTCCATGAAGTCCATGGGAGTTGCAAAAAGTTTGTTTCTCCGTGAAGCCTAAGGATAGGACCTAGGCTTTGTCAATGTAGAAGACAATTCAAACTGTCTCAATATAGGCTGGTGATTGTACATATGCACCTACTCATCCAACCGAAAAACCCTCAAAAATACAAAGTATAAATGTTTACATATGTGAGATATGGCTGGTTCTTGGACACCCTATTTTGAAAATCTGGACATGAACATGTTGGTCTCTCACGAATCTGAATCTCATACTGACCATTTTCTCCACCACAGCTTGTAGTTTCAATGTGAAAACTTTCATGCACACCTTTCTTTATGACCTTCTCCATTTTGACACTTGCATCCATCTGCATTGCACGGTTGATCCTTTGATGTGCTGCCTTGGACACCTTTGACCTATAATGGGTATGTGGAGCATTTTGCATTGGCAATTGAACTTTTGTGGTAACTGTTGAACTAGTTCTTGGTAGTTGAAATATCCACAGTGGGGGGAGGGATGGTCTCCAACTTGAATCCAGCCTAATTCAACTTATTCACCTCTTCTTGTGTGAGATTAGTGCCTTTCAAAATAGGCCAACTTTGTGGGATGGCTGGCATTGGAAAAATGTTTTTGTCAACTTTCCAAGTGTGTGTACAATCTGCATTGCAAAACCACATCATCTATGACTTTGTGCGTATACCATCATGATACTTCCTCATTGCAAAGAAACTAGGGGATGCACATGCCTTCCTCCTTGAATCAACAATTGGCTCGCACTTTCGGCCATCTTTCCTCCACCTAAGACATTTCACACCTAAGTGGAGTTGTTTGAATCGCCCAATAGGTTTGATTCACCTCCCTCTCTACCACAAGTTGACAATCCTGCATTACAAGAATCCTAGTACTTGTGGTGTTAGAGTTTTCTATTGTGTCTTCATTAGCAGCACAATTTGGAGTATCATAAATCAACCTTCTAGGTTTTTTTGCCACACGAGCTCTTGTTGTATAGTTATACTCTGGATGGTGACTGCTATCCTCTTCAATATCAATCACTATTTTAGGGCTCCTTCGTCTTGGGACAGTCTCTCTTTCTCCCTTTAGATGACTTCGATGAGTGTACGTTGGCGTTTTTGTAATTGTTTCTTTCATAGCACGAATCACTTCAGTTGTCCTCGTTTCTTTGGCTCTTTCTTCCCTTTTAACAAGTTTCTCTAAGCTAGGGCCAGCACCTAAGTGTTTTCCACTTTGATACCCTTGCACTTTGGCACTTTGAAGTAGAGCATTTGCCAAGTCACTAATAGCAGCATCATACAAGCTGATCTTGCTCTTAAAACCTTCTCCAACAAGCCAACTCCCATGCTTTCTCTCAGCAAGGTTGGTGCGTGGTGTGGTTGCCATATCTCTGCTATCCAAGACCTATACAAAAAATAAATCTTAGAATTAAAATTTGATAGATGGAACATACATAGGAGCAAGGAATACATAAATTTGATAGATGGAACATACATATGAGTGAGGAATACATAAATTTACTTACAGCACCCATCATATCACCCCAATGTGCTATTCTTATGTGCCACCAACTTAGCCAGCTCTCCATGTAATATATATATCTCTCTTATTCACTTTTCCCCCTATGTTCCACCATTTCCTTATCATGGTATACTTCTCTTGAGCTTCTTCTTTTGTTGCCGATGTTCGCCACCATCACTCACACAATTTTAAGTGCTCCTCTCGAAAGTCCTTTTGTACATATCCCACGGTGTGTTTCTGTAGGCTCTTCTCCCAATGAAACAAACAAGTTCTTTCATGACCATGCATTACATTTTTCACTCCACCATTAAGCACATGACCTAGTGCTCTCCAGTTGGCTTATGGCTCATCGGCCATGAATCTAAAGAAGTTTGCATGTGGGTGCCCAGTACGCAACATCACCTCATTCATCATTTCCCAAAAAAAAAAATGTGCCTCGGTGTCTTCTTCTTTAATTTCACGTGTTGCTATGGTTAGTAATTCTTGCAAACTACACAATTGACATAGACTTATTGTTTAGTTTAAAGCATGATTGAAATAGACACACATGGGACATATATTTGATTGATCTTGCAATATACCTTGGATTGTAGACATGACATGCAAGTTTGACCACCTAACTACTCTTCGTGTGTGGTCAAACATAACCCATGCAGTGTTTAAATCACCACTTCCATCCCGATCCATTCGCCTCACCAAGTCAACACCAGATGCAGGTCCTTTTGTAGACATTTTAAAAATGAAGCATCGGTCCTCCTCAAATCCTTGTCTAGGAAAGCGACTACAATAAAAAACATCATACATACAATTCCTCTTCAACTCTAAAATAGCATCAAGTCCCGATCCTCTTGGCAATGCAAACTTCCTTGCTTTACTGACCATCCTTTCAAAACTGCAAATACAACCATTTAATCAATCAAGGGTTTCTTGATATATGGCTCCATAAATATATAGAAGATAAGAACTTTTCCAAACCTTTTTGTTTGCACTAAGGGGCATAGCTCATCAAGGAAGTTTAATAATTCTTTGTCTCCAAAGAGTTCCTCCTTCTTTCTTCCAGCCTTCATTACAATGTCCTCAATGATATTTTTGGCAATTGACATTGGCAATTGACATCTGAATTTTTCGTGGACCTACTCCTCTCTCCACTTTGACAGCATTCTCAACAAGGTTCTTTACTTTTTGAATGTCTTTTCTTGATGTGCCGACTTAAACCTCGTGTAGATGTGTTTCAATATGAATCATTAGCCTTGTATGTGCATTATACCGCGGAAATATGTAATATGCCAGAAATGAGTAGGTCCCTATGATGCAGATGACAAGTTTTTGACAAAAATGGCACACTAATGTGCCAACTCCAGCAATGGCTAATGTGCCAAGATCACTTTTTTTTTTAATGAGACCTTTGAAGAAAAGGCTTGTTTCTGGTCCCACTATTCTTGAAATGAGGACATAATTTATTCTAATCTCAAATATACATGCACAATATGCCACTTTGACAATTGCATCAATGTTGTGACAAGAGACGAAATTGGCCTTGTCCATATGTGTCCATCATACCTATGCTCCATGCCTTCCATATTGGAAAGCGTCCCAAAAGTTGGTGGAAACTCATAGATACAGTCACCATTGTACTCCCTTGGCAGCTCATCGACTTCTTCTATCCTTTGCATCTGTCCAATGAGTTTTCCAACAATGAATGTAGATGAGTTCATCTTTCTAACAATAGGAAGGAAGCTTAAAGGAGGACAATAGTTTCTAGGGCACTCCTGAGGTCTCAAAGGCACCTCTTCGTCCACCTCAGTACCATTATCATCTAGGTCAAAGTCAATATTAATTCCATAAGCTTTTGCTTTACCATTTCTCATTACTATTTGACACATTAAATCATCTTTTGATGCAGAATCCTCCACAACTATATGCTCAGAGCCTTTCTTTGATGTCCTGGTATTGTCCCCATCTTGCAAATGGTAGGAAACAACGTTGCCAAGGATATGCTTGAGTCCAAGATGTATTGGATACTCCCTTTCAATGTCTATGTGTTCACTTAAAGGAATCACAAGATGCTCTGAAGAGGCATAAGCACTCAAGTTTACAAAAACATGGCCATGTTGAAGCTTTCTCTCAAGGAACTGTATGTGGGTCGAAAACTGGAACTCAGCACACATGTGGGCATCCTCCACACTAACTCGGAACATCTGCTGCTGAAGTGTTGCTATAAGATTCGATGCTGAACTTTGATCAGTCGAACCATCGGCATAATCAGACATACCATCTGCACAATCAGTCGGACCATCCGGAAAGGTATTCGATGCATCTGCACTATCAGGCGGAAGTACTGAATGTGCTTGGATCTGAACAATGGGACTATCAGAAATAACATCGGATACAACTGCACTATTTGAAATGTGAACATCATCAGCACACCTATATGCGTTTGCACCATAGTCAGAATCAAGCGTATCTGCATCACAAGTTGAGAAGTCCAACTCTAGCACACTAGTGATTATAGAATTGAGATTGTTAGCAAGAACAAACATCTAATTATCTGACTGTAGCCTATCCATATGACCATCTTGTGCACCTCGAATATCATCACAAGCATCCAAGCAATGGGACCCCCACATGAGTATCAAGAACCTAAAAAATAAACTCAAAGAGAGCACTCACATCTGTATCATTGCTAACTAAAGCTAGCACCTCTGGATCATCATCAAGAACAGAGATATCTATCATCAGCATTCTGCAATACCATAGAGAGAGATAGGAAAGAGGAATCAGCACATGAATCATCTGACTCCAGTAAATCAGCAAGGGTCTCAACACTGTCTGCTGACATGTCAACAGTAGTCGGAGTCGGACATCCAGCACAAGAACTATCATGAGAAAGAATCAAATATGAACCATCTTCTAGACCATCTGCTCGCACTGGACCCATCCTAGGGACATCCGAGGACACCTAGCTCTCCTGGCTCTTCTTGTCCTCCCGTGCTCCCTCAGTCTCCACCAAACCCATTCTGATTTCCTAGCTATCAAGGTCCCTATTTTGTTCCACCATGTTCTTGCTCTCTTCCTCTCCCTCTCCTCTAGGGATGCATACAATGTAAGTAGCTCATTCTACAATCTCTTCATGATGCGAACATGATCTACATGCTTACCCTTAAAAAATTTGCACTTCACATGGTCACAACAATACTGGCCATACTTAGCATTCAATGCACATGCCTTATCTAGCCTTGCCTCAAATTTTTCTAATACTGCTTTTTCCCATGCATAGATGGAAACTGTTAGAGCATCAAGAATGTAGAGTACCTCCTCCTCAAATACAATAGGACAATAACTATCCCTATGGCCAACTTCCTTGCACTCCTTGCAAAACATGAATGGACAATCTTTTTTGTTTATGGCCATGCTGTTGACATTTGGAGCAAGTCGAAATTGGAAAATGCTTGGATCTGTGTCTGAATCCGCCACGCGCCAAACATTTGAGACAGTCTTACGAGCGATGCTCCAGACTCCCGCAATGTCGGCACGCCCAGTGTTGAAAAGCACTTTGCGGACATTTTGACTTTTGTCCATTTTCCTTTTTAATTTTTTTAAATCAATTTTCCCTTTTCTTCCTTTGGCCCACGGACTATTGATTTTGCTTATCAATGATGGACCACGGCTTACATTTTTTTAAAATTGAATTGGGCAATGCCCCCAAACCCCAATGCCCAACACCTATGTGAAAGCCAGTCTGATCTAGGACTTCAATCACATCTGATTCTAATATAGTTTGATCCCTTATTGTTGTTTCTACTTTAACAATAGTGTGATTTAGAAATTCAATTGTTTGATTTAACTATAGAATTTAATCGTCCAATTCAATTATAGACTTCAATCATCTGATTTGGCTATAGATTTCAATTGTTTGATTCAACTACATATTTTTAACAAACAGACAGATTGGTCATCAACATTTGGTGACTTCATTTTAAGCTAGTTTTAGCATCTTTCTTTCTCACATACAACAATAGTGTTTCTCATCGATTGGGGACACTCAGAACACCACTCCGCTTTAGAAATCCACATACTCTCGCTCTAATCTCACTCTTCTACACTCTGTTACATAACTCTCACTCTCTCTCTAGTGCACATCATGTTTATTTAAAACAAAGACACAACACTCTTATTCAACACATTACAGAGAGTAACACAAAGACATAATGAATGGCAACATTGCTCTTTGTTTACTGGATTACTTCCAGAATCATTGTAGGATCAATACAAAGTAACTGATCAACACAGAGACTACTACTTCCTAAGGACTATGACCATGTTTGACTTCTCACTATTGGCTGTCAACTATTAGCTGTGAGCTATTAATAGCGTGTAACCTCCTTGCAGTAGTGATCAACCACCCTTTTAAGCTTTGTCTTTTCTGATGATTAAAGCCTACCACCTTCACATATGCAGTACTAAGGTGGTGCTCACGACATGGGAAGTGGTCTAACTGTGCACTCTATCGCCATTGAGCCACTGGGTGCAACACCTTGTACGCCTTGTACTAAGGTGGTGCTCACGACATGGGAAGTGGTCTAACTGTGCACTCTATCGCCATTGAGCCACTGGGTGCAACACCTTGTACGCCTGGTGGTGTTGGAGCGTCTGCTCCAGAACTTGTTCCCTTAACAAATTTATCTTTAAACTTTATGAACATTTCCAGAGGAGTACAATCTGGAATGTATACATTATCTAAGTAGCATGCTTTTTCATCCTCTTCAGCCTTGTTTCCTGCTCTTCTGAGCACCCAAGACCTCTGTTTTATCGGTCTCTGGAGTCTGCAAAGTAAAAAACACTCACCACCGGTCGGAGTGGGGTATGCCTTAGAATTTCCTCTTCTACCATGGGGATAGGTCTCCACTCCACTTGTGCGGATTCTTTGTATTCTGCCGGATGTTTTGGAAGTGGGCTTTGTGTCTTTTCCACATTTGGATCTCCGGTGCCCCACTTCCAAACATCGACGGTCGTTGGTGGTTGCATCCTTGGGGGCAGCATCTTCCTTCCCTCTGGAGTCTGAGAGAACAGTATTGAGAGCATGGATGCTCTAGAGGAAGGGGTTTCTTGGTCAGTATAGACCTTATTCTATCTCCGTCCTGAAAGTATGTTGGCAGTTCTTTGTTAGCCTTCAAGAGTTTTGAGAACATGACATGGGTGGCCTCCAAGAAGGGGTTATCTGTGCTAGCCCAAAAACCATTTTCTTAACCTCTAGCTTCACAAGCCTAGAGTTGGATTTGTGAATTAAGAATTTCTCCATGAGAAGTATCAATGGAATAGAGAATTGATCATAGGAATGACCATTCTTTGGGAGAGAGAAATAAACATAAAAGCATTCTAATTTAAGTATAAATGTAAACTTTTCTTACTTATTTATTACAACACTTAAGAAAAGCTTGATTTGCATTATAAACACTTAATTAAGAAACTTCTCAAGCTTGAGAGGAGTTGAGAAGTGAAAACATTGAGAATAGTATAGAAAAAACCATAATCACACTTTACCTCTTGTTTTTTCTTGCTTCTCTATCATAGAAGAAGCTCCCAACCAATCAATTGATTTGTGTATTGAAAGGAAAGCTCCAAGGATGGTTGAAGAGTAATAGTGGCTCCACTCTCTCCAAAAGTAGAGGATTTTTAAGGGATAATAAAAATTATCATTATTTTAGTATAATACTGGCATGGTATAGTTCACATATTTTTTTACAAAGGACGAAGGATCTATTTATAGGTGAGGAAGGCCTCTAACCAAGTCCAACCAGGTTCTAGAATTTTCTAGGTTCAGTTTGGCTCAATTTGGACAAGATTTGGACCTAGTTTGGCTCCCTTTTGATTTGGTTTGATCCAGGAGAGAGGAGAGATAAAAATATCACAATTTTTTTGAGTTAAAAACTCCACCACATGTTTAAAATAGGCGCCTCCTTAAAGTCCCCCCTTCTCCTTACCAAGGTGTCAAAAATGTATCATTATACCAAAATATCTCATTTTTTTAGTAATATCTCATAGTTTTTTACTAATAAACCTTGTACTCAGTCAACTCTTCCTCTTATGTGGGCATTTACTCATTTTTGGGTATTTTCTTTTATTCATTGGATTTATCTCCTCCCCACACTTGGATTGATCCTATTGGCCCATAGGAACCTTAATTGGACCATAATCCAAAAATTTCTAAAAATCTAGACCCTTAGGCTAAGGTCTTATACACATTTTCAATGAATTCCAATTGCAGAATGGAAAGTTCTTTTTGAATTTTTGTTTCAGAGGAAACCATTTTAGACACTAGGAAGATTTTTATATCCAAAAATATCTCAATTCTGGACTACCTCCCTGTAGACATTTTCTCTCTCCAGGCCAAAACAGGATAAAACAGGATCTTTCTTCTATTTTAGAGAGGGAAATAATTACAAGATCAGAAGGGGAGGTTCTTACTCCTTTACATCTCAAAAGTTGGAGGGAGGAATATCAACTCATCAATTCTCAACCAGAATTCTAAAATCATATCAACCAGCATTCGAATTCAGCATCTGGATAGCATTTTTGCTTATAATTTCAAGGTCTTAGATTTACTCATATATACTTCCAGTAAAGAGCTGCAGTTATACCCTCGGTATATACGGGTAGTCACGGTCCTTGGGATTATAAGGTAAGTACCATCATGTCTAGCAAGTCAGGTATTCCATACAATTGTGATACTTCCATTTGAAGACCCAATTACCTATTTATAAATCTTCATTCTGGATATCAATTTGTATGAATTTTATCACACAATTACAATCTTTTACAGGTACTTCATAAATTTTTGACATTTCTGGCTTCTCGGTTAATCCACTTTAGCCAATTCGCTCTGATTACCAGCTGAAAGATACCTGCCCCCTCCGCACAATGAATTCGGGGGTGCTAACAACGGAAGTAGCACTTCTTGCGCAGGACAGGGTCCCTCACTCGGGGCCTCGCCCATGGATATCCGGACAAGAGACTAATCCCTCGGTTCTTCCCCAGCACCGAACCCAGAAAAACTTTCCTCGCCCAGAAAGCACGCGCGATTCCTCCATGGATATTTTTATTCTAACGTAGTCAAGAACCTTAACTAAACAAACTGATCTGATCGAACCCGTAAGTTACATGGTCAGATCAAGGAAAAGACTTGCACTTGGATCATAGAGGCCAACACTTTTTTTTCTCATCGAGAGGCACAGCCGTTGATTCTTTTTCATAGAACAATGACTATCCATGCCTGAATTCAGAAAACAACTCTTACTCCTTGTTCCAATATCTTCCTCGACATACGCATGGGTATCTTCGACGACCAAGAGCCTGAGCACCGTATAGTCAGCACCCTCTAGGATCCTTCGCAGGTCACCTAGCGCTTCACTCATAGGCCGCTTCCTTGGTCTCTCATCCACCGTACCGAAAGCTCATCACCATTTAAATCGAACCGAGGCTAGTCAAGACCTCGGCCGACCTTGCTACGCGAGATGTCCTCCGTTGACTCTCCGTCAGCTATTGCAACGTTATCAGTTAGGTCTCCATAACCTCATTCACAAGACAATCAAAATGCTTCCCCATCATTCTTGACATAAAATATTCATTTAAAAACAGGTCATGAATACAATTTCTATAATAAACGAACTCTCGTCTTTCCACATCAATCCACATCCAAGTCCAATCATATGTATTCCCATCTTCCATTTAATTTCTTGGACCTTAAATATCATGGAAATTCCTCTTTTTACATTTAATTATTTGCATTCCAATGTCATGGGAATTCCTCTTTTATCATAAGCAAGCTATCATGGGAATTCCTCTTTTATCATAAGCAAGCTATCGCACAGTCAAGAAAGAAATCTTATCACATCTCTCCCCAAAGCTAGAGGCCATAGGCAATAAACTTGCCCAGTAGGACTCTCCTCTGCACTAGTGGAACTGTGATCCCCAATCCTCCATTGTGGCAAGACTAGACAATGGTTTAAAATTTCTCTTTTTTGTAATAAAATATCTTTTAATTCAATATGCCAAGAATTTCTCTTTTTCCATTTAAATGATCGATTTCAAATGTCATAAGAATTCCTCTTTTATCATTTAAATATTTCTCATGCGTAAATAAATTTATCTAAAATTCATCTTTGAATTTAAATAAAATATCCATTAATTTCAATATGCTAAGAATTTTACTTTTCCTATTTAAATGATTGAATTTCAAATGTCATAGAAATTTCTCTTTTATCATTTAAATATTTTTTATATATAAAATAAATTTATCTAAAATTTATCTTTGAATTTAAATAAAATATCCATTAATTCTAATATGTTAAAAATTTTACTTTTTCTATTTAAGTGATTGAATTTCAAATATCATAAGAATTCTTCTTTTATCATTCAAATATTTTTTATACATAAAATAAATTTATCTAGAATTTATCTTTGAATTTAAATAAAATATCTATTAATTCTAATATGCTAAGAATTTCACTTTTTCTACTTAAATGATTGAATTCTAAATGTCATAGAAATTCTTCTTTTATCATTTAAATACTTCTTATACATAAAATAAATTAATCTAAAATTTATCTTTGAATTTAAATAAAATATCCATTAATTTTAATATGCTAAAAATTCTACTTTTTCTATTTAAATGATTGAATTCCAAATGTCATAAGAATTTCTCTTTTATCATTTAAATAAAATTATCATAATTTTTTCTTTTCTTAATTATTTAATTATATATAAATCTTAAAAATTAGTTTTCCATTGAATGTGATAAAATTCATTCTTTCAGCCTAAGATATTCAATCTTAGAATATGGTAAGAAGTCCTCTTTTTACGTTATGTATAAGAATAAATTATATATTAATTTCTTAAAAATTTTACTATAGCCCGACTGCTATTACTAACAAATTTTAATATTTTTTTAAAAAATAAGACATAGTAATGTAATTATGATAGTATAACTATCTTTTAACCTTAAATCCAATTTATGAATTTATCTCATAATATTACCATAATTTTCAAGTATATAAGTATAAAAATTTTAAAGTATATAAGTATAAAAACCATTTTCTTAATCTCTAGCTTCATAAGTCTAGAGTTTGATTTGTGAATTAAGAATTTCTCCATAAGAAGTATCATTGGAATAGAGAATTGGTCATAAGAATGACCATTCTTTGGGGGAGAGAAAATAAACATAAAAACATTCTAATTTAAGTATAAATATAAACTTTTCTTAATTATCATTACAACACTTAAGAAAAGCTTGATTTGCATTATAAACACTTAATCAAGAAACTTCTCAAGATTGAGAGGGATTGAGAAATGAAAACATTGAGAATAGTATAGAAAAAACCATAAAATCACACTTTACCTCTTGTTTTTGCTTGCTTCTCTATCATAAAAGAAACCCCCAACCAATCAATTGGCTTGTGTGTTAAAAGAAAAGCTCCAAGGATGGTTGAAGAGAGAAAGAGAGGCTCCACTCTCTCCAAAAGTAGAGAATTTTTAAGAGAGAAAAATTATCATTATTTAAGTATAATATTGGCATGATATAGTTCACATATTTTTTTACAAAGGACTAAGGATCTATTTATAGGTGAAGGAGGCCTCTAACCAAGTCCAACTAGGTTCTAGAATTTTTCAAATTCAAAAAAAGTTTTGAGCCTAGTTTGGCCCACTTTTGATTTGATTTGATCGAGGAGAGAGAAGAGATAAAAATATCACAATTTTTTTGAGTTAAAAACTCCACCACATGTGTAAAATAAGCGCCTCCTTAAAGTCCCCCCTTCTCCTTATTACCAAGGTGTCAAAATGTATCATTATACCAAAATATCTCATTTTTTTAATAATATCTCATAGTTTTTTACTAATAAACCTTGTACTCAGTCAACTCTTCCTCTTATGTGAACATTTACTCATTTTTTAGTATTTTCTTTTATTCATTGGATTTATCTACTCCCCCCACTTGAATTGATCCTATTAGCCCATAAGAATCTTAATTGAACCATAATCCAAAAATTTCTGAAATTCTAGACCCTTAGACTAAGATCCTTTATACACATTTTCAATTAATTCCAATTGCACATTGAAAAGTTCTTTTTGAATTTCTGTTTCAAGGGAAACCATTTTAGACACTAGGAAGATTTTTATATCCAAAAATATCTCAATTCTGGACTACCTTCCTTTAGACATTTTCTCTCTCCAAGCCAAAACAGGATCTTTCTTCTATTTCAGAGAGAAATAATTACAAGATCAGAAGGGGAGGTTCTCTCCAAGCCAAAACAGGATAAAACATGATCTTTCTTCTATTTCAGAGAGGTAAATAATCACAAAATCAGAAGGGAAAGTTCTTACTTCTTTACACGTCAAAAGTTAGAGGGAGAAATCTTACCGGATTGAAAACACCAGCTCTTGGAAGTCACAAGGTTGCAGCACAAGAGCTATGGAACATTATTAGAAGTCACTTTATTTGGAATGTGTAGAAGAGCTTTCCAACAAAGTCGCTTCAACCTTGTTTACGGTCTGAGAACTGATCTGTGTGCAAATGAAACAAGTATTGGATGCGAAGCGCCAAAGCTTGGAGGGTAGATAGAGATTGGTGGAAGCGCAGTGCAACCTCAAGAAGATGGAGGCTATGGAGTACGAGCGAACCCTCATCATTGAAGAGGAGGACCGAGACCTCATCGGGCAAATTGGCTCAGAGTAGAATGATATCGAAAGACAGGACCAGGAGTTGGCGGCTCATATCTCGTCAATCTCTACCATGAGGTTCCTGTATGAAATGAATTAGGTTGATGGAAGCAAGGTAGTAGTGTCTCCGAAATGAGTTAGGCTTTCACTTGAAAGCCATTTTGTAACAGTCCAATTGGTGTCCGTGTTGTGTAAGGACTTTTGTATTTTACAATATATTATCAAAAGGAAAAAAAATCATGGTAGCACTCATTATGAAAAATGCCTTAAATAGAACAATGACAATAAAACCTCTTGAGACCACCAAAGTATCCCTACAATGTACTGAATTGTAAAACTTGCACATATGGTGGCACCTACTCCATTGTAGCCAAGACAATATCAAATACAGCACAATATAGGAGCTGTTCACACGGAGGTCCGGTGCGGTGGTGGTGCGTGAAGTCAACGGGCCCATTGAGCATCGATGCAGGAAGCAAGTAGACGGGGAGGCGGGTCAACTGGGGTTACGCACCGGAGCTGTTCACCGTGGGCCTGTTTACACTAGCCCTCGATGAGCGCATTTTTGTTCATGTTCATGAGCAGTCTCACACACACAATACAGAAAGCACCACGTTTCCTGTGCCTCCATGGTTTAACCCACCACCTACCCCCCGTGTGACCCGGAAAGTTGTGCATCCCCACTGCCACCTGAGCAAGAGCACCGGTGACGCATCAAGGCCTGGCAGAAACAGGCCCCGTGTCGCAGCTCACACTGCGTGCAGATATTGCCACCTGTCCCGCACTCACCTCTCACGTGACCTGCCTGCACAATGGCACACTGTGCAGTGCAGCCCTCAAATTTGAAGGTTGCAACACCCTTCAAAGGGGTGTTTCCCTTCCCCAAAAGGGTGAAGAGAAAATTCAACCTGCAAAAGAAGGGCTCGCATGGAAAATTTTCTTCTAGCGCCCTTCTAAAAACTATGCAGAATATAGTAAATATAGTGACAAAGAGGGGTGAGATTAAATATGCCCTTCAAAACGAAATTCTAGGTCACCCTTCAAATTTGAGGGCTGGTGCAGTGCACAGAAATGATGCATGCACCTCATCTCTGTGTGAACAGCAGCTACATTGCCCCTACTGTCTCAAGCTCTTCATCAGCAGGCGGCAACTTCTGAAGGTCTTCCTCAGAGCAGCAAGCGGCTATTCATCAGCAGGCGGCAGCTTCTGAAGGTCGTCATCAGCAGGGCGGCGTAGTGCCTGAAGGTAGTCATAAGCAGGCATTACCGAAAAACAACGTATGTCAATGCAACATGATGTAGGTAATCCCATACCTTGACAACCTCATCATGGGCAAAGTTTAATCTGATTGAGTTTACAAATGTGGGCATATATGATTTGCACCATCATGGCATGAAGGGTACATAAGCTGCTGTTAATTCTGCTCGGATGACCCAACGTATGTCAAGGCAAATCACACTTCCCAAAGGCAAGCCTTCCATGCATGTTCACATAGCATCCCATGCTGTGTCCAGTGTTAGATAATCATTCATGAAGCACTTCCCAAAACCACCTAAGAGGCATTGTCTGTTGCATCCACATGTTTCAAATGCTGTTAAGTCAACAACGCTAAGTGGAAATGTAAAGACACCGATCTTATGGAAGCTCTGACCTTCGTCTTTACTAATGCATGGCAAGACAAGTGCATGCTGCTGTCCTTGGGAGTCCAAAAACTTCCCCAAAAAGTACCAACCAAATGTCAAATTCTAGAATAACATTGTGATTAGGAGAATACCGATTCTGCCCCTCCATGAGTAGTTGCAGCTGACCAACATCCTCAAAATCTACTACATGATTGTTCTGGACATGCACTACTTGAATTAGGTTGAGAACAAGCACACCGACACTGTCGCTGGAGACGAACAATCTGAGGCTGGAGAGTGGATTACAATCACAGCAGGCAGCTGTAGATAATTGTAGTAGATGCAAGCGACCATGGCTTTCACCTAAGCTATATACAGGTGGAGGTGAGGGAGCTACCTGAGCACGTACAATGGTGGTGGTGAAAGTAATACCTTGACCTGTTACCTGAACCACCTCGACCAGCCGATGGAATGACCTGTTACCTGAACCACCTCGGTCAGCAGAAGTTTGCCATGTGCACAACTCGTTGTCACTCCAACTGTGGGCTTGTCTTGTGAGCCTTGGAACCCATGACAGCCCTACCCCACAGTCATTGCCATAGCAATTAATAGAACACAACTGGATCAGCACATCTGGGTTGCAAACCTTTGCCACTTCCACAATTTGCTCCTCAAGTGTCTTCCCCGTCCTGAGCTGCTCAACGCTGTCCACACCCAGCAGGCCCAAAATGGACAAAATCTTATCCTCCTCCACTGTACAATCACGCAAGTAAATTTCCTCCAAAAGTTTCCACAAAAGCTGCTTGTTGCTGCCCTCAGCCAGCAGACTGAAAAGCCTGCATACAGGTTCATAACCAGAGTGCGCTAGCTCCCCAACTTCACTTGGAGGATGAGCATGACCGTCCGGAGGCGTCCACCGTGCTATGGCTACAAGGAAAATGTAGGCATCTCTGTCTACGAAGTACACCTTCCCGCCCCGCCCCGTTGATGGTAGTCTACCTCCTGCACTTCTGATGAGGGGAAGGCTTCCGCAAGCATGGCATACTTGATTAGTTTCAAGGAGTCCCTTGTCTTCTTCTGCTGGAACCAGCAAACCTTTCTTTCCTTCAACACTCGTACCACTCCTGCTAGGGCTCATTTTCTGAGCCTCGCTGCTGGCACCAATATCCACACCGCAGTGTCTTAGAATGACTGGTTTCCATTTTGAAGATGTCAAGAGCTCTCCCGAAGTTATCAAACAACATCTGCAGAATCCCACCTCAGACTTCTGGACACCAATGCGACCGTTAAGGCACATTATGCTCCATTGATTCACTGCCACCACAAATATCAGCTTCTCGGGCAGCAGAAATTCTTGCAGCGTCCATGCTCGCCTAAACCAACGAGGAAGTGGCTCATCAATACTCCATCCAGCAGTTTTTCTCGTCCAAGTGGTGAAACGAATTTCACTTGACCAAGCTTCGTAAGATCTGCCGATGCCATTGGTTAATACGTAGCAACCTCGACTGTTGCTATAGTAAGCTCCCATGCGGGAGATCTCCGCACTCTTCTCCATGGGATCCTTCTGGTTGATGCAGATCGCGTCCATCCAGACCTGTTCTACTCCATCCCTCTGCAGCAACTGCAGGAAGTCGGTAAAAGCAGCATAGCACGCATTATTGCTGAAATCCTTCTCTCGGAAGGCTGCATCGTAAGAGCTTCGGCTGCCACGGATGAGCTCCCCGATTTCCTCAGAAAGATCTCGCACCAATTTGCTCCATGTGTGGGAGATGACGTAAAAATTCCATCCAGCAGGTGCAACAAACCATATACCGCCATTGTTGGTGCTACCCAGAGTGGCAGCTATGTCGATAACCCGGATCGGCAGCCTCCCTGTCTTGCTGAATTGCGGGCGTGAGTTTGTCTTACCCATACCGTCCGCAAGGGACGGTGGCTGCAGAGATGGGAGAGTCCTTTGCGTCGATTTAAGGGGCCAGTCGCCAGAGTTAGGGCTTAGGGCAAAAATAAGCACCCAAATTTTTTTTAAATTAATTAATTTGTTGGTCTGTACAAACCTTACACAAATCTTGTTTTTTTTAAAAGGTTTTTTGTAAGGTCAAAAAATGGAAATGGTGTTGGGGTGCACATGCATTTTATTTTTGCTTGCTTTCTGTGTTGGGAAGGTGGATTCCTCTCTGTTGGGAAGGTGGATTCCTCCATCAGCGCACACCCTTGTGTAGTTCAGAGGCATCGACCCAGGCTACCATAATGGGATCCAACCGTTCTACTAGCTAGACTACGCACACGAGGGCTATTTTTGCTTGTTTTCTATCTATGTTAGCCTCCATTACTTTCTATTTTTAAAAGTTGATTTCTTTTTTTGGGCTCATGATTTCCTCCATAATGTTTCTTTTTTTGGAATCACGATTTTCTATCACTTTGAGCATTGAAGAGGGGAGAGCGGGGGACACCCTAAGGTATAGGGTATGTATTAATTAAAGCTTTGGCTATCGCCAAAGCTTTAACTAATACATATCAAAAATTTGTCTAAATATACATATCAAAAATTTGTAAAACATTGTATGTATATTCAGAGTTAGTGCTTAGGGCACTATGGATTTTCAACGAACATTTAGATTATAATCCAACCATTTTTGTAAGCCGAGCAAATTTTTAGGGAGCCCTTCTATTGACATGTTCATCAAAAAACCTTCAACATGCCAAAAACCTTTACACAAATTTTTTTCACCAACTTTCAAAAGGATAATAATTTTTTGCGAGCTTAAATGAATTTGGTGAGCTTCGTAGTTACGCCACGTATATTCTGGTGAGTTTTTTGGCTAGATTAAATTTATTTTGATTAGGTTTGGCGAGCTTAGTGGTTACACCATTTGTCTTGGCAACCTCATGGCTAATGTTTTTCCACCCAATTCAATGTGAAACGATACCTTATAAATGTAGTACCCTCTTTTACAAGTGATTATTAATCAAGCAATATGTAACATATGTGAAGTGACAAAAGTGATTAGTGCATATCATCAAATTTTAATTAAAACCTATGCATAGAAATCCTACTACACCATGCTTATTTGTACAATGAATAGCTCTACAATACATACTATCATAGAAATCCTACTACACCATGCTAACTTGTACAAAGAATATCTCGACGATGCTTATTTGTACAAAGAATAGCTCTACAATACATACTATCAATTTTTCATAATGTATAAATCTAAGCATGCATATCGTCAAATTTTAATTAAAACCTATGCATAGAAATCCTATTACGCCATCCTTATTTGTACAAAGAATAGCTCTACAATACATACTATCATGTTTTCATAATGTAGAGATCTAAGCATAGAAAATCTGCTATATCACGCTTATGTGCAAACAAAACATTTTCCTAATATAGTCCTTGTTTGTAGATGAGAAAATTAAATTTAAGATCCCCATTTAAGTTCATGGTGGGATACATATGGTCTCTCAAAAAGATCAACACATAGAGCTCAAAAAAAGAGAACAAAACTTATGATCTACCTAGTGGGATACACCTTTACAGAATTTCCACCCTCTTTTGTTTGACTCTTTGCATCTGGATGTGCCCTTGACAATGACTTAAGGAACACATCCAACATGACATCATCGAACTCCATAGAGACAAAATGTCTTCCAAGCTCCTTGCATGCCTTGGACATGTTCCCCATGCTTGCAAGCACATCCACAACTACATCTCTGGGTTGTGTGAAACAAAGTAGCAAAAACCTGCAAGCATATGGGATCCAATGTGATCTCACCAACAAGTCAAACATGTTGAAGAAGGAAACTTTGAATTATTTAGGGTTATAAGACGGCTACCTGCTAAGATTAATTTGTCTCTCAACACCTCCACGTACATGCACTCGCTCATGTTTTCTCATTTTGACCTCATCAAATGCACATTCTCTTATCTAGTTGCTACCAAATTCTCACCCACCTTGTCAGCTCATAAACTATCAAAGAAGCTAGGTTGGTAGTGATCACGCTGAAACATGCCAAGGACCAACCAATTCACCTATCAAAAACCCACATTAGAAGTAGTTAGGAGCATGCACACAAGGTATATATCCCATCACAACCAAAGATCCATGTGATCACAATGTCCTTACCATTTCATGAGGCTCTTGCATAATGTACCCATTGTGGATATACACCATCATGGTTGATACAGCCTAAGCATGCATGTACTGGCCACCTTTTGTATCTTATAAAGGTCATTGGTAGTACAAGTTGTTATGAACCAGCCTCCCTTGTCTGCAAGTGCAAGAGCTCCATGTAGCAAGTCATGCATTGTGAGAGGAATCCTGAGCCCAATCCAAATATGGTGTATAGGTAAAAGTAATATATATATGATAGTGTGAAATGAGTCCTAGGTGATAGAAGCGATGCATGGCTAGCTACAACCAGTGGGTTTGATGTCATCAATTACAATGAAGTGGAGAAGAGAACTGCTGCATATGAAGAATCGGGGGTAGTTGACAAAAAATGTGTGCATGAATGCATGGAGACAGGAGGTTGTGATGGAGATATAAGGGAGAAGGATGGAAAGCACAAGGGTTCCTAGTTCCGGGGATTGGTTCGACTGATTGGTGGAGGGTTCTTGGATTGGATGTATGTTCATTAGTCTTGAGTGTTGTTGGATTGGATGTATGTTCATTAGTCTTGAGTGTTGTTGGATTGGATGTATGCTCATTAGTCTTGAGTGTTGTTGGAGGAAGCAGCTCTGTGATAGTTAGCTATTAGGTTTTTGTTTGTTTTTGGGAAGAAGGCAGTGCATGAATTTTTCTTGAGGAGGTTTGGGTCTGCCCAGAGCAGAGGATGCAGGACTGCCAGAAGGATCTTGTAGGAGGTGTGTCCCCTAGGATCTCTGAGGTTAGCATCACTGTTGGAACTTGGGAGAGTCCATATCTTCACTCAATGAATCTCTGTAGTTTTTTATGGTGGAAGCCTGCAGGTTTGGCTACAGTGTTCAATGAAATAGATTTTTGTGGATTTTGAAGATACAAACTTGAATGGCTTTGCTGGGATCATCTAGTGGTGGATCCCTTTGTTTCCCTGATGTTTTCTCTTTTCTGTTGAATCCCCAGGTCTCAGGGTTGTTGAGACAGGTTTCTTTATCATCTATATGCAAAAATTTTCCTTTGGTTTGGTTTGGTGAGTTGTTTATGTTCTGAGATATGTTGTTTGGTTAGAGATTGTGAGACATTGGGTGTATGAGTGAGGACCTAAAGTTTGCTAAATCTGGTCTGTGTTAAAAAGCTTGAGTTTTGGAGTCAGTAGGGTCTGGCCGATTTCAGTTAATGTCAGCTGTGAACTAAGTTTGGTCAGCTCTGATGATGTGAAAGAGTATATCTTGTCTTGTTTGAGATTTGTGAGGTCTAGTCTAACATCTTAAGTAGAGGAGGAAGTCAAAATCTGGTCTATGTCAGCTAGGGTCTATGAGGGTTGTTTTTTGTCAGAAAGTGATCAGCTAGGGTCAGCTTAAGGTCGTCAGCTGAAGGTTTCTTGTTGTAGCAAATAGGGGGTCATTAAAATGTCATTTTTACTAGAGCATTGTGATGTGTGTGGAACAGTGTCCATGTACTTCATACTATGTCATGCCTTCCTTAGATTGCATGTCAGGATTCATGATACACTTGGGCCAACACTCCCACAAAGTTCAAGAAGGGACTTCACGAAATCATCTCCTACGGTTGAAGAAATTGGTCAAAGATACTATCCAATTGCAACACAATGCAGGTGCACGAAAGGTTCAAATGGATGTTGCAAAGAGGCTAATTTAGGAATTGGTAATGAATAACTCTATTTCCACCATGCATCAATTTGGTGATGCTGAGCTGACCCACAAGTTTGAGGAGATGGGGCCTCTTGTGCAAACAAAAAGGTATGTTTTTATGTCCAATATTTTGAAAATATTCTAATAACATGATTTTGGTTTTTAAAATAACTAAATTGAGTAGCATTATATGATATTGTCTCTGTAGTCTCCAACGGATGGTTACAAAGGCTAAGAGGGAGAGCTTGTCAGGAAATGGTGGGCTAGACAGTATATTGGAACTGAAGTGAAAATGTATGTATGCTTTTTTTCCAAACAAGTCGCTTCCTAGGACAAGGATTTAAAGAGGATCGATGCTTCACATTCAAGATGTCAACAAAGGGGCCAGTGTCACGGGTAGATCTAGTTAATAGGATGAATAGGGAAGGGAAGGGTGATCTAAAAACAAGTTGGGTGATGTTTGATCACACAAAGTGCATAGTTAGATGGACAATTTGCTTGCCATGTGTATGATCCAAGGCAAGCCAAAATTCTTAAGCCCTTTCATATAAACACTTAACATTGTTGCCTCTACTAATGTCAACTCCTAGGTTGCCACTAAATTCTAATGTCATGTCTTGTGTGTTGGTTGATGTAGTTTATGGGAGATCCTCACCATTGGTACACGTGACATGAACGTTGAGGCCAAGGAGGAACAAATCCTTTTTTGGGAGACGTTGAATGAGGTGATGCTTTGAAATGGTCAAAGAAAGGCAAACTTTTATGGCTTCATGGTGGAAAATGAAGCTCAAGCAGGCTGGTTTGCAGTTTGTCATGTATTCAATGGTGGAGAAGATAATGTAATGGAAGAAAGAGAAATTCATGTCCATTGCGAGAAAAGCTTGCACCTTCATAACCAAAGATATGTACTCAAAGAGCGATCAAATTCATTAATCACTCATGAGTAGTAAGATTGTAAAATCAAGGTCCAAGAGAGCCAAAAGCTATGCACCTGGAATCTGGTACGGAAGAACATTTAGAATCAAATTTCTAGGTAAGGTATCTCACTTTATGGTGCTACAATCAGGGGAGACTTTCTAGGAAAAGGTAATCACACCTAATCATGGATTAATGTGACCTAATTAGCTTGTATTCTTGCCTATTTAAAGAGGCACAAATCTAATGCAACATACATGTTCATTCTCCCATTTTGTGTTGCTATTATGCTAATTACTCTTGATTATCACTAATCCCATTTTGACTATTATCATTATGCTTTAATCCACCATGTTAACCCTCTTTTGGGGTCAACCTTAAATCCTTCAATTGGTACTAGAGAAAGATTAAGGTAGCCTCAGTGTAGGAGGATTAACCATTTATTAATTTATTTTAGTCGTAGGATTAGTATTAATCCCTCATTAATCATTTTAAAGTTTTTTTCTCCTACAAGAAGACCCTGTTGTAGTGGAGGCCTCATTGCCCTCTATACACTTAACCATTTCTCAAAGCAACTAGTTGGGCTTCTTCCCAACTCATTGGGGTGCAAGCACATTAAAGGAATCAACAATTTTTGAACTAGGAGGCTGCCAGTGGTGGCAACACAATTAACTGCCAAGGGAAATCTAGATCTATAAGTAACCGGTGCAAATCTCTCTAGGTCCTCTTGGCCTTGGTAGAGGAGAACATTTAGGATCAAATTTCCAGGTAAGGTAGCTCAATCACACGTAATCATCGATTAGCCATTTCTCAAAAAGCAACTAGTTGGGCTTCTTCCCAACTCTCATTGGGGTGCAAGCATATCAAAGGAGCACAAACACACACCTCTCTCTCTCTCATGCTCGCACACACACACGTCCCTCTCTAACTCTCACACATGCACACACACACGTCCCTCTCTAACTCTCACACATGCTCGCACACGCACACGTCCCTCTCTAACTCTCACACATGCACACATCACACACACACACACATATCTCTCTCTCTCACTCTCACTCACTCACTCACTTTCTCTCTCTCTCTCATGCACACACACACACATCCCTCCCCCCCCCCTCTCTCTCTCTCTCTCTCTCTCTCTCTCTCTCTCACTCACTCACACACACACACACACACACACATGGTGCACAGGAAGGTGGCATGGATGGTCTAAGGAAGGGGTGCAAATATTGGGATGCCGACTGGAGCATGGATAAGTGCGGACGGACTCAGGAAGGTTACCAGAGAGGCGTGGCTAAGATGGCTCCTATGATTTTGCGAGAGCCATCTATTTTGGGTTTTTTTTTTAAATACCATAGGCCATTGCTTAAGTGACACTGGTGTAAGTAGCATTGTTTATGCGATGAAATGTAGTTTGTAAGCATTGCTACAAGTGTCATATAAGTGACATGAAAAGATGCGTCAAAAAGCATTGATTCATATGATGTAGTGGTTTCACCTCAACAAATGTTGTTTATATTACATTCATTATCGCATAAATGATGCTTTTGTAAAAACCATCATTTCAGGCTCGTCCACCACTAGGGAAGGGGGGGTTGTGTTGTAGTCTTGGGGGGTTCACTTAAAATATGTAAGTGTGGCACATGAGTTCATCAAGAGGGGTATATTAATTCAAAAAAGTTATAGAATTACATTTATAGGAGCATTTTTTAACCAAATTTGAAAAAAAAATCGTAAGTTTATGAAGAAAAAGGGGTCATTTTATTCATAAAAATATGTAAGTGTAAGGGGGGGTTTTAAATAACCCTTGAACGCACGTGATACATAAAATTTCTTAGAGGTGAACCCCCCGAGGTTGTAGTGGCTTTGAGTTGAAACACATGAGGCAACCTACAACAGCATGTCTTTTTCTCTTTAAGCTACTTTGTAATTCTCTATGTAATGCAATGAGTCTTTTCTATCACTAATTGTGATGCTTTATTTACTGATAGTAGTGAGCAAGCAATAGAGCACTTCAAAACATACTTTAACAAACTATTGTGCATTGCTTGTGATTGCTTTTAACCAGTCTATTTACATGAGAAAAACACTTCAAAGTAATCTATAATGCACTATTTCACACTACTTAGGACTACATTAAAGCAATCCAAATCAGTGCTTTGGACTACTTTTTAAAGTAGGCCAAAGAGTGAAAAGCTATGTTAGAGTAGTACAATGCACTGATTTAGATTTTTTTTAAGTGGTCCAAAGCATGCTTTTACAAACTAGGAGTGTGCACTACTTATATGACTGCTTGAAACCAGTTTGTGTCCCAATTTGAGGAAGATTGTAATAAACTCTGAGAACAAATAGATGAAATGAGAACAAGTAAGTGGAATCACAACACTTTGTTGATATAGTGTAGTTTATTGTTTATTAAGATGTTTACATAATGTGGGAGAGGTGTACATCATGGTAGTATCGTATACCTCGATTAAAATGTTTACATAATACAGCAGAGGTGTACATTAAGGTAGTATCATATATAATGAATAAAATGTTTATGTAATATTGTGCTCGATCCCCATAGTATACACAAATTCAAAGAAAATGGTATTTATATCCCACTACTTCCTCCTCTGATTCCTCTCCTTCTCCCTCTCCTTCCCTCCCCCCTATCTATGTCTATCACCATGATCAATCCCATTTTAGGATTAACACCAAATACAAAGAATAGACTATCATTGAACTAAACTAGTTTTCCTTTGACCGAAATCACCAAGAATCTAGTTGGAAAATCAATCAAATGATGGGTAGATTACCCTGATGAGAGATCAAGGATTCTCATTATGAAATTGGGAATTAAAGAAAAAGGGGCTTTGTGGAACCAATCTCAAACTGGGAATTTTACTTGCATAGAACCTCTATTTTTCATTTAAAGGACTATTTTACGCCAGAATGCTAGAGGAAGCATTGGCATGTGTTTTACTAAGAGGAGGTTCGTTGTTGCAATAGCTGGTGGTGGGGAGTTGTCGAGGGACATCGCTCGAGGGGCAAAGCCTGCCGAGGTCTTGACCAGCCTCGATACGGTTAAAATGGTGCGCTTCCGATAAGATGGGCGAGGACCGACGAAGTGGTCCCTGAGTGAAGTGCTAGGACCTCGGCTAGGACACGTAAGGAGGATCCTAGAGGGTTCTGACCAGGTGATGCACGGGCTCGTGGTTTCTAGAACACAAATGCGTGCGTCGAGGAACATTCAGATGGACTAAAAGGAAAGATTTTTGTGAATCAAATTTTGATATTGGATCTCGTTTTGGTTGGCCAGCCGGTCTCCAGAGGACACATTTTGTAATACAGTGGTCGGCCGATTGTCTGGATCGGGGGATTCCTGTGAAACAAGTAAGATACGATTAGTTACGTTAGTTAGATTAAGTCCTCAGAAGACCCTTGTTTTGTGGGAGGGAATCAGCGCGGCTGTGCCTCATTAAAGGAGAAAAAAGCGATGATTCTATGGACCAAGTGCAAGTCTCTTCTTTGATCTGACCATGTGACTTCAGGTTCGGTTGGATCAGTTTAACTAGTTAAGACTTTGACTTGTTTGATTCATTCCCCCGTTAGAAGATTTTCCCATGGCAGAATTGCCCGTGTCTTTCGGGCAAGGAAAGTTTTTCCGGGCTCGGTTTCGGAGGAACCGCCGGGCTAGTCTCTCATCCGGACATCCGCGAGCGAGGCCCCGAGCGTGGATCCCCGCCCCGCATGGGAGGCTGACGGTGCTTCCGCCGCCAGTGCCCTCGGAGGGGGCACCACGGGTGGGGGTGCGGGGGATCTCACAGCTAGTATCAGAGCTTTGTTGAAAGCTAATAAGGAAAAATGAATTCTTATCAAAAAATTGTAATAAAAACTCACAAAGAGCATTTACATATTGGATTTTCATTCCTTAAGCTTCATTAATAAAGATTTTTAATCAAAGAATTTGATTTTATAGATGGAAGTTCCACAATTATCTGGTGTTCCCGACCTCACCCAATCACAAGACAAGACTGCGTTCGCCTTTCGAGCATCTCATCTCTTCCGCTACAACTCGAACGAGCCGAGCTAGACTTGTAGGCCATTTCGAGGATCTATATTTTCTTGGACCCAGCGGAGAGACGGCAGCACAAGTGGTTTGTAGGGCAGTATGTCCACGCCTCTTGCAACCAGCGTGCGATGCTAAGGCAGAATCTCTCATTGACCATGATTCTGATGAAGTTGAAAGTGATACATGGTGTTATTTTTATCACTCAAGGCCTCGAGATTTTAGACTTTCTTGCCAATTCTGCAGACTCCTTAGTCGCTTTATTCCTAATAAGGAGAAGATAGTAGCTCCCTTGGCAGTAAGGAAACATTTGTATCAAGGCATGTCTATAGCCCAGTATCGTCGTCTTATGTGTCTCCTGAGGAGATTTTGACTTTTAGAGCCGAGCTGCTCTATGTACATATTGCAACCTGAAAGATTCCTGCCCCATCCGTGCAATGAATTTGAAGGTGCTAGCAGCGAAAGTAGCACTTCTTGCGCGGGGCAGGGCTCTAACTCGGGGCCTCGCCCACGGATATCTGGACAAGAGACTAATCCCTCGGTTCTTCCAAAACCAAACCCGAAAATACTTTCCTTGCCCAGAAAGCACGAGTGATTCCTCCACGGATAATTTTTATTCTAACGTAGTCAAGAGCCTTAACTAACAGACCTGATCCAACCGAACCCGTAAGTCCATGGTTAGATCAAGGAAAAGACTTGCACTTGGATCATAGAGACCAATGCTTTTTTTCCTCATTGAGAGGCACAGCCTTGTTGATTCTTTTCCATAGAACAATTTCTATTCAGGATTTACTTCATCTATCATACCATAATAGAATTGAGTCTCATTTTAGGAATCCATCAGTCTAGCCTAACCCCATCCAGTCCCATGGGTTAGCCAACCGCCTAACCACTGTAGTGATGGGATACATTTAGGAATTTGGTTAGGTTTTGTCCCGGGTACTAGGGAAAAGAGTTCCTGGGCCCCCTGTTGCCGGATCTTCATGCAAACTTCAAGCTAGACACACCACTTACACACCCAATATGAAATTGCCTTTTTCTCACAGATTCAGCTGTCTTTAAAACAATCTTTTAATGAAACCATAGTGTTACTGATCATAATCCTCCAAAATATCCGGTTGAATTCTAATTTCCAATCATTCCTTCATCGATGTACCTATGGCATCATTGGCAACCAGAACACTCGCCACCTGTCCACTCAGGGGCCTTTTCGATAGTTCCTAGATCATAGTACCCAGTAATATATTCACTTATAAAAATCCAAATGGACTCTCCGTTGAAGATCAGCAAGATCAACCAACAGATCCATATAAAAGAGTCATGGACTCATCCGTTGAGGACCAGCAAGGTCAATCAACCAGATCCATGCCCGAATTCAGAAAACAAGTCTTACTCCTTGTTTCGATATCTTCCTCGATGCACGTGGGTATCTTTGGCGACCCAAAGCCCAAGCACCGTATGGTTAGCACCCTCTAGGATCCTTCGCATGTCACCTAGCGCTTCACTCATAGGTCGCTTCCTTGGTCCCTCATCCACTGTATCGGAAGCTCACCATTTAAATCAAACCGAGGCTGGTCAAAACCTCGACCAACCTTGCTACGCGAGACGTCCTCCGTTGACTCTTCGTCAGCTCTTGCAACTTTATCAGTTAGGTCTCCACCACGACCTCATTCACAAGACGGTCAAAATGCTTCCCTAGCATTATTGACATAAAACAGTCATTTAAAATAAATACAGTTTCTATAATGAACTTTCGTCTTTCCACATTGTTCCACATCAATCCACTTTATTTAATCCACATCCAATTCATATGTATTCCCATTCTCATCCAATCACATCTTTTTTCATTTCATCACATCCACTTCATATGTATTCCCATTCTCATCCAATCACATCATTTTCCATTTCATCACATCTTTCCTCATTTATCCTCATCACATCTCACCCACTCGCATCTACGCATATCCACATCTACATTACCCAGAAGGAGGACCCTATCAAGATAGAACTGCACAAGAACAGCTTGTAGAGTAGGAGAGGAGGGTAAGAATATATGGACTTACACCGTCATTTACTGCAGTAATGTTTTCGACTCCTTGTCCTTCGCGAGCATGCTGGGTGATTTCCTAGACAACTTAGCTCATGGTAGCTACTTATCTCACTTACCTATAGTATCCATGACATATCATAGTGAGGATGCACTCAGACCATTGCCTAATATACCTAGGGCACATATATATATGAAGAAAACCCAAGTGAGGGGGAAAATCAACTTAGTGACATCAAATCAGAGCTTGCTAGATGAGTTTGATTTACAGGTTATTGAGGTGCAAGTCGTGTAGACCAGATTATAACTTGTAGTTAGACGTGTAATCTCAATATGGACTGGATTTTTCAACTTGCTCAGGTGTATCCTAGCTCACTCTCATCTTTGAAACTATTCTTGCACATCATTACATGCATTCATAAAACTAAAAGACCTTATGACTAGGTAAAATTTTATTTCTAAGTGCCACTTTGGAAAACTTTAAGGCCATATTCTTTCTTAGATTTAGTAATGTTCCTACTTGCCCATGATCGACCTTAAATTATGTCAATGGAGTATGTGAAGTACTCCCACTTAGATTTTAGTGACCTTTAGCTCAACTTTATAGGTGAAAAAATAAAGCAAAAAAGAAGAAGAAGAAACCAATAATTTAAAAAATTAAAAATAAAAACATAAAAATACCAAGAAGATAACTATCGCTATATAGGATCCTGGTAGGACTCTTAATGACTAGTGATGGTACCTTGAGACCGATGCCTTGATTCTTATGGGGTAGGACCTTGTGTCATAAAAAAATAATAAAAGAGAGGCTAACCATCACCGTCTTAGGAGATTCCTAGTGGTCCTTAGATACGCTTGGTGGAGGTCTCTTGACCATTGCCTTGGTCTCCATGGGTTGGTGCCTTATCCCTTATAATATAATTACTACACCCAAAAAAAACCCTTTCGACTTAGCACTGTTCATTAAAGTCTGTGTAACTTGAGACTGAACCATAACCATAGGCATATGAATAAAACTAGTTTAGGTATAGATAGGCTTATTACTGACCTCTAAGTTAAATTGGCATTACCTTTCCTCTTTATAGCATAACTTGGCGTTTACCTAGTTATTAAAAAGAAAAAGAAAAAACAACATGCATGCATAACCATGTCTTATCTTGTTATTACAAATAACTCTTCATCACACTGGTTGATTTGATTTTCACGTAGGTATCCACCACTTGGCCTTCGACTACCATCATCACCTTCCTATCAGCATTTGATTCGTCTTCACCAACATATTACGGAATCTACATCAAAAAGGGAGGCATGCTAATCCTCATTTGCACACCTCTCTAGCATTGATGCCATCCATTGGCAACCATCACTTCATTTGGTCGTTGACATTAAAAGTGCTAATATTGTATATTTTATGTGTGTAATCATCGCTTGTCTATGAAAGGCACACCATGGGATTAATTATGGAGATTGCATTATTAGATTAAGTGTTTGCATAGGTAGCTTTGGAAAGCTATGGACCTATATTTTAAGTATGGCCAAGGTGTGAAGGTTGAGGGCTAAGATAAGGGTCAATTTGTATTCTCACCATTCATTCACTTATACAACTAATAGAGTGCTCTTATTCTCTACTCTCTTGCTCCCTTGTGTGTCTTGCCTAATTAAATTAGAGCTATTATATGCTCATTGTGTATGTGTGAGTGTATGTGTGTGAGAGAGAGAGATTGAGTGAGAGGAGGGTCGAGCTTCCTTTGGAGTGCAGGGGTGGCGTAGGAGTGGAAATTGGGAGTGTAGCGGTGCGGCAACATCATCAAGAATCTGAGCACAAGTATTTACAAGGTGAGTGACACACCTTGCCCATGCAATTTTGAGCTAGGTTATAGAAGATTAGCTTCTTGGTTGAGTTGTTTTATGCTTTCGAGTGCAGTTGGGCAAAGCCCCATGACCTTAGTTAGTTCCTACACTCTTTCTGTGGTGCAAGGGCTTCCCACACTCCTAGACAGTGGCCGCTACCCAGTATTCTAAGACCTTTGTGACTTTTGTGGCCTTCCTCTTCTTGGGCGTCAGTGTAAGCTGCACTATATCCCCGATGAGGTCTCTTAGGCCCCTTGTTGCCATGCTGAAAGTGAGGTTGGGAAGATTCTGGATAATTTGGATAGCTATAGAGTGAATAGTGGAAAATGAAAGGAGGTCCCTCTATTTACATAGTTTTTGCATGGGAATGTACAAACGTAATTGGGGTAACGTGTTTTTGTAGACCATTCTTAGGAACGTGCATACACAAGGTAGTGTACATGTGTTTGCAGCTCTGAACATGTGTGCATAGCAGAAGAGATGTGGAAACATGCATGTGTAGAAGATGTAAACATGCATGTGGCACAGATGAGAACATGCATGTACATATGAAACGTGCTTGCGTAGATGAAATGTGCGTGCACAAATGAAACGTGTATGTGCATAAGTAAGTTTTTTAAAGATTTTGCATGAAGTTAAGCCCTTAGTGTAGTTTTTTAAAGATTTTGCATGAAGTTAAGCCCTTAGTGCATTTTCACGTGTGGTGTTGGGTGCTTAATGAAGTGCCTTTATTAGTGGTGTTTTGATCACTCTATTGATCAGGGAGATGGACCATACCACATGGACCAAGTTTTTGCCCACTATGCCCCCCATCCTGAGGTGTACCTACTACTATCTAGAAGGCTAGTGATTAGCTTTCTTATTTGCTCCATCTCTATTGCATCCCTTGACTCTCATTTGAATCTTTTTTAATTGATTTTTCTAATTGGCGTCCCTTTTCATTTAGCAAGAGTGAGGTACCTCGTTTTTGCCCATTTAGTGAGGCTTGAGAGGGATGCTAGTTGCAACAAGAAAATGGGTGGTTTAGGGCCTTCAACTACATCATAGGCTTTTGATTTTGAGGTGGAAGGAATACCTTGTTCATGATGTGTTTTGTGGTGGGTCATGGGGTTCCATGATTTCTTCAGTTTTTGCCTTACCCTTTGCTAGGGTTGCACATGAGGTTTCTGTGGTGGTGGTAGCTTTGGGTTACCATTGTCATCTCTACTTAGTTCTTTTTATTGTGTTAAAGAGGTTGGGGGTAATGTTGGTGTGACTTTAGGGACTCGAATGATTCTATTACCTTCATAATACCCTTGGGCCACTAGAAGAGTGTCAATTACACCCACCACGTTTGGGTAGCACTCCTTCATCATTGTCGGCGTTTCCCTCTTTGACTTGTTAGTTTTGGCCTTGCTGCCTTAGGTAGCCAGCATTGTGGGAGGACTGTATAGTACCCTTAGGCTTCTAGTGACCCATTTTTAACAAACCATATTTTTGGTTTAGGGTTGGGGTTCAATGCTTTGCTACGTGGTCCAATTGGTGGCATGGCTGTGACTAGCGTATGCTTGATCTTCCTCTTGGGTGTGGCAACCCTTATTTTTGGGACATAGAATGGTTATCTTTGGCCTACTCTTGGTATTTTTGACAGTTTAAAATAATTTATTTTTCATTACCCAAATGTGGGTTTCATTAGGTTTTCATACCTGTTTTTAGGTATGCTAGTCAATTTTATCAAATTTTGATGTATGAGAGAAATTATTATTATTTTACCAATTATAAATTGACAGATTGTTGAATTGTGTTACTACACATTATGGTGGGGACTCCATAAATCTAATGGGATGTAGGTTTGTGCATTATTGTAAGGTTTACAAGTGTTTAGGGGACCAGGAGATGAAATTTGGACTAGTCGGAAGTGGTAGACATGAAGAGATGCCTATTTTGTGTAAAACAAGTCTTAAGATTTCAAGTGAAATGGTGGTTTTGGGACATGAAGAAAATCATGTTTTTCTAGGGAGAAGAGAGAGCACTTTGGGAGTATATTTTGGACTTTAGAGGTGTAATTGGGCCATTAGTCATGTCTTCTATACATTGCTTATTGTATTTCTACCTAATTTCTACATTTCCTACATGCATAGAGCTCTCAATTCACTCAATGTGATAGCTCTATGCATGCATAGAGCATGTATCTTAGGGGGGTCACTCATAAATATATAAGCATAGCAGGTGGGTTCAACAAAAGGGATTTTAAAAATCCCTTTTTTACACATGTTTTACATACAAAAGGGTAACATTTAAAGGGGGTATTCACAGGTTGAATAGAAAATGGGTATGTTTTATTCATGAAATATTCATAGATAAGGTATTTTAAAAAAAGTCCTTGAAAGCACGTGATAAAGAGCATTTACTTATAGTGAACCCCCTTGAGGCATGTATAGAGCTCTTAATGTATGCATAGAGCTCTCAATGCATGCATAAAGCATGCATATGCTTTATGCAAGATTTATTAAATATGCTACTAATAACTTTGTTTAATTTTATGTTTTGTAGGTCTTGCACTAATCATCTCCTTTGGCTTCATAAAAAAGAGGCAAGCTCTCTTTTTCTTTTATGTATGAAATTCTTCATCCTAAATTTATCCATTAAGATTTTAGTAGCCATGGCTCAATGAGGAGGGTCTTATCACAAGATTATACACTTTATTGGGTAGTCTCTACTCCCATACAAATATTAGAGAAGAGATTGGCTAAGCTTGGTCACTAATCATTAATTATTTACACTAATCCCATGTTTATTCCCAAAATAATGACGGTAGACTTTGAGTAAAGAATTGAAGGATTTATGCATACAATTGAACCAAGCATATTTGGGAAATGAAATAGAAGTAGGAGAGGGTGAGATTAGGCCTCTATTAATTGATACTAGAGGTACTAATTTTGGATTAAGAAAACTTAATAAAAGTCTCACCAAAAGAGAGCAGTAGGTTTGGATCTCTCGCCACACTTTAGCAAATTTATTTCTGACTTCACAGGCTCATAGAGCATGCTCAAAACCCCCCCTAACCCTAGCTTGAATTAGACCATCTTGACTAGAGCAACACGCATGGCAATTTTCCCCCAAAAAATATGGCATCGGCTTTTACGTCGATTTTCGTTGATCTATGTCAAATGAGCTCGATTCCTCTGAGTTGCGTGGATGACGTGATGTGCTCTTCTTACCTCTAAGAGGGTTTTCCCAATGGGGAAGAGAATAGGCAATGAGAAGCCCTCCACCATAGGGTGGTTTTTTGCCATAGGTTATGAAGAGGATAAGGTTGAGGTTATAGCTTAATTAGTGTTAGTAAAGCCACTAATCTATTTGATGATAAGTGTTGAGAGATGAAATATAGTGCTTAGCTTTGGATACCATGTTGAAAAAAGTGGATTAAAAGAGAGTATTGAGTACATAAACATGAGAAGTGAGAGCTATAGTGGATGGACGATAGAAGAAGACATAGTTAAAGCATAGTATTAACACTAAGGAAGATAATCAAGATATGAATCAAGGCTAATCACATATTCACGACTTACATATCTGAAAATAAGCTTGGTAAATCAATTTGTATCTAGCTACCATCCACTTGCCCTCATACATCATTGCTTACATCACTAGATATTCCACTTTTTGACCACATTCTAGACTCTTCTTCACCTTTTACATTGACTACCCATTCTAACTTTTGCTAGACCATAACCTAAGGTTGACACACATCCAAATACATAAGCATTACTTGACAAACACACGTGTCCCATAAACATGAGTTGGCACATCTATGCCCATACCCAACCTGCACCGATATTAGTAGAACCATTAGTGGTGGATACACACCCATGGTTGGCATGCAATGGATGAGGCCTACCACCATATCACTATGGAGACCATTTAGTGGTGGATACACACCCATGGTGGGCATGCAATGGGGATGAGGCCTACCACCATATCACTATGGAGACCAACACTATCTACATGCCCATCAGCATCCTTGTCTTCTTGTATCATAGAATTCGAAAGCAGTTGCAATGTGGAGAATACAGAGAGGCACACAAATTTTATCAATCCATGAAGCTAGTGTTCGCTAAAGGAAGAAGAAGAAGACACAACTAACACTGCCAAGGATAAGAATGAAAATGTTAACAGAAAGGAAATGTTAGAGGAAGATCCCCAGTACAATCATTGATTGGTGGTATAGTGAAGCTTTCCACGGCCCTTTGACATCTGGCCCCTCTTCAGTTGCACATGCTTTAGATGCTGAAGGAAATTTTTTAGATTCTGAATCCTTAAGGGATTTGTGGTCTCATACTGTCTCTACAACACAGTCCATGCTTTTGTACCATGGCTGAGGAGTTTTATAAAGATATCTACAACTTTTTGGTGAGTGAAGCAATGAATTAGGTCCACTTCTCTATATGTGACCTTCTCCGAAATGTGCTTTTTCACTCTCTAGATCCTTTGATTTTTTTGCAAATAGAAACGTGGCTATACTCCCCTACTTTTTGTGGCAGGGGTTTATTATATTGTTGAGTGAGTGTGTTGTGTGTGCGTATGTAAGGAGAGAGAGAGAGAGAGAGAGAGAGAGAGAGAGAGAGAGAAGGGGGCAACATCTACAACTGAAATTTTGAGTTTACTATACTGTTGAGTGAGTGTGTTGTGTGTGCGTATGTAAGGAGAGCAAGTGAAGGGGACAACGTCTACAACTGAAATTTTGAGTTTATTAAACAAGAGAAAATTTTATGTATGAGGACCCATGTGTGTGTGTGTGTGTGCGAGAGAGAGAGAGAGAGAGAGAGAGAGAGAGAGAGAGAGAGAGAGGACCCATATATGTGTGTGTGTGTGTGTGTGTGTGTGTGTGTGAGAGAGAGAGAGAGAGAGAGATGTGCTTACTCTATAAACAAATCATATAAGCTTATTGGAAGCCTACTTGAATAAGGCCTTGAGGAATAAAATACATAAGTGGGGAGAGTTTATGAAAATAAGAAATATCTCCATAAAAAAACTGTACACGATTCTTATATTGTTATCATGTTAGAGAATTGTCTACATGTGTACAAGGTTCTTTGCATGCATAGGATTACCCTAGCTTTATAACACTTGAGTGATTGTGGGCTATCATATACAAGTTGCCCTGCTTTCATGTCTAGGCTATGCACAAAGCATCATGTGACATGTCCACGATATATACAAGTTTCACCCTTGCGGTGCATCTTTACAGAGGTGGACAACTATACGTAGCTATATATATATAGAGGAATCTGGATCATAGCTATAAAGTGCCACGTAGCCACGGATAGGTAGGAGAAACTGCAAAGATCGATTTCACAACCGGTCAGAATTTTCACGGCAAAGGTTCTCAACAAGATGCTGGCCGCGAAAACCAGCAAAGGTTTCCCTGATCATGCTCCGACAAGAAAAATCAGGATCATAGACCTTAATTACAAGTGCACAAATTAAGCAGAATTTAGAAAAGAAGCGAGGTGCAGGCGCAAAACTTGAGAGTTACCCCTTTCATCATCATCCAGGATGATACTGCTTATGTCGTTATTTATTGGGGTGGTTGGGAACGTCTTGTGAATGGGGTGGAAGGAGCGCATCGTAGAGGGTGTGAAGGGCGGTGGCAATAAGGTGGACGAGCCACATGACTACTGCAGCACGGAGGCGACCTCTCCTGATCCTCCTCAAGGGCATAATCCCAGCTGCTGCTGGTTCTCCCCTGGCGGGAGGAATATGCTGGGGAGCATCAACTACTTCGGCTGACGGCACCTCCATAGTTAAGAGAGGAAGCGGAAGGAGGGCGGCGGGCGGGTAAACAGCAGAGGAATATAAGGTAGATCAATGGAGCTTCTTACCTTGGGAATCAGAGGAATATAAGCTAAAAGGAGGCAAAAGGGGAGAGGCCTACCGCCTCCCTCATAGAGCCATTGTCAGACGGATTCGTGCCACGTAGTACGTCCATATGGGTTCTCAACCAATGGATGGGCACGGCCGGGGACAACAAGTCAAGGGGGGGCAGCTGCGCAACAGCTGGATTCTGAGAATCTCTGTAACCGCCTCCCTCATAGAGCCATGGTCAGACGGATGCGTGCCACGTAGTACGTCCATGTGGGTTCTCAACCAATGGATGGCACGGCCGGGGACAAGTCAAGAGGGGGCTGTTTTGAGCAGCTGCGCAACAGCTGGATTCTGAGAATCTCTGGAACCGCCTGCGTCATAGAGCTATGGTCAGACGGATGCGTGCCACGTAGTACGTAGAACTACGTCCATATGGGTTCTCAACCAATGGATGGGCACGGCCGGGGGGGGCTTTTTTGAGCAGCTGCGGATTCTGGGGATGCCAAAATTGCCAATTTTACGCGTTTTTTTGATCGTGGCCCAAAAAAATATATTCGAAGGCTTGACTTCTGCAGTTCCATTTCCATGTACAAGTTGTTGTCAAGGGCTTTTCCTACTGCCCACTTGCAAGTTGAAACACCACTACAAAGCCTTGAAGGCATATGCTCACTTATCGTAGTGCTATGTGTGAACAGGGCTTAACCAAGGGCACTTTTTTCCATGTGGTTTTTCCCTTTGGATATAAAGTGTGAAAGTACACTCTACCTATAACATTTTGTACTTCTATATTATTATATGGATGTGGCACACATGCAAGGGTAGACTTGCATTTTGTGGATACCACACTTTTGGCTCTCTCTCTCTCTCTCTCTCTCTCTCTCTCTCTCTCTCTCTCTCTCTCTCTCTCTCTCTCTCTCTCATTTCTGTGTGTGAGCTTCCGCCGTCCAGCTCCATCGACGGCGCGAGTGCGCAGGCAGCCACCACCGCCCAGCTCCTCCGGCGGCGCGACTGCACAGACAGCCGCTGCTGCCCACTACCGCCGCCGTCGCCTGGCCCGTCGGCTCTGTGCTATGACAAGCGTACTTATGATGCAAATACAGTGGCTGCCCATACTCGTGCTATGCATGATGCAGAGCTATGGCATGCTCATTTTGGGCATGTAAATTTTCGGAGTTTGATGCTTATGCAGAAGCATCATATGGTTGATAATATGCCACCTCTTGAGTCTCCAACAAGACATGTATGTGAGGGGTGTATTTTGGGAAAGATGCAATGAAAACCATTCCCCCAAAGATGGAGCTGTTAGAGCTGAAAGTAAATTACAGCTCATACATAGTGATGTATGTGGTCCAATGCGGACACCATCCATAGGGGGACATCTTTACTTCGTCACATTCATTTTGATGACTACTCCAGGTTTGCTTGGGCTTACCCCTTGAAAGCGAAAGCAGATGTGTTTACATGCTTTCGACACTTTGTAGCAATGGCTGAAAATATGTGTGGATGTAAAGTCTAAACACTCTGCTCAGGTAAAGGTGGAGAATACATGTCAAATGCATTCAAGGATTATAAGCTTCAAAAGGGCATCAAACACCAATGTACTATGCCTTATACACCGTAGCAAAATGGTGTAGCTGAAAGGAAAAATAGATCTCTCATGGAGATGGCAAGATGCATGGTGAAAGCACAAAAGTTGCCTCACAAATTTTGGATGGAAGCTATAATGTATGCAACTCATGTGTTGAACAGGTGTCCAACAAAAGCTTTGAAAACCATAACACCATTTGAGGCTTGGTATAGCCAAAAGCCAACAGTGGATTATATGCGTACATTTGGGTGTTTGTACAGGCATACAGGACATGTTTGATGGACTTTTACCCATTGCAATTAGGGGGGATTCAGATCAGCCAGCCCCTACACAAGAAAATCCTCATGTAGAACATGTGAAACAGCCAGCCATTCAGCCCCCTTCTATGGAAGAAGTGGAAGATCTTGTCAGGGAAGAGCAAACAGCCATAGACACAGCCAAGTCAGTGCCAAGATGGTTGCTGAAAACTTTGCAAGAAAGCAAACTTGTAGCTCCACTCATAGGTAGAACAAGGGCTAGTTCCAGCCATGCTTTGAATATACATCGTGGGGAGTCTGCATTAGCAATGGGTGGTCTCTTTGATTCAAAAGAGCCTTCTTCTTATGAAGAAGCACATGAGAATGAGCATTGGGTGCAAGCTATGCAAGCTGAAATCTCTTCTATCATGAAGAACAATACTTGGGATCTTGTGGAATTGCCTAAAGGCAAGCATGTCATTGTGGAACAAAGTGTGGGTGTACAAAGTCAAAAGAAAGTCTAATGGTACTATTGACAGGTACAAAGCAAGACTTACGGCCAAAGGCTACTCCCAGAAAAAGGGAATAGATTATGAAGAGACTTTTGCTCCTACTTTGAGAATGACCACAATAAGATCAGTGATTGCATTGGCTGCACATAAAGGATGGAAAGTGCATTAATTGGACATCAAAACTGCATTCTTAAATGGGGATTTACAGGAGGAAGTATATGTAAATCAGCCCATTGGTTTTGTAGTTCCTGGTGAGAAACATAAAGTATGCAGGTTACACAAAGCATTGTATGGGTTAAAGCAAGCTCCAAGACCTTGGTATGATAGGATACATGCTCATCTAACCAGCCAAGGTTATGTGAATAGTCCAGCTGAAAGCACATTGTATGTGAAGAAAACCGATGCCGATATTCTCATAGTCATCTTGTATGTAGATGACATGCTCATTACAGGTACTAGCAAAGCACAAATTTCAGATTTCAAAGATGATTTGAAAGTTGAATTTGATATGTCAGATTTGGGGCCTTTACACTACTATCTCGGCATACAGTTTATGCATACAGATGATGGCATTGTTATGCAGCAAACTAAGTACATAAAAAGTTTGCTAAAAACGTTTCACATGGATGAATGTAAGCCCATTTCTACTCTCGTAGAACCAGGTGTACGGCTTACTATGCATGATATTGGAGAGCCTTTTGAGGCCGGCATTTACAGCCAGGCAGTGGGATGTCTCATTTACTTGTGTAACACGAGGCCAGACATATTTTTTTTTGGGGTGTCTGTTGAGCAAATTTATGCACAGCCCAGGCACAAAGCATTGGCAAGCAGTCAAATGCATTTTTCGTTATCTTAAGGGTACCCTGGATCTTGGTTTGTTCTATCCCAAGGAGGCAGCTTGCAGCTTTATGCATACAGTGATTCAGATTGGACTGGTGATTATGATACCAGGCAATCCACTAGTGGAAATTGTTTTTTTCTTGGCAGTTCATGCATATCTTGGTTGAGTAAAAAGCAACCCATTGTTGCCACATCTAATTGTGAGGTTGAGTACATGGCAGTCTTCACAGCTACAGTAGATTGTGTATGGTTGAGGAGACTATTGGGCTGATCTTCGTGAGTGTCAGCAGACACCCACCACCATTCTCACTGATAGCCAGAGTGCTATGGCCGTGGCATGAAATCCAGTATTTCATGCACGTACCAAGCACATTGAGATTCATTACCACTATGTCAGAGAGAGGCTATCTTACTACCCTACACAGGATAATGTTGCAGATCTATTCACAAAGGCTTTACCTTGGTAGTGCTATGTGTGAACAGGGCTTAACCAAGGGCACTTTTTTCCATGTGGTTTTTCCCTTTGGATATCAAGTGTGAAAGGACACTCTACTGGCACACATGCAAGGGTAGTCTTGCATTTTGTGGATACCACACTTTTGGCTCTCTCTCTCTCTCTCTCTCTCTCTCTTCCTCTCTCTCATTTCTGTGTGTGAGCTTCCCTATCCTGCACCTAACCCTAATGGACAGGTTTGTGTGTGTGAGTGTGTGAGTCCAACACCAACAATCCTTGCATTTCCACGTGTTGAATCACTGCTGATCACCTAAATTGTGCCACAATTAAGAAAAGCTTGGCCAACTTACATTTAATGTAAGTGGCCAAGTTAATTGTGCCTATGGTGGGAAGATAAGAGTGTAGTAGTACCTCTCGTAGAGCGACATACTTGTAGCTTGAAAAACACGGCTCTTATCTAAGCCCCTAGAGCTCCACAAATTGGCGATGGGGTAGTAATTGGCAGCATACAACATAGCTTGGGGCTCATGATTTTTTCATCAATCCCCCGTATTTTTCTAGTTACAATTCTTGCTCCCTTGTTGGGATGGGGCTCTTATATCCAAATGGTTTAAGGATATATTTCAAAATAGATTGTCCAAAAATTCAAAGAAAATCTGCAATAAAGGGTATCTTTTGGAATAGAGTACCACTCTCCAAAAAATGAAACACATCCTCGGTGAGAAAGGACCGACTTCCTTTAACTATAGGAATTTTCGGTTCAAAAAGGATGACAAAGTATGTCTCCATGAAACCTATTCTCTTTCTTCTTCTTCTTCTTCTTGAGTGGCTAGCACCCAATGTTAATCACTATGGAAATCCAATACAATTTGCATCAAGGTGAATGAAGCTTATTGATAATTCAGATCTCTATAGTACTATTGTTGGGATATCACAGTGTCGCACATTGCTAGCTTGTTTGCCTCTACGTTATATGTCTTCAAATGAGATGCTTCATCCATATCATGCATCTAGAGATGAGATGCTAGAAGAAGACATGGGCTAACACACCCTAAAACACCTAGACGGATGAGTGAAAAAAGGCCCAAATAAAAAGTATTTTTCACCTACACATTTTGGAAAATACCATTAATTTTTACATCTCAAGGTTTCAAATTATGTAATTTTTGGGAGGTTTTAGTTACATTAGGGGAAATTTGGACACAAATTAGGCTCTTTAAGAATTGCTACACATTCTCGTTCTACAAAAATGGGCTCACGGTGAAATTTTTTGGAAATTAACTCAGAAGTGAGTGGAGTTTGGACATTTGGAAACTACTCTTTGATACCTTTCCCCAACGATATATAACATGATGTGTAATTTTAGATATTCAAGAAGTCCCCAAATTTGGTGATGCCATGGCATGTAACGTGCCACATCATCACCAAATTTGGAGACTTCTTAAATATGCAAAATTACCCATCATGCAATATATCATTAGAAAGGTCTTGAAGAGTAGATTACAAATGTCTAAACTCCGCTCAATTCTGAGTTGATTTGTAAAAATTTCACCATGAGCCCATTTTTGTAGAGAGAGAATGTGTAGCAATCCTTAAAGGGTTCCCCTAATATTCTAGATTAGTAGAAATTACCTCCACTTTTAAGAGAAGAAGATTTACCATTTTGGCGAAAAGTCTTTTTTCAGTACAAAATAGCATTAAGAGAGGTTGTTTTGTCATTTTGGTGAAAAGTCCTTTTCCAGAACAAAATAGCATTAACACTAGTTCTGTAATTGGACACTAAAGTGTCCTGAAAGTTAGCATTTTTCTTGAATTTTTGTGGGCAATCTATTAAGAGTTTTGAAATGCTTAATATCCACAGATGTTCCTCAAGACCCATAAAAAATTTGAGATTTTTTAAATTGCACTTTTCTTAGCTTTTGCAAGGCAATATTTTAATTTTCTTAGACACATGCTGATAAAACGCATGATTTTTGCTGTTTTCAAAATAGTAGTAATTTATACATAACTTTTAGAAGGGACATAGTTTGATCATGAAACTTGGCTTGATGGAAAGTCCATGATGTAAACTAAATCTTGGAATCATCAAACGATAATTATTGGATAAATTTTTGACTCGCTAATATTGAAATGATGTTTTTTATACGGGTGGAGCATGAATTTTTCTCCTTCCATATGCAAGCTAATAATGTAAAACTTGAGGTGCACCCATGTTATATAGGGTAAATACTACTTTGTTTTGAATTTTCCAAAACTTTAGAGACACTTTTTGGACCTCTTCTCATACATGGCCTTTTGCACAACCTGTTTTTAATACGTAAAATGTCTAATTATGAGCCTAATTTTGATTTTCATCAAACGGGAAAGCTGTGTAAGTGCATTATTTGTTGTAACTATAGGTGTAGACTACTTGTGCAAGCATAGTTATGATTAGTTTTTGAAAAAAGATGATCAAATTTTGTATTTTTGTTTTTTACAGTTTTTTTAGAACTAGGCGATAAGAACCTACTTAAGTGGAGGCTAAGTTAGTGTCATACACATCAAATTATGGCTTATTTATCTCATCTCAAGCATGAAAACCAATAATCAACATTCTCATTGCTAGGGCTACAATTTTTCTTAGTGGCGTGATTGAGTTTTGATAATACGCGTTACTTTTGCTGATTTTATACAACTTTTTTGGAAAAAATTCTAGGAAAGGAAAATGATTTTTTTGGTGAACTTCTACCTCCTTGGACTGATGTATGCTATCAAAATATCTTGGGAAAAATGCTATTGATATCATTGGATTTTTTTTTGAGAGAATGATGCTTGCATATTTGGAAAAATCCTGAAAAATCTTGAAAAATGTTCATTTTCAAGGCATATGCTACTTTGTTGCTTATGTACTTCCAAATAAAAAGGCATTTTATATGTTTAGCATTTTTTACATAAGCATAGGGTTATGTTCTACATGCCCAATGAAGCATTTTGGTTTTTAAAGCCTACATTAGGAGTTTGATTTTTTTTCGCAACCCCCAAAAAAGGACACTCAAGTGTCCTGTTTTGGTACCAAACTAGTGTTAAGAGAGAAGTTGTTTTACCATTTTGGTGAAAAGTCTTTTTTCACAACAAAATAGCATTAGGGGATTTTTAGATTAAAAAAGAGACCCTGTATGCAAATATTCTTAAAAAAATTGGGTCTTTGGATTGTGAGCTATTCAAGTCAATATCGTGCCTTTGCCGTAAGTTTTGTTTGGTATTTTTTCCATAGAGCCACAAATGCAACTTCCCATGTGGGTGCGCTCGTCTGTCCTCACTCCATTGTCACACCAGAATGCTTCCTTTGCTAAGAGGGTGAAGGTAGAGCTTCCTTTTACCTAGATGACGACAAGAAGAAGATAGCCTTTGTGGTGGTTCTCTTCACAAAAGGTGGATGAAGAAGAAGCTAATGAGAGGGAGAAGAAACCAACAATCAAACCTATTCAAGACGCAACCATCTCTAAGGATCCAATACAATATAAGGAATACAAGCAAGCAAGAGTAGAGGGAGAGCTCACAACAAGTATTCTATTACAAGGAAATGAATGTGTACTGCTTAATGTCAAAAGTAACTTAATACAAGAATGCAAAACAATATAAGCAAGCAAGAGATTAGGGAAGAGGGAGAGCTCACAAGTATTCTATTATAAGGGAATAATTTTTTACTGATTACTGTTAATATTAACTTATATACAAATGACTAGCTTTCACACTAAGCTGGACAAAACTTAAAAAATAGTCCATTGGCACTAGTTGTAGTCCTTAGAGCTATCTTACAAAAATTGGGTTTTTGTTACTTGTGGGTAATAAAGAGAATGCAGGGGAGAGGGAGTCTAGCTTGAGTTTCTTTTGTAAGCAAACACTCACACACACAAGAGAGAGCAAGACATAAGAGCGAGATGGATGGCTGAATTTTCTTCTATCTTCTTCACTTCTCTATAACCATCAAACTAGAGAAATAAGAGTACATACTATATGGGAAAGTACTCACCTCCTATAATATACAGTGTTGTCTTACAAGAATTGGGCTTTTGCTACCTATAGATCGCAGAGGAGAGGGAGAGCTTAAGTCCCAAGAAAACACACACACGCAAGAGAGAGATGGATGGCTGAATTTTCTTCTATCTTCTTTACTTCTCTACAACCATAAACTAAAGAGACAAGAGAACATACTATACGGGAAAGTTCTATCCTATAACATACAATGATTGGTCCATAGTGTGAACCAGACTATATGAGCTGGCATTATAGCTATGCTATACTCTAATAATCCAAATGTGGTATGTCACACATCCTATCATCCACACTGGTGACATAATATCAACCATAATCTCACCAGTCATGCCAGTGGAATAAGTACAGAAGCTATCACCTAGGCAAGTCATCAATGTCTGCAGCACTAGTTGAGCTTGATATATCTCAATACTCCTCCTTGAGCTCAACTCCACAAATTATACTCTAAGTAAGATCCTATACATCTATACCAAGTTACTTTGTAAAGATGTCAACCACGTCGTCCTCTGTGCTTACATATACTAGATCTACATCATCTTCTAGAACCTTCTCCCTCATAAAGTGATAATGCACCTCGATGTGCTTTGTCCTAGAATGATAGATTGGGTTACTAGCTAGCTATATGCTACTCATGTTGTTACAATAAATGACAATGGCTCTATCCACAGGCCCATCCATATCACAAAGTAGCTTCTAGAACTAAGCCACCTCAAACTGCCATGACAATGCCCCTATACTCTTATCTCTATACTCAACAAGGCAACTGTTGGTGTAAATGTCTTGCTTCTCCAATTCACAGTAGCACTCCCAAAAGAAAACATGAAGCCGCTAGCAGTAGATCTTCTATCTGTGACACTCCCAGCCTAATCAACATCATTTGTATACCCATGTAGCTATATCTCTGTGCTAGAGCCTCGCTAGAGCCTCATAGAAAAGTCCATAATCAATTGTGGACTTTATGTACCTGAATATTTGTTTAGCCACACCAAGGTGTGGCTTCCTAGGGGGGCTTGCATAAAGTGACTCACAAGTCCAACATCGTGCAGATCAAGTTACCCACTATGGGCATGTACATAGTGGGGTCCTCTTAAAGCTCACCTATATCCACAGAAAGCTCTGTGGTCTACTCCCATGGCACTGAAACCCATCATACCATACTGACAACATGTCCGAGGAATACTACCACTATAACAACAAAATTCTATGAGATGATCTCACCACCTATCTATCGGCAAAAATCTATAGCTTAACCAAATCCTTTATCTCAAACTTCTTCTTCAAAAGAATCCTAACATCATGTATGTCAGCATCACTATCACTAGTGATAATCAAGACATACACATAAATAACTAATAGCATGATCCCTATATGTGTCTTTTTCACATAAAGTAAAAATTTTGCATTGCTTATCACTCTCCAAAAAATCAAACAAATCTATGATGAAGGGACCGACTTCCTTTAACTATAGGAATCTCTGCTTCAAAAAGGATGACAAAGTATGTCTCCATGAAACTTGATGTCTTTCTTCTTCTTCTTCTTTATGGTACTATTGTTGGGATATCACAGTGTCGCACATTGCTAGCTTGTCTACCTCTACGTTTTTTGTTTTCAAATGAGATGCTTCATCTATACCATGGATCTAGAGGAAGAGATGGGCTAACACCCTAAAAAACCTAGAGAGATGAGTGAAAAAGGGCCCAAATAAAATATATTTTTCATCGACACATTTTGAAAAATACCATTAATTTTTACATCTCAAGGTTTCAAATTATGTAAATTTTGGGAGGTTTTAACTATAAATTTCTTCAAATGATTCCAAATTAGTAGAAATTATCTCCACTTTTAAGAAAGATTTTGTTCTACTATTTGGCAAAAAGTCCTTTTTCAAAACAAAGTAACATTAAGATAGAAGTTATTTTACCATTTTGGTGAGTGAAAAGTCTTTTTCTAGAACAAAATAGCATTAAGATAGAAATCGTTTTACCATTTTGGTGAAAAGTCTTTTTTCACAAACAACAAAATAGCATTAAGGGATTTTTAGATTAAAAAAGGAACCCTTTAAGAAAATATTATTAAAAAAGTCTGGCCTTTGGATTGTGAACTATTCAAGTCAACATCGTACCTTTCCCTTATGTGTCATTTAATACTTTTGCCATAGAGCCACAAATGCAACTTCCCACGTGGGTGTGCTAGGTTGTCCATGGTAGAGCTTCCTTTTACCTAGATGATGGCAAGAAAAAGATAGTCTTTTTTCTTAATTACAGGCATTAATGTGATAAACCATCTAATGGCATTGCTCACTAAGCATAGATTCAATGAATGTACCTTGGTAGGGAAACTCATATTTCTAAATGCTTCACATCATTGCTTAAACATTTACATCAATTGAACAAGATTAGTAGATTAATCACATTTTCCCATGAGCTTAGAAATTTCTATGGCCATCATTCTAGAAGACTCCTTTGGGTCATGTGTAGGACCGTTGGTTAAAGCACCATGTAATCCTTGTGTAACCCCTCTTCCTAGATTGTTCAATTTTGCTAAAATCTAGGGGTTATAAGGTTGGTGGGGTACCAACTTCAAGCATTTACAATATAGTAGGATGATTTTTTGTATTTGGCATAGGTTGGCATAGGACCAGTCACATCATCGTGGGAATTGGCATCACCAAGGGTTAAAAACTTGGTGGTATAGCTAGAGGCATAAGATTGTTCCAATGCATGGAAGATGTGATTAGGGGTTGTTCTTAAGTCATGGGCCACAAGGGTTGGTAGGTTACTATTGGATTGAGTTTTGATATTGGCACATTTAACTCCCCTAGGTTAGCCATTATCTCCACCTTTTTTGGATTAAGTTCTAATAGTTTCCTTGTAGCCTGAAATGACCTTTGTATGCTTGTTGGTTTACCCCCCATGTCTCAGCTAAGGTTCTGTTCGGGTCGGTTTACATGGGTTTTCTTTTAGGTGCTAGGGCAGGTGAACAGCCCCCTATGAAATATTTTTTCAAAATATATACGTCATTAGTTTCCTAGATAGTAGAAAAGGTCTCAAATTCTATTTTCCATCACTACCAAATCATGCGTTATTTTAAAAAAGAAGAAGTCAAAATGACTTAGTTTTTGCAAACCTTTTTCGAATGTAACAAAATGTTCTATGAGAGAGTTATAATATTTTTGCAATACTAGAACTTTGTTTCCATGGCCCTGTTAAAATTCTTTCATTCAATCTCTGAAATTGTAGTCCAAATCATAAGCTTGTTTTGTTTGTTTTAGCATGTTTTTTTGCCTTGATTTCTAAGTCCTTTTTTGTGGCTACAGGCTAAAATGATGGAAATCAGCTTAGTCGGCTACTCCAAGCAAAGATTTAAAGAGTCTGAGAAGTTCTTCGAGATGAGCACTAGAGCACATTCACCAACCTCATGATTTGGAAGATACAGGCTCACAAATAAGGTTTTTCATGCATGAATATCAAATAATCACCGCCACAAAAAACTCTAGTCTTTCACACCAAAGTTTTTTTATTTTTTAAGCTTAATTTCAGTGATAATAACTTAGTCAATGATTAATTTGGATAATGTAGACACAATCTCAAAAAAATGATTTTTTTTGGACATGAAACCTTGGTTTTTTTGTTACTTTTCAAAAAAAAGGGTTTAAAATCTCTTTTGATAAAATCTAACTATCAGTCTAAAACATGTTATAACCATACCAATCTCAAAAAATGAAAATTTTTAGACATGAACAACTCGTGTTAATCACTAGTTTTTCACACCAAAACATTTTCAATTTTTGGGTTCAAAATCACTTCCAGTGAAGTCTAACAGTTAGTCCTTATCATTTGATCACCTTCTAGCCCTAAATTTTGAAATTGTTTACGTGAATTTCTCAAAAAAGTCACAGAAGCTGTGAAAAACCAAAGTGGTTTTTCACGCCAATTTATTTTCAAAACTTGAGGATGCGATTTTTAGGATAAAATTTTTTAGACCTGGCAAGGCAATTCCTCAAACGAAGTGATTTTCGTGAAATGTTTTCGGCATGAATTTCTCTGGTTTTTCTCTTGCCCCCCATGGGTTAGTGTGAATATGTCATTTTTTAATATTTTTTCAAAAAAAATTATCAGTTTTTCAGAGCCATGAAGATTTGAGTTTTTCGTGTATGACTCTCTCTGGTTTTCCATGTTGAAATATACAAGTGAATAGGGTGTGTGCGGGAACAAGCCCTTGGCTAGAGGCTGTAAAAGAGAATCTGTAAATATGAGAGAACCTATGAAAAGGTGAGAAGAATCTACTGGGAGAGAATAAAGGGTAGCATGAGAAGATTTAGAAGGTGTGGAGATATTCTGGGAGAGGTGGCGAGAATCAAGAAAAAGAGGTGGAGTGAATCAAGGAGAAATCAGTGGGATTAGATGCTTGGATGTAAACTCTATAAATTGAGGTGTTGGCCTAATGAGAACTTGTTGGTTTTTGATTATCTATGCCTACATTAAGCTATCAGTTAATTACTCACTAATCATGAATTATCATCTAATCTCTTTGTTAATGATGTTGATTCTAGCATTTGATCCACCATAGCTCATCACATTGCTATAAAGCTAGCTAACTCATTGGTGCTCTAGCCAAGCAAATCAGCGCAGCAAACCGCCGACCAGAGCTCACGATTTGCAGGCGCCTTTTTTCTGAGGAAAATTGACATCTCTTCTTTTCTAGTTGCAATGGGTCTAATTCCTCTTAGCCCCGGGGGTTTTCAAGCATGCTCTACAAGCTGGTGAAGTCAAAATTTGATTTGATCAAGTCTACAGTGAGATCCAAGCTCTTCATCAAATCTGCAAGTGACTTTGGTAAAACAAAGATTAAGCATTCAATGTTTGGTCAAATCTTGTGTTTCTTGGCTTAATCCTCTACTAGACTAATTGCTATTGATGGCCTTGAAAGCATTTGAGCTCATTTGAACTCTAAGGCCTCAGATCTGGGCTCCCCGAATACTCTATTTTTTGCACACAGAACAGAGGATTAATTTGCTAATCAATGATTAATTAGTACTAATCTCACTATATTTTGGTATAATTGAGGGTTCAAATGAACCATTAGGTATCTGATACAAATCCCTATAGCTTCAAATTGCAATTCGGAGATGGTTTGATACTCCAACCATTCCGTACAAATTGGTTACCCTTGATTTAATGTAATTTCTGGTGATTTTATGCTGATAAATCTATTGTAATCATCCTTAAACACCAGATTGAGTTGTAAAAGAGTAGACACTGCCCTTGAATCTTGAAATTGGATCAAGAGGTAAGACCCCCTTCACATCATCATGAGTACAGCACAAGAAATAGCCAAATTTAATGGAGAGCAGTTTTACACATGGCAGACAAATTCATGTATCTACTCATGAGGAAAAATCTATGGGGGCTAGTTGAGGGAAGAGATGAATTCCTAGAGGTGAGAGGAGAAAATGAGTGGAAGAGCAGGAATGAAAAAGCATTGGGACTTATCGCACTCAGTTTAAATGATGAAATCATTCATCACATCACAGGGATATGGGCAAAAGATGCATGGGATGAACTCAATAAATTATTTGTTTGGCACACAAGCTAAAAATTCAAAGATAAATCTGTTAATGCAATTTTACAAATTGGATATGAAGGAAAGTGAACCTTTAATCACACATGAACAAATATAAAAGCATTAAGCAACAACTGGCTATTGGCAAAAAGGTGGAAGATGATGAGGCACTAAGTGCTTCTGAAGAGTGTGGACAAAGGTGAATATGAAAATATTGTAGCAACACTAAAGAATGTACATGAATTGAAGCTACATGAGATAGAAGGAGCTCTACTAGAGCAAGAGAGCAGAGGCAAAGAGAAGAAATGGCTCGACTCAACAGCAGGAGAAGAAAAAGCATTCTTCACCCGAGGAGGATTCTCTCGAGGACGAGGACGAGGAAGAGGCAGAGTAGGAGGAAGGACCTTCACTTGCCACAACTGTGGAAAGCCAGGACACATGGCAAGAGACTGCTACAATAAACCCACGACATCGGCAAACTTCATGGAGGCTCCTAAGGAAGAGGAGTCAGATCATCTTTTCTGAGAGAGAGAGAGAGAGAGAGAGAGAGAGAGAGAGAGAGAGAGAGAGAGAGAGGGAGAAACCCCACAACCCAATGTAACCTGCCCCAACAGAGTAAAACCACCTTTGAGCCACTGATGATGTAGGCCATGTGGTAGATGTATGTGTGAGCACTTTAGTCGAGGTCACAGGCACTTATAGTAGCCTTGGACACATAGAGAGAGAGAGAGAGTGTCAAGGACTATGAGTTTAGGGACTTGAGGCACTGGTCGCGGACTATCAAGTAAGAGGGAAACTTGGTATAGGGTCCAGGTGTGCTAGGAGTATTCACTTGAGGGGAGGTGTTGAAATATACAAGTGAATAGGGTGTGTGCGGGAACAAGCCCTTGGCTTAGAGGCTGTAAAAGAGAATCTGTAAATGTGAGAGAACCTGTGAAAAGGTGAGAAGAATCTACTGGGAGAGAATAAAGGGTAGCATGAGAAGATTTAGGAGATGTGCAGATATTCTGGGAGAGGTGAAGAGAATCAAGAAAAAGAGGTGGAGTGAATCAAGGAGAAATCAGTGGGATTAGATGCTTGGATATAACCTCTATAAATTGAGGCATTGGCCTAATGAGAACTTGCTGGTTTTTTATTATCCATGCCTACATTAAGCTACCAGTTAATTACTCACTAATCACGTATTAATTATCATCTAATCTCTTTGTCTCTTTGTTAATGATGTTGATTCTAGCATTTGATCCACCATAGCTTATCACATTGCTGTAATTTTAACATTTCACACTACCATCCACATGAATATTTTACTTTTTTTTCCTAAGTTTTCACGGCCATGATAAACTAAGTTTTTTTATTGTGTGAATACCTCTAGTTTTTTTACACGTGAATACCTCTAGTTTTTTTACACATGAATATCTCTCGCTTTTTTTTTATGTGTGAATACCTCTAGTTTTTTTACACGTGAATATCTCTCGCTTTTCATGTCGTTAGTGTGAATCAAATTTTTTTCTTCTTCTTTTAAATCTAAGTTTTTAAAGTGGTTTTTGGAATCCGGTTTGTGTGGAGGGGTGGTTTTAAATTTCAAACTAGGGGGTATAAGTGGTTTTTCCCAAAAAGACAAGTGGGAGGCAAAAAATAAATATCTTATGAGACTTTCTTACACATGCCTTTTGGATTGATGTAAGGGACTTTAATTAACCACATTTATCACTAATTAATTCACATAATTAAGCATATCTTTAGATTGAGCAATGGATTACTAAGGCATATGCATTGCCTAATAATGTGTGAATTAACAAATAATGAATGATTAGTTTAGTTTCAAATCATGGTCTCTTCTTATACGCAAAAGATAGATAGAATCCTTAATTTTACGAGTTTTATGTATTAATTTGGTACAATAATACATCAACATACACTCTATGCACTCCCAATCTCTTTTTCTAAGCTGACATTAACATAACAACCACTAAAAGATCTAATTGTTTGGGTTTTTCCACTCTTTCTCTTCACACTTATCACTTTTCTAAGGCAAGAAACCAATCCAATTAGTGAAAATTGTTTGGGTTTTTCCACTCTTTCTCTTCACACCACTTTTCTAAGGCAAGAAACCAATCCAATTAGTGAAACTAGTGAAAATAAAGAGTTTTTTTAACTTTTATTTGATAATTAAGCTAGCTAAAATCATTTGCTAGCACTTTAGCCTACTCAAATACATTAAGGTAAAAAATTGACATCTAAAGTCTATATTAAAAATATAAAAGTGAGCAAAAAGTTCTCTAAAATGCTTCCTAATGCTTAATGTAATGCATTAAGTCTAGATTAACCTATGTGGATGCTAAATGAACCATTTAAATCAATCTAAACACAACAAAAGGAAGAAATTCTACCAAAAATTAAGTTAAAACACATTCTAAGTCTAGATTAACCTATGTGGATGCTAAATGAACCATTTAAATCAATCTAAACACAACAAAAAGAAGAAATTCTACCAAAAATTAAGTTAAAACACATTCTTTTTCAAAATAAAAAAGAGAGTAAAAAGTAACCAAAATCACCACAAATCTCCACCAAATCAACTCTTTTTTGTGGGAATCCGCTAGGAGTAAGTATGGGCAATCAGTTATTTATAGATTTAGAGAAGAAGAAATGAAAAAAGCCAAAGGATTTCTCCCCAATAGTGGTGCCAAAAATGTTATTGCTCACTTCTGCCTCTCCTAGGAACACAATCACAAAGAGATTACCTTAGCAAGCTATAATAGTCATGGGGATCTTTCCAATGGCCAAGTTTGTAACCTCAAGGTCTCCACGCTCCACACCTCCTTGGGTAGCAATTTTTGTCGACATCTCTAGTGCAAGCATTGCCACACCTTCACATTGGAAAATGGCTCTCCTCTCACCTCACACCACTCATATAAGCTCACTAGCATACATTAGAGATGAAGATTAGAGAGAGAATTAGCACAAGAGAAAGACTCAGTTGTACAATGAGAGAGTATATTGCAATATTAGCATTGTCACACCTTTGCGTTGGGACAATGGCTCTCCTCTCACACCACTCATACAAGCTCACTAGCATGCGTCAGAGATTAAGATTAGAGAGAGGATTAGCACAAGAGAAAGACTCAATTGTACAATGAGAGAGTATATTGCATTATGAGAGAAAGTGAATTATATACAAGGCCATAAGTGTTCACACACACTTAAACTCTGACTAGCCAAGTTTCCAAGGCTCATAAGTGGACTAGCATCATGCATTAGGGGGAGGTTTTTTGGCAAGCTTATTGAGGTAAGCGCTCTTGACCACAGGTGAGCTTGTTCACTAAGATAATAAAAAGTGTGAGCTTCTATACCATACCCTTTTTAATATACGCGAGCATGCAGCTGCACACACACACACACATATTAAAGAAACTATAATGCATAAAATTTGTTCATAAGAATGTGTTAAATATATGACTAAAATTAGAAAAAGGGATTTTTGTACAAGAAGCCTAACTTGAACTGACGAAAATGCATTCATGTTTATGTAAGTTACAAAAAGGGATTTTTTGTACAAGAAGCCTAACTTGAATCGATGAGCATTTCTTCAACAAGGAAAAAGGACTTTATGTATACGAAGAATAAATTGATTGAGTAAATTGATTTTTGAAGCCATATGGGAGTTGCAAAAAGTTTGTTTCTCCATGCAGTCCATGGGAGTTGCAAAAAGTCTGTTTCTCCATGAAGTCCATGGGAGTTGCAAAAAGTTTGTTTCTCCATGAAGCCTAAGGATAGGACCTAGGCTTTGTCAATGTAGAAGACAATTCAGACTCTCTCAATATAGGCTAGTGAATGTACATATGCACCTACTCATCCAACCAAAAAACCCTAAAAAATACAAAGTATAAATGTTTACATATGCGAGATATGGCTGTTGGTTCTTGGACACCCTATTTTGAAAATTTGGACATGAACGTGTTGGTCTCTCACGAATCTAAATCTCATACTGACCACCACTTTCTGCATCACAGCCTGTACTTTCAATGTGAAAACTTTCATGCACACCTTTCTTTATGACCTTCTCCATTTTGACACTTGCATCCATTTGCATTGCACAGTTGATCCTTTGATGTGCTGCCTTGGACACCTTTGACCTATAATGAGTACGGAGCATTTTGCATTGGCAATTGAACTTTTGTGGTAATAGCTGTTGAACTAGTTCTTGGCAGTTGAAATATCCGCAGTGGAGGGAGGGATGGTCTCCAACTTGAATCAAGCCTAATTCAACTTATTCGCCTCTTCTTGTGTGAGATTAGTGCCTTTCAAAAGAGGCCAACTTTGTGGGATGGCTGGCATTGGAAAAATGTTTTTGTCAACTTTCCAAGTGTGTGTACAATCTACATTGCAAAACCACATCATCTATGATTTTGTGCGCATACCATCATGATACTTCATCATTGCAAAGAAACTAGGGGATGCACATGCCTTCCTTGAATCAACAATTGGATCTTGCACTTTCGGCCATCTGTCCTCCACCTAAGACATTTCACACGACTCCTAAGTGGAGTTCTTTGAATTGCCCAATAGGTTTGATTCACCTCCCTCTCTACCACAAGTTGACAATCCTGCATTACAAGAATCCTAGTACTTGTGGTGTTAGAGTTTTCTACTGTGTCTTCATTAGCAGCACAATTTGGAGTATCATAAATCAACCTTCTAGGTTTTTTTGCCACACGAGCTCTTGTTGTATAGCTATACTCTGGATGGTGACTGTTATCCTCTTCAATATCAATCACTGTTTTAGGGCTCCTTCGTCTTGGGACAATCTCTTTTTCTCCCTCTAGAGATGACTTCGATGAGTGTACATTGGCATTTCTGCAATTGTTTCTTTCATAGCACGAATCACTTCAGTTGTCCTCGTTTCTTTGGCTCTTTCTTCCCTTTTAACAAGTTTCTCTAAGCTAGGGCCAGCACCCAAGTGTTTTCCACTTTGATACCCTTGCATTTTGGCACTTTGAAGTAGAGCATTTGCCAAGTCACTAACAGTAGCATCATACAAGCTGATCTTGCTCTTAAAACCTTCTCCAACAAGCCAACTCCCAGGCTTGGTGCGTGGTGTGGTTGCCATATCTCTGCTATCCAAGACCTGTACAAAAAATAAATCTTAGAAATAAAATTTGATAGATGGAACATACATAGGAGCTGCGAGGAATACATAAATTTGATAGATGGAACATACATATGAGTGAGGAATACATAAATTTACTTACAGCACCCATCATATCACCCCAATGTGCTATTCTTATGTGCCACCAACTTATCCAGCTCTCCATGTAATGTATATATCTCTTATTCACTTTTCCCCCTATGTTCCACCATTTCCTTCTCATGGTATACGTCTCTTGAGCTTCTTCTTTTGTTGCCGATGTTCGCCCATGACACACAATTTTAAGTGCTCCTCTTGAAAGTCCTTTTGTACATATCCCACGGTGTGTTTCTGTAGGCTCTTCTCCCAATGAAACAAACAAGTTCTTTCATGACCATGCATTACATTTTTAACTCCACCATTAAACACATGACGTACTGCTCTCCAATTGGCTTATGACTCATCTGCCATGAATCTAAAGAAGTTTACCTGTGGGTGCCCACCAGTACATGCCCAGTACGCAACAGCACCTCATTCATCATTTCCCAAAAAAAAAATTGTGCCTCGGTGTCTTCTTTAATTTTACATGTTGCTATGGTTAGTAATTCCTCATGTTGCTATGGTTAGTAATTCCTGCAAACTACACAATTGACATAGACTTATTGTTTAGTTTAAACCATGATTGAAATAGACACACATGGGACATATATTTGATTGATCTTGCAATATACCTTGGATCATAGACATGACATGCAAGTATTGACCACCTAACTACTCTTCGTGTGTGGTCAAACATAACCCATGCAGTGTTTAAATCACCACTTCCATCCCGATCCATTCGCCTCACCAAGTCAACACCAAATGTAGGTCCTTTTGTAGACATTTTGAAAATTATACCGCGGAAATATGTAATATGCCAGAAATGAGCAGGTCCCTATGCAGATGACAAGTTTTTGATAAAAATGGCACACTAATGTGCTAACTCCAGCAATGGCTAATGTGCCAAGATCACTTTTTTTTTTAATGAGACCTTTGAAGAAAGCCTTGTTTCTGGTCCCACTACTATTCTTGAAATGAGGACATAATTTATTCTGACACTCAAATATACATGCACAATATGCCACTCTGACAATTGCATCAACATTGTGACGAGACGAAATTGGCCTTGTCCATATGTGTCCATCATACCTATGCTCCATGCCTTCCATATTGAAAAGCATCCCAAAAGTTGGTGGAAACTCATAGATACAGTCACCATTGTACTCCCTTGGCAACTCATCGACTTCTTCAATCCTTTGCATCTGTCCAATGAGTTTTCCAATGCCTGTGGATGAGTTCATCTTTCTAACAATAGGAAGGAAGCTTGAAGGAGGACGATAGTTTCTAGGGCATTCCTGAGGTCTCAAAGGCACCTCTTCGTCCACCTTAGTACCATTATCATCTAGGTCAAAGTAAATATTAATTCCATAAGCTTTTGCTTTACCATCTCTCATTACTATTTGACACTTTAAATCATCTTCTGATGCAGAATCCTCCACAACTATATGCTCAGAACCTTTCTTCGATGTCCTGATATTGTCCCCATCTTGCAAATGGTAGGAAACAACGTTATATGCCAAGGATATGCTTGAGTCCATGATGTATACTCCCTTCAATGTCTATGTGTTCACTTAAAGGAATCACAAGATGCTCTGAAGAGGCATTAAGCAAAACATGGCCATGTTGAAGCTTTCTCTCAAGGAACCTCCTACTAATAACACCTTTCCCATCAACCAAAGGAACATAAAGGCTATGGCCAGCGCCTCCAAAGGTCACATTGGCATTCATAGCAACGAGGAGGGAAAACATTACAAGGAATAGTAGAAAAGTACTTAAAGACTCATTTTCTTACAGTCTTTAAAGCCTGAATGGGGTCTCGTGCCTAAGTGCTTCTCTCTCAGCCAAAATGAGCCTTATGTTTGGTGCAGATGTCTAAGCAAGGAAGAAGAAAATGAGCCTTGCGTTTGGTGTGAATATGTTGTAAGCAAGCAAGAGAATATGTTGCGAGCAAGGAAGAGAATATGTTGTGAGCAAGCAAGAGAATATGTTGTGAGCAAGGAAGAAGATGAAGGTTAAAAAAATCGTAATGAATCTATTCATTTTTTAGAAGATAATTTAAGATTAAAAAAAGGATAAAATGTGTTAAAATAATCTCATTTTAATCATTAAAATAATAGGATCTCCTCGTGAAATATTTGCTTTTAATGACTTGTTATGACATGGCAGTATCTTACCGTGATATATCTTATGATGAGCATGACTGGATCTTAGAATGATAGTGGACATAGGATAATGAGCACAGGATGAGCTTAATTTATTATTAATGTGTTATTACCACGTTGTCTGGCACGGGATTGAGGGACGGATTGTCTAAAAGAGTTGCTTAATCCCAAGAGGCCTACCTTCACTTATTGAGAGGTCTTCTTCCCATGCTCATTGCTCCATGCAGGAAGGTCTTCACTTATTGAGAGGTCTTCTACTTACCCATGCTCATCGCTCATCTCGCTAAGGAAGGTCTTCTACCCACGCTCTTCGCTCATTGCTCATCGCAGGAAGGTCTTCTACATGTGCTCATCGCTCATCGCTCCCACGCTGTAGAAGCTCCTTAGGTTTGATCTCCGCCAAACCCTCAGGTTTGACCTTGCGCTCGACGCAAGATGTTGAAGAGTGATGATATTTTTTGGCCTTGCACAGCTTGCTCTTGTGCCCGGCGCGCAAGCCCTTGATTAGTGTGTTGATTTTTCCCTTACGTCGCCCGATGCAAGCCATTGATTGGTGTGTTGATTTTTCTCTTACTCCCGTGTGATGAGACTGGCATAGTGTGCTGATTTTTCCCTTACGCCCGACGCAAGCCATTGATTGGTGTACTGATTTTTCCCTTACGCCCGGCGCACAAGCGATCTTCACTGATTGGTGTATTGATTTTTCCCTTGCGCCCAACGCAAGCCCTTGATTGGTGTGCTGATTGTTTCCTTACGCCCGACGCAAGCCATTGATTGGTGGGGTTGTTGAGCATTCGGATCAAACATTCTACATGTACTAGTTGTTACTTCCTACACAGAAGGAAGCCTTCTCTTGAAGGAAAAAAGGAAGCCTTCGCTTCCTGCTTGCATCTTGCAATTGGGGAACACTATACCCATGTTTGTAATCTTTACATATGTTAAATGCACATATATGTTATTCTAAGGCCTAGTGCATGGCCAGCACCGCCTCCCCAACACATTATTTTGTAGCATAGCTCTTGAGTGTAGAGAATGGGGGTTTATGACAATGTTTTATTATGATTAATTATGTACACTACGGGATTTATCCAAGTCATTATTTACTATATCTTGCTTAATGTGGGGGGTAACCATAAACATAGTCAATTGGTTAGAGGTACAGATAGAGGCGGCAAAAAACCAACATGCTTGTAGAATTTATTTGATAAAAGGGATACCATAAATCACCTGCTGATGATTGACAGATTTCACAAATTGTGTCTCCTTTCTCATTGCTTGTGCCCTTGATTGGTGCTCATGGTCATGCTACTGATTTTTCTTTTATGCCCGATGCAAGCCATTGACTGGGGTATGAAGTGCACGCCATTGACTATGGACCATGGCTCGTATTAGAGAGTATGAAGTGAAACCATTGAATTTTTACTTTATTTTCACCATCTCCCGTGATGAGTGGCATTTGTAATCGCTTATGTATGTCTAACAACATCTCTATTTTATGTGTTTAATATCTTATGTATGTTTAACAGCATATATTTTGATATACAATGTGCACATCTCCTCCATGTGTGCAGGGAAATGTCAACCTCTAGTAGATATCCACTACGGTCTCATTGTCGGGCTTCAACACATCAAGATGAAAACATTGTAGTTGAAGTAAAATTAAGGGCTAGAAGCTCAATCTGTAATGACAAGACTTGAGAGTGCGGCTAATGTTCAACAAGGTGAACTAGGCCTCAATCCTGAAGTCGGTGCAAATGAGGATGATGATGTAGTTGCTTCAGGAAAGGATGTGGATCTCAAGGTATGGCAAAGAGATCAAACTTGACATTCTGCAAGATGTGTTGCAACTATGCCAATGAAGAAAAGAAGGGATCCACCGCTGATCCCTCTTTGTAGGCTTCTTGTCAGTGAGGCAATAAGAACCGTCAGTGGTAATATCAATGAGCTTGCCACAAAGTTTGATACTATGGGCTATTGTGCTTCCATGGGAAACTTCTTGGTATCTATGAGTAGGCCTGGGGAGCCTGATCTTGAGGTGAATGATGATGATCATGCATTCTAGGGTAGCCCAGTGTGGAATCTGGTCAATGAAGAATTTGAGGTAGAGATTCAAGATGATCCAGAGTTAAGCATGTTGAGCAATAAAAGGTTTCTTGTTTGGGACGGAAACCATAGAGATAGTAAGGCATGGATGGAACACATCAAGCAAGGTAATCTATCCACTCAACTTTGATCCATCCCTCTACTCTAATTGTTATCCCTCTGTATAATACATTGAGTAAACATTGTAGTGTACTCGATATCTCGATCTCAACATGTTGATGTGTATTGTCAGTTTTTCAAGTTTGAAAAATCTCAAGAAGGTGAAATATTGCTTGCACTTTCCCAAGTTAATAGGTAAGATACATGTGAGCACCCTTTTCTTCGTAGACTCTTGTGGAATATAAAAAATATTCATGGATCTGAATGTATTTTTCTTTTAGGCTTACTCGGGTCCATGTGCCTCATACACTTGCACATGATATATTTCTTATACAAAAGTTTGGAATATCCAACAAGGGTACTTTAATGAGGTACTTCTCCAAAGATGAGCAAAAGCTCCTTGCTCTCATGAATGAGAAAAGAGATGAAGGGGAAAAACAAACCTTGGTATAATTGTCCCATGGTAGTTCTCTCACAGTTTATTTTCAAGGTATCTATGAGCTCATTCTTGCTTTTTCTTTTGCTCAATCATTGTTGTTTAGTCTTTGACTCTATTTTCCTTTATTGATTGAATAAGGATAAGTTTGCAAAGAGGTAATGGATGTGATTAGATGTAAATGGGATGCGAGGATGTGAATGGATGTGATAAGATGTAAATGGGATGTGATAAGATGTAAATGGGATGTGATAGAATGTGGTGTGATGAAAATGAATGAGGATGAGATGTGAAGTAAATGGATGTGGATGTGAATAATGAGATGAGAATGAGATGAGATGTGAAGTAAATGGATGTGGATGTGAATGATGAGATGTGAAGTAAATGGATGTGGATGTGAATGATGAGATGAGAATGCTATGTGAAAGGATGAGATGGGAAGTAAATGGATGTGGATGTGTATGTGAAAGAATGTGATGTAAATGGAAGTGGATGTGTATGTGAAAGAATATGATGTAATGGAAGTGGATGTGTATGTGCAAGAATGTGATGTAAATGGATGTGGATGTGTGTGAAAGAATGTAATGTAAAGAGATGTGGATGTGAAAGTGATTTGGATGTGGATGAGATGTGATGTAATGTAAAGAGATGTGGATGTGAATGAGATGTGATGTGATATAAAGAGATGTAGATAAAATGTGATGTGATGTGAATATACGTGGATGTGAAGTGATAGATGTGAATGTATGGATAGATGTGGATAGTCGTGCATGTGAATGTATGGATCGATGTGGATAGTCGTGCATGTGAATGATTGGACGGATGTGGATGAATGAGATGAATGATTGGATGGATGTGGATGAATGAGATGGGATGTGTATGAATGAGATATGATGTGTATGAATGAGATATGATGTGGACGTGATGTAATGTGGATAGAATGTATGTGATGGGATGGTGATGAGAGTGAATGTGATGGATGTATGCAATGAGATGTGATGTGAATGGATGTGAATGGATGGATGGATGTGATGGATGTGATGTGAATGGATGGATGTGATGTGATGAGAGTGAATGTGATGGATGTATGCAATGAGATGTGATGTGAATGGATGTGAATGGATGGATGGATGTGATGGATGTGATGTGAATGGATGGATGTGATGTGATGGATATGAATGGATGAATGTGATGTGATGGATGTGAATGAATGTGATGGGTGTGAATGGATGATATGTGATGATGAGATGTGATGTGATGTGAATGGATGATATGTGATGTGAATGGATGAGATGTGATGTGATGTGAATGAATGATATGGGATGTGAATGGATGAGATGTGTGATGTGAATCGGGATGTGAATGAATGAAATGTGATGTGAAATGGATGTGATGTAAATTGGGATAGATGTGAATTGATAATATGTGATGTGAAATGGATGTGATGTAAATTAGGATAGATGTGAATGGATAATATGTGATGTGAATGGAAGTGATGTGATGGGATGTGAATCAGGATAGATGTGAATGAATGAGATGTGAGGTGAAATGGATGTGATGTGAATCAGGATAGATGTGAATGAATGAGATGTGAGGTGAAATGGATGTGATGTAATGTGGATCGGGGTATATATGAATGGATGAGATGTGAATGAATGTGATGTGATGAGATGTGGATCTGGGTACATGCGAGTGGATGAGATGTGATGAGTATAAATGTGGAAAGATGTGATAAGATAGAAAATGATGTGATTGGATGAGAATGGATGAAGGACGATGGGAATATATATGATTGGACTTGGATGTGGAATAATGTGGAAAGATGAGAGTTCGTTATAAAAACTGTATTCATGACATGTTTTTAAATGATTGTTTTATGTCAAGAACACTGGAAAAGCATTTTGACCGTCTTGTGAATGAGATCGTGGAGACCTAACTGATAAAGTTGCAACAGCTAATGGAGAGTCAACAGAGGACGTCTCGCATAGCAAGGTTGGCGGAGGTCTTGACTAGCCTCGGTTCAAATTAAATGGTGAGCTTCCGGTACAGTGGATGAGGGACCAACGAAGCGGCCTATGAGTGAAGCGCTAGGTGACCTGCGAAGGATCCTAGAGGGTTCTGACCATACGGTGCTCGGGCTCTGGGTCACCGAAGATAACCATGCGTGCATCAAGAAAGATATTGGAACAAGGAGTAAGAGTTGTTTTCTGAATTCGGGCATGGATCTGGTTGATTGACCTTGTTGGTCCTCAAACGGATGAGTCCATGGCTCTTTTATATGGATTTGTTGGTTGATCTTGTTGATCTTCAATGGAGAGTCCATCTGGATTTTTATAAGTGAATATATTTCCGGGTACTATGAGCTAGGAATTATTGAAAAGGCCCCTCAGTGGACAGGTGGTGAGCGTTCTGGTTGCCAATGATGCCATAGGTACACCGATTAAGGAATGATTGAAAATTAAAATTCAATCAAATATTTTGGAGGATTATGATCAGTGACACTATAGTTTCATTAAAAGATTGTTTTAAAGACAGTTGAATCTGTGAAAAAGGCAATTTCATATTGGGTGTGTAAGTGGTGTGACTAGCTTGAAGTTTGCATGTGAAGATCCGGCTAGGGAGCCTGGGAACTCTTTTCCCTAGTACCCGGGAGGACAAAACCTAACCAAATTCCTAATTGGATCCCATCACTACAGTGGTTGGGCGGTTGGCTAACCCATGGGACCAGATGGGGTTAGGCTCGACTGATGGATTCCTAAAATGAGACTCAATTCTGTTATGGTACGATAGATGAAGTAAATCCTGGATAGTCCTTGTTCTATGGAAAAGAATCAATGGCTGTGTCTCTCGATGAGGAAAAAAGCGTCGGTCTCTATGATCCAAGTGCAAGTCTTTTCCTTGATCTTTTCCTAAAATGAGACTCAATTCTGTTATGGTACGATAGATGGAGTAAATCCTGGATAGTCCTTGTTCTATGGTGGAAAAGAATCAACGGTTGTGTCTCTCGATGAGGAAAAAAGTGTCGGTCTCTATGATCCCAGTGCAAGTCTTTTCCTTGATCTGACCATGTAACTTACGGGTTCGGTTGGATCAGTTTGTTTAGTTAAGATTCTTGACTACGTTAGAATAAAAATATCTATGGAGGAATTGCCCATGCTTTCTGGGCGAGGGAAGTTTTTTCGGGCTCGGTGCTAGGAAAGAACCGAGGGATTAGTCTCTTGTCCGGATATCCGTGTTAAAATTATAGCAATGTGATGAGCTATGGTGGATCAAATACTAGAATCAACATCATTAACAAAGTGATTAGATGATAATTAAGATGTGATGAGGAATTAGCAAATAGCTTAATGTAGGCATGGATAATCAAAAACTAGCAAATTCTCATTAGGCCAATGCCTCAATTTATAGAGTTTACATCCAAGCATCTAATCCCAATGATTTCTCCTTGATTCACTCCACCTCTTTTGCTTGATTCTCTCCACCTCTCCCAGAATATCTCCACACTTCCTAAATCTTCTCATGCTACCCTTTATTCTCTCCCAGTAGATTCTTCTCACCTTTTCACAGGTTCTCTTACATTTGCAGATTCTCTTTTACAGCCTCTTGCCAAGGGCTTGTTCCCGCACACACCCTATTCACTTGTATATTTCAACACCTCCCCTCAAGTGAATACTCCTAGCACACCTAGACCATACACCAAGTTTCCCTCTTACTTGATTGTCCGCGGACCAGTGCCTAGCACACCTCCCCTCAATTTAACTTAGCACACCTAGACCCTGTACCAAGTTTCTCTTACTTGATAGCCCGCGACCAGTGCCTCAAGTCCCTAAACTCATAGTCCTTGACACTTTCTCTCTCTCTATGTGTCCAAGGCTACTACAAGTGCCCGCGACCTTGACTAAAGTGCTCACACATACATCTACCACGTGGCCTACATCATCGGTGGCTCAGAGGTGGTTTTACTTTGTTGGGGCAGGTTACATTGGGTTGTGGGGTCTCTCTCTCTCTCTCTCTCAAAGATTTTCACATGGCTCCTCACTCTTTGGCGCCTCACATCTTCTCTTGTCTTCAATCTTCTTATCGTGGCAGCTTCTCTTCACGTGTCCATGTCTTCTTTTAATTCTTCCTTTAGCTTTTCTTCTTGGTGTGGATCCTCTTCTTGGAAAGAGATGTTCTTCTTCTTTCATGGCTGGGGCCATGAGCTTGTCCGTCAGGTCTTCTTGATCCATGTGAGCAACATGTTTAAATCTTTTGTTGACAGTTCTTTTGGGCTTTTGATGTTTATCTTGTGTCATTATGCAATGCAAACCCAAATTTATGCGGGAGGTCTTACCTCTTGCTTTATTCTGGACAAGGGCAGTGTCTGATCCCATTTTTACACTGATGTAATGTGCCCAATACATAATGCATATAGCATTCATTCTAATGCACATTTCCAAATGAAACTCTGCCTGTGAATAATCTTGAATTTGAGTGAGATTTATAGGCATTAACCAAGGGTTAAATGCAAAATGATGTTCACCACAAATTTATGAGCATAATTTTACCAGAAACTACATTAAATCAAGGGTAACCAATTTGTACAGAATGGTTGGAGTATCAAACCAACTCCGAATTGCAATCGGAAGTATAAGGATCTGTATCAGATACCTAATGGTTAATTTGAACCCTCAATTGCACCAAAATATAGTGATTAGCATTGATTAATCACACTGATTAGCAAATTAATCCTCTGTTTTGTGTGTGTATGTAGGGAGCCCAGATCTGGGGCCTTAGACTTCAAATGAGCTCAAATCCTTTCAAGGCCATCAATAACAATGAGTCTAGTAGAGGATTAATCCAAGAAACACAAGATTTGACCAAACATTGAATGCTTAATCTCTGTTTTACCAAAGTCACCTGTTGGCAGATTTGATGAGGAGCTTAGATCTCACTGTAGACTTGATCAAATCAATTTCTGACTTCACCAGCTTGTAAAGCATGCTTGAAAACACTTGGGGCTAAGAGGAATTAGAGCCATTACAACTGAGCAAGAAGAAATCTCAAATTCCCTTCTGAAAAATGGCGCCTGCAAATCTGTAAAAATTGGGAGCTTGCGTGGGCAGTTTACTGCGCTGATTCAACTGGCTAGAGCACAAGGTGTTGGCTATCTATAGCTAGAAGAAATGGAGCTAATGTTGAGTGTGTAAGGAGATAGATCTCCTCCACCAGCTGGGGGTACAGAAGGCTTCTTGAAAATAACTAAAAATTTGATTATTTTCTAATTATCTACTAATCCTAATTAACTAGATAATGGGCTCATAAACTTGATGGATTATAGGCTTCGATCTGATACCATGTTAAAATTATAGCAATGTGATGAGCTATGGTGGATCAAATACTAGAATCAACATCATTAACAAAGTGATTAGATGATAATTAAGATGTGATTAGTGAGTAATTAACAAATAGCTTAATGTAGGCATGGATAATAAACCTGCAAATTCTCATTAGGCCAATGCCTCAATTTATATTGTTTACATCCAAGCATCTAATCCCACTGATTTCTCCTTGATTCACTCCACCTCTTTTGCTTGATTCTCTCCACCTCTCCCAGAATATCTCCACACTTCCTAAATCTTCTCATGCTACCCTTTATTCTCTCCCAGTAGATTCTTCTCACCTTTTCACAGGCTCTCTCACATTTACAGATTCTCTTTAACAGCCTCTTGCCAAGAGCTTGTTCTTGCACACACACTATTCACTTGTATATTTCAACAATCCGTGGGTGAAGCCCCGAGTGAGGTACCCTACCCTGCGCAAGAAGTGCTACTTACGCTGCTAGCACCCCCGAATTTCGTTGCACGGAGGAGGCGGGGATCTTTTAAACCCAACCTTGAGGGACATATTGGTTGCACACATGTTTAAGAATTGGACGGCTTTCGCATTGTGGGGGCAGTTAATGAAGAGGGGAGGCAGTGTTTCTTCTACACCACTCTCATTTCCCATCCTCGATAGCCAATCTATATTTCTAAAGAGGGAATTGATTACAGGGAAAGATGCTGGACATTTTGAGAGGCTGGGGAGGAATCTTACAGCTTGCTTCCCTGTGTTTATCGGGCTCCATATAAGGGCATGGAAATGACATTGTTTCTCTCGTTTAGCAATGATGTCCTATTCTCCCATTGGATATTACAATTGTTGGCACAAATCCTAGATCGTCCTATGATCATTTCCTCCTCCATAGAACCTGCAGCAGGCGCATGACAAACACCTTTCCAACCAAGGAATTATTTTTGATGGAAACATTAACACTTAAAAATCTCTGAGCTTTTGTGGTTGAAACTGCGTACTTGTGCATTGGTGGTTTCAAGGTGCGGTTTATCTAAGGCTACCCATGTCTCATATGAGATCAAGTTATGACTTAATCTCGTATCTATCAATGCAATGCTCGTTGCATGACATTTAGCCATAGAGAGTTCCAACCTGAGTCACACTGGCTATCTTGAACAACTTGTGACCCACCATCTCTTAGCAAGCTTGGGGAGAGAGAGTGTCTACTCACTCCTTGAGCATATTTAAGTCTTGCTACGAAAGTTTGAACTTGGCCTGAACAACTCTTGTCTCTTGCTAGGTGAGTGTGGAGGGATCTTAGAGGTCTTGACATATCCTAGTCCCCTTCTTGAATAGTTTGAAAGCTGCCTTTAAGTCAAAGCGGTACTTCTCTTGGATATGTCTCATCTTAAACCAGATGAACTTTTGTTGGATAGAATGATAGAGATGATAACCTTTACTTTTTGAGCTATATTCCATAAAAATACATTTAACAGCTTTATCATCAAGCTTGCTGCGAATTTGCTCAGGCACAAATACATAAGCAAGACAACCAAAAATGTGTAAGTGAGCCACAAAGATCTTTCTACCATTCCAAGCTTGAAAAGGCGTAATTGTATGAATACTTGTTTAAAACATATGTTGCATACTTGACTGCTTCTAGCCAGAAACCATGAGGTAACTGTTGACTTTTGACCATAAACGTGTCCACTCTATGAGAGATCTGTTTTTGAGTTTAGCTATATTGTTTTATTGAGGTGTATAGGGCAGAATACATTTGTGTTTTATCTCATGATCGGCCATACATGCATGAAACTCCTTAGACATATACTCCCTCTCTCAATCAGTACGCAAGGTACCAATATTACATGCATAAATATTTTTAATCATAGCAACAATAAAGTGCACTTTGTTGTGCTTAAAGTATAACTTTGTTTTTATGTGCTTAAAGCATATAAAAACCTCTTATTTTTGTTTCAATGGATATGCCCACGTATGTGTGGACAATGAATGTGACAAAGTAGAGGTAGGCTCCAATAGATGGTGCCCTCATAGAACTGTGTATAAGCTGTAATTTTTGGATAGCTGTAACTGAACCATCTTTGGGAAATGATGTCTGTTGTATTTTTTTAGGAATATAGCCCTCATAAACTTGTTTGATAGGGGCTTCAAGATGTTGCTTATGCAAACATAGCAAGCTACCAAAGTTCAAGTGACCAAAGCGTGCATGCCACAGCTTAGGATCACCCGTTGTCTTTATGGCAGAAATTGTATGTACAACATGCTTTTGTCTTTCATATACATGTAGCTTGTAAAGGCCATAAGTCAAAGTACCATAAGCAACAATTTTATTTCTATCATCGCGATCATGAACAATGAAAAGATGCAGGGATAAAGAGAGCTTGAGCTCTTGCGAGCATACACACACTCTCACAAACCCTCGAAGAGAACACACAAGATGAGGGACTGAAAATTGTTCTTCTTTTTCTTTACAACAAAAAGGGTTCTAAAAAAAGATAAGGAAAATACAACATAAGTACTAAAGTACTATGTACATGCGATGCGGTCCATAATTTGAACATGCTAAGTGGAGTGGGGTAGGTGTAGACTAGTCGGTGTAGTCCAACTATAGAATCTCTGGCGAAGATATGTTAGTGCCAGCTACCAAACCGGCCACCAGTGATGTAAATGTTGAACGGTCATGCAAGCACCTCGTGAGTGTCAACTCATGTTGAGCTTGACATCTCAACACTCCCCCTCAAGCTCAACTACAGCTCGTGAATTCCAAGCATATCTCGAAATTTGTGGAGCTTCTCATCTCCCAAGGCCTTCGTGAAGATGTTACTAATCTGATCTGTGTGTTGACGTAAGCCAAGTTGATGTCACCTACCAAGACTCTTTCACTGATGAAGTAGTAGTGTACCTAAATGTGTTTCCTCCATGCATGGAAAAATGGGTTCCTAGCCAACTGTATACTGCTAAGGTTGTCACAATATATGATAACCTTTCTCTCCACATGCAACCCCAAATCAACAAGTAGCTTGTGTAACCAAGCTACCTCACACGTTGCCACCGCAACTCCTTTGTACTCTGCCTCTATACTCGACAAGGCAACTATGGGATGCTTCTTATTACTCCATGTCACAGCAGCACTCCCCAATGAAAACATAAATCCACTGGTAGATCTCTTGTATAAGATGCTACCTGCCCAATCTGGGTCTGTGTACCCATATAGCTCTAATGGTACACCTCCTACATAAAACAATGCATAATCAACAGTGGCCATCAAATACTGAAGTGTGTCACACACTATCAAGATGTGGTTTATGCAAAACTAGCATAAACTGGCTCTCTAGGCCAACAATGTAACTCAATTTTTGCCCCCGCTGATCGTGACATAGATCAAACTCCTCCTCACAATCTTTCTGTACATAGTGGGGTCCTTCAACACATAACTTGCATTCACGTTGAGCTTGCTATTTTGATCTAATGGCACTGAGATTGGCTTATAACTAGCCATCCCATATTTTGACAGCATGTCCAATACATACTGTCTCTGTGATAGTCAAATACCATAAGGTGTGCGAATGACCTCAATGCCCAAAAAGTAGCACAGATCTCCCAAATCCTTCATGTCAAACTTCCTTTTGAGAAGACTTTTCACATGCTCAATCTCTTCCAAGTTGTCACCCCCAAAAATAATATCATCTACATAGATGGTGATGATCACAATACCCTTATCACTCTTGTGTATATACCATTAGGACTTGTTTGGGGTCTTCTTGGGCCCTTTAATTTGCCCCAAGCCTAATGACAGTCATTAAGGAATGGTGCAATGGGAGAAGGCCATGTGGAGAAAAATGTTGGGTTTCCCTGCCCCTAATATGTAGGGGTCAAACTTGAATCATACGTTTTTTTTTTAAAGAAATTGGGCTGAAAATGCAAAATCTTTCAATAAAATCAGATTTCCCACCTTTTTTTAATAAAGACAGCTCAAACTGGCATAAATGACCCCACCTCAAAAAGTGGGCTAGGGCCAGAAATGCCCCCCATCATTATCCCTCATTTAAAGCTACTTTTCTCTCTCCCCACTCCCTCTTCCTCTCTCTAAAACTAGCAATTCGGTTTTGAGTCTCTCTCTAACTAAAAGAATCTTTTTTGGCCTCCTCCCTCCCCATTCTGCCTTCCCCTTCCCTCCTAAAGTTAGATCTATCTTTCTGTGCCTTCTTGGCTATGGAAAGCTTGGAAAACAGTCCACTTTTTCCCCCATCAAGTCCATCCTCTCTTGCTTGCACACATTCTTCACTCTCCTCTTGCTAGCTTATACACATTCTTGACTCCTCTTGCCAGCTTATATGCTCTGCTAGCATTAGGTTGCAGAGATCTTCTTGGCTATGGAAAGCTTGGAAAACAGTCCTTTTTTCCCCATCAAGTCCATCCTCTCTTGCTTGCACACATTCTTCACTCTCCTCTTGCTAGCTTATACACATTCTTGACTCCTCTTGCCAGCTTATATGCTCTGCTAGCATTAGGTTGCAGAGATCTTCTCACACATCTACAACTTCATAGCATTTAGCTTAGTCGGTTAGCCAAGCACAATGAGTCGCCGACCTCGTTCAAGAGTGGAGTCCTTTAGCAGCAGCAACGAACAAGACGACACTAGCTTGTGGGTTACAAGCACCTTTGCAAAAGGAATGTGGGTGACGATGCGTCCAAGCACAAGGGGAGCCCACAAAGTCTCTCGCAGATACCTAGGGTTAAAGTCACACCATTGGAAGGGTCGCATAGTGGATCTCAAGGCAACACGTCTACAAGGCATCGCAACTCCGTGTTGACAATGCCAATCACAAACGCTTTCCTGCAAATTGTAAGTTTTATTTGTGCTTCTTGTTTTATGGGCTGCACTGAGACATGCTAATATCATTTCATGTTACGGAAGCTTGATTTTTTCAAGTGTGTTCTTGTAATGTTCTATGCAGACATCTTTCCGTCGACATTTGTGGAATGGGAGCCTTTAGAGGCCCTTTCTGGAACCTTTGAGGCGCACCACTTTGAAATCGGCAAGCTACTATATACTGGTTGTTCAACATCAGAGCTTTTAGAGCGCTCAGTTTTCTTCTTTCATGCAGAGTATATTGTACCCACGTCAAGAGATGGTTCTGGGACTCTACGGAGGCTCCCTACACCAAGTCTCACGGACCATGATTGGCCAAAGCCCGACAATACTTTGGTTGCACTAACCAGACGTCGGATTGAGGTTGATGTGTGCAATGCAATGAAGTGCACCTATGGGTCACATCGTGCGACTCTCACGTTCTTCATGCCTTTACATTTGTTTGTGTTTTTGTTCAAGGAGGCTGATGTTCACCGGACTCCTACAATGTGGATTGCAAAGGGAGGCACAGTAATGAGTGCCTTTTTGCCACCTTTGTGGGATTTGAAGGTTATTCAACATCAGGGTGACAAGATAAAGTGCATGGTGGTGTCGGAGAAGATGGTCGTTCGGTACTAGCTTGGAAAGCAACAACTCTCTATTATCTTTCCTTACAGACGTTGGAAGCTGACTGGAGGCGAATGGCAAGCACTCGATTCGGACATCAACGATGCAGAACAGCTTGATGTACATGTTAGCACGCAAGCTGATGTGTGGGATATCGTAGTAAATGTTGATTGGAATATGGCGAACCTAAGGGAGTACTTAGGCCTTAGGTTTGCACTGAAAGGTGACTTTTCATTTGTGATTGATAACACACCTCTACGTAAGAGGAAAGAGGCATCTTACTTTTGTAAAAGCATTCCCTTCCCCAGATGTATCCATATCAAGCAAGCTATGTAACAGATTTTGAGAGATTAATTCAAAACAATTTTGGCTACTCGCAATTTGCGTTCAATTTTGTGCACTTTTAAGTTTTGTCGCGTGTTTTTATTTTTTTGGAGGTTTTAAACATAAAAAAAGTTTTAAAGACCTCTTTATAAGTCACTTTTGGCCACTTTGAGTTCATCTCCTCACTCTCGGCATCTTTGCGGTCCCCTCGCCTTCTTCGCTACTCAAGCATGGCCACCCCCGCCCAAGCTCTCCTATCTCAATTGCACAAGCTTGACCTCGGTCACTTGATCGAGAAGCTTGCACCTATCTTTCAGACATCTATTGACATGGAAGGCACCGCCGAACTCCATAATGACGTGTTTGGGGCGTTCACTAGCTACATGGACACATACATGGCTGAATATTGTGTCAACTTTGAAGACGAGGAGGGAACTTGGGTGCCTGTGGATCTTATCAAGCATACCTACAAAGCGGACAAAAATTTCAGGTTCAGGCTTGCAAGATTCCTCAAAGGCCTTAGTAGCGCATATCTAAGGAAGGAGGAAGAAGATAACCTGGTAGGTCTTGGAATGGGCAACATTGGCACAAGTTTTTTGAGGTGGGACATGACTCTTGCCCTCCTGATCTTAGAGGGAACAGAGAAAAGCAAGGGAAAGAGGAAGGCCACTCCTCCAAAGAAAGCCACACCTTATCTCTTGATCAAGGAAGCTGACCCAAAGGAGGAGATTGTCACCCCAGTGCAAGAAGCATCTCTTGCACTTGTGACTCTGGCGGAAGAGCCGCAAGCTGAGGCTGTGAAACGGGACATCGAAGGGGACGATGTCATGGATGAAGTTCCAGAGCTCGAAGTGCGAACTCTACACCCCATCATAGTAGAAGGTGTAGAGTTCTTAATTTTGGATGACATCGCCCATGTCCTTGGGCTGCACCAGGATGAAACTCTCTCAGTCATTGCTATGTACGCGGGCATGCGAGACACACAACAGCCGTCCAAAGATGATGACATCCACATTGACTTCAGTTCCGCAGATGTCACAAAGGTGCTTGCGCTCCCGGAAAATCATGCCTCAATAGAGTCCCTTGTGGCAGAGACTCTTGTACAAATATCCCAGTGCAAGGATTTCTACGAGAGTGTGCCAGAAACTAGCTTTGCCCCTCACAAGCCACTTGCCATTTCGGATTCCGTCAGCCTCGGGAGCATCAATATTAGTGATGCAGACCTTGCGGATCATGATGATGCCACTGAGGTAGTACACCCAATTTCTTCCCTTCTTAATTTGTAATTTTTTGAAGTCAACTCATTCTTCTATCTACTTTGTAGACCGCAAGAGAAATGGACTAGTTCGCAAGCCGAAAGGGTGGAGCACGAAAGGAGGTGGAGGGGAAAGATGCTGCGCTATGGCACTACATCCCGAGCTTCAATGCCGAGATGCTTCGCGTAATTCACAACGACTTTTCAAATGATGCGCAAGCTGAATTTTTGAAGTGCAGAGCCCTAAGCGCCATCCTGTCTGAAGCCCCTATAGCCCAAAATGCCCATAAATGTATTCTTGTAAATAGGGAAGCAGCTATCTATAGCTTTGGTGATAAAGGTGCAGGGTCTTTCCTAGGATTTTGTGGCCTTAGCCTTGGACAAGGCATCACTGATGCCAAAGAGATAGCCGAACGCATTGGTGACAAACCATCAGTAAAGACTCTCACCCACGAGGCTTTCACCAAGCTCATCAAGCGAGTTGGCTAGATCCAATGTACTCATTTGCCTTCTGTGAAAATCAAACAATTAATGACATCAAGATGTTTTTCGAGCTGATTTTAAGTTTTATCTTCTTGATGTGTTTATATGTTGTTGTCGTGTCCTGTCATGATGTTTCAATCAATTTTTGTGAACGCTCGTCTGTGAAAATCAAACAATTAATGACATCAAGATGTTTTTCGAGCTGATTTTAAGTTTTATCTTCTTGATGTGTTTATATGTTGTTGTCGTGTCCTGTTATGATGTTTCAATCAATTTTTGTGAACGCTCGTCTGCCACCGCCCGTCCGACTTTGGCTCGACTCGACGGGCCGATTTCTCCCGCGTATGGCCCTAGAAGGGTATATCAGCTGTGCGGGGTGCACCGGGGCCGAGGGGGGGGGGCCGGTGGGTCGCTCCGTGGAGCCTGTGTGCCACGGAGCGACTTTTGGCTGTTTCCTTTCCACCAAAAAGCTGATCACTGCCCATGATGTCTCTTAATGTCCTGTCCAAGGGCTTCAAAGGCATATCAATGGGTCATGGGTGCCTCATCTCATATTATTAGCTTAGCTAGCTTCACAACATCTGCAAGCTGTGAGTGTTAACCTTTATGTTACAGGTTTTAGCTGCATGTAGGTCCAATGGTATTTTAAACCGTGAATGAGCTGTGCGACCATTGCCTAGTGCGGAGGGTGCTGGTCGTGATAGTCACCCCGCGGGGTATGCGCGTGCGCTCTTGACGGGCACTCCAGGACCCGCCAACGCGTTCTTGGTCAAACAGCCAAAAGTCGCTCCGTGGCACACAGGCTCCACGGAGCGACCACCGGCCCCCCCCCGGCCCCGGCGCACCCCGCACAGCTGATATACCCTTCTGGGGCCATACGCGGGAGAAATCGGCCCGTCGAGTCGAGCCAAAGTCGGACGGGCGGTGGCAGACGAGCGTTCACATGAGGTCGAATGTACATAGCGACAACAATTACATGCAAAAGACTACAATTACCTTGACAAGACAACAATCACTTGCAATAGAAAATAACTTTTTTGAAAATAGACATGGTTTTTCATTAATCAAATTGAGATTACAAAACACGGTTTGTTGCATTACAAGGCTTCCCCTATCTAGTGAAAGAGAGCTTCCTCTCCACGGATACGCCTAGCTAGATGAAGATCAGATGGCTTCAAAGTGACACATTTTGCATGCACCATGCACAAAACCGTGTCTTGGAAAAGCGAAACCAAAATATCCTCGGCACCTTGTTGCAGAGCGCCTAGTGCCGCCGCTTGCACACGATTGACATCCCGACGCGCTGGTCGTGGATAATCTCTTTGACGAGACGCCCAAAAGGTGCCTTTGGAATAATTGGTGTGCAGGTCTTTTGATATTTGCGAATTTCTCTAAGGGCAACTGTCCCTGGTCTCCACCTTTGCTTCTTCTGCGTTGTTGGGGGCGGTGGTGCTTGCGCGTGGCGAGTCCAAGCTGGCGTGTCATTTTTAAACTTCTGTTGCTGCTCTTGGAAGTTATCGGAAGGGGGTTTTGTGCGTTTAGGAATGGTTTTCCCCTTCTTAGCCTTTGCAAGTGTTGGAGTTTTCTTTGCCTTTGCAGATGGAGTCTTCGGAGCTGCTCGCTGCTCTGCCTCCTTCCTTACTCGCTCCTCTTCATCTTTCCTGTCTTTTTCCTCACGAAGCCTCCGTGTGTTTGCTGCCCTGGCTTCTCGTTCAAGCTTCTGTCTCTTATTTTCTACTTCCTCAGCTGAGAGTTTTCTCTTTCCTTTACCAAGTGCACGAGCCAAGACTCTGTCTAGCATTGCATTGACAATCCTATTGCTCGGCAGGTGCTCCCTTTCTACTGTGTCTTCATTTCTCCTCTTTGTATATTCTGCTCGAAGACTTTGTATAGCCGCTTCCAAAATTGTGTCATCTTCGTATCCGGCCATTCGCTCGCAGGTCAGCAACAAATCCATGAGCTTTTCTGTTAAGCCAATCCTCCTCCGCAGCAAAGAATGCTAATCTTCTCTTGTTGCTTGCGACGGCCTGAGCTTCTTCTACAGCCTTCTTATCTGCCTCCGCCTTCCTAACTGCCTCGTCTTCTTCCTCCTTCTTGGCAGCCTCATCCTCCTGTGCTTTCTTTGCTGCCTCGTCCTCTTGAGTTCTGACCGTCTCTTCGGCTTCTTTTCTTGCTCTCTCAGCTGCCTCCATGTCCTCTGCTTCTTTGTGTAATCTCTTCGCTTCTTGGCATTCTTGGGCTTCTTGGGCCTCTCGCTCAAGCCTCACACGCTCAGCTTCCAGATCCACTTGGGCTTGTGGGTAAATGTTTGGGATTGCAGTTCTATGTGCCACCGGTAAGGGCCCAAGGTCTTTGAAAATGTCATCCTGCGTATTGGAGGGAGGATCATTTGGGGGCTCCATGTGCGTGAGATATTAGTGCACGAGCGAGAGAGAGAGAGAGAGCGCGCGCGAGAGAGTCAAGGGGAGAGGAAGAGAGAGAGCTCACAAGTCAAGACCTTTAAAAATGACTATAAAACTCATTGATATTTATAAAAAAGTCAATTTACAAAATGAACGCGCCAAAAAGTGGCGAACAAGAATTATTGGGTGGGTAACCACACACGGCCATTTCTTAGTCGACCACTGTGCCATTGCCTCGCTCTTTCACGTGCCATTGACGCATTGCACCCTTCTCTTTCGCCTTGCACCTAACACCTTCATGATTTTGCGCCTCAAAGACAAATTTCCGGCTCGCTTTTGGGCCTTTCTCCCAGTAAGTGCACGGTAAAACCAATTGAACATTTCCTGAAACGCATTGCTGCGAACCTTGCCACCACCATGACCCGTGTTCTTAAAATAGGCCGCCTTGGCTTGGTAATGTGATCGTTCCATGCCTTGGTTGCTCCAGAGTGCAAGAGACCCATATTCATCTAGAAAGAAGGAACTGTGCGCATAGAGAATATGCATGTAGTGTGTTATATGAGTTTCCCCCCAAGCATCGATCATTTCTTCTGTGAATCTATCAATCGAAGTCTTGAATGTAGCTATCTCTGCTTCATCAAGATATGGGCGCTCAAGAAGCCTCATCATCTCATCACAAGCTTCCCACACATGTGCACGCTTCAATCCTAGTGTCGCCTCATTGCCTCGATAGGTTGTTACATCACAAATCTGCTTCCATAATTCAAAATGTGTATGGCTTTGAGCCTCACCATAGTTTGAGAGCAGGTGTCTTGCTTTTGCACCACCCATACATATCTTATTAGGGTTATCTTGGGTACTTGATGGGTTTTTGCGATCCTTAGAGAGGGTGACAGCACCTGCATGAAGCCCCACGGATGATAAAACAACTTCAAGCTCTTGGATGCCCTGTTCTCACCGTGACTCTGGCTCCATGTTCCAAGCATAATTGATGTGGAGCATCAACAATTTGTCCAGAATTCTAAGTCTTGCGTGCAAGGTACACACATGTACTCGCGACAGTGGAATTGAAAGAATAGGGTTCCAAGTAGCATCCTCCTCTGCGCGAGATGGTGCCTTGCTTTGATTGCAGCTCATAATTCCATTGAGCCAGACGTGCATACCCTTCCCTTTTTGTAATTGATTTGAGCCCTTTGCACTTGCCTGCTTACGACCTTTCACCTTGGTTGCTTGTTTGGCCTTCCCCACTGCGACACTTGGCATCCTTGGATGACAACAAAAGATGCATGGAAACAAAGTGTTAGCACCGCTTTTAGTTCCCAACATGCATTTGAGGGTCTTGATATCACCACCAAGGTGCCACTCTATTTCAAAGTGACCAGTGCCAGGCACATGCAAGACTTCACCATTTGATTGCCTGTGTATCACTCCTTGAATACCTGTACGGGTGAAGTACCACCTCAGACTGTCATGGTCCTCGTGCGGAAGGGTCCATGCCGCCTGCCACCATATGTTCTTCTCAGACTGCACTCCAAAGTAATCTTGCTTGCGTCGCTTTGTGTGCAAGTTATTCTCCGCATCACCTGTTTCATCTTCGCCGTCTAAGCTCTTTCGCTTCAATGCCCTGCTCATGAGTGTCAGACTTGTACGTTCCACCCTTTGGCCCTTTACAACCTAACATTCATCCAATTTGAGGACAAATATAGCCTTTCCATCCGTCTCCTCTAATGTCATATCATAACACTGAATCATAGCTTGTTGAAGCGCCTCCACCTCGACGTAAACATTGTTAAACTTGTTGTAAGCAAAATCTTTTGAATTTGACATTGGCATGCTACCATCCACCCATCTGTAGTAGCCGCCTAGCAAGTCAGCAATATTGTTGTTTGCTGACTTCCTTGCCATAACTATACTGTATGGTGTTGGAAGTATAGATCGTGTCATTCCTTTGCCTCGTAGACGTGCTGTGATGCAAGTATACAAAGCCCTGTATCCCTTATCACACTGATACCTGCTGTGTCGCACACAGTGAGCATGTCAATGGGACTGACAATCTGCTCGAATTCCTTGAGAAAATACTTTTGAATCCTGTCACACAACGCACCATTTACTGGATTGGTTATCATATTGATTACTTTCTGCTCTGGAATAATGTGCTCAAGGATAGACTCCTCAGTACATCACATAGTTCAGAGTCAATGACATAACTATATGAAAAAGGAATGTAATGCTAGTTTTGAAGCTGTGATTACCTTGTTTGACGCACACGTCGCTTGCGAGCCCCCCCATCTTTGGAAAGAAGACTCAGAGGCTTGCGCTTTCGCTGCCTTGCATTATATCCCACGGGGAGGTGAGTGAAATGATCGACACGTCGGCGAAGGTTCCGAGTTGAGTTTCGAAGATGGAGATAGTTCTCTATAGCTCGATCCCTCCTTTCCACACCTTTATCAAGCTTCATCTTCTGCTCTGCATCCTCCTTCTCTAGATCCTTGACTCGAGCCAGCATATGTTCCTTTGTGGCCATGAAAGTTGACGCACATTCTTCCTTTTCTGCCTTGCATAATTTTAGAAGCTTCCTGAGGTGATTTTGATTTGAGAGTTTCTGCAAGTACAAAGAATAGAGCCTCTGACAGTACCCTAAGAAACCATTATAACCATCACCCAAGAAGCGTACGACCTGCGTGATATTACGAAAAGGGGGAGGTGCACCAGTCTGTGGATCAAGGGGATAAATGCTTCCATCAGTCCAAAGATCAATGGCTTTTGCACCTTGAAGTCGTAGCACCTCAGCAGGAATACATCCCTTCGTTCGATCACTACAAGACAATGCTGCCATACACGCGTTTCATACACGCGATAAATTACGAACGCGTGTATGGTCGCGCTTGTATTTGAATAGAATCGGGCGCGTGTATTTTAGCATTTAAGTTCGCGTGTATATTTGCATTTATCAACGCGTGTATAAACGCGTTTATATACACGCAGTAATACACGCATATATACACGATAATATTTACGGGGTAATACTCGCTATTATACACGGAAAAATACACGCTACTGTACACGGATTAATACACGCATGGCAGAGAAAAACTGAAAAAAAACTGAATTCCTTAACAAAATTAAAAACTATTTTCCTTAAACCATCTCATAGTACATTACAGTACACATCATTACACAATCCCACTGCATGCATTTACAACAATGAAATATATTCAAAAATAAATCATGCATATGAGATGATAGAAATGTCATCAATTTAGAACATACAGTGACGGATTGGTTAGGGTTCGATCTCATCTTCAATAAGATCCATCCTTGTCAAACGATCAACATCAATATCCATTTGATCAATTGGTAAGGCTACGATTAAATTTATTCCACTATCGATATTCTGTACTCCATTGATAATGGTATCGATGTCCTGATCATCCTCATCAACATCAACATCATCCTCAATGGTAGGGTCATTCTCATGATCATGAGAAATGGCATGCTCATCCTCATTATCACGATCATCTCTTATTTCTTGATCATCGATCACAACATCTTCAATGGCATGTTCGACGTCATCTTCATTGCGGCTTGTTACATCCTCCATATGCTCCATATCAGTGAATGTATTATACATCACTTTGGAACGTGGTGCAATAGGGATGACGTACCACCATTTGATGTCATGCACCATTGGTAGATAGATAACCTACTCAAATACACACAGTACAGTAATTAATTAGCATATCAAAAGTCAAGGGGTACGCGAGCTTAGATATATATGTACATGAAACACATTAGTAAAAAAATGCATACCTGCTCACATTGTTGTGGCAATACGAGCCTATCTTTCTTTGTTTGCCAGAACTTTGTAGAGTCAATAGTTACATATCCACTTGCATGGCGTTTTATCGTTGCATCAGGCCCTTTTTCCACCACGTTCATTTGCCATTTGACATCCAAAACATACACAAAGAAGCGACGAAAGTCAAGCTTAAATATGTCTTGGATTATGCCACAATAATCATCCATTTTTCCATTAGCTCCCTCAAAGCTACTAATGACACCGCAATCTTGTGTATTTCTCTTTTCATCAATTCTTTGTGTTCGAAAATGCTTGCCTTCACACCATATAGCATTGAACATAGTGCACTGGACCAAAATAGAAGCAATATTTGTGTAAGCAATGTGAATAAATATTAAAAGCAAATCACTTACAACTAATGCAAAACATTAGTTCTATGTACCTTTGACATGCATCCTCGTGCATACTCCCATTCTTCCGCCGTGATATGCAGCCCCTCGTCGCTCTCTGCTCTCTCCATTTCCTCATGCAACCAATCAACATGGATATCATTCGGAAGTGTTGCTAGATGCTTAGGGTACGCCTTCCGAGAGCCATGTTGCCTCCGAAAGAGAGCTCTTTCTGCTTGCCTTTTTGTCTTTGCATCCTCATATCTTGTAACCCATCTGCTCATCACATCACTATTAAGGATACAAGTGAAATTGAGATCATCAATCAATGTTCTGTCAATTACTTTACTCTGTCCTTTTCCTTGAGGCACAATAGAGGTCATCCTCAAGTCCTCTTCATTGCTCCATAGTCGTGGCAAAGAGCTGTCCACCTGACCAAGAAATTCTGAAATATATACAAGAGACTCTTGTATCAACCAACCCTCGGCCATGCTTCCTTCAGGCCTTGCACTTTGCCTCACAAAGTCTTTTAAGGTCTTCATGAAGCGCTCTAGGAAGAACATCCAACGTGCATGCACAGTACCACATAAAGCAATTTCGTCCACTAAATGCACAATGAGATGTAGTTGACTTGTGAGAATGGTTCGCGGAAAAGTCTCCTCTACCAAACAAACCACCTCCACTGCCATAACACGCGCATCATCCAACGTGGCTGGATCAATTGCTTTGGAACTAACATATCTGAAAAATAAATAAATAGTACGTTATACCTCATGCACGTTCATTTTGCAAGGTATAATGAAGGGTGATCTGAGCATGGGTTTTACATACCTCACAAGCTCGCCCATCTTATAAATACATTTTTTCAAACTCTTATTCGCACAATGGTCGATGCTAGTAGGTAGTATGAACTGCGCACATAAGAGCACATTTATGGTTTATGGCATTACAAAATTTAATTTCAACGTACGTACAAGACTTGGAAAACACTTACTTGAAGCATCTTGTGCCAATCGTGGGACTTCAACCCATATAGTTGCTCAACGCCTCTTTTCTTAGTGGTTGTAAAGGCTCCCTTCAATGATCTCATGCATCCAGTGGGAGTACGCAAAGTGGTGATGGCCTGCTTTACCTGCTTCTCCTCTTTCTTTGATATAATCCATGGTGCAGGCGGAAGACGAACGTGCCCACCCACCTCTCGTGGCCAAGCTTGACGCATACGTCCTGCGACCCGCAAGTCCTCACGTACGCTAACATTGTCTCGTTTACCAGTAATATGTTCCCAAATACCAAATCCCACATTCTTGAAGATGTGCATGGGATCAAGAAGATGGTTGATCTTAAGATGGGTCCAATATTGTGAGATCCCTCCGCCCCCTCCGCGCGCCGGACTCTCGGTAGCCGAACAGCGGAAGCAGCCCCCACATGCGCGGGGCGGGTTTCTCACTCGGGGTCTCGCTCTCGAATGTCCGGGCACGAAACTAGGCTGGTGGTCACTCCAAAAACCGAAACCGGGAAAAATTCCCATGCCCGGAAAGCGGGGGCGATTCCGCCATTATGATTTTTTTTTATTTTTTTTTTAAACGAATTTTTCTAACGTGATCAATTCTAAGTTATCCTTTAACTGGATAAACCAGATAGAAGGAAACTATCACTGATATAATTTGATCATTTTAGTAAATTCAACGCTTTTTTCCTGATCCAGGTCAGGCACAGCCGTTGATCTACTTATGGAAAAATTTATCAGGAGATTATTTAACTACTCGAATCTTAGCGTAATCCTAAGATTTTGCAATTTGATTATTAAAACTCCACTAATTCCAGCCTAACCCCATCCGGCCCATGGGTTAGCCACCACCCTACCACTGGAATCGGTGGAACCAAATAAGTACTCACCCACCCATAATTGAATTGCCTTTCTTAACTTTAGCTTTAGAAAACAGATACGCACGCACTCCTCTTTATTAAAACTTTAATAAAAACAATTCTTGATAAACAATTTACGATTTATACATGTCATACTTCAAAATTTTCATTGAGTCCTTGTTTCTCAACAAAACAGTATCACTCTGGACTCTCCGTTAAGACCAGCAAGTCAACAATGAGATCCAGTGATAGATTATAAAAAAAAACATAGGTCCATCATATAATATCTTCCTCGACATACGCATGGATGTCCTCGGCACCGCGAGCCCGTGCATCGCCTGGTCAGAACCCTCCAGGATCCTCCTTAGGTGTCCTGGCACTTCACTCAGGGACCGCTTCGTCGGCCCTCGTCCATCGTACCGGAAGCGCACCATTTTAACCATACCGAGGCTGGTCAAGACCTCGGCAAGCCTTGCCGCGTGAGCTGTCCCTCGAACACTCCCCACCAGCTGTTGCAACCAACTTCCCTTAGATAAACATATATGCCAAATGCTCCCTCCAGCATTCTGGCGTAAGACAGTCTTTTAAGAAGGCAGGGTTTCTATGCAAGTTTATAGTTTTGATTTTTGTTTGACTACCATGAGTATATCATAAATCCCTAGATTCAATTTTCAATTCCAAACAGAATTCTTCAAATTCTGTTAACTTGATTCTTAGATCAAGTCACAAGTCTTAACTTAGTTTTTGATTCGATGGATGATTGAATACATTTTCCCCGAACTGGGCACATCGTCATTGATTGAAACTCACGAAGGAATTAGGCCTTGATCAATAATCTGAGTCCAAGTTTAGGTCTGAAAGGTTCTCTCTAAATTTATCTTCTCGAAAGGTACTATCTTAGTTTCTCTTTTTCTAAAATTTCCTACGATGAATATTTGTTTACAATTTCAAAACATGGATTTCTCGAGGAATATTCATTTACGTCGATCTCCGATTAAAATTTATCTTTTTTTTTAAAATACCTCTATACATTAAAATCAATTTTTATAAAAGTAACACTTTTATAATAAAATATATCTTTATACATACTCTTATGTATGAAAATAAAAATGATAAAAGTAACACTTTTGATATAAAAATTTAACCATTATGCATACTTCTATGCATGAAATAAAAATGGTAAAAATAACTCTTTTGATATAAAAATTTATCCTTTATGTATACTTCTATGCATGAAAATAAAAATTGATAAAAATAACACTTTTGATATAAAAATTTATCCTTTATGCATACTTCTATGCATGAAAATAAAAATTGATAAAAATAACACTTTTGATATAAAAATTTATCCTTTATGCATATTTCTATGCATGAAAATAAAAATTGATAAAAATAACACTTTTGATATAAAAATTTATCCTTTATGCATATTTCTATGCATGAAAATATAAATGGTAAAAGTAACACTTTTGATATAAAAATTTAACCATTATGCATACTTCTATGCATGAAATAAAAATGGTAAAAATAACACTTTTGATATAAAAATTTATCCATTATGCATACTTTTATGCATGAAAATAAAAATTGATAAAAATAACACTTTTGATATAAAAATTTATCCTTTATGCATATTTCTATGCATGAAAATAAAAATGGTAAAAGTAACACTTTTGATATAAAAATTTAACCATTATGCATACTTCTATGCATGAAATAAAAATTGGTAAAAATAACACTTTTGATATAAAAATTTATCCATTATGCATACTTTTATGCATGAAAATAAAAATTGATAAAAATAACACTTTTGATATAAAAATTTATCCTTTATGCATACTTCTATGCATGAAAATAAAAATTGATAAAAATAACACTTTTGATATAAAAATTTATCCTTTATGCATATTTCTATGCATGAAAATAAAAATTGATAAAAATAACACTTTTGATATAAAAATTTATCCTTTATGCATATTTCTATGCATGAAAATATAAATGGTAAAAGTAACACTTTTGATATAAAAATTTAACCATTATGCATACTTCTATGCATGAAATAAAAATGGTAAAAATAACACTTTTGATATAAAAATTTATCCATTATGCATACTTTTATGCATGAAAATAAAAATTGATAAAAATAACACTTTTGATATAAAAATTTATCCTTTATGCATATTTCTATGCATGAAAATAAAAATGGTAAAAGTAACACTTTTGATATAAAAATTTAACCATTATGCATACTTCTATGCATGAAATAAAAATTGGTAAAAATAACACTTTTGATATAAAAATTTATCCATTATGCATACTTTTATGCATGAAAATAAAAATTGATAAAAATAACACTTTTGATATAAAAATTTATCCTTTATGCATATTTCTATGCATGAAAATAAAAATTGATAAAAATAACACTTTTGATATAAAAATTTATCCTTTATGCATACTTCTATGCATGAAAATAAAATTTGATAAAAATAACACTTTTGATATAAAAATTTAACCTTTATGCATATTTCTATGCATGAAAATAAAATTTGATAAAAATAACACTTTTGATATAAAAATTTAACCTTTATGCATATTTCTATGCATGAAAATAAAAATGGTAAAAGTAACACTTTTGATATAAAAATTTAATCATTATGCATACTTCTATGCATGAAATAAAAATGGTAAAAATAACACTTTTGATATAAAAACTTATCCTTTATGCATGATATTAAAATTCAATTTCTCCATGATTGTAATGAAATTCTTTCAATTAATCTAGGATGATAATTCCTAGAATATGGTAGGAAGTCCTCTTTTTATGCTTTGAATGAGATTATTTTATGCATAATTTTTATAAAATTTTTGCCATAGCTCCGCTGCTATGACTGATAAATCTCAATTTTTCTAAGGGATAATGCTTATCATTAAGAAAATAATTAAAATAATCTCTAATTGGATTATTAATCCATAATGGATTGAATCATTAATATACATAAACTAAAAGCATAGAAAAAAGCCATTAATTTGGCCTTAAGCATAGCTTAATCTTGGTTTAAGAAAAGCTTTATGAAAAGCTTGATTTGGATTGAGAATGGGTCATGAGTATGACCATTTCTTGAGTGAGAGAGAGAATTTACATAAAAATCATTAGAATTTAAACATAAATGAAAATTAACTTCAATAGCATTATGTAACTCTTCACTACTATTCAAACTTCAATAGCATTTAAAAAAAAACCATACCAATTAAACTTCTCAAGCTTGAGAGGGGTTGAGAAGAGAGAAACATTGAGAAATTATAGAAAGATCAATATTCACTAATTACCTTACAACTTGCTTGATTCTTTGTTCACGGTAGAGGCCCCCAACCAATCAATTGGTTAAGTATGTTGATGGAGCCACTAATGGGGATTGAAGAAAGAGGGAAGTTCCAAAAACTAGTGAATTATTAAATGAATTCACAGTTCTTGGCTTAGGTGGAGTAGAGTAACGATGCATAAACACTATATATTTTTCAACAAGGGGGAGGCTTCTATTTATAGGAAAAATTGAGCTCCTAACCAAACAAACTGATTCTAGAATTTTCTAAATCAGTTTGGTCAATATTTGACCATTTTTAGGTCAGTTAAGCTAACTTTTTGGAACTAGACTTAAATGAGGAGAGAGGAGAGATGAAATATCTCAATTTTTATGAGTTTAAAACTCATTCAAGCATGTGAAATATGCACCTCCTTTAAAGAACTCCCCTTCCTTACATATGTGTCAAAATGGAATCATTATACCCAAAATATCTCATATTTTTAATATTACTCATAGTTTTTTACTAATAAACCTTGTACATTTTCAACTCTTCATCTTATGTGAAATATGCACCTCCTTTAAAGAACTCCCCTTCCTTACATATGTCATATTTTTAATATTGCTCATAGTTTTTTACTAATAAACCTTGTACATTTTCAACTCTTCGTCTTATGTGAAATATGCACCTCCTTTAAAGAACTCCCCTTCCTTACATATGTCATACTTTTAATATTGCTCATAATTTTTTTACTAATAAACCTTGTACATTTTCAACTCTTCATCTTATGTGAGCATTTACTCATTTTTGGGTATCTTCTTTTACAAATTGGATTTATCTCCTCCCTACACATGGATTGATGCTATTGGTCCATAGGAACCTTAATTGGACCATAATCCAAAAATTTCTGAAAATCTAGACCCTTAGACTAAGGTCCTTTATACCTATTTCCAATTAATTCCAATTGTACATTGGAAAATTCTTTTTAAATTTATGTTTTAGGGAAACTTATTTTAATAGGATGAGTTATTTTTCTATCCAAAAATATTCATAATCTGAATATTCTCTCTCTAGAATAATTTTCTCTCTCTAGGCTAAAACACTTAGAAATAAGATCTTTTATATTTCTGAAGAGGGATTTGATTACACGGGAAGATGCTGGACATCTTGAGAGGCTGGGGAGGAATCTTACATTCTCTCCCACTTGAAAAACGCGAGATGTCCTCATCTCGCAAACTGGGGATAATCCCGCAACAGATCGGCTTCATTCTCCCAGGTCGCATCTTCAAAAGGATAGAACTTCCATTTTACTAATAATTCTCTGAGAATTCTATTCCTGAGAAGCTTTTCTCGAACATCGAGAATTTCTTCAGGTTGGAGTTCCATCTGTCCTTGGGTTGAAGAGGTTAGGATTTCATCATCAAGCATATGATTTGAGTTTGGCACATATTCCTTTAGAAGGCTTACATGAAATACATTGTGAATTTTGAGATGAGGAGGCAGAAGAAGCTCGTAGGCTAAGTCACCTACTTTCTTTGTAATTAGATATGGCCCACAATATCTGGGTGATAACTTCTTGTACTTCCCAAGAGATAAGGAACTTCTTTTGGGTCGTACTCGAATGAAGACCATATCTGCTTCTTTGAATTCTCTATTTGTCCTCTTCTTATCCGCATATTGCTTCTGTCTATCCTGGGCAGCTTTAATATCTTTACGAATTGACTGCATCTGTTGCTCCATGTCGTCAAGCATCTGTCTGGACATCTCGACCTTAATCAATGGGTCAGACCAAGTTAATGGAGTTAAGCAATCTTGTCCATACAGAGCTTTAAAAGGGCTCATCCCGATACTTCGGTGATAAGAAGCATTGTAGGCGAACTCAACTAGATGCAGATAGCTTAGCCACTTCTTGGGTTCCCTGCCACAGCATGTCCGAAGTATATCTTCAATTACTTGGTTTACCCTTTCAGTTTGACCATCGGTCTCAGGGTGATAAGCTGTGCTGAGATCCAAGAAAGTTCCCACTGCTTCAAAAAATGCAGTCCAAAACCTTGAAGTAAATTTGGGATCTCGGTCACTTACTATTCTTCTCGGTAGGCCATGCAATCTGAAGATTTCTTTGAGGAACACTCTGGCCACATCCACTGCAGTGTAGGTTTCTTTTACTGGAATCAGATGGGCAACTTTGGTTAGTCTGTCGACTACCACGAAGATGGAGTTGTAACCTGATTGCACTGAAGGTAATCCAGTAATGAAGTCCATACTGATACATTCCCACTTCATCTGGGGGATGTCCAATGGATGTAACTTCCCAGGCATTTTTACTCTCTCAGCTTTGACTTTTTGGCATGTCAGACATTGACGTACATGATTCAGCACATCCTTTTTCAAACCAGGCCAAAAGAAACTTTTCTTTACGGACATGTAGGTCTTGATGAAACCTGGATGTCCTGCAATAAGGCTGTCATGGGCTTCATTCAGAATTTGGTTCTTGGTCCCCTCATCATTGGGAATGCATAACCTGCGGTTATAATACATAATGCCATCATCCAGGCTGTACCCTTGAACTCTGTTCAACTCCTGTGGAGTTTTGCTTTCCTGCATAAGTAGGGTGGCAATAGGGCCAAAGAATCTATCTTGCATGATCTTCTCACTTGCTTGAGTAATCAAAGGATTTGATATTACAGTAATTGCAAGCAAGGAGGTTTTTCTGCTGAGAGCATCTGCTACCACATTCTCTTTGCCTGGGCGGTACTTGATTTCAAAATCAAATTCCTGCAAGGTCTGCATCCACCTTCTTTGGCGCATGTTGAGGTCCTTTTGAGTAAAGATCCACTTTAAGCTCTGATGATCTGTCATCAAAGTAAACCTTTTACCCAGTAGGTAATGTCTCCACAACTTTAAGGCATAGACTACTGAAAGCAATTCCAAGTCGTGGACAGCATAATTCCTTTCATGTGTTCTGAGCTTTCGGGATTCATAGGCCACTGCATGACCTTCCTGCATGAGTGCACCTCCCAGGGCAAAACCACTTGCATCAGTTACTACCTCAAAGGGTAGAGAGAAATCTGGCAGTTTCAGAATGGGACTGGTTACCAAGGCGGTCTTCAGCTTATCAAAAGCACTTTGGCACTTGGCAGACCATTGAAATGGGATATTCTTTTTGAGAAGGTTAGTCAGGGGGGAAGCTATGAGAGCATATTTTGGTATAAAAATTCTATACCAACCAGTCAATCCCAAGAATCCTCTGACTTCTTTCACTGTCTTTGGTTCGGGCCAATCTATGACAGCTTGGATTTTTGCAGAATCTGGAGAAATTCCATCTTTGGATACCAAGAAACCCAAGTATTCAACGTGGTCGGCAGAGAAAGTGCATTTGCTCTTTTTGGCAAAGAGTTGATGCTTCCTTAGAACCTCAAGAACTTTTCGGACATGAGTCTCATGGTCGGCTGCATTTCTTGAGTAAATCAGAATGTCATCAAAGAAAACTAGAACAAAGTCATCCAAGTATTCTCTGAGGATGTCCTGCATTAGGCGATTGAATGTAGCTGGGGCATTAGTTAATCCGAACGGCATGACAGTAAATTCATAATGCCCATAGCGAGTATTGATGGCTGTTTTTGGTATATCTGGATCATTGATCCTGATCTGGTAATACCCGGATTTAAGATCTATTTTTGTGAAGATCTGGGCTCCATTTAACCTGTCCAAAAGCTCATCAATCCTTGGGATAGGATACTTATTCTTAACTGTCAGCTGATTTAGACCTCTGTAGTCCACACAGAGTCTAAGTGTTCCATCTTTCTTTTTCTGAAAGAGAACTGGCGCACCCCAAGGCGAAACACTGGGTCTTACAAACCCTTGTTCTAACAGCTGCCTAAGCTGTTCCTTGAGTTCGATGGCTTCAGGAACTGGCATTTTGTAAGAGCGTAGGGCTACTGGTTGAGCTCCGGGGGTCAATTCAATCACATGATCTAATTCCCGAATTGGAGGCATTTCAGTTAGCTCTGATGGGAATAGATCATCAAATTCACTTAACCATTCTGGTTCTTTAGCTTTAAGTTTTGAGTCTACTGGGTTCATTTTGACAACATAAATTTGCTGCTTCTTCCTAAGTCCTTTCAGTAACCTGGAAGCTTTTACTAATTGAAGGTTTGGGGATCCGGAAACTCCAGTTCCATGGACTTTGTTCCCGTGAAGGTCATGGAAGGAAATGGTTCCATTGTGACAGTGTATGTCAGCTTGATATTTGTGGAGCCAATCCATTCCAAGGATTCCGTCAAAAACTCCTAGAGGTAAGACTTTGAACTGACAGTCGGTTACATTACCATCTAGATTGAACTCGATAAGATCTGTCTCATGGTGAGTGAAAAGAGTCTTCCCACTGGCCAATTCAACTTGCATAGGTTTCCCTGATTTCTGTTCTAAGACTAGCTTACGCAAGCATCCAGGGGAAATGAATGAATGAGAACTGCCTGAATCAATCAAAAGCTTGAAAGGCTTACCCTGATACTCTGCTGGAGTATGGATGACTGAGAACTGCTGGTTAGGCCCTTGATTTTCAATTGCAGCATAGATCTGCCCTTTCTCCTCTTCTACTACATCTGAAATTGTGACTGCTCTGGCTGCTGCAGTCTGAGGTAGAACTCTTTCTCTTTTGTTGTTCCAATTCTGGGAAGGAGTTCTGAGATTACTCTGGATAGAGGCAGATGGCTGGGCTGGAATTCTTCTGGGGTTTCCCTGGCTAGGGCGAGACGGACCCTGATTAGACTGGAATAAACATTGAGAAATTATAGAAAGATCAATATTCACTAATTACCTTACAACTTGCTTGATTCTTTGTTCACGGTAGAGGCCCCCAACCAATCAATTGGTTAAGTATGTTGATGGAGCCACTAATGGGGATTGAAGAAAGAGGGAAGCTCCAAAAACTAGTGAATTATTAAATGAATTCACAGTTCTTGGCTTAGGTGGAGTAGAGTAACGATGCATAAACACTATATATTTTTCAACAAGGGGGAGGCTTCTATTTATAGGAAAAATTGAGCTCCTAACCAAACAAACTGATTCTAGAATTTTCTAAATCAGTTTGGTCAATATTTGACCATTTTTAGGTCAGTTAAGCTAACTTTTTGGAACTAGACTTAAATGAGGAGAGAGGAGAGATGAAATATCTCAATTTTTATGAGTTTAAAACTCATTCAAGCATGTGAAATATGCACCTCCTTTAAAGAACTCCCCTTCCTTACATATGTGTCAAAATGGAATCATTATACCCAAAATATCTCATATTTTTAATATTACTCATAGTTTTTTACTAATAAACCTTGTACATTTTCAACTCTTCATCTTATGTGAAATATGCACCTCCTTTAAAGAACTCCCCTTCCTTACATATGTCATATTTTTAATATTGCTCATAGTTTTTTACTAATAAACCTTGTACATTTTCAACTCTTCGTCTTATGTGAAATATGCACCTCCTTTAAAGAACTCCCCTTCCTTACATATGTCATACTTTTAATATTGCTCATAATTTTTTTACTAATAAACCTTGTACATTTTCAACTCTTCATCTTATGTGAGTATTTACTCATTTTTGGGTATCTTCTTTTACAAATTGGATTTATCTCCTCCCTACACATGGATTGATGCTATTGGTCCATAGGAACCTTAATTGGACCATAATCCAAAAATTTCTGAAAATCTAGACCCTTAGACTAAGGTCCTTTATACCTATTTCCAATTAATTCCAATTGTACATTGGAAAATTCTTTTTGAATTTCTGTTTCAGGGAAACTTATTTTAATAGGATGAGTTATTTTTCTATCCAAAAATATTCATAATCTGAATATTCTCTCTCTAGAATAATTTTCTCTCTCTAGGCTAAAACACTTAGAAATAAGATCTTTTATATTTCTGAAGAGGGATTTGATTACACGGGAAGATGCTGGACATCTTGAGAGGCTGGGGAGGAATCTTACAAATATGGCAGCCGAAAAAAAATGGAGTACCTGCACAAGGGATTGCTCTATGTGACCTTTAATCCAATTAGAGACTACACAAAACAAGATTGAAAAAACATCACTATACCTGTTCATGCCATCTGGAGGAAGAATAGTTGTAGACTCCCAAATACGCTTCCAATCTTTTGCACGAAGTGTTTGTGGAGGAATGTTACTCTTACTAGCAACATATTTAGGATGATCTGAGGGGAGAAATCGATGATGATTATCCAATATAGTCTTACACAAACCATCAGCATACTCATGTACTAACGAAGGGCCACAAACAGGACATGCATGTTTACCCGATGTTTTCAAACCTGTTAAAATATAAATAAAAGTTAGAATAATAAAGTCAAACCGTCTAATTAATATATATAGCCAATAGTAATAGAGTAGGGAGGTAATTAGAATTCTTACCAGAACAATCGCTGTATCCTGGAAAGTCATGCATTGTCCACATCAACACTGCTTTTAAGTCGAAGTGTCGAGAGGAGGGAGGCCTACTAATGTCCACCACCGCAACACCTCTCCATAGTTCCTCCAACTCATCAATCAGTGGTTCAAGATAAACATCCATATGCTTGACTTTATGTTTCCCTGGAATTAGAAGGGATAACATAAGATGTCCCTTCTTGATCGCCATTGATGGTGGAAGGTTATAATTCACCAGCACAACTGGCCACACGCTGTATGCGGTGCTTTTGAAACCAAATGGATTCACTCCATCCATACCCAGGCCAAGTCTCAAGTTTCTGGGCTCTGTTTTAAAGCTGGGCCACTCATCTTCAATATGCTTCCAAGCAGGAGTGTCTGCGGGAATTCTCCACATGCCATCATCCGATCGATGTGAGGAATGCCATGACATGAGCTCTGCTATGGATTTGCACTTGAACATGTGTTTGATGCGAGGAATTATAGGAAAGTGTCGCAAGACTTTACGAGGTACATCAAAACTCTTCATATCTGTTCTGTACCTTGCTTCACCACAAGTGGGACATGTCAGAGCCTCCTTATGTGTCCCACGAAAGAGAATGCAATCATTGACGCATGCATGTATTTTATCATAATCCAGTCCTCCAAGAGATGTCACATAGCGCCTCTCTATGTCTCTTGAGGTGGGCAGTCTATTTTCCTTTGGAAGCATGTTTGACAATAGCCTGCATCCAATATCATCAATTATAATTAGTCTTAAATCCTAAACCTTAAATCACTAATTCAAATTTATAAGTTAGAATGCTTACTTCAACAATGCGTCAAGACTTGCATTGCTCCATCCATAAACTGTTTGTATATTAAGTAGTTCAAGGGAAGCACGTAAAACTGAGAATGTGCACCCTTCAAACACCGGTGTCGATGAAGCTTTATAAAGATGCTCTTGTTCCATATCATCGTCGTCCATACCTTTGGGATCATCCTTAAAAAGATTCCGCACCATATCATCAAGCACCTCCTCTTCCACAACTTCGTGGGGTGCAGGGCTATTGTCGTCCCTTTTCCACTCATCTCTGACAATAGATCCCGAAGCTCCAGCATCATCTCGTCGACGCTTTACGTGCTCTCGTCGCGCGTAGGGTACCATGTTAGGGTGTGGTACTGCATCCTGCTTCAATTTATCAAATTATATGTTACAACTCTATTAATTTAATTTGGATACCATGAGTCATTTGAATACCATCAATTTACATCTACTCACCTCTAAACCTGTTTGATTCCATTCTCCATACATGGAGATGTGATTCAAGGTAATTCGACGTGCTCGTACAATGCATCCTTGACATCGATTACACATACATTTGATCCGTTGTCCCAACCACACATCGCGATTACGATGACGCATTGTCTCATCTTCCCCAGAACTGCTTGAAGAGGTTGATGACATCCTGTGTACAAACCAGAAAACACAAACTCATTATATATTTTTAATGAAAGCACAAAATCGCGTGTATTCACGCGGCTATCTCCTAAAACTTGCGTGTATAAACGCGGCTACTTCCTAAAAAACGCGTGTATTCACGCGGCTAATGTCTGCAAAACGCGTGTATAAACGCAGCTAAAATCATGTACACGCGAATATACCTGCGTTCATAAACGCGAACATAAACGCGGCGGCATATTTAAACTAAAAATAGCCCGCCTTCCCCAAATATAGATTTTGAACTTAGAAATCAACAGTGCATGCGTTTTTGCCTGTTTTCGCCTCTTCCAACAGCAAGGAGGGAGCAGAGAAAGGAGCACACACACGGGAGAAGGAGGGAGCAGAGAAGGAGCAGAGAGGACTCACTTTTTCAGAGGTGAGTCACTTTGTCCTGTGCCTTGTCTCTTTTGTCAGATTTGTTTACTTTGCTCTTTGCTCTTTGGATTTGTCTTTTTGCACACGATTGGGTTGCTGCATCCTGACAGGGGCGACAATGGCTGGTCCTTTTATAAGGACATTCTGTCTTTGTCGGGGGGTCGGTCTTTTCGAGAAAATTTTTTCGCAGGTCGCGTGTACGAACGCGTGTAGAAGCGCGTGTAACCTGTCTGCAGAGTTCTTTCACGCGCATATACACGCGTTTTTTGCCGGGTGTATACACGCGTTTTTTGACGGGTGTATACACGCGTTTCTGCAGACAAAAAACTGCGGCGTTTCAGATTTCATGGTTTGCAGGCAATTGACTTGTGTAATGACAATGTGTGAGTCAAGAGACAGCCCATGATGTACATGATGATGTTTGTTGCAGGTTCTTTATGGATATTCCAGGTTCTTCATCCGATCCATTTGCGTATAGCAATTGGTTGATGGAGATGATGAATCACTTTGGGCGCCAACCTGGTCCGGTTGAGCTTACAGAGTATATGTATGCCCATCCCCCTCCTTCCCTGCCTGGTGTCTATACCCCTACCGCGAGTATCCAGGGCACTCCAGTGCCGTCTATTCCTCCGAGTCCGACGAGACGGCATGCAGCTTCTCCTCTTCCACGTCCACCGAGGAGACATACCTCGTCCCAGACACACTCACGTACACCCTCACAGCCACCATCACGTGCTCCCTCAGAGCCACCGTCACGTCAGGGCTCACAGCCACCGTCACGTAGACAATCCCCCAGTCGTGACTCCACCCGCAGCAGTAGGAAGAGTGGGAGTGGAGGATGCGGCGGGTGCTTTGGTGGGGGAGGTGGGGGAGGTGGGGGAGGTAGTAGGGCACAGGGTGAGAGAGGAGATAGAGGGAGAAGAGTTAGAGGAGACAATTCGGAAGAGGAGGAGATGAGAGAGATGGAGAGAGTGGTTTGCTATGATGTGACGGATAGGGGCGGGATAGTGATGGATGCGAGGGGGAGGGAGGTAATGGAGTACATGCGTGGGGTAGTATCAAACTCATATAGAAATTGTTTTATTAAATTTAAAGATCAAAATAGCCGATTAGTTGGGGAGGTGATAGAGGCTGTACACAGTCGGTACCCCAATCCCCCACATGCTACATTCTCGGATGTATGGGGAAGGACGCGAATAAGGGAGATCTTAAGTAATAAAAGATCTCACCTTAAAAAACTCGCGTACGATGACCGACTAAATGTAGCTGCGGGTGGCTATCCTGCCGAGAAACCTGCCACTGCGCACAAACGCGAGTGGAAGGAGGCAAAGAAACGAGCAGAGGGTGGCGTGAAGAGCAGGCAGCATGTGGAGGCACGACGGATCCAGATGGAGACCGTTGGATCTTCGCATTTCGGATCTGGCGGCGTCGAGTCATGGGAGGCAGAGTTCGTAAGTATCCTGTCACTTTATTTGATTGTTTACTTAATTCATTGATTCTATGAATTGTTTTAATCTTACAAATTGTGTTGATTATGATACAGCGACGGGTTACGGGGAGGAAGCCCACAACCCACGATACTGCGTATGCTCGCCGGCATAGCAGACGTGACACGTGGGCCATCTTCAGAGCCGAGGGACGTATTACGGACGCGCAGTTTGAGTTGGCCATGAGACCATACGGTCGACAGGTACTTGAAAATTCGTAACGAATGGTTTTGGTTTATTGAATTGCATATATATATATATATATACTTATATACTATATATTACTTGAACAGGCACAAGCTGCTGATGATCCACCGGCCGCCGCTGCAGAGGGTGGACGTGAGCACTACTCCTCGGACATTCCGACCGATGCGAGCTCATCTGAGCATGGGGGGAGCACCGAGTCATCATCTGGGTCTGAGTAGTACTCAGATTTGTAGTATCACATTCCATATTTAGGATGTGATTGTATATATTTTTTTGTAAACTCAAGCCATGGGCTACTTCGAGATATGGACTCCCTTGTATACATGTATGAAATTTTGATAGTAATATTGAATTGATTGATCGATAGTATTACATTCATGGCTGTCTTGAATCGTGTAATGACAATGTATGCATTCATGTCGTTCTTGTCTTAATCTCCCTCGTGCATATGTTCTTCGTGGATGGTCTAATGGGATGGTCTAATGCACCAAAAACCCTAAACCAGAGAGTGCTATTGGGTGCTGGAATGCTGGAACAGTATTCAGGCACCAAATAGCACTCTCTGGATTTTTTTTTTGCTCTCTGTTCGCGTGTATAAACGCGTCAAAACTGCTAAAAGTTGCGTGTATCTGCGCGGATACTCTGGAAATTACGCGTGTATTAACGCGTATACACTGGCAATAACGCGTGTATAAGCGCATCTAAATAAAAGAAACGCGTGTATACACGCAAGTAAAAACGCGTCTGTGACATTGGAACTGAACAGGATGCGGCTATACACCCGTGTATAACCGCGTCTAATATAATAAGAAGCGTGTATACTGGCGTGTATTAACGCGTCTATGAAAAAAAACGCGGCTACACACCCGTGTATACGCGCGTCTGAGAGGTACTGTACACGCGGTTTTACACGCATGTCTCTGGCCGCGATTATACACGCGCTGATACACGGGCCCGCTACTTTTTTTCACAAGTCATTTTTAGCGGCTAAGAGCGTGGGTATGAGCCCAATCCCTTGTAGTGGATTACTTCGCATTGTGGCATACTCCTCGTCTAAGTCCACGTGCAAGCGAAACTTTGATTGCTTGTTGGTGATGTCCCGTAGAGCCATTGTACCTAGCAAATGGAGATGGAGATGTAGATGGATACAGAGATGGAAATGTGGATGGTGATGGAGATGGAGATGTAGATGGATACAGAGATGGAAATGTGGATGGTGATGGAGATGGAGATGTAGATGGATACAGAGATGGAAATGTGGATGGTGATGGAGATGATGGAGATGGAGGATGGAGGTGGAGGATGGAAATGTGGATGGTGATGGAGGAGATGAAGATGGAGATGGTGATGGAGATGGAGGTGGAGGAGATGCAGATGGATATAGAGAAATGGAGGCCTTGAGGAGATAGATATGGAGAGCTTGCTAGTGATGGAGATGGAGAGCTTCAGCTTGCAAGGATGTGTAGATCTGTACCTTCAGGGGATGGTGAGCTCTTCCATGAGAGCTGGTGGAGAGGATGATAGATATGGAGAGCTTGCTAGTGATGGAGATGGAGAGCTTCAGCTTGCAAGGATGTGTAGATCTGTACCTTCACAAGAGGGGATGGTGAGCTCTTCCATGAGAGCTGGTGGAGAGGATGATGGAGTAGGAGGTCCAGATCTGCAGGCCATGGCTCGTAGAGAGAGAAAAAGAAGCCCTTACCCAAGTAAAACACCCTAAACGCGTTTTAGAGAGAGAGTGGGATCTGCAGCACCTCCAAAAAGGGAGGGAACAAAGTGACGAAAATTTTCAAACATTCTTTGTGAAAGGTACTTCACTACAAGACAAAAAGGCAGTTAGGTCCATATTCCTTCCCAAGGACAGAAGATCTAATGATTAGATTACCTTTAGGCCTATTTTCTTTTTTGTAGAAAAGGAAAAATGCATTTTCAGGCCTAGGCCACTAGTTTGGTCAAAGCTTGATTAGCATTTTAAGCATTTCACTAAGTGTCCAAATAAAAGGGCCCAAGAAGACCCCAAACAAGTCCTAATGCAAAGAGTGAACTGCATCTGCCATATGACAAGATAATCAGCAATCTTGTCATGCCATGCTCGTGGAGCTTGCCTCAGCCCATACAAGGCCTTACTACAAAGCTTACAAGGCCATACAAGGCCTTACTACAAAGCTTACATACATACTCTGGGTGACCTGTATCCTCAAAACTAGGTGGCTAATCCATATACACTTCTTCTTGTTAGTCACATGCAAGAATGCATTTTTTACATCCATCTGATGTAAAAACTAGTCTTTAGTTGCAACCATCGCAATCATAGCTCTCATAGTTGCCATGGGGCAAACGTCTCCTCATAATCAATCCCATGTGTCTGTGCATATCCTTTGGCTACCAATATAGCCTTGTACTTGCTTATGCAACCATCATTGTTATGTTTCACCTTATACACACACATACATCCAATAGCTTTCTTCCCTTCAGGAAATGCTACCAAATCCCAAGTCTCATTTTCATACAATGAAGCTATTTCTTCATCCATGTCTTTCTCCCAATCTAAATTCCTTCTTCAAGATATGTGGGTTCAATATCTTGCACAACTTTAGCTATATATGTAGAATGATGAGCAACATACCATCATATGAACAGGTTTTCTGAATCTCCGTGACATGGATTGTCCATGATCACTGTCTGGAGTATCATCTCCTGTTTCAACAAAACTTGGCTTTTCAGGATTTTTCATAGCTTTGAACCACTCGCCATGATTGGTCATGTGGTTTGAAGCACTTGAATCCACATACCATACATCATCATGCAGATACATCATTTTTTGACACAACATTAAGCACATGTCGCATAATAAACAACATTAAGCACATGTCGCATAGTAAACAACCTTTCATTTTTCTCATTACTTCGGCTAGAGGACACATTATTTTGTTGCACTTTTTCACTTCTCATGTCATTTTACTTCTTAAATCAATCTTCTTACACATGCCCAGATTTTCCACAGTAAAAATAGCCTCGTATATCATTTTGTTGCCTTTGCCAATTTCCACGACCTCTTTGACTCCCTCTGCGGTTTTATCCTTCCATTCAAATGCATGCAATACTTTTGCTTCCATTTAAACGATTCAGCCTTCCATTTAAAATGCACTAACCCATAGAGAGAGAGAGAGAGAGAGAGAGAGAGAGAGAGAGAGAGAGAGAGAGAGAGAAATACATTTTTAAAAATAGAAAATAAAGGGAGGGAGGAGAGAGAAACCAGCTGCAAAAACGTAGTGTGGAGGAAGCAACTGCAGAAACTCAGGTAACGAGGGAGGTAGGGAGGAATGCATTTCTTCACATGTGAGGAAAAGTGATATAATTACACCACCACTACTCTATCCTCATGTGAAACTAAATTTAATGCATTTTATTGATGTGGCTTCGTTTTTTATGTTTAAATCCTTTGGCCTTTGCTGACGTGACAACATTGTTTTATTATTGAACTGGTTTTGTAACAAACTCAACCAATCCATTCTCTACTACTTATTACAACCATGTGCTCTAAACTTTAAAAAGTAGGCCATTTTTCTACCCATAAAATACCAAAAACCTCAAAAAAGTGAAAAAAATTCATAAAAAGAACCTCAACAAAAGTGATTCTAGGGCTAGGATTGGATGCTTACCCATTTGCACTAGTATGAGTGCCACGTCCACCACACAATGATTTGCATGGGTAGATGGTGGTTTGGAATGTCTTGGCACAACAAGGTATTATGCCCAAATTTCACAACATGATTCTTAGATATTAGACTTCTTCGTGGTAAATACATCTGGCTAGGCAGTAGAGGTTTTGTTAGTGTCGAATTGGAGTCGTCTCCCCATCCAGATATGTACGTGGAGGGTTGGCATTGATGAGGTTAGTTATACATACATGTGTATATGTATGCCATGGCATGAGATAAGTGAAAAATAATTGTAATACCCATAGTGAAATATGTAGGTGACGTGTATGGGGGTAATGGGAAAAAGGTGTGCTCGTGTGTGCACTTATCTAACATGAAGACTTCTGCATTTTGATTGTTTTCTTTAGCTCTATTGCTGCTTTCTTTGACATTTAATTAACATCCCTTTTCTTGGAGAGTCGTGATTATTAGAAGGTTAGAGGTATCCCATGACATGACAACTACTGGTGTGCATGATTGTGTCCACAATTGCAATGGAGCTAGGTTGATCTTTGTGGCTCAATGTATTTGGTGTTGTCAAGAAATTGGGATAGAGGTGGTGTGGGTTCATGTGGGTAATATTGTTTGTGGTTTCTATAGGAAGGTCTAGACAATGGGTCATACCATGGGCCACACTTACAGCCTACCATGGTCCCCCCATCCAAAAATGTACCTAGAGGCCTGTCTTGATAAGGCTCAACACTAGTTTGTAAAAGAACATTGTGTATGTATTGACTACATGTAAAGCTTGTGGATATATTACAAGTGGAATGCATGGGCATTGGGTAAAATGTGGATCTGTGTAGAAGCTTCTTTTGGTGAAAACTCTAATAATAATGAGGTGGTATCTCAAGTACTGAAGTGTTTGCCTTGGGACGACCGAGAGGTCCTGGGTTAAAACTCCCACTAGTTGGCTGCATTGCCTATAGGAAACAAAAGCACCTCCGAGAAGTGAAATGCGCCTATGAAGAAGAGCATTGAAAAAAGGGTAACTAAGGGAGGATCTTGGAGCTAAGACCAGCCAGGAGAAGACAAAAAACTCACACCACCCCATCAAGCCTGAAAAATCACAAAAAGACCATAAAAACTTAGGCCCAAACGGCTCTCGGGTAGGGGACGTGAGCCCACAGTTCCACACATGAGTCTAGACATATGATGAGCCTGTACATGTGAGCTTAGACACGATTTGTGAGCCTAGATAGGTGAACTTGTAGATGTGAGCTTATATACATGAGCCTAGACATATAAACTTGTAGATGTGAGCCTATAGCCATGAGCCTAGAGGTATGTATACCTAATACAGTATGGAACAATTATTATTATCATAAAGACTCGTACGGATATACCTACTCTTTTCCTTGGAATATTTTTAAATCATAAAATCTATATTAGCTACAAATTTTAAGCAAAATTCTTGTCTTATTACCCCTAATAATTGCACACACCAACCCTATCATAGGTAGAGTTCCTAGATTTATTTGCCTCAAATAGACTTATTTCATATAAGGGAAGTACATGAGACGATTTCATACAAAAAAAGGCATGAGCCTATAGATGTGAGTCTATAGATGTGAGCCTACATACATGACCTAGGTATATGAGCCTATATACATGAACCTAGAGGCGTGAGTCTAGAGACGTAAACTGTTGAAAAATACAAGTGAATAGGGTGTGTGTGGGAACAAGCTCTTGGATAGAGGCTGTAAAAGAGGAGATGTAATTGTGAAAGAACCTGTGAAAAGGTGAGAAGAATCTACTGGGAGAGAATAATGGGTAGCATGAGGGAATTTAGGAGTGTGGAGATATTCTGGGAGATAATCAGGGAAAAGAGAAGAGGTGGAGAGAATCAGGCAAAAGGTGGAGTTATTCTGGGAGTGAATCATGGAGAAATCAAAGGGATTAGATGCTTGATGTAAACTCTATAAATTGAGGCATAGCCCTAATGAGAATTTGCTGGTTTTTGAGTATCCATGCCTACATTAATCTATCTGCTAATTATTCACTAATTACGTCTTAATCATTTCTTAATCACTTTGTTAATCATGTTGATTCTAGTGTATGATCCACCATAGCTCATCATTATGCTCAAATTTCAACATGGTATCAGAGCCATGCCTAGAATCAACCAGGTTTATGACCCCATTAGTTGATTAATCAGGATTAGTAGGTAATTAGCAAAAAATCAAGTTTTTTAGTGAGTTTTCACTTCTCCCCTTCACCCCCAGCCAGTGGAGGATCTCTAGCACCTTGCACACATAGAATTAGGGCATAAGCTTCTAACACAAGCTAGCTAACCCATAGGAGCTCTAGCCCATCGAATCAGAAGCGCAAACCGCCCACGGAAGCTCCCGATTTTTGCTGATTAAAAAGCTACGTTTTTTTGAGATGATTTGGTGATTTCTACTTCCACAGATCAAAGGTCTCTAATTCCTCTTAGCCCAAGGGGTAATCAAGCATGCTCTACAAGCTGGTGAAGTCAAAATTGAGTTTCATCAAGTCTACAGTGAGATCCAAGCTCTTCATCAAATCTGCAGGTGACTTTGGTAAAACAGAGATTAAGCTTTCATTATTTGGTCAAATCTTGTGTTTCTTGGCTTAATCCTCTACTAGACTCATTGCTATTGGTGCCTTTGAAAGCATTTGAGCTCATTTGAAGTGGAAGGCACCAGATCTGGGCTCCCCGCATACTCTGTTTTCTACACACAAACCAGAGCATTAATTTGCTAATCAGTGATTAATCAGTGCTAATCACTATACTTTGGTGCAATTGAGGGTTCAAATTAGCCATTAGGTATTTGATACAGATCCCTATAACTTCAGATTGTAAATCGGAGTTGGTTTGATACTCCAACCATCCCGTACAAATTGGTTACCCTTAATTTAATGTAATTTCTGGTAAAATTGTGCTGATAAAATTGTGAAAATCATCATTTTGCATTTAACCCTTGGTTAATGCCTGTAAATCTCACTCAAATTCAAGATTATTCACAGCCAGAGTTGCATTTGGAATGTGCATGAGAATGAATGCTATACGCATTATGTATTGGGCACATTGCATCAGTGTAAAAATGGGAACAGACACTGCCCTTGTCCAGAATAAGGCAAGAGGTAAGACCTCCCGCATAAATTTGGGTTTGCATTGCATAATGATACAAAATAAACATAAAAAGCCCAAAGGAACTGTCAGCAAAACATTGAAACATGTTGCTCACATGGAGCAAAATGACCTGACGGACGAACTCATGGCCCCAGCTATGGAAGCAGAAGAATATCTCTTCCCAAGAAGAGGATCCACACCGAGAAGAAGATCTGAAGGAAGACATGGACACGAGAAGAGAAGCTGCCACGAGAAGAGAAGCTGCCCCAAGAAGACTGAAAGAAGAGACGGACGCGTGGAGAGATGCTGCCACGACAAGAAGACTGAAGACAAGAGAAGATGTGAGGCTCCAAAGAGTGAGGAGCCATGTGAAAATCTCTGAGAGAGAGAGAGAGAGAGAGAGAGAGAGAGAGAGAGATACCCCACAACCCAATGTAACCTGCCCCAATAAAGTAACACCACCTCTGAGCCACCGATGATGTAGGCCACGTGGTAGATGTATGTGTGAGCACTTTAGTCAAGGTCGCGGGCACTTATAGTAGCCTTGGACACATAGAGAGAGAGAGTGTGTCAAGGACTATGGAGTTTAGGGACTCGAGGCACTGGTCGCAGGCTATCAAGTAAGAGAGAAACTTGATATAGGGTCCAGTTGTGCTGAGATAACTTGAGGGGAGGAGTAGACACTGGTCGCGGACTGCCAAGTAAGGGGAGGCAAACTTGGTATAGGGTCTAGGTGTACTAGGAGTATTCACTTGAGGGGAGGTGTTGAAAAATACAAGTGAATAGGGTGTGTGTGGGAACAAGCTCTTGGATAGAGGCTGTAAAAGAGGAGATGTAATTGTGAAAGAACCTGTGAAAAGGTGAGAAGAATCTACTGGGAGAGAATAATGGGTAGCATGAGGGAATTTAGGAGTGTGGAGATATTCTGGGAGATAATCAGGGAAAAGAGAAGAGGTGGAGAGAATCAAGCAAAAGGTGGAGATATTCTGGGAGTGAATCATGGAGAAATCAAAGGGATTAGATGCTTGATGTAAACTCTATAAATTGAGGCAAAAGGTGGAGTTATTCTGGGAGTGAATCATGGAGAAATCAAAGGGATTAGATGCTTGATGTAAACTCTATAAATTGAGGCATAGCCCTAATGAGAATTTGCTGGTTTTTGAGTATCCATGCCTACATTAATCTATCTGCTAATTATTCACTAATTACATCTTAATCATTTCTTAATCACTTTGTTAATCATGTTGATTCTAGTGTATGATCCACCATAGCTCATCATTATGCTCAAATTTCAACATAAACTGGGACACATGAGCCTAGAGACATAAGCCTACATACACGATCCTAGTGAAGACATAAGTCTAGAAGCATGAACCTAGACATGTGAGCCTAGCATGAACCTAGACATCTGATCCTAGCAGGAATGGTGTTTTTTAAAAACTTGTTTTAATGCATTTTTAGACCTGCATTATAAATCTTTGATGCGAACTTTATTTGTACTAATTATTGGAAATGACAGTACAATCCAATCCAAGCCTTTGATCCCAAGACTCAGTAGAGTTCTCCCCAGTCCGTTGGAGAGTCTAGCCTTCTTAATTACACTAGGAAGCTTTGATGGAGAACTACAATTGGAAGCTTTGTTGATTTGGAGTGATTATTGTGGAAATGACAATACAGCTAACTCCAAGCCTCCTTCAATCCCACCACTCAGTAGAGTTCTCCCCAGTTAAGAAGGCTAGACTCCTTTGGATCCACCTTAAGCAAGGATCTTTGGGAACAAATGAGCCAATGAAATATTGACGTGAGTGGACAAATAGTGGAACCCCTAGAAACAAGAGTGCCCACCGCAGCCTTTGAGAGTGACAAATTCACCGACTAACTCTACTAAAGCACCATGAATTTTATGAAGAAGGCATTCCACTGTCCTATCTTTGGATGATGTAGCTCCAATGAAGGAGTGGGAGAAAGACCATAAATCTCAAGGTTTGATCCCACAAGAAGTATGGTCAAATGTGATAATGTTTTAAACATCAGTGATGTTGAGCTTGAGCTAGCTTTATCCAAAGCCAACCATGACTAGCAAACAACCCAATAACCATAGTTATAATAGTGGGGATGGGGTGTCGGCAGATGAGCAACACATATGGTTTAACATGTTAATACATTACAATCAAGTGATAACATAAACATATATCAATACATGCTAGACATTTACAAGATACACAATGAACAACATAACATCTATCTATATTTCTATATTATTGTAAAAGCTCTCTCTAACTAGTAACGGTGGCCATTAATTACATTGTGAGATTGTGCTTTGCACTATATGATAATTGAAAAAGATACAAAGTGACACATACATTTCAATATGCTGATTGATATCTAAATGTAGAAATAATGAGTAAGGTGACTAAGGTTTTAATATTATATGGTTAATACTATAGATTAACACTTGGAACACCACAAACAAAGGTGAGAATCATATGGATAACTGATAATATATTTGGATGGACTAACTTCCAGATCAAAATATCCAGATCCGGTTCTTTCTTGTGGTGGATGTTAAAACTACACATCAATAACTTGTGCATCTGGATATGTTCAAGGAAAACACTTGAACTTATCGATTAAGATAAGTTTGAAAAGTTGGTTGGCCTCCAATACAACAGCAACAAAAGGTTCTGGATCTATATCTTCTTCTCTTTAACTCTCTTAAATGCTTTATTAATTAGATAAGTTTGAAAAGCTGGTTGGCCTCCAGCACAACAATAATTGGTTCTGTACTTACATCTTCTTCTTTAGCTCTTTGAAATGCTTGATTTCCTTGGCCAAAGAGTCAAAAGACTCTATGATGTTGTATACGGACATTGATCCCTAGTGAAGGGGGGCTGCTTATGGTTCTTCTCTGCCATAATGATGAACTAAAAAAACTTAATGCCATTCCATTCATTAGGAAACTATATGTAATTTTGTCTCGGAGAGGTTTATTTGATTTTGAACATATGTGGAACATTTTTTAAGTTAAGTTCAAATGTTTAACTATCTTTGCACTAAAATCATATTGCTCTTTAAGCACATCATTTGTACTTTATAAATTATCTAATCTTTCTAAGAATTATGTTTCCATCTTTTTCATTTTGTGTTCATATTCATCCAGCTTCTTGATTGCAATGTTGATCTCCTTTGAAGATCTAAGTTTTTTTTTTGGAGTTGCTGAATGAATTCCCATCATTTTTTTGTTGATCAATCATCTCTCCTTAATTTTTCTCCAGCTACTACTAGTTAGCTACTTTAAGAGCTAGCTTCTCTCATCACTCAACTCTTTCACTTTGTTTGCATAAACTAGTGCTCACATATAATATGTAAATCTCTTAAATGCTTCAAATTTTTTGTTTCATCTGCAAGCCCTTTCCCCTTATCTCACAGATGAAGACGGTTAAGAAATTGTTGTTGTTGTTGTTGTTTACTCCAGTTGTAGTCTTTGTCTACCCTTCAAAATGTTCAACAGCACTGGGGCCTTTGGATCCACCGTATCCATCTTCCAGATTCCAAAGTATTCAAGCATTAGGTTAGTAGGTTGGTCAAAGAAAAATCCAGAATTGGCTCCATATAGCGATCAGTACATGCGTACCACTCCTTTCCCTGACTGACATCGTAGGCCACTAATCCATAGCCTTTGCTGGTACACCGTCCTTTCATCCTTGCTTTGCGCAGTGCTCGTACCCGTACCCCACAGCTATATAAGCCCCCGGGGTGCTCCACAGGCAACACGAATTTCGGCGTAGTGTATGCCCTGTTGTACTGCTGTCTGTACCGCCATTCATCCCTGTGTGAAGTGTACTTGCTGTAGTACAGCCGCCCCTTGTAGCTGCCCCTCTCACACTCCCTCATTTGCCTCTTTTCAAATAAGCCAATTTTCCTCCATCCCCCTCTTGCTAGGAGGCCTCAACTCTTCCCCCCCCTTGTGAATAGACTTACAACAACCCTCATCCCTTCTCCCCTTTTGCAAAACGTTTTTGTCTTAAGGACATCTCACAATCCCCCCCCATTTACGTAGACTTTAATAAGGGATTTTTGCCTTAAGAAAGGGTTCATGTGCTATAGTCTTTTGCTCATACGGTGAGCAAACGATCTCAGAATTGAGATCCGACTGAAGCGTTTTGACCACAGGAGCGAGCCCTACAAGTCGACGTCCAAGATGACCCCATCCCGAAAACGTCAGAATGTTACCTCGAGAGGATCACGCAACAACGAGATTAGGGAAGATGCTCCCGATGCGGCTCCAACCCTCCCTCTTCAAGCTCCTCAAGGAAATGGTGGCCAGGTTAGCTTGGTTATATTTTAAAGAAGAGTTTTTTTTATATTAGTGCTAATAAATGTGTATCTTTTCTTTTTTTAAATAATGACATAAAATTGTATGAAGTTACGAATTGTGTGATGCTGTATTCAATAAATTGCATTGAAATTGTTATCTTTAAAGAGTGCAAGTTTTTCTTGGCTTCAACTAACTCCGTTCCGTGCTTGTGTAGCCGGGCGACGTCGTTAGTAGCAAAGCCCGGGAATGGCCTAAGGTATCCCTCATACCATTGGAAGAATAAGGTTTGCCGATAGAGGCGAGAGGTTATGATGCTGCCTAGTTTTGAGGGCCCAGGCTAGTGCGGTAAATAAGCCCACCCTAGTGTGCAGACATCCCTCTGAGGGGCGGAAGGATCAAGCGATGGAGCTTGAGAGGGCGACAGGCCGGCTTGAGTCCTCGCTAGCAGCCGGACGATGAGGTGTATGGTCCCGTAGGGTTTAGAAGGCCGAATTCTAGATCATCGGTAGAATAAAGGAAAAGAATAAGAGAGCCGGTTTGGCTTGTATGGAATTGATTCATGTATAAACTTTTTATATATAAATCTTGTCTTTGGCATGATTGTATTGTGTAAAAAGGCTGTCTTAACAAACCTTGTGAAAAGGGCTTTAATTAAGGAACATGTTTATTTATGTCAAACAGTGTCGTAGGATTAATTAGAAAATAAATTGACGCGTGAGTAGGGTGGAAAGTGGGAGGATGGAATGTCCCTGATGGCACCATCCTACGGACGGGTGGACCCGATTAGTCGGGTAGCTTTCCAACAGATTAAGTGAAAGCCCTATGCTAGATAATTAGGTTCTTGTACAACTCTATTCTAGAAGACTAGGTCAGCGGGCGGCTGTGCCTTGCATGGATGAGGAAAAAAAAGCATTGCCTCTAGAAATCAAGTCTAGTAGTTACCCAATTTATGATAAATTACCCTATGGGTGATTTGACTTTTAGAAGATCACGCTTCCCTTGCGGGATAGGGCTAGGTCTTACCTATGAATCGTATCCTTGAATCTCTACATGGTCAAGGTGTCGATAAATAGGAAATTTTCTCTAAGTTAAGACTTAGTGGACTATCTTAAGTGTTTCTCCTATTTTAGAAGGGGGGAACCTTACACTATGATCCAAGTGCAAGTCTTTTTCTTAATCTGACCATGTGACTTACGGGTTCGGTCAGATCAGTTCGGTTAGTTAAGGCTCTTGACTACGTTAGAATAAAAATATCCTAGAGGAATCGCCCGGGCGGGGGAAGTTTTTCCAGGTTCGGTTTTGGAAGAACTGAGGGATTAGTCTCTTGTCTGGATATCCATGGGCGAGGCCCCGAGTGAGATGCTCTGCCTTGTGCAACAAGTGCTACTTCCACTGCTAGCACCCCTGAATTCGTTTGCGTCGTGAAGGGGGTAGGGATCTTTCATTATGCAGGATGAGTATAACTCTATACTCAAGAATGACACCTGGTATTTGATAGATCTACCTCATGGGTAAGAAGGCCATTGGTACTAAGTGGGTTTACAAGCTAAAACACAAAGCAGATGGTAGCATTGATTGTTGCTACAAGGCCAAACTTGTTGCAAAGGGGTATGCCCAGTAAAAGGGCATTGATTATGATGAGACCTTTACACCCACATCTCGTATGACTACCATTAGGTGTCTCATTGCTTTGGCAGCACATCATGGGTGGAATGTACATTAATTGGACATTAAGATTGCATTCTTGAATGGTGATTTACATGAGGAGGTGTATGTATCTCGCAGCCTCCTAGTTTTGATGTGAAAGGGGAAGAGTCTAAAGTATGCAGGTTAAAAAAGGCTGTTTATGGCCTTAAGCAAGCTCCTAGAGAGCATGGTATGATAGAAGATTCATGCATACTTGGTTGCAAATGATTTTTGCAATAGTCCAACAAAGAGTACCCTCTATGTGAAAAGGAGTAAGGACACATTTTTGGTCATCATTCTATACATTGATGACATGCTGCTCACGGGACCCAATAAAGATCAGATTTCAGCCTTTAAGACTAATTTGCAGTCATTGTTTGAGATGTTAGATTTGAGGCCCTTGCATTATTATTTGGGGATTTAGTTTATGTAGTGCAATGATGGCATTGTTATGCTGCAGTGTCTAAATATATGTAGAAGCTATTGAAGAGGTTTAATCTTGAAGACTGTAAACATGTGGCTACACCTATGGAGATAGGTACTCGACTTAGTCTTCAAGATGCAGGAGACTCTTTTGATGCTAGTTTGTATCAGCATGCTGTTGGATCCCTTCTTTATGTATGCAACACAAAGCTAGATATATAGTATGCGGTCTCACACTTGAGCAGATTTATGCATAGCCCAAGTACGAAGCATTGGCAGGCTGTCAAGTGGGTTTTTCACTAGTTGCAGGGCACTCAGTATTTTGTATTGTTTTATCCAAAGGGGGGTGAGTCACAGCTGCATGCTTTTAGTGATTCAGATTGGGCTGGATGTTATGACACACGAGTGTCCACTAGTGAGTTTTGCTTTCAGCTTGGTGATTCATGTATATTATGGCTCAGCAAGAAGTAACCTACAGTGGCCACTTCTAGCTGTGAAGCTAAGTATAGACAACTTTTATAGCTACAGTTGAGTGTGTGTGTAACTTAGACGTCTTATGTGGCTGATTTGTTGGACAGTCGTCTAGCACTACCATTTTCACTGACAGCCAGAGCGTATTAGCAGTTGTAGGAACCGAGTGTTTCATGCTCGCACTAAGCACATTGAGGTGCATTACCACTATGTCAAGGAAAGACTCTTTGCGCAACAGAGATTAGCTTGATCTATGTGCCTTCACATGACAACATGGCAGATTTACTCACGAAGGCTCTTCCTCGTGAAAGTTTGAAGCTTTTCGTAAATCTTTGGGATTACTGCCTTTTCAGGATTGATCGGCCATACCCTATACATGTTCACATCATCACTCCAAAGAGGATTTGTAGCATTATATGGTAGTGATGTGTGTGAACACATTTAGGACCGCCGAGGTATTTTTCCCCTCACTAGGAGGTTTTTTCCCCCATGCATATGTACACCCTCTTATCTCCTTATTTTGGGGTGTGTACTTATCTTTTGTATCTGGCACACATTTTTTTATTCTATTCTAGTGAGTTTGTGTGCTCTCAAGCTTCTCTATCTTGTGTGTGTGCATTGTTGAAACCCTAACCCTAATAGTGTTTTTTTTTATGTTTGACATGAAAGTGTGTCTTTTGTCTCCATAAATTTGAAAAAAGGTATATTTTTGGTTTTTTTCCAGAAGTCGAATTGAGTTATCGTTTGCATGATTTTGTTGTCGTTTTTCATGACTTGTTGTTGGTGGAGTTTGAGAAGTTATCTATTCTGTTGGATGTCATCTATTCTTCATCGCCGACATTGTGGGGTTCAAGAAGTTATCTGTTCAATTAGGTGTCAACACCAACACCAGTAGGGCCTGGTTGTTGGGAAAAGGTGGGCTTGCTGCAGTTCATATCTCTTCCACGAAAGGAGGTTATGAACAATACTGATGTAGCGACCTAGCTCAACCAAATGCAAAAGAACGGTGAAATTTTCACTAAGTACGGTGTGCAAGTCATTTGTTCCGTACCATATATATTAAAAGTCTCCATGTTTCCATTGGAGAGTGCCACAGACATTACTTTGGTACAATCGAGGAGGAGATGGGGACATTCTTTTTCTTAAAGGGCTCTAGCAAGGAACACAAGATAGCCAAGCAATCCAATTCCATCAATCATCTCCATTTTTATTCATCGTAGATACTCATGTTAACACATAAGAAGTCTAGAGCCATGGGCTAGTTCTTGATTATACATGGGAAAAGAGGTGCCATGGGCTGCCCTATTATGCAATTAATTGATTAGGAAAATGAAGCATTTGAATCTACAATTAGGAAATACTAAAATTTCTCCTTATCTTAGCTTATTGGGCCAATGTCTTAACTATGACCAAACATAAGCTAATGGAATATTCCCCACAGACTATTGCTTCTAGATGAACCCCTAACATCCAATTCATGATCAAGAAAAAGTTTAAAATTGGACATGTTTATTGGAATGAGATAGTGAAGCACAAAAGAAAGTGGAAGAAGAGAAGTCAGTAGTAGCAGTAGCCAAGGTATTGAAAGGGGCAAGGGAAGTAGTCAAAACACCAACCCCTAGACACATCACTACTAAAATAACTAGAGAAGGGTCTAGACAGGCTACTAAACCCTCTGTGATGTCTATTGAAACCCCCTTGTGATTTCTTTATCAATAAATAGTTTTTCTTAAGGAAGTAATCTTAGATTTAGTGCAATCAACTTGTTTATACGTTGCCAATATGCCTCACTAGTAGGGAGCTCCATGACAAATCTGAAGGAGCAAAACTAGGTCCTATAAATTTAGCTCTAGAACACATAGGCCAAGTTGGTAGAAGTTCTAGCCATCTAAAACTTGTTGGAAGCTTTAGAAAATGAGAATCATATTATGAGCCAGTTTTTGGAGGCCATGCAACAAGATTTATGCTAATCGGCGTAATCTGCCAAAGATAAGTTACAAAGGGAGCTTTTGGATGTACAAAAGAAATAAACTGCTATAGACCTCCGAGAAAATAAAGTTTATAGCAACATTTATTTTCTATGCATCAGATAGAGGCTCATTCTTGGGAAGACATATTCTAAAGATTTGAATAGCTATAATTGAATCAAAGGAAGATTGAGAAGTTTATGAGTTGTTTCATCAAAATGGATGCATATGAAGCCTACTATATACAACTTTTACAGGATGCATAAGCGATTTCGAGCACTGCGGGGGTAAGTCATCAATTCTCCCTGCTTACAGAACTTTGTTTTAAGAATTGCAGGAAGACATATTGGCTGTGCAGACACTGTGTGTGCTGCAAGGAGGTCAACAGTTACCATTGGGTGTATGTATGCACATTGAGGTTACTGGTTGTGACATTTGAGTGTACTACAATATCGCTGCAGAAAATACAGCAGTTTGTGCAGGACAAACCAGAGTGCTATTTCTGGTAATTTTGTGTATCTAGCAAGATGTCAAATGATGGCATAAACCAGATTGTTGCTAAGAAGCTTGATAAGAACAACTTCCATGCTTGGAGGTTCAGGTTGACGAATTTCCTGATGGGAAAGGGTTATTGGGACTACATAGAAGGTGAGCATGAAGAGGCACCATCGGAGATACTGGAGATCAATCCGACTGCATAGAAGGTGAGCATGAAGAGGCATCGGAGATACTGGAGATCAATCCGACTACTGCAGATGTGAAAGAGTTCAAGGATTGGAACCAAGGAGCCAGAAAAGTTATGTATTGTGGCTCTCTATCAGTATACAGGACACCATGATTGGACACATTCAGGATGCCAAGTCCCCCAAGGAGGCATGGGGACACCTTGGTAAAACTCTATGAAACAAATTTGAAGAATGAACTTCATACTGTGGAGAAAAAGAGTATGTCTATGAATGACTATGCATTGAAGATAAAGGGTATTGCGGAATCCCTTGCATCTATTGGTGTTTCAATAGATGATGATGATAAGGTGGAAGTCTGTCTACGTGTTCTCGGGCCACAATACAAGGCGTTCAAGACGTCTATTCAGACTCGAGAAAACATTCCCAATTTTACAGATTTGGTGTCTATGCTAATTATAGAGAAGAGAAGAGCTTGGGTGAAGACCAACAGTCTTCACAAAACAAAAACAGTTCAGAGCAACAAGCCTTCTACACAAGTTCAGGAAGAGGATGAGGTAGAGGAGGCCGTGGACGCGGTCAAGGAGGTGGCCGAACAGGTAATCAGAATTATGGCCAGCAGCAACAGCAGCAACAACACTCCCAGAATTCACAACAACAACAACAACACGTAGGGGGAAGAGGCCAATTTCAGAGGCAGGGGGAGTCAAAGAGGTCGTGGAAATTGGCAAAGGCAGTATAATGATACACGTGGATGCTTTTATTGTGGTAAGCCTGGACATGTGCAGGCAGATTGTTATAGTAAGCAGGCTAACATGCAAAATGGGAAATTGCAGCAAAACAACTATGCATCCTCGAGCAAAAACAATGAGGATAATGAAAGGTTGTTTGTTATGTAGCATGTCGTTAATGCCATGTTTGAAAATGTTGAAGCAGCACATAAAGATGATGTATGGTATGTTGATTCAGGTGCTTCGAACCACATGACAAGTTATGGGGAGTGGTTCAAGGAGATGAAGAACCTTGAAAGACCAGGTTTTGTGGAAACAGGGGATGACACTGCTCATCCAATTGCCCATGTTGGAGATGTGCCATTGTCTATGTATATGCAGGATGGCAAAGTGAAGTACCTTGCAGAAGTACTTCATGTTCCAAACATAACAAAGAATCTGGTTTCAGTTGGCTAGATGATTGAGCAGGGTTTGCAGGTTCGGTTTAACCCTGATGGTTGTTATGTTGAAGACTTCAAAGACAAGTGCAGGTTGGTTGCAAAAGGCAACAGAGTGGGCAAAATGTTTATGTTGAATGTAAACATGCCTGAAGTGAGTAGGCAGAATGTTTACGTTGAATGTAAACATGCCTGAAGTGAGTAGGCAGAATGTTTACGTTGAATGTAAACAAACGTGAAGTGAGTGCTGCGATGTTTGCAAATGGTTCAGGAATTGTTGCAGACACAGACATTTGGCATAAAAGAATTGGACATGTGAATGTGCAGAGAATGAAGTCTATGTAGACTAAAGGAATTGTGATAGGGCTGCCAAAGTTTAAAGTTGAAGGTATGCAGAGAATATGTGAAGCATGCCAATTTGGAAAGCAAACAAAGCATGTATTTCCACGTAACAGAAGTGTGAGTAGAAATGCACTAGATGTTGTGCATTCAGATGTGTGGGGTCCTACGAAGACCATGTCTATGGGAGGCTGCAAGTATTATGTGACATTTATTGATGAGACCACACAAGGAAAGTGTGGGTATACTTCATGAAGGAGAAGAGTGAGGTGTTCACTCACTTTCAGAATTTCACAGTTATGGTTGAAAAGCAAACAGGGAAAATATGTAAAGTGCCTAAGGTCAGATGGAGGGGGAGAGTACTTCTCCAATGAGTTTTGGAATTTTTGAAGAAGAATGGCATTCGAAGAGACAATTTACATGCAGATACACTCCATAACAAAATGGAGTTGCTGAGCAGAAAAACAGGCACATTGCTGAGATTACGCGAGCATTGATGGAAGAGAAGAATATGCCGCATAGCTATTGGGCTAAGGCTGTTTCTACTATAGTTTACATCATGAACAGGACTCCAACTGCAGCCATATATGATGTAACTCCAGAGGAGAGGTCTACTGGCAGAAAACCTGATTTGTCTCATCTCAAAGTCTTTGTTGCGATGCATTGCATATGTGCATGTGCCAAATAAGCTGAGAACTAAGCTGGATCCAAAAGCTAAAAAATGTGTGTTTATTGGATATTCCCTTCAACAAAAGGGATACAGGTGTTATAACCCTGCTACACGTGAGCTGAGGGTAAGCAGGGGTGTTGTTTTTGATGAGATGAGCAGCTGGTATATGCTGCTGAAAAAGAAGCTGTTGGGGCTGATGTGAGTGGAAATGTGGTTGCACAAAATGCAAGTCAACAGTCACGGTCTTTGAGTGGACGAGGAGAGTCCTCATCTAGTGGTTTAGTTGATAGACCATGGAGTGGCAGGCTGCATCATAATACCAGTCCTGCAAATGTGATTAGTACATCACATAAAGGCAAAGAGAAAGTGGTTGAGCCCCTTAGTATGCCTGACATTTCTGCAGGGCATTCTCATGTTGATGGAGAGTCTAGTGGCTAAGAGATGAGCCTTGATGAGGAGCTTGGGATCCCAACTATGAGAACACCTGGTGTGAAGAAGGCTATGGAAGCCATGAATGCAAACCTGCGAAGATCTAGGAGAGTGAAGAATCCTATGCAGAGGTTTACCTATGATGGTTATGTGGCACATCACTATGCATACGTGGCAAAGGTTGTGCAGGTTATAGAGCCCACATGCATTGATGAGGCTATTGGAAATGTGTGTTGGGAGAAAGCTATGGATGAGGAGATGGATGTACTATATGGAAATGAGACATGGGATTTTGTGCAATTGCCTGAAGGAAAGAAAGCCAATGGATGCAAGTGGGTGTACAAAGTAAAACATAACACTGATGGAAGCATAAGTAGGTACAAGGCTAGATTGGTAGCCAAAGGATATGTGCAGACATATGGCATTGATTATGAGGAAACTTTCAGCCCAGTTGCCAAGATGGCAACAGTGAGAGTTGTGATAGCAGTGGCTGCGTCAAAGCAATGGTCTTTACATCAGATGGATGTAAAGAATGCATTCTTGCATGGGGATTTGCAGGAAGAGGTGTATATGTTGCAGCCACCTGGTTATGAGGATGTGAGTCACCCTGAGCATGTTTGTAGGTTGAAGGAAGCCTTGTATAGCTTAAAACAAGCACCAAGAGCATGGTCTAACAAGATTTCTAAATATCTTGTCACTATTGGCTTTCATGTAGCCAATGTAGATTTCTCGCTATATGTGACACAGTGATAGAGGGGTTGTGCTTGTTGTCATCTATGTAGATGACTTTATCATTACGAGGGACCATGATGCAAAGATCTTTGATGTAAAGATCTTGCTTAAACAAAAGTTTGAGATGAAGGATCTAGGGGAGCTTAGATATTTCTTGGGCATTGAGGTGATTAGGTCACCACATGGTATTGGATTACTGCAAAGACAGTACATGTTGTCCAAGTATGGTATGACAGGATGTAAGCCTATTTCAGTGCCATTGGATCACAATGGCAAGTTGAGTGCAGATTTAGGAGAGATTTTGGAGGATCCTACTATGTATAGGTGCATAGTAGGAAGCTTGATCTACATGATGATCATTAGGCCAGATTTGAGCTATGCTGTTGGGTTGGTGAGTCAGTTTATGCAGGTTCCTCGGAAGCCGCAGTTCGATGCATTGAGATGCATATTGAGGTATATGAGGTCTACTTTGCATTGTGGACTATTTTATGAAACTAGGACAGAGATATGTGTACATGGGTACACAGATGCTGATTGGGCTGGTAGTATCTCAGATATAGTGGCTTCATGTTTTCTTTGGGGAGTGCTGCTGTGACTTGGAGCGGCTAGAATCAGCCTACGGTTGCTCTATCCACTACAGAGGCCGAGTACAGAGGTGCTGCTATGGCAGCATGTGAGGTAGCTTGGTTGAGAAAGCTACTTGCAGATTTGGGTCTATCAGTGGATAGACAAGTTGTCATTTTCTGTGACAACATTAGCAGTATACAGTTGGCTAGGAACCCAATTTTTCATGCTCGCACGAAGCATATAGAGGTCCACTACCATTTTGTCAGAGAGAAGGTCTTGGCAGGAGACGTTGACCTTGTTTATGTCAGCACATAGGATCAGGTAGCTGACATCTTCACCAAAGCATTGGGTACAGAGCAGCTCCGCAGATTCAGGGCTTCGCTTGGTGTACATGAGATGGAGTTGAGCTTGAGGGGGAGTGTTGAGATATCGAGCTCATCTAGTGAGGCGGTGGACACTGATGACTCGCGTGGGGGATAGGCCCCACACTTACACCACTGGCATGGTTGGTGAGATCATGGTGGGTGATATGCGGCCAGTGGGATGACAGGCTGTGTGACAGCCATTCTAGAGACTGGCATAGTTATAGCACCAGCTCATTTAGTTGGGTTAACACTATAGAGAACCCTAGTATGTATTTGGTTGAGTACCTTTTCATATGTGTGTACTCTTATCTTTGTATATGGTGTGTTGAGTGTTGAGTGTGTTGAGTGAAGAAGAAGAAGATTTTCAGCCTCTCACCTTGTGTGTTCTCGATTAGGGTTTTGTGAGTGTGTGTGTGCTCTGCAAGAGCTCAAGCTCTCTTCTCCCTTGCATCTTTTCACATATCCATCCAAATCTCATCACATCCATACACATTCCATCTCATTCATCCACATCCATTTAGTCATTCACATGCACGTCTATCCACATCCATCCATACATTCACATTCACATCCACATATATTCACATCACATCACATTTCATCCACATCTCATCACATTCACATCCACATCCCTTTACAGCACATCATATCTCATTCACATCCACATCCACATCCACATCCACATCTATTTACATCACATCTCATCCTTTCACATCCACTTTCACATCACATCCTTTCACATCCACATCCACATCCATTTACATCACATCACATCCTATCACATCCACATCCACATCCATTTGCATTACATCACATCCTATCACATCCACATTCACATTCATTTATATCATATCTTTTCACATATTCTCACATCTCATTCTCATCTCTTCATTCATATCCACATCCATTTATATCACATCCTTTCACATATACTCACATCTCATTCACATTCACATTCATTTATATCACATCCTTTCACATATCCTCACATCTCATTCTCATCTCTTCTTTCACATCCACATCCATTTCATATTTAGTAACATTTTCTATTTTTAATATCGATGGGACTTTTCTAATATTTTTGCCAATTGCTTAGCCTAGGTAAAGGTTCTTTTTCTCAACGGATATTTTCATATTCTTTCTTAATTTTCTCAAGTGAAATATATTCAATATTCTTCTTTTTGAGTAAAAGATTCATGGGATTTAAAAAAATCAATTCTACCCACATTTCCCAATAATGCTCAAAATTTCACTTTCGATAATATACTCATAATTTGAATTATGCTAAAAATTCCTCTTTCTCCCATTTAATTTCTTGGATCTCAAATATTATGGGAATTCCTCTTCTTACATTAAATTCTAAATGTCATGGGAATTCCTCTTTTATCATCAAGTAAATTTATCTAAAGTTCCTCTTTTCTTTAAAAAATATATCCATTAATTCAATATGCCAAGAATTCCACTTTTACTATTTAAATGATTGAATTCCAAATATCATGAGAATTCCTCTTTTATCATTTAAATATTTCTCATGCATAAAATAAATTTATCTAAAATTCCTCTTTGAATTTTAATAAAAATATCAATTAATTTAAATGCTAAGAATTTCACTTTTTCCATTTAAATAATTGAATTTCAATTGTCATGAAAATTTCTTTTTTATCATTTAAATAAAATTACCATAACTTTTTCTTTTCTTAATTTTTTAATTATGTATAAACCTTAAAAATTAGTTTTCCATTGAATGTGATGAAAATCATTCATTTAGCATAGGATGACCAATCCTAGAATATGGTAGGAAGTCCTCTTTTCACGTTACGCATAAGAATTAATTATGTATCAATTTCTTAAAAATTTTATCATATAGGTCCGCTCCTATTATTACTGTGATAATTTTTAATATTTTTGAAAAGAATAAACTTAGTAATACAATAATGATAGTATAACTATCTTCTAAACTTAAATCCAATTTATGGATTTAAATCATAAGATTATCATAATTTTAGAAGCATAAAAGTATAAAAAGCCCTTTCTTAACCTCTAGCTCAATAAGCCTAGCGTTTGATTTGTGAATTGAGAATTTATCAATGAGAAGCATCATTTGAGCAATTACTCATTTTTGGGTGTTTTGTTTTATTCTTTGGATTTATCTCGTCCAAACACTTGGATTAGTCTTATTGGCTCATAGGAACCTTAATTGGACCATAATCCAAAATTTTCAGAAATCTTGACCCTTAGGCACAAATGCACATTGGAAAGTTCTTTTTGAATTTCCATTTCAGGGGAAACATTTTAGACACTAGGAGAATTTTTATATCCAAAAATATCTCAATTTTGGATTATCTCTCTCTAGACATTTTCTCTCTCTAGGCCAAAATAGGGTAAAACAGGATCTTTCTTCTATTTTAGAGAGGGGAATAATTACAAGAATAGAAGGGGAGGTTCTTATTCCTTTACACCTCAAAAGCTGGAGGGAGAAATCTTACACATAGCATGCACCAATGATCATCATCCTGTGCTTTCTCAAAGGAAATAGGTTCCTCCTCATTACATAAAGTAGAAATGAGAACATGATCCACATGAGAATAATCTGCATGATGAGAACCAGCACGAGTTTTGCTAGGTAAAGGAGCTACCAACTTGCTATCCCTCAATGTTTGCACAAGCCATTTTGGCATACGCCTAGATTCTTCTATGGCTGCTCTCTCCTCATCAACTACATCCTCAATAATTGTCTCATCAAAAGGCTGATTTACAGGCTGATTTTGCACCTACAAAGGCTTGATTTCAGCATTTGGTTGAGCATTCAATTTCTCTACATATGACTTCCCTCCATTAAACAAAGGTAGGAGCGAATCAAACATGTCCTGTGTACATTCTACTATTTTTTGCATGCAAGCATGGGCTGAATTGAGTTTTCGACAAAAACAACGTATCTACTTATTACCAAAATCTGCTTTGAGGCCAGATGGTAGAGTCTATATCCCTTGCTTTTTGAACTGCATCCCACAAATATGCATTTAACTGCCTTATCATCAAGCTTACTACGTTGTTGCTTAGCACAAGAGCATAAGAAAGATAACCAAAAACATGCAAATGAGCCACAGAAGGCTTCCTGCCATGCCAAGCTTTCATAAGGAGTTTTAGACTACAAGGCCTTGGTAGGGCATTTGTTCAACACATAGTTTGCGCACATAGTTGCCTCTAACCAAAAACCATAAGGTAAATCTTGGGCTTTCACCATACATCATGCCATCTCCATGAGATACATGTTCCTCCTCTCAACCACACCATTTTGCTGAGGTGTGTATGGCAGTGTACATTGATGCCCTTATGCCTTTTTCAGCCATATATGCATGAAATTCCTTGGACATATACTCCCCCCCCCTCGATTTGAACAAAGGGTGCCAGCTTTACATTCACATGCATTTTCAACCATGGATACGAAGTGCTTAAAGCACATAAAAACCTTTGACTTCTGCTTTAATGAATACACCCAGCTATATCTAGAGTAATCATCAAAAAGTGATGAAGTAGAGATATCCCCCAATAGTTGGTGTCCTCATAGGACCAGGAGAATAGTAAGTGATCAAGATCCCAAGTTTACTTCAAGGTTCTGGACTGCATTTTTCGAAGCAGTGGGAACTTTCTTGGATCTCAGCACAGCTTATCACCCTGAGACCGATGGCCAAACTAAAAGGGTAAACCAAGTAATCAAAGATATACTTTGGTCATGCTGTGGCAGGGAACCCAAGAAGTGGCTAAGCTATCTGCACCTAGTCGAGTTTGCCTACAATGCTTCTTATCACCGGAGTATCGGGATGAGCCCTTTTAAAGCTTTGTATGGACAAGATTGCTTAACTCCATTAACTTGGTCCGACCCATTAATTAGGGTCAAGATGTCCAGACAGATGCTTGACGACATGGAGCAGTAGATACAGGCGATTCCTAAAGGTATAAAAGCTGCCCCCAGGATAGACAGAAGCAATATGCAGATAAGAAGAGGATAGACAGAGAATTCAAAGAAGCAGATATGGTCTTCATTTGATTACAGTCCAAAAGACGTTCTTTATCTCTTGGGAAGTACAAGAAGTTATCCCCCAGATATTGTAGGCCATATCTGATTACAAAGAAAGTAGATGACTTAGCCTACGAGCTTCTTCTGCCTCCTCATCTCGAAGTTCATAATGTATTTCATATAAGCCTTCTAAAGAAATATGTACCAAGCCCAAATCATGTGCTTGATGATGAAATCGTAACCTCTTCAACCACCCAAGGGCAGATGGAACTCCAACCTGAAGAAATTCTTGATGTTCGAGAAAAGATTCTCAGGAACAGAATTCTCAGAGAATTATTAGTAAAATGGAAGTTCTATCCTTTTGAAGATGCCACCTGGGAGAATGAAGCCGATCTGTGTTGCGAGATTACTCCTAGTTTGTGAGATGAGGGCATCTCACGTTTTTCAAGTAGGAGAGAATGTAAGATTCCTCCCCAGCCTCTCAAGATGTCCAACATCTTCCCCTGTAATCAAATCCCTCTTAAGAAATATAAAAGATCTTGTTTCTACCAGATTTAGCCTAGAGAGAGAAAATAATCTAGAGAGTGATAATTCAATTTTCAAATATTTTTGGATAGAAAAATATCTCATCTTAATAAAATAAGTTTCCTTGAAACAGAAGTTCAAAAAGATTTTTAGAAGGTGCATTAGAAATTAAGTATAATCTGTTCAAGAGACATTATCCTGGGGGTGAAGAAATTTTAAATTAAGGTTCCTATAGACCAATAAGATTCATCCAAATGTAGGGAGGAGATAAATAGAAGAATAAAAGAAAAATCCCCCAAAAATGAGTAAATACTCACATAAGATGAAGAGTTGACTAAGGACAAGGTTAATAGTTAAAAAAGGGAGATATTTAGAAGTAATGATGCATTTTTGACACCTCTGCATGAAAAGATTGGTGGCCACTCTTGTTTCAAACAAGAGTTAAACCCTCAAACCATCAAGCTAAAGGAAAGCTCTCAAATTCATTAGTAAGTTGGAGATTCTTCTCTTTTTCATTCATTTCATGGTTTTTTAAGGTTTTTTATGATTTTTGTCTTCTCTACATTGCAAATGATGTTATGCCTCATTGCAAAAGGCATTCCCCTTTCTTCTCTAGTAAATCCAACCATTCTTTATCATCCTAGGTGAATGATTAATGAATAAAATCAAGTTTTTCATAATGTTTCTCTTAAATAAGTAAAAAAATGTTACTTTAGAATGATTCAAATACTCTTGATGCATTTCTAATTAATTTTAGAGTCCTAAAATTGAAAAATGGTCAGCCATACAAAGGAGGTTATGGTAAATTTTTTTAAAATTTTTTAGAAATAAGTATTATCTTTCATTATTCTAAAAGAGTAATCCTTATGATTCTATATTCTAAAGTATCATTTTCATGCATAGAAGATGCATTTTGATTATTGGAATTTAGTTTTATTATAAAAGTATTACTTTCATTATTATTGATTTGTATGGATAAAAGATTATTTTTTTTATATAAAAGTGTTACTTTTATCATATTTGATTTTCATGCATAGAAGTATGCATAAAAGATTATTTTTTTAATTATAAAAGTGTTACTTTTATCATATTTGATTTTCATGCATAAAAGTATGCATGAAAGATTATTATTTTTATTATAAAAGTGTTACTTTTATCATATTTAATTTTCATGCGTAGAAGTATGCATAAAAGATTATTTTTTTATTATAAAAGTGTTACTTTTATCATATTTAAATTTTTATGCATAAAAGTATAAATAAAAGATTTTTTTTTAAATTATAAAAGTGTTACTTTTATTATATTTGATTTTCATGCATAGAAGTATGCATAAAAGATTATTATTATTTAATTATAAAAGTGTTACTTTTATCATATTTGATTTTCATGCATAGAAGTATGCATAAAAGATATTTTTTTATATTAAAAGTGTGATTTTCATCATAAATGGTTTTTATGCATAAATGGGTGCATAAAAGATATTTTTTAATATTAAAAGTGTGATTTTTATCATAAATGATTTTTATGCATAAATGGGTGCATAAAAGATATTTTTTTATATTAAAAGTGTGATTTTTATCATAAATGATTTTTATGCATAAATGGGTGCATAAAAGATATTTTCTTATATTAAAAGTGTGATTTTCATCATAAATGGTTTTTATGCATAAATGGGTGCATAAAAGATATTTTTTTATATTAAAAGTGTGATTTTCATCATAAATGGTTTTTATGCATAAATGGGTGCATAAAAGATATTTTTTTATATTAAAAGTGTGATTTTCATCATAAATGGTTTTTATGCATAAATGGGTGCATAAAAGATATTTTTTATCTTAAAAGTGTGATTTTTATCATAAATGATTTTTATGCATAAACATATGCATAGAAGATATTTTCTTATAATATAAAAGTGTGATTTTCATCATAAATGATTTTTATGCATAAATGGGTGCATAAAAGATATTTTTATTATTAAAAGAGTGATTTTCATCATAAATAATTTGTATGCATAAAAGAAATTCTTTCATGTTGAAAGAGTGATTTTCATCATAAATGATTTTTATGATGATAAAAGTGTGACTTTCATCAGAATTGGATTTTATGCATAATTAGATGCATATAGAATCTTTATAATTAAATAAGGGTTCTCTTTAATCCTCTATTAATTTTCGTAAAAATTAGAAAAATGAATAAGCAGATAATATGTGAGAGGAAATTTTACCGTCTCATATTCACTAATAAGGGAATGAGAAAATTCAATTAAACTATCGAAGTCGGAGATTGAGATAAATGATTATTTTATTTCTCATAAGAAATTCATGTTTTAGAAATCTGTAAGTAAATATTTGTCGAATGAAATTTAGAAAAAGAGAAATTAAAATAGTACCTTTCGAGAAAGATAGTTTAGGAAGAACCTTTCCAGACCCAAACTCTCATTCCAGACTATTGACCAAGACCTAGTTCCTTCGTCAATAGACGATGTGCTCAGTTCAGGAAAAATGCACTCAAAACACCAATCGAATCTGAAACTAAGTTAAGACTTTTGATTTTGATCTGAGGATCAAGTTGACAGAATTCGAGGAATTCTAGAAGTATTGAGATACGGATTTAAGATTATTCATGGTTTTCAAAACAAAAATCAAAACTGAAAACTTGCATAGAAACCTCGTTTTCTTAAAGGATTGTCTTATGCCAGAATGCTGGGGAGGGAGCATTGGCATATATGTTTATCTAAGGGAAATTCGGTTGCAACAGCTGGCGGGGAGTGTTCGAGGGACAGCTTACGCGGCAAAGCCTGCCGAGGTCTTGACCAGCCTCGGTATGGTTAAAATGGTGCGCTTCCAGTACGATGGGCAAGGGCCGACGAAGCGGTCACTGAGTGAAGTGCTAGGACACCTAAGGAGGATCCTGGAGGGTTCTGACGAGGTGATGCACGGGCTCGTGGTGCCGAGGACACCCATGCGTATGTCGAGGAAGATATTGTATGACAGACCAATGTTATTGTAATCTATCACTGGAACTCGTTTGTGGACTTGCTGGTCTCAACGGAGAGTCCAGAGTGATACTGTTTTGTGAGAAACAAAGACTCAATGGAAATTTTGAAGCATGACATGTGTAACCAGTAAATTGTTTGTCAATGGATTGTTTTTTTTTATATTAAAGTTTTAAAGAGGAGTGTGTGCGTATCTGTTTTCTAAAGCTAAAGTTAAGAAAGGCATTTCAATTATGGGTGGGTGAGTACTTGTTTGGATCTACCGACTCCAGTGGTGGCAGGGTGGGCCAGATAAGGTTAGGTTAGAATCAGTGGAGTTTTAATAATCAAACTGAAAAATCTTAGGATTATACTAGGATTCGAGTAGATAGTTAATTCCTTGATAAATTTCTCGATTGAGAGGATCAACGGTTGTGCCTAATCTTGATTAGGAAAAAAGCGTTGAATTGCTCAGATGATCAAATTATATCAGTGATAGTTCCCTTCTATCTGGTTTATTCAGGTGGAGGATAGTTTAGATTTTGATCTCGTTAAGACAAATTCAAAAAGATGGAATCGTCTCCGCTTTTTGAGCATGGAAAATTTTTGTGGTTTCGATTTTCGGAGTGACCACCAGCCTAGTCTCGTGCTCGGATATTCGTGGGCGAGGCCCCGAGTGAGAAACCCTGCCCCGTGCATGAGGGGGCTGCTTCCGCTGTCAGCTATACCGGGAATCCGGTGCGCGGAGGGGGCAGAGGGAACTCACAGGGACTCTACCCTGCGCAAGAAGTGCTACTTCTGTTGCTAGCACCTCTGAATTCGTTGCGCGATGGTGGAGGGATCTCACAGTTGGTATCCGAGCGAATTGGCTAATGAGGATTAACCGAGAAGCCAAAAATGTCAAAAATTTATGAAGAAGCAGTAAAAGATTATAATTGCGTAATAACATTCATACAAATTGTTATTCAGACTGAAAATCATAAATTAGTAATTGGGTCTTCAGATGGAAGTACTGCAATTGCATGGAATCCCTAACTGGCCTAGACATGATGGTATTTACCTTATAATTCCAAGGATCATGACTATCCGTATATACCGAGGATATAATTGCAGCTCTTTACTGCTGGCAGTGTATAGGAGTAAATCTAAGACTTGAAGTTATAAGCATAAATGCTATCCAGATGATGAACTCGAATGTGGTTGATATGATTTTCAAATTCTGGTTGAGAACTAATGAGTTGATTTGGATTCTGATTGAAAAATAATGATTCCTGAATTTTGATTGAAATGTAATAAGCTGAGAAAAACCATAATGAGGATGAATGGGACGAGTCCCTGTGATGATGTTCATAACTGGAATGACATTAATGACTTCAGCAAATCGCTATAAGATTAGTTGATTGTGCTAACAGATTGCTACTATTTTAACACTTGACCCAGTGGATCAAGTTAAGGGATGTTAAATTAAAAATCTGTATAATTGAAAATTCCCATGGAGGACTGTTCAGATAGAAAGTTTGTTGAGAAAATGTGGTGCTCATGCTAGATCAAGTGTGTGGAGGAGAGGGACTCATAAAATACAAGAAAAATATCTTGCTTTTTAAGTTGTTTATGAATACAACTAGGCCTTGCTCAATACAAAATGCCTCCTAGCTCCACCTTTAAATAGATGAGCTAGTGGACCTTAAGTCCCTTCACACTCACACCCTTTTCTTCCCCTTCTACATAACCTTAGTCTCTTAATACCCCCCCTCAATACCAACTATGAAAGAATGTAATAGGTGGTATTGGACATAGGATGCCTTTATAACATTAGGCGTACAAGGTTTAGAATATAGGTGTGATTACATTGAGATTTGAAACAATTTCTCAGCGGAGTTAGAGGCTGAAACAAAGTTTGCTAGGACATTTAGAAGTGATATGTCCCGTTTGTTTACATTTGTTACATTTCATTTTGTTGGGATATTTGATCCAATAATTATTTGCCAAATGACCCACTTTTTTGTAATGGGCACATCTTACTTTGACCACTTGATGTGACAAAGCTTGTTCTCTATTCGATGAAGTGGTTGCATTTAAAGATTAAGCTCCTCCCTTTGGCCTCTTTTCTTCATCAAGACAAGATTGAATGACTCCTTTGAGGGTGGGATTAGGTATGTTCTTCAGGGTGGTGACTAAGGTGGGGTACACCTTCTTGACTGCCTTTAGCAAAACAGCCACTGCATCATCTTCATCCATTCTCGCATTCACTGATGCAAGTTGAGCCATAAGGCCCTTTAAGTGAGAGATGAAGGCTCCAATGCCGTCTCCCTATTTGAGTTCCAAGGCTGAAAAATTCAATTTTAAGTGAGATCTTGGGATTCTTACCACCAGCTCCATAGAGCTTATCAAGCTCATCCCATTTCTCCTTTGCAGTCGGAAGCTCGTCCACATGGTGAATGAGAGCCTCATCAAGATGAAGCATGATGATAGCTTGTGCCCTCTCATCATCTTCAATATCTTCAGCCTTTGTTCGATCAATAACCTTAGTGCCGGAAATGAATGGCCAAAAGCCTTTGGACATCATCTTGTACTTGAAAGGACTTGCCAAGTGTGAACCCCTCTCCCGAGAACTTCTTGATTTGAGTGTTGTCCTTTGACATTGGGTATTGAAGGAGGTTATTAGAGAGTAATGGGCTGATTTATGAAGAAGAAAAAACCAAAAATTTATAATATTTAGGCTTAATAAGAAAGACAGAGGCTTATGAGAGTGCAACAACCCTAATCAAGTCAAGGATGTTGCATAAATAGGAGATTAAGATGGTAAATATATGGTTTAGCATTTAGGGTTTGTGCCCAACCATGAATACTGATTTAGAGAGCTTAATTAGTGTTAAGGAACACTTTCTTTGGTGATTAAAATCACCATTAGTGTTTAGCAATACTATTAGTGCTTAAAAGCACATGATTAGTATCTAATGATACTTGTGTTGGTGATTAGATTCACCATTAGTGTTTAATAACACTTAGTGTTTAAAAACACTTTAGAGTAACTCCCCTTTGCTGGATTAGAAGCTTCATTAGTGTTAATCAACACTATTAGTGCTCATAAGCACACTTTGAAGAGCTTTGAGAGCTTGAAGATGATGAGAAGGCTTGATGACGTGATGAATGAGACTTATGAATGCCTCATGTGGTTGGCCACCGCTTCAAAATCAAGAGAAGGATCAACAACAAGCTCTCACAACATTACTTGGGTGAATAGAGCAAGGAGAGGAGGATTAGAGCAAGAAATAGCACAATTATGAAACTTTAGTGAAAGATTCCATGGAAAAAACCAGACATCAGCTTGGTATTTTGACTCGTGCGCTCGATTCAGGCCGCCATTAGGGCTGACGCCTGGGCTGTAGGACCTTGAGACTTAGGGCTTGCCCACACGCGACGTATTTCAGTACGGACAGTTGTACTGCGAGTACGTATGCCGTCCTGCTCAGAGAGTAATGCCACGGCTGCGAGCGAGGTAAACGACTGATGGACTGTACGAATCGAAGCACCCAGACCTCCACTTTATTTCCCTTGAAGAAAGCTCGGCGATGAGTTATGGCCTCCACGAGCTGCTAGAGCTCCTCCACCAGCAGGAGGGTTGAGCTCCACAAGGAGAAGATAAGAGAAAATGAAGATTTTTGACCTATTCTACACCACAAATGTGACCTACTCAACCAAAGCTCTGATACCATGTTGAGAAAACGTGGTGCTCATGCTAGATCAAGTGTGTGGAGGAGAGGGACTCACAAAATACAAGAAAAATATCTTGCTTATTAAGTTGTTTATGAATATAACTAGGCCTTGCTCAATACAAAATGCCTCCTAGCTCCACCTTTAAATAGATAAGCTAGTGGATCTTAAGTCCCTTCACACTCACACCCTTCTCTTCCCCTTCTACATAACCTTAGTCTCTTATAAAGTTTTGGTCTAATAGACCATAATTGTGATAAATATTTAAATGATATGATCTGAGTGAATTGTTATTTGATGATGAGTTCTATATAATGGATCTTTATCCCAGGATTCTATTGGGTTCACCAGACTATAAGGAACCCCAAAATCAGTTGGATCTTAAGGGAAAGAGTTGTCCTCTAATTTTGCGAGATGAGGACATCTCGCATTTTTTAAGTGAGGTAGGATGTAAGATTCCTCCCTTCAGCTTTTGAGGCGTGCAGGTGTAAGAACCTTCCCTTCTGATCTTATAATTATTTCCTTCTCTGAAATAAAAGAAATATCATGTTTTACCCTGTTTTGGCCTAGAGAGAGAAAATGTCTAGAGAGAGATAATTCAAAATTGAGATATTTTTGGATATAAAAATTCTCCTAGTGTCTAAAATGGTTTCCCGTGAAACAAAAATTCAAAAAAACTTTCCAACGTGCAATTGGAATTATTTGAAAATAGGTAAAAAGGACCTTAGCCTGAGGGTCCAGATTTTCTAAAAATTTTAAAAATTAAGGTTCCTATGGACCAATAAGATTAATCCAAATGTAGGGAGGAGATAAATTGAAGAATAAAAGAAAATCCCCCAAAAATGAGTAAATGCTCACATAAGATGAAGAGTTGACTATGGACAAGGTTTATTAGTTAAAAAAGAAGAGATATTTAGAGGAAATGATGCATTTTTGACACCTCAGTGTGGGGAATTTTTCCTCATAAAAAGGAGGCACCTATTTCACATGTGTGGATGAGTTTTAAACTCACAAATAATGAGATATTTTCATCTCTCCTCTCTCCTGTTTCAACTAGATCCAAAAAGTAAGCTAAATTGACCTAAAAATGGTCAAAAAGTGACCAAACTGATATGGAAAATTCTAGAATCACTTTGCTTGGTTAGAGGCTCACTTTTTTCTGTAAATAGAAGCCTCCCCCCTTGTAAGAGGTTAATGGTGTTTATGCACTATTACTCTGCTTCTGTCCTGAGCCATTTAACATTGAATTTCTTGATAATTCAATTGCTTTTTGGCCTAATCCTCTCCAAGTGAGTTTGGTGGCCACTCTTGCTGCAAACAAGAGTCGAACCCTCAATCCCTCAAGCCAAAGGAAAGCTTACAAGCTCCATGTAAGCTTAATTCTTACTTATTGTGAATTTTAAATCTATGGTTTTCTTAAATTTTATGCTTTGTAAACGTTTGAATTAAAATCTGATGCTATGCCTTGATGGAAAGGCCACCCCCTTCTCTTCTTTACAATTCAGCCCTTCTTAATCCTAGAAAGTTTAATTAAATGAATGATTAAACTCTTTTCATTGTTTATTCTCTTGATTTTCAAAAAATGGAGTAGATTAGAGATATTAGAATTCAAACTGGATTAATTCAAGTCATAAATTGAATGCTAAAATTGAGAAATGGTCAGCCATACAAAGGAGGTTATGGTAAAATTTTCCTAAATTTTGTGGAACTAAAGCTTATCATTAGGTTATTCTAAAAGAGATTCCTTCCGTTTGTGCATTCAAAAAGATTTATTTTTATTTCAAAAGTGAAAGATTTATTTTTTATTTCAAAAGTGTTATTCCCATTAAAATTGAATTTATGCACAGAAAGATGCATAAAAGATTTATTTTTATTTCAAAAGTGTTATTCTCATTAAAATTGAATTTATGCACAGAAAGATGCATAAAGGATTTATTTTTATTTCAAAAGTGTTATTCTCATTAAAATTGAATTTATGCACAGAAAGATGCATAAAGGATTTATTATTATTTCAAAAGTGTTATTCTCATTAAAATTGAATTTATGCGCACAGAAAGATGCATAAAGGATTTAATTTTATTTCAAAAGTGTTATTCTCATTAAAATTGAATTTATGCATAGAAAGATGCATAAAGGATTTAATTTTATTTCAAAAGTGTTATTTTCCTTAAATTTGAATTATGCATAAATAGATGCGTAAAGAATCTTTACATCAAAAATTAGGATCCTCTTAAATTCTATGTTTAAATTCTGTGAATAGAGGTGATGAGATGTGAGGTGATGAGATGTGATGAGATAAGATGTGAATCAGATAGATGATTAGATAGATGTGATGTGAATAGAAGTGATGAGAATATGAGATTGATGAGATGTGATGCGAATCAGATAGATGTGAATGGATGGATGGATGTGATGTGAACAGAAGTGATGAGACTATGAGATGAATAGATGTGATGAGATGTGATGCGAATTAGATAGATGTGAATGGATGGATGGATGTGATGTGAACAGAAGTGATGAGAATATGAGGTGAATAGATGTGATGGGAATTAGATTAATGAGAAGAATGGCACCTATTTCACACGTGTGGATGAGTTTTAAACTCACAAATAATGAGATATTTTCATCTCTCCTCTCTCGTGTTTCAACTAGATCCAAAAAGTAAGCTAAACTGACCTAAAAATGGTCAAAAAGTGACCAAACTGATTTGGAAAATTCTAGAATCTGTTTGCTTGGTTAGAGGCTCACTTTTTCCTATAAATAGAAGCCTCCCCCTTGTAAAAGTTAATGGTGTTTATGCACTGTTACTCTTCTGTCTTGAGCCATTTAACATTGAATTTCTTGATGATTCAATTGTTTTTTGGCCTAATCCTCTCCAAGTGAATTTGGTGGCCACTCTTGTTGCAAACAAGAGTAGAACCCTCAATCCCTCAAGCCAAAGGAAAGCTTACAAGCTCCATGTGAGCTTAATTCTTACTTATTGTGTGAATTTTAAATCTATGGTTTTCTTAAATTTTATGCTTTGTAAATGTTTGAATTAAAATCTGATGCTATGCCTTTATGGAAAGGCCACCCCCTTCTCTTCTTTACAATTCAGCCCTTCTTAATCCTAGAAAGTTTAATTAAATGATTGATGAAACTCTTTCCATTTTTTACTCTCTTGACTTCAAACGTGTTATTCCCATTAAATTTGAATTTATGCATAGAAAGATGCATAAAAGATTTATTTTTATTTCAAAAGTGTTATTCTCATTAAAATTGAATTTATACATAGAAAGATGCATAAAGGATTGATTTTTATCTCAAAAGTGTTATTCTCATTAAAATTGAATTTATGCATAGAAAGATGCATAAAGGATTTATTTTTATCTCAAAAGTGTTATTCTCATTAAAATTGAATTTATGCATAGAAATATGCATAAAGGATTTAATTTTATTTCAAAAGTGTTTTTCTCCTTAAAATTGAATTTATGCATAGAAATATGCATAAAGGATTTAATCTTTATATCAAAATTAGGATCCTTTTAAATTCTATATTTAAATTGTGTGAATAGAGGTGATGAGATGTGAGGTGAATAGATGTGATGAGATAAGATGTGAATCAGATAGATGATTGGATAGATGTGATGTGAATAGAAGTGATGAGAATATGAGATGAATAGATGTGATGAGATGTGATGCGAATCAAATAGATGATTGGATAGATGTCATGTGAATAGAAGTGATGAGAATATGAGATTAATAAATGTGATGAGAATATGAGATTAATAAATGTGATGAGATGTGATGCAAATCACATAGATGTGAATGGATGGATGGATGGATGTGAACAGAAGTGATGAGAATATGAGGTGAATAGATGTGATGAGATGTGATGGGAATTAGATAGATGAGAAGAATGGATGGATGGATGTGATGTGAATAGAGGTGATGAGAATATGAGGTGAATAGATGTGACGAGATAAGATGTGAATTAGATAGATGATGATTGGATGGATAGATGTGATGTGAATTAGATAGATGTGAATGAATGGATGGATGGGTGCGATGGGAATAGAGGTGATGAGATGAGAGGTAAATAGATGTGATGAGATGTGATGTGAATTAGATAGATGTGAATGGATGGATGGATGTGATGTGAATAGAGATGATGAGATGTGAGGTGAATAGATGTAATGAGATGTGATGTGAATCAGATAGATGGGAATGAATGAATGGATGGATGTGATGTGAATAGAGATGATGAGAATGTGAGGTGAATAGATGTGATGTGAATCAGATAGATGGGAATGAATGAATGGATGGATGTGATGTGAATAGAGATGATGAGAATGTGAGGTGCATAGATGTGATGAGATGTGATGTTAATCACATAAATGGGAATAAATGGATGGATGGATGTGATGTGAATAGAGGTGATGAGATGTGAGGTGAATAGATGTGATGTGAATCAGATAAATGTGAATGAATGGATGAGATGTGATGTCATGTGAACTAGAATGTAAATAAATGATATGAGATGTGAGTGAATGTATGTGATGATAATGGATGTGAATGTGTATGTTTAGTATGGGTGTGAATGTGTATGTGAAGAATGGATGTGAATGAGTATGTGAAATAATAGATAAGGATGTGTATATGAAAGAATGGATAAGGATGTGTATGTGAAGAATGGATGTGAATGTGTATGTGAAGAATGGATGTGAATGAGTATGTGAAAGAATGGACGTGGATGTATGTGAAAGAATTGATATATGTGAAAGAATGTGATGTGATTTAAAGAGATGAGATGTGACATGAATATATGTGGATGAAGTGATAGATATGAATGTATGGATAGATTCAAGTAGTCGTACATGTATGGATAGATGCGATAGATGCGATAGATGCGATAGATGCGAGTAGTCATACATGTGAACGATTGGATGGATGTGCATGAATGAGATGAGATGTGTATGAATGAGATATGATGTGGATAGAAGTGATGTGATATAATGGTGATGATAATGAATGTGATGGATATGAATGAATGTGAATGTGATGGGATGTGAATGAATGTGAATGTGATGGATATAATGTGGATAGAAGTGATGTGATATAATGGTGATGATAATGAATGTGATGGATATGAATGAATGTGAATGTGATGGATATGAATGAATGTGATGTGATGGGATGTGAATTGGGATAGATGTGAATGAATGAGATGTGAGGTAAAATGAATGAGATGTGATGTGAGTGAATGTGATGTGGTCTGAATGGATAAGATGTGAGTGAATGTGATGTGGTCTGAATGGATGAGATGTGAATGAATGTGATGTGGATATGGGTAGATGTTAGTGGATGAGATTTGATGAGGATAAATTGAGGAAAGACATGATGAGATGAAAATGATGAGGATAAATTGAGAAAAGACATGATGAGATGAAAATGATGAGGATAAATTGAGGAAAGACATGATGAGATGAAAATGATCAGATTGGATGAGAATAGGAATACTTATGAAATGGTTGTGGAATTAATTAATGTGGTTTGATGTGGAGCAATGTGGAAAGAGGAGAGTTTGTTATAGAAACTGTATTTTTGAACTGTTTTTAAATGAATGCTTTATGTCAAGAATGCTGGAGAAGCATTTTGACCGTCTTATGAATGAGAGTCAATGGAGGATGTCTCGCGTAGCAAGGTCGGACCAGCCTCGGTTTGATTAAAATGGTGAGCTTTTGGTACAGTGGATGAGGGACCAAAGAAGCGGCCTATGTGTGAAGCACTAGGTCACCTGCGAAGGATCCTAAGAGGGTGCTAAACATATGGTGCTCGGGCTTTGGGGGTCCCCGACGATACCCACACGTGCATCGTGGAAGATATTTGGAACAAGGAGTAAGATTGTTTTCTGAATTCAGGCATGGATCTGGTTGATTGATCTTGCTGGTCCTCAACGGATGAGTCCATGGCTCTTTTATATGGATTCGTTGACTGATCTTCAATGGAGATTCCATTTTTGATATGTGAATATATTGCCGGTTACTATGAGCTAAGAACTATTGAAAAGGCCCTTGAGTGGACAGGTGGTGAGCATTCTGGTTGCCAATGATGCCATAGGTACACCGATGAAGGAATGATTGGAAATAAGGATTCAACCAGAGATTTTGAGGATTATGATCAGTGACACAATGGTTTTATTAAAAGATTATTTTTAGAAGATGCTGATTCTGTGAAAAAGGCCATTTCATATTGGGGGTGTAAGTGGTGTGACTAGTTTTAAGTTTGCATGAATATCCGGCTAGGGGGCTTGGGAACTCTTTTCCCTGGTACCCGGGACAAAACCTAACCAAATTCTTAATTGGATCCCATCAGTATAGTGGTTGGGCAGTTGGCTAACCCACGGGACTGGTGGATGGGGTTAGACTGGACTGATGGATCCCTAAAATGAGACTATTCTGTTATGGTACGATAGATGAAGTAAATCCCGGATAAAAATTGTTCTATGGAAAAGAATCAATGGCTGTGCCTCTCAATGAGGAAAAAAGCGTTGGTCTCTATGATCCAAGTGCAATCCTTTCCTTGATCTGACTTTGATACTGTGGGTTTGATCAGATTAGTTTAGTTAGTTAAGACTTTTAACTATGTTAGAAAGATGCATAAAAGATTTATTTTTATTTGAAAAGTGTTATTCTCATTAAAATTGAATTTATGCACAGAAAGATGCATAAAATATTTAATTTTGTTTCAAAAGTGTTATTCTCACTAAAATTGAATTTATGCATAGAAAGATGCAAAAAGGACTTAATTTTATTTCAAAAGTATTATTTTCCTTAAATTTGAATTATGCATAAATAGATGCGTAAAGAATCTTTGTATCAAAAATTAGGATCCTCTTAAATTATATGTTTAAATTCTGTGAGAATAGAGGTGATGAGATGTGAGGTGAATAGATGTAATGAGATAAGATGTGAATCAGATAGATGATTGGATAGGTGTGATGTGAATAGAAGTGATGTGAATAGAAGTGATGAGAATATGAGATGAATAGATGTGATGTGAATAGAAGTGATGAGAATATGAGATGAATAGATGTGATGAGATGTGATGCGAATCAGATAGATGTGATGTGAATAGAAGTGATGAGAATATGAGATGAATAGATGTGATGAGATGTGATGCGAATCAGATAGATGTAAATGGATGGACGGATGTGATGTGAATAGAAGTGATGAGAATATGAGGTGATGTGAATAGAAGTGATGAGAATATGAGGTGAATAGATGTGATGAGATGTGATGGGAATTAGATAGATGATGATTGGGAGTTAGATGTGATGAGATGTGATGGGAATTAGATAGATGAGAAGAATGGATGGATGGATGTGATGTGAATAGAGGTAATGAGAATATGAGGTGAATAGATGTGATGAGATAAGATGTGAATCAGATAGATGATGATTGGATGGATGGATGTGATGTGAATTAGATAGATGTGAATGAATGGATGGATGGGTGTGATGTGAATAGAGGTGATGAGATGAGAGGTAAATAGATGTGATGAGATGTGATGTGAATGAATGGATGGATGTGATGTGAATAGAGATGATGAGATGTGAGATGAATAGATGTAATGAGATGTGATGTGAATCAGATAGATGGGAATGAATGAATATCTGGATGTGATGTGAATAGAGATGATGAGAATGTGAGGTGAATAGATGTGATGTGAATCAGATAGATGGGAATGAATGAATGGATGGATGTGATGTGAGTAGAGATGATGAGAATGTGAGGTGAATAGATGTGATGAGATATGATGTCAATCACATAGATAGGAATGAATGGATGGATGGATGTGATGTGAATAGAGGTGATGAGATGTGACGTGAATAGATGTGATGAGATGTGATGTGAATCAGATAAATGTGAATGAATGGATGAGATGTGATGTCATGTGAATCAGAATGTAAATGAATGATATGAGATGTGAGTGAATGAAAGATATGAGATGTGAGTGAATATATGTGATGATAATGGATGTAAATGTGTATGTGAGGAATGGATGTGAATGTGTATGTGAAGAATGGATGTGAATGAGTATGTGAAAGAATGGATAAGGATGTGTATGTGAAAGAATGGATAAGGATGTGTATGTGAAGAATGTATGTGAATGAGTATGTGAAAGAATGGATATAGATGTGTATGTGAAGAATGTGTATGTGAATGAGTATGTGAAAGAATGGATGTGGATGTATGTGAAAGAATGGATATAGATGTGTATGTGAAAGAATGTGATGTGATGTAAAGAGATGAGATGTGACATGAATATATGTGGATGTGAAGTGATAGATATGAATGTATGGATAGATGCGAGTAGTCGTACATGTGAATGATTGAATCGGGATAGATGTGAATGAATGAGATGTGAGAATGAATGAGATGTGAGGTAAAATGAATGAGATGTGATGTGAGTGAATGTGATGTGGTCTGAATGGATGAGATGTGAGTGAGTGTGGTGTGGTCTGAATGGATGAGATGTGAATTAATGTGATATGATGAGATGTGGATATGGGTAGATGCGAGTGGATGAGATTTGATGAGATAAACTGAGGAAAGATGTGATGAGATGAAAATGATGTGATTGGATGAGAATAGGAATACTTATGAAATGGTTGTGGAATTAATTACTGTGGTTTGATGTGGAGCAATGTGGAAAGATGAGAGTTCGTTATAGAAATTGTATTTTTAAATGACTATTTTATGTCAAGAATGCTGGAGAAGCATTTTGACCGTCTTGTGAATGAGGTCGTGGAGACCTAATCTGATAAAGTTGCAACAACAGTTGACGGAGAGTCAATGGAGGACGTCTCGCATAGCAAGGTCAGCAGAGGTCTTGACCAGCCTCGGTTCGATTAAAATGGTGAGCTTCCGGTACGGTGGATAAGGGACCAAGGAAGTGGCCTATGAGTGAAGCGCTAGGTCACCTACGAAGGATCCTGGAGGGTGCTGACCATACAGTGCTCAGGCTGTTGGTCGTCGACGATACCCACACGTGCGTCATGGAAGATATTTGGAACAAGGAGTAAGAGTTGTTTTCTGAATTCGGGCATGGATCTGGTTGATTGACCTTGCTGGTCCTCAACGGATGAGTCCATGGCTCTTTTATATGGATCCATTGGTTGATCTTGCTGATCAACGAAGATTCCATTTTTGATATGTGAATATATTGCCGGTTACTCTATAAGCTAGGAACTATCGAAAAGGCCCTTGAGTGGACAGGTGTGGTGAGCGTTCTGGGCCAATGATGCCATAGGTACACCAATGAAGGAATGATTGGAAATAAGGATTCAACCGGAGATTTTGAGGATTATGATCAGTGACACAATGGTTTCATTAAAAGATTGTTTTTAGAAGATGCTGATTCTGTGAAAAAGGCAATTTCATATTGGGTGTGTAAGTGGTGTGACTAGTTTTAAGTTCGCATGCATATTCGGCTAGGGGGCTTGGGAACTCTTTTCTCTGGTACCCGGGACAAAACCTAACCAAATTCTTAATTGGATCCCATCACTAAAGTGGTTGGGTGGCTAACCCACGGCGGGACTAGGCTGGACTGATGGATCCCTAAAATGAGACTCAATTCTGTTATGCTATGATAGATGAAGTAAATCCCGGATAAAAATTGTTCTATGGAAAAGAATCAACGGCTGTGCCTCTCAATGAGGAAAAAAGCGTTGGTCTCTATGATCCAAGTGTAATCTTTTCCTTGATCTGACTTTGATACTACGGGTTTGGTTAGATCAGTTCAGTTAGTTAAGACTTTTGACTACGTTGGAGAAAAATTTATCCTGGAGGAATCGCCCGTGCTTTTCGGGCAAGGGATGTTTTTCTAGGTTCAGTTTTGGAAGAACCGATGGATTAGTCTCTTGTCTGGATATCCATGGGTGAGGCCCCGAGTGTGGGACCCTACCCCACGCAAGAAGTGCTACTTCCACTGCTAGCACCCCTGAATTCGTTGCGCGGTGGGGACAGGGATCTCACACATTAGATGCACTAAATTTAAAGTTTCCAAATTCCCAAGCCAATGCTTTGATGAAGATTGGAACAAATAGCAAATGAAACTGCATTTCTCCACAAAAATATGAGATCTACCATATGCTGATGGGTAAAGCATGGTGGCCCCTATCGTAGCCATTGCTCAAACAAGGAGTGGACTATTGCAAAGAGGGGGTTTAGAGGAAACCCACCAGGCCATGCACAACCATGAAGGGCACAGCAAGGGCAAATACGATTCAGGTGGGAAAGCCACCTTTCGTGCAAAATTTTATTGTAAGCATGATCAAATTTTTTTCGATTTATCTTTTCATCTTATGTATATGATTAATTTATTTTTCTAAAAAGCAAATCAGTGAGACCAACAAAAGAAGAAACGTTGAAGCTATAGTGAGAAAGAAACATGGCAATGGCTTCTTCAAAAGGTGAAATAGTTTAAGCTCCTACTGAGGTCAATTTAATATTCTTTCATATTCTTTTGCTTAAAATGATTAATTTATTTTTCTAAAAAGCAAATCAGTGAGACCAGCAAAAGAAGAAAAGTTGAAGCTATAGTGAGAAAAAAACATGGCAATGGCTTCTTCAAAAGGTGAAACAGTTTAAGCTCCTACTAAGGTCAATTTAATATTCTTTCATATTCTATTTTATCTTTATTAACAAAATTACAATTCTCTATGTAATTTGGTTTGTTTTCTATTATCATCCTCCTCCTCCTATTTGTATAGGATGAGGAGGAGGATAATGATGATAAAGATGAGCTTGAGGATGAAGATGAATAGGGCACTCTAGGATAGTTTTTTTTGTTTAGAATACATGGTTGAGGATGTGATTTCTCTTTTCATATATATCATAGACGTACTTTTGGTATTTAGATATTAAATGTAATGCAATTTCATGCTCTTAAAAGGTTTAAAATCTTTTATCTTCTTAATGTGTTCTTGCTCTTAATGATGTGTACTTAAATTTCATTTAAAAAAAATGAGGCAAAATGAAGGAGAGGAGATTAATCTCCCCCATTCTTTTTTTTTTTTGTGATTTTTTTAAGTTTTGTAGTTATGAACTCAGTTATAAAAAAGGTTGTAATGTGATGCAATGAACCCATAGCCACATTGTCACCGCTGCGAAATGTGATTTTTCACTCTCTAGATCCTTTGATTTTTTTTGCAGATAGAAACGTGGCTATGCTCCCCTACTTCTTGTTATGGGGGTTTGTTAAATTGTTGAGCGAGTGTGTTATGCGTGCGTATGTAAAGAGAGTCAGAGAAGGGGGCAATGTCTACAACTATAATTTTGAATTTATTAAACAAGAGAAAAAAGTATGTATGAGGACCCATGTGTGTGTATGTAAAGAGAGTCAGAGAAGGGGGCAATGTCTACAACTATAATTTTGAATTTATTAAACAAGAGAAAAAAGTATGTATGAGGACCCATGTGTGTGTGTGTGTGTGTGTGTGTGTGAGAGAGAGAGAGAGAGAGAGAGAGAGAGAGAGAGAGAGAGAGAGAGATATGTGCTTGCTCTATAACAAATCATAGCTTATTGGAAGCCTATTTGAATAAGGCCTTGAGGAATAAGATACATAAGTGGAGAGAGATTATGAAATAAGAAATGTCTCCATAAAAGAAACGTACATGATGCTTATATTGTTATCATGTTAGATACATAAGTGGGGAGAGATTGTCTCCATAAAAAAATTGTACATGATTCTTATATTGTTATCTTGTCGGAGAATTGTCTCAATAAAGAACATGTACAAGATTCTTTACATACATACAAGAACCTGAATAATGAAGAACATGTACCAGATTCTTTGCATACATACAAGAACCTCACTATACTATTGATGGATGACTCACCCTAGCTTCGTAACACTGAGTCTGAGTGATTGTGGGCACAAGTTGCCCTACTTTCATGTTGAGGAAGGATTCTAGAGGGGTGGCCTCTAACACTCTCCTAGATCCCCAGCTCACAAAACACAAAGAGGATAGAGGTAAGGTGATGGAAAAGGCTCCAAAGGAAAACTCTCTCGAACCTCACACCAAAACACTGAAGGCCCTAGACTGCACTCTTAGGGGAGCTCCGCCTCAACCCTCTTACTGACACGCCAAGCCTAGTGGAGAAGAGAGTAGGGGCAATCCCACACCTTTCCTTGCTCCTCCTTACTTCACATGCACGGGGTACATTAAGACTCTACCCAACAAGAGAAACTTTAAGCATGGAATACAAAAAAGAGAGAGAGAGAGAGAGAGAGAGAGAGATAGAGAGAGAGAGAGAGAGAGAGAGAATATGCACTTGATGATAGGAAAAGCCCACAATACAATCTTATTGATATGAAAAGTAGGGATACAATAATAAGGATTACAAGGCTTGAGGATGGAGAGGAGGACTGGAGTGATAACCTAAGGATGATGGACAGAGATGAAGGGTAATGGCTCCTATGGATGGATCTCTATTCTCTCTTCTGTTGGTGCCAAGACTATGACCCTTTTTATAGGCCTCCAAGAGTACAAAGATATTTCATATCATGAGATATTACAAGGTTTGGTGTCCTCTTAGCTTGCCATGTGGTGGGATATTTTGGAGAGATGAGGATATTTTGATAGATGGAGATACTTTGGATACCCAAGGTGAGTTGGGGTTACATGAGCTAAAATATCTCCAAGTACTTCTCCAAAATGAGCCTCTCCAAGGATATGTAAATGGTGTGTAGAGACTTAGAGAATCCTCATGGATGTTTCTAGAGATGGTGGATTTCTCCACAAAAGAAAATCTTGAGATAATACCAAGCTTTGATATTTTGTTTCTTTATTACAAAAAAGGAAAGGTAGACTCTACATGCCTTATTCCATAAATGGATTCCATAAATGGAAGGTTGGAAATTGTTGATAAAGCGGAGACCACCTTTGAATATCTCTTTTGGAGCCTTGTATCCTTGTAGCAAAGTGCGCATCCTCACATGCCTTTATTGGCTTACATATTTTTTAAAAAGTAGGCCTAGTGTGGGCCTAAGACTAGTGAGGCTACTTTTAGCAATATATAGATATATATATATATATATACAACCCAATAATGGTTTTGACTTTTTTAGGTTGATGATAAATTCTCCAAAAAAAGAAAAGGAATTAACAATTACATGGAGGGTGGCATGTGTGGGGTTGTTCATGTGGGAGAGAAGCTTGATGAGGGTTTGGGTGACCATGTGTGTGCGGGATAGCTTGGGGCGGCCCACGTGGGCTCGGGTGGAGAGGCTATGCATGAGGGTGTGAGGAGGAGGGAGCTTCTAGCATGCGTGTGGGACAAGTGGGATCCATGTAAACACGTGGGCGTGGGTGGGCCCATGTGGGCCCCACAAGGTGGTGCCAGGGAAAAAGAGGGTGGGAGAGTGGAGATTGATAACGAGGAAGAAAAAAATGATATTATATAGCATATATATGTATATATATATGGTATAGCATGGCTTTTGTATCTATTAGGTGGGAATTCTAATAAATACAATAAGGTGGTGTAAATAATGTATATAGTAGTATCATAGCATAGCTAGGATAGGGCATAGTAGGTTGGGTGCAAAAGGAGACTTTTAGGAAAAAGATATCTTAGGCATAAATATACATGAGGAAATAGACTTAGGATTTATTTACTTGTGTAAGTATATATATATATATAAAGATGAGAGAAAAAATATGGCAAATAGTAGGTGGTAGAAATATGCATACTTATAGTGTAGTTATAGATATAGTACCTAAGGGATTTTTGAAAAGGTAGAAGGGAGATGAGGGGCAAGATTTTGTGCATTTTTTCCCAATCCCTATGAGAAAAAATTAATGCATGGGGGATTTCAATTTAACCTATCTCATACTTAGCCCTCCCCCATAGCTAGAGGCATTTATACCTCTAGCCCAATGGTTGGATGAAAAATGCAGAGAGAGAGGAGGCAAAATCTCCTTGATTTTTGTTATGGACTTTCTGCTTTCCTAAAGATTTATGAAGTGGGTAGATGGCTCCTCCTCTCTGAAAATAGGGTTTTAGCCGCTAGCCATTGATCCTAGTTTTGTGCATCTTTCCTGAGAGATCTTGTAGTTGATAGCTGCCATTATGAAATCTATTCTTGATGATAAAGGGGCCCTCCCATCTCTGTTGAAACTTTGCATCATGTCTATTGTCCAATCTACTATCATACCTAAGGACCAACGAGGGACCAACATGCCCTCCTTCAATGCCTTGTCCTAGAGTTTCTGGTTAAGTTTGTCCCTCTTCCTATTGGCTTGTGCTATGTAGTAATCCATGGCTTGCTCTCTATCCAACTCTAGCCTTTGGAGGTCTAGAAGCCTCTAGTTCAATCTGTCACTGGGCTCTATCCTACTATCCACCATCAATCTCAAGCTGGCTAGTTCTACCTCAATGGGTAGAAGGGCTTCTTGTCCATAGACCAGGTGAAAGGGGGTGAGTTGGGTGGAGGCTTTAAAAGATGTCCTGTATGCCCATAAAGCTACAGCTAAGTGCTTGTCCCAATCTTTTGGCCGATAGCCAAAAGATTGGGACAAGCACTTAACTACACTTAACTCTAGCTTTGTGATGATCTTACATATCATTCCATTGACCTTCTCCACCAAGCCATTACATTATGGATAGTATGGGCTAGAGTGCCTATGGTTGATGTTTAATCTTCTAAGTAAATCCTTTAATAAGAGTTCTCCTCGGAATCCAAGCACTTAACTGCACTTAACTCTAGCTTTGTGATGATCTTACATATCATTCCATTGACCTTCTCCACCAAGCCATTACATTATGGATAGTATGGGCTAGAGTGCCTATGATTGATGTTTAATCTTCTAAGTAAATCCTGTAAGAGTTCTCCTCGAAATCCAAGGCCTTGATCTGAAAGTATTTCAAATGGGGTACCAAATCTACTACATATGTGATCAAATATGAACTTACCCACATCTTTGGCCGTGATTCTTCTTGTGCTTGTTGCCTCTGCCCATCTCGTCATGTAGTCTACTGCCACAATGATGTACTTCTTCCTTGATTGAGTCCTTGAAGAGGCCCAATGGCATCAACTCCCCATTTTTCAAATGGGCCAAGAGAGAATATTGGGGTCCTAGGCTCATAAGTTAGCCTCTTGTTCCCTGCCATCTGACATGCATTGCAAGCTGTGCACCAATGGTGGACATCCCTATGCAAACTAGGCCACACAAATCTTGCTTGAAGTATTTTTTGCTAGTGATCTCCTAGGCAAAGTGACCCCCACATACCTCATCATGGCAGGATTTTAAAATATGAACTATCTCTTTGGAGGATGGCACCCTTCTCAAGACTAAATCTTTTCCTTTATGGCAAAGGACCTCCCCTATGAATTGATAAGATATGGCTTTCTTTGCCAGCCTAAGTTTTTGAACCTTGGATAAGTGCTTGGGACACTCACCTGTCTGGAGGAAATAGGTTATGTCCTCGAGCTCCTCTTGTCCCTCGAATTTTGGTTGCTGAAATTTCATTGCTCCTACTACCACCACAAATTTGTCATTGGCTAAATCATTTGCTTCCCTATTTTTCATCCTAGATACATGATGCGCTTGTATAGCTTCATATTTTTGCATTGACCTTTAATTTGCTTGACCCACATAAATAGATTAGCATTTTTGCAAGACCAAACTCCTTGTAGCTGCTTCACCTTGACATGGCATCTCCTTTGACAATTAACCTCTTAATACCATGCTCCAAGCACTATTCCAACCCAAACTGTAGAGTGGCATTTTCTGCTTCATTATTGGAATGGATCCCTGGGAGAGTTTTACCTTGTCTAGTGACCTCCTCACCTTGGAATGGATCCCTGGGAGAGTTTTACCTTGTCTAGTGACCTCCTCACCTTGTGGGTTGTAGATGATAACTCCACCTGCTGCTTGATCACTTTGTCTCCTATAGGCTCCATCAAAATGTATAATAAAGGCACCTTCCAGCTCTTCTTGAATTGTGGGCTTTGTCTCACCGTTGCACTTGATGGTGATCTTCTTTTCATGGGACCTGTAGGGTGAGAATGTCTGCCAAACTTGCCCCAGTGCTATCCTCCACTATAAAAGTTGAGTCATACTCCTGAAGCTCCAAAATCCATTTCGCTATCATTAGGGAAGTGGTCATGTATTGTACAACATATGGAAATGTCTACTCCACTGTTAAAATTATAAACTGCTTAGGCAAGAGATAAGACATGAACTTTCTTACTGCAAACATGAGGGCTGAAACCATTTGTTCTACTTCTTTCTCTGCCCCTGTGTCATAATCCTGCTAGAAAAATAGATTGGCCTCATGTAGGAGCTCTTTAGGTCCTTTTGCATCAAGACTACCCCAATAGCCTCGGTCCCCACACTTGGAGAAACATAGAACACTTCATTCCATATACTGGTGGCATTAGGGTTGGCAATGAACTAAGAACCTTCTTTATTTCTTAAAACTGAATTTCACACTCCTCATCCCAAGTGAAGGTGCCTTTATGTGCTTACTTCTACAATGGTGAAACAATTTATGAGAGAAGATGGATGAAGCGAGACATGTACCTGGTTTTCTGAATGAATGTGACCCGATCCCTTGCATTTTTGGGTGAAGGTAGAGCTAAAAGATCTTCAATCTTGGTTGAATTTGCTTCAATTGCTCTTGCTGAGATGATGTGTCCCAAAAGCTTCACTTCACTTTGAGCTATGTGGAACTTGTCAGCATTCAATTGTCCACCCAATTAGTATAACCTTTGTAACCCTTCTTCGACTCTTTGGAAATGTAATTCCCTGCTACTATATATGCAAACATTATCTATGTAGACCCTAATAGAGGTCCCAAAGAAGAGCTGAAAAACATAATTCATGAATCTCTAGAAGGTGGGAGGTGCATTTTGTTCACAATCCTAAAATAGGATTGATCTTGGTGATAGACAATGATTAAGCAACATAATTAAGGTGGATTATACAACACTAAGAACTCCATGAGAGAGAGAGAGTTGCACACTCAACACTCAATTATATTACATATCACAAATGAACCATACAATGATATAGGCTCTCTAGCCTTATCCCACTTTACACATCATCATCCATGTGGCACTCCCTTTTCCACTCTTTTAGTCAACACTCACACACCATTCAATATTACATGTGGCCTTCTTATCTTGCCACAATATCTTTCACCTTTAGGGTGCTTTCCCACATACACACAACACCGCAATTACATCTCTCAACACCCTCTCTTAATCAATTCCTCCACAACTCACCCATCACCTATCAATGTAGCATTGCACAACCGCAATCGCTACCTCTCAATACTCCCCCCCAATGATACATTGGAGTGTCCATCAACCAAACATGTGTGCGCGTGTCTACCATCTTAGACACCAAGTCCATTTTGAGCCGACTCGCTCATAGCGGAACCACTGAGTCCGAGTTGTGAACATAGAAGTTCGGGTGGAAACCAACCCATGCGCATGCACCTCACATGTGCATCGCTCATGCACACATCACAACAACCATTTTGAGCTTCTTGGTGAGCTCGGGCAAGGCAACCCTCATACCAATGGGTGATTACAAAATTTTTCGTTTTGAGCTTCAAGCTCGGGTACTGTTACCCATCTCATAATCATGGGTGAAACAAAAAATACAATACATTTTGGCCAAAGCCAGGCAGCAGGGGGCCCATGTGTGTGAACAAATGTGTACAAGCCCATGAAATCGAGGTGTGTGAAGCTACCCTTAACTTCAATAAGGGTCAAAGCTTATTAGAAAAGGGCTTTGTTTTTTTTTCTTTTAATGCAATTATGCGCGCTGATTTTACTGCGTGCTCTGCGAACTATGCGCCAAATGCCAAATCTTCAATGTATGGATTCTTCAATGTTGGCAGCTAGGAAATACTCTGCATGCAAACCTTTTTGTTGCAACTGGAGGACCCACACACATGGTCATCTTCTTCTTCATGTTTCTGCTATGACCACCGCCATGGCTGGAGCTCAACTGTGGTCGCCTTCAGTCTAGCTGCTACTATCCACCCTGCCTCTCTTCTCTGATGTTTGCTACTTGCTATTTCTCTGATCGAGCTCATCCAAGCTCCCATGGTGATTGACCTCCTCACTCACTTCTTCTCGGTTACTCCAGGTTCTCACCGCCATAGCTACTCTAATACCTTCTTTCCAGCCTTCTTACCATAGCAACTGTTGTATGTCACCTTCGAGCAATGTAACCACCATTGCTCTAAACTTGCCAATTTGAAATGGCCGCTACCTCTTTACAGCTTTGCTTGAGCTTCCATGCTTTTGTTGTGCGCATGTTCGTCGCTTCTGCCTTATTGTTGTGATTGTTGCGCTTGCTGCCTTGTTGTCTTGTGCACCGATGACCTACCTCACATGCTGTTTACAAGCCTTGCTACACTTGCTTCCAGTGGCCCTATCGTGCCATGTCACCCTTCAATTGCACGCTCTGCAAAGCTCCCACGGAGATTGCTTACTGTTTACTTCTTTGAGACCCTCTTAGGAACCATCTTCATGGTCTTCTCCTCCACGAGCTCTCACTTGAGCTCCTTTATGTGCATGCTTCTATTGCATACACCATCTTCAAGGTTGCTTTTTCTTCATGGATTTCATGCAAGAAGCTCGAGGTGCATGATCTTGTGAAAGCCAACTTGCTTCCACCTCTATTTCCCTTCTTCCTTGAGCAATACCGTCAGCCATGCCCTTCCGACATGCTCCAAATTGAGCTGCAAATCAGCCCATTATAGCTTGCCACCAAGTTGACAAGCTTGCACCTCTTACACTCTTTGCCCAAATGCAAAGAACCATGGGATCTTCTCATCCCACAAATTAGCAACCCTTCACACTAGAGCATTCTTCCATGCTCCAATACCAAATTAGAGGCAAAATCACCAAAAATACCTTCACATATGTCCTTGGCAGCTTCCTTCTCATGAAACCGAAGACTCCGTAGTCTTCATACTTGCTGAAATCTCCATTTTCAGCTTCTTTGATGATGAGCAAGTTTCCCATGTTGCAAAAATCCCATTTGCAACTCTTGGGCAGCTTCTATGCAACCTCCTTATTGCAAATCTCCTCTCAAACTTGAGAATGGCATCTCCAAATCTCTCTCAAATCCTCACAAATGCAAATCCTATTGATAATATGAGTGTGCATAATTTTTTTCCATAATGACTGAAAATAATGCTTAATCAAAGAACTCACAACCAAGAAAAACTATACATAAATAATCACCATGACCAAGAGCCCACCCAAGCTCTGATACCATGTTAACAGTCCTAAAATGGGATTGATCATGGTGATAGACAATGATTAATTAAGGTGGATTATACCACACTAAGAACTCCATGAGAGAGAGGGAGGTTGCACACTCAACACTCAATTCTATTACATATCACAAATGAACCATACAATGATATAGGCTCTCTAGCCTTATCCCACTTTACACATCATCATCCATGTGGCACTCCCTTTTCCACTCTTTTGGTCAACACTCACACACCATTCAATATTACATGTGGCATTCTTATCTTGCCACAATATCTTGTACCTTTAGGGTCCTTTCCCACATACACACAACACCGTGATTACATCTCTCAACACATTTGTGAGGCTAAAAGATATTACTTTGTAAGCAAAGCATCCCCATGGAGTGGTGAAGGTGGTTTTACGTTGATCCTCCTCTGCTATCTTGATTTGGAAGTAGCCAGAGTAACCATCACATACTGTGTACCTTTCATGGCTTGCTACTTCATTCAAGATTTCATCTTGGAATGGGAGGGGGATTTGGTCCCTCTTTGTGGCAGCATTTAAGGGCTTGTAATCTACATAGATCCTCCATTTTCCATTCTTCTTAGGGGTAACAACTACAAGGGAGACCCAATATGAGTTTTCCACTGGGGGTAAATAAAACCTGCTTTCAAGAGCCTCTTTACCTCCATTAGTAAAGCCTCCACTCCTAACCTTCTTAATTTTTGAGCCACAGGCTTAGCATCAAGATTTAGTTCTATATGATGTTTCATGATTTCCACTCCTCTTACCTGGGTGTTGTTGGTGTGATGAAGAGATTGGTGTACTTCTTTAGCATGGTAATGTAAGCCGCTTCCTCAAATCCTTTGCTAGCATGTTCTTTATTTTCTTGTCCTTAACCTGTAGTCAACCTGTAGAGAATCACCATCCTTTTCTTGGTCTCCCTTTGTTGTGGTGGCCTCCCTCCCTTGAAAGGTGAGTCCCATCACCTCCATAGAGTAATCCTCCTCACTGATACCTAATCCTGACTCTGTTTTTGAGTAATCATATGAGCTTTCTTCATCTAAGCTAGTTTCATACCTTAGGTCCACTTTCCTTCTTTTTTTCATGTCATAGGTGGTATTTTTCCTATTGGCACCATTCTATCTCTCTGGCTTGAGAACTAGTACACCTGTCCCCCATTTTTGGTCTGCTGCTCTATGAGCCAAGGCCTACCTAAAATAATTGGATAGCCCTCCCCCTTTGATGGGATCACATACATGTCTACCTCTGCCTCAACACCACAAACAATTAACTTTACACCCTTGATGACTCCTAGGCACTTGATACATACATTATTGGCTAGTTTAGCTTTATGAAGATGATGCAGCATTGACTTCTAGCCCTAATCTATGCATGGTTTTCTCTATCATGACACACATTTGGGCACCCCCATCCACATACACCTTAGGAATCTTATATCCCTTAATCCAAGAATCCACTAGAGGAACAACATCTTCATCAGGATTAGCTTTAATTAACTTGACCGATTTTTTCTGTTTTCTTCTAGTGCTAACTATCTTTGACCATTGCCTTCTCAAATTAGGTGCTATTTGTAAGAGTTGTGGCCATGTGATGTTGGGATGTTGAGTGCTCACATTAGAGATAAGATTATAGAGCTCGAAAACTTTTCCTAGTAGTCCTCCATATTGATCTTCCTTCTTGGTCTCTGAACTTTCTTGCTTGTTCCTTTAGGGTCCTTGCTTCCCCTCCTTTTGGTGTCTGATTCTTCATCTTTGGCCTCTTCTTGAACTCTTTCCCTTTTGATTGGCATGGCATCCATCTCTTCTATCATTTCTTCTCCTTCAAGCAAGTCTCCAAGCTCTAACATATTCACTATCCTCTCTTCTCCTTGTGGTAGAGGTGGAATGTTAGCTAGTTGTTGAGAGGGTGGTTGTCGTTGAAGAAGTTGGGGTACTTGGAGAGCTTGAGGAGGACCTAGATGTTGTCGAGGTTGCACGGGCCTTTGTGGTGGATAAATGTCACCTAGGATCCTTCTTGGATATGGGCAATTATACATTCCATGCCCTCCCTCATTGCAATTGTAACAAATATATTCTTGTGCTTGCCTTCTTTGTGCTCGACCTTCCCTAGGTGGCTGTGTCTTAAGTGCTTAGATTAGGTTTAGGGTGAGTTGGTCCAGCTGCTCATCAGTCAGCTTTTGGAGAAGATCTTGCTGTGTAGTGCCTCCCACTTGTGTAGATGGTGCTCTAGGTAGAGGTGGATCTTGAGACTGACTCTCCCCCATCTCCCCTATTTCTCTTTCTATCTTAAACTTTTGATTTTGATACCTCAATTTGCGATCTTCACCCCTTGCTACCTCTAGTGCAATCTCAAAAGTTGGAGGGAACTTTGACTCTACTTTTTCCCTAAGTGAAGGGAAAAGACCCTCTATGAACCTATCCCTCTTGACGAAATCAGGAGCAACTTCATTCTCCCCTAGGCACAGCAACCCATCTAGCCCATAAATTTTGGATCTTGGCTTCATATGAAGAGAAATCTTGAAGAGAGACTTGCCTATGTTGGCAATAATTATTTCCATATTCCCATAATGGTTGATGAAAGCTTGATAGAGAGTATTCCAATCTCATTTGATGGCGGGGGGAAGTGATCCAGTGATCCATACCATAGTCTTGCCTCCTTCTTTAAAACTAAAGGAAAGGCCCTTAGTTTTACTTCGTCTTGTTCTCGCCCCGAGATGAAGTGCGCCATCTTAAAGTTGTCAAGGAATTCTGATGCATCCATGCTTGGTTGCCCATGAAATGTAGGGAAAGAGCTTGCCATGGTAGTAGATCTCTTAGAAGAAGGATGAAGAGGAGAGATGTGATTAAGAATATATTCAAGGGATTGACTTATAGGAGAATAAATATGCATACATCAAATGTAATGTTATAATCTAGAATTGGCAAAATAAAAGGATCTGGAGAAGCATTAATTTCTTCCAAGCGTTGTGGGCCAGAAAGTAAGGCTATCCTTTGTTGGGAAGAAGATCTTATTGCTAGTAATGATATGAATATAAAGAAGGGGATGAGGTTGGTAGGGTTGGTTGGGCCTAATTGGCAAATTGGGATTCATGACTAAATTGCATTTGTGTTAGAGATGTAAACTAAAGGTAATATGAGAACTTCTCAGTGGGGGCACCACTTTTATGAGGAGGGAGGATTATAGAGGGGTAGCCTCTAACACTCTCCTAGATCCCCAGCTCACAAAACACAAGGAGGAGGGAGGCAAGGTGATGGAAAAGGCTCCAAAGAAAAACTCTCTCGAACCTCACACCAAAACACTCAAGGCCCTGGACCGCACTCTTAGGGGAGCTCCTCCTCCTTAACCCTCTTAGTGACACGCCAAGTCTAGTGGAGAAGAGAGTAGAGGCAAGCCCACACCTTTCCTTGCTCCTCCTTACTTCACATGCACGGGGCACATTAAGACTCTACCCAAGAGAAAATTTAAGCATGGAATACAAATATTCTATTGAAATGAGAGAGAGAGAGAGAGAGAGAGAGAGAGAGAGAGAGAGAGAGAGAATATGCACTTGATGATAGGAAAAGCCCATAATACAATCTTATTGATATGAAAAGTAGGGATACAAGCATAAGGATTACAAGGCTTAAGGATGGAGAGGAGGACTAGAGTGATAGCCTAAGGATAATGGATAGAGATGAAGGGTAATGGCTCCTATGGATGGATCTCTATTCTGTTGGTGCTAAGACTATGACCCTTTTTATAGGCCTCCAAGAGTACAAAGATATTTCATATCATGAGATATTACAAGGTTTGGTGTCCTCTTAGCCTGCCATGTGGTGGGATATTATGGATAGATGAGGGTATTTTGATACATGGACATACTTTGGATACCCAAGGTGTTGAGGTTACATGAGCTAAAATATGTCCAAGTAATTCTTCAAAATGAGCCTCTCCAAGAATATGTAGATGGTATGTAGAGGCTTAGTGAATCCTCGTTATCAATCTCCACAAAAGAAAATCTTGAGATAATACCAAGCTTTGATATTTTGTTTCTTTATTACAAAAAAGGGAAGATAGACTTTGCATGCCTTATTCCATAAATGGTGGAAGGTTGAAAATTGTTGATTAAGCGGAGAACACCTTTGAATATCTCTTTTGGAGCCTTGTATCCTTGTAGCAAAGTGCGCATCCTCACATGCATTTATTGGCTTACATATTTTTCAAAAAGTAGGCCTAGTGTGTTGAGATATCGAGCTCTAGTGAGGCGGTGGACACTGATGACCCGGATAGGCCCCACACTTACACCACTAGCATGGTTGGTGAGATCTTGGGTGATATGCAGCCAGTGGGATGACAGGCTGTGTGACAGCCATTCTAGAGACTGGCATAGTTATAGCGCCAGCTCAATTTAGTTGGGTTCACACTATAGAGAACCCGTGTATGTATTTGATTGAGTACCTTTCATATTGTGTGTACTCTTATCTTGTATATGGTGTGTTGAGTGTTGTGTGAAGAAGAAGAAGATTTCAGCCTCTCACCTTGTATGTTCTCTATTAGGGTTTTGTGAGTGTGTGTGTGCTTGCAAGAGCTCAAGCTCTCTTCCCCCCTACATCTTTTCATGGTATTAGAGCCTGCAAGCAAGAGAACCACAGGAAGCAAGCAAGAGAACCACAGGAAGCGATACGAGGGTAAGAGCTTCAACTACTCTTCCCTATTTGTGTTAAGGGCTGAGCTGCAAGCAAGAGAACCACAGGAAGCGGTACGAGGGTAAGAGCTTCAACTACTCTTCCCTATTTGTGTTGGTGACTACACCCTTGTCGAGAGCTCTACGAGAGGCACCGGCAACGATCTCTGATTGAGGAGCTTTCTTCGCAGGAGTAAAGCTATAGGGCAACTTTATTGTCTTATCGGACCACATTTTCAGGGCCGAAAACGCGTTTTGGGCACGTCTGGACCTCCGTTTTTCAGAAAGCAAGCGATTTCGAGCACTGCGGGTAAGTCACTGATTCTCTGCAGAACTCTATTTTACGAACTGTAGGAAGATAGATTGACTGTGCAGACATTGTGGGTGCTGCAAAGAGGTCAACAGTTGCCATTGGGTGTATGTATGCACATTGAAGTCACTGGTTGTGACATTTGAGAGTACTACAGTACCGCTGCAGGAAATACAGCAGTTTATGCAGGATAAACCAGAGTGCTGTTTCTGGTAAAATTGTGTGTTTGGCAAGATGTCAAATGATGGGATAACCCAAATTGTGGCTGAGAAGCTAGATAAGAATAACTTCCATGCTTGGAGGTTCAGGTTGACGAATTTCCTGATGGTGGGAAAGGGCTATTGGGACTACATAGAAGGTGAGCATGAAGAGGCACCGGAGATACCGGATATAAATCCGACTGCTGCAGATGTGAAAGAGTTTAAAGACTGGAACCAAGGAGCCAGGAAGGTTATGTACTCGCTATCCATTAGTATACAGGACACCATGATTGGGCACATTTAGGATACCAAGTCCCCCAAGGAGGCATGGGATACCTTGGTAAAGCTCTATGAAACAAATACCAAGGTACGTAAGATACAGTTGAAGAATGAACTTCATACTGTGGAGAAAAAGAGCATGTCTGTGAATGACTATGCGCTAAAGATAAAGGGTATTGTGGAATCCCTTGCATCCATTGGTGTGTCAGTAGATGATGATGACAAGGTGGAAGTCTGTCTACGTGGTCTCGGGCCACAATACAAGACGTTCAAGACATCTATTCAGACTCGGGAAAACATTCCCAACTTCACAGATTTGGTGTCTATGCTGATTATCGAAGAGAAGAGCTTGGGTGAAGACCAACAGTCTTCACAAAGCAAAAACAGTTCAGAGCAACAGGCCTTCTACACGAGTTCAGGAAGAGGACGAGGTAGAGGAGGCCGTGGACGCAGTCAAGGAGGTGGCCGAACAGGTAATCAGAATTAAGGCCAGCAGCAGCAGCAACAACAACAGTCCCAGAATCAACAACAACAACAACAACACGCAAGTGGAAGAGGCAAATTCAGAGGCAGGGGGAGTCAAAGAGGCCGTGGAAATTGGCAAAGGCAATATAATGATGCACGTGAATGCTATTATTGTGGTAAGCCTGGACATGTGCAGGCAGAATGCTATAAGAAGCAGGCTGACATGCAAAATGAGAAAGTGCAGCAAAACAACTATGCATCCTCAAGTAGAAATAATGAAGATAATGAAAGGTTGTTTGTTATGCAGCATGTCGTGAATGCCATGTCTGAAAATGTTGACGCGGCATAAAAAGATGATGTATGGTATGTGGATTCAGGTGCTTCGAACCACTCCCCATGACTTGTCATGTGGTGCTTCGAACCACATGACAAGTCATGGGGAGTGGTTCAAGGAGATGAAAAACCCGAAAAGACCAGGTTTTGTGGAAACAGGGGATGACACTTCTCATCCAATTGTCCATGTTGGAGATGTGCCATTGTCTATGCAGGATGGCAAAGTGAAGTACCTTGCAGATGTACTTCACGTTCCGAACATAACAAAGAATTTGGTTTCAGTTGGCCAGATGATTGAGCAGGGTTTGCAGGTTCGGTTTAACCCTGATGGTTGTTATGTTAAAGATTTTAAAGACAAGTGCAGGTTGGTTGCAAAAGGCAACAGAGTGGGCAGAATGTTTACATTGAATGTAGACATGCCTGAAATGAGTGCTATGATGTTTGCAAACAGTTCAGGAATTGTTGCAGACACAGACATTTGGCATAAAAGGATTGGACATGTGAATGTGCAGAGATTGAAGTCTATGCAAACTAAAGGAATTGTGACATGGATGCCAAAATTTAAAGTGGAAGGTATATAGAAAATATGTGAAGCATGCCAATTTGGGAAGCAAACAAAGCATGTGTTTCCACGTAACAAATATGTGAGCAAAAATGCACTAGATGTTGTGCATTCAGATGTATGGGGTCCTACGAAGACCATATCTATGGGAGGCTGCAGGTATTATGTGACTTTCATTGATGACCACACGAGGAAAGTGTGGGTATATTTCATGAAGGAGAAGAGTGAGGTGTTCACTCACTTTTAGAATTTTAGAGTTTTGGTTGAAAAGCAAACAGGAAAATATATAAAGTGCCTAAGGTCAGATAGAGGGGAGGAGTACTTCTCCAATGAGTTCTCTGAATTCTTGAAGAAGAATGGTATTCGGAGACAGTTTACATGCAGATACACTCCGTAGCAAAATGGAGTTGCTGAGCGAAAAAACAGGCACATTGCTGAGATCGCACGAGCATTGATGGAAGAGAAAAATATGCCGCATAGCTATTAGGCTGAGGTTGTTTCTACAGCAGTATACATCATGAACAGGACTCCAATTGCAGCCATACATGATGTAACTCCAGAGGAGAGGTTTACTGACAGAAAACTAGATTTGTCTCATCTGAAAGTCTTTGGATACATTGCATATGTGCATGTGCCAGATGAGCTGAGAACTAAGTTGGATCCGAAAGCTGAAAAATGTGTGTTTATTGGATATTCCCTTGAGCAAAAGGGATACAGGTGTTTCAACCCTGCTACACGTGAGTTGAGGGTAAGCAGGGATGTTGTCTTTGATAAGATGAGCAGCTGGTATGCTACTGAAAAAGAAGCTGTTGGGGCTGATGTGAGTGTAAGTGTGGTTGCACAGAATGCAGGTTAGCAATCACAGTCTTTGAGTGGACCAGGAGAGTCCTCATCTAGTGGGTCTGTTGTTGATAGACCATAGAGTGGCAGGCTACGTCATAATACCAGTCCTGCAAATGTGATTAGTACATCACGAAAAGGAAAAGAGAAAGTGGTTGAGCCCCTTGGTATGCCTGACATTTCTGCAGGGCATTCTCATGTTGATGGAGGAAACCGTGGTCGTCAGCCAGACCCTATCTCTGAAGATGACGAGCTTGACCTTGATGTTCGCAAGGCTCTTCATAGGACTCAGCCAGGACCCTTCAAAGGAGAAGGGGAGAACTTGGGCGAGAGTCTAGTGGCTTAGATATGAGCCTTGATGAGGAGCTTGGGATCCCAGCTATGAGAACACCTGGTGTAAAGAAGGCTATGGAAGCCATGAATGAAAAGCTGCGAAGATCTGGGAGAGTGAAAAATCCTGTATAAAGATTTACCTATGATGGTTATGTGGCACATCACTATGCATATATGGCAAAGGTTATGCAGGTTGTTGAGCCCACATGCATTGATGAGGCTATTGAAAATGTGTGTTGGGAGAAAGCTATGGATGAGGAGATGGATGCACTATATGGAAATGAGACTTGGGATTTAGTGCAATTGCCTGAAGGCAAGAAAGCCATTGGATGCAAGTGGGTGTACAAAGTTAAACATAACAGTGATGGAAGCATAAACAGGTACAAGGCTAGATTGATAGCCAAAGGATATGCGCAGACATATGGCATTGATTATGAGGAAACTTTCAGCCCAGTTGCCAAGATGGCAACAGTGAAAGTTGTGATAGCAGTGGCTGCGTCAAAGCAATGGTCTTTACATCAGATGGATGTAAAGAATGCATTCTTGCATGGGGATTTGCAAGAAGAGGTGTATATGTTGCAGCCACCTGGTTATGAGGATGTGGATCACCCCGAGCATGTTTGCAGGTTGAAGAAAGCCTTGTATAGCTTAAAACAAGCACCAAGAACATGGTCTGACAAGATTTCAGAATATCTTGTCACTATTGGCTTTCATGTAGCCAATGTAGATTTCTCGCTGTATGTGAGACATGGTGATAGAGGGGTTGTGCTTGTTGTCATCTATGTAGATGACTTGATCATTACGGGGGACCATGATGCAGAGATCTTTGATGTAAAGATCTTGCTTAGACAGAAGTTCGAGATGAAGGATCTGGGAAAGCTCAGATCTTTCTTGGGCATTGAGGTGATTAGGTCACCACATGGTATTGGATTACTGCAGAGACAATATGGCTTGGACATGTTGTCCAAGTATGGTATGACAGGCTGTAAGCCTATCTCAGTGCCATTGGATCAGAATGACAAGTTGAGTGCAGATTCAGGAGAGATCTTGGAGGATCCTACTATGTATAGACGCATAGTAGGAAGCTTGATCTACATGACGATCACTAGACCAGATTTGAGCTATACTGTTGGGTTGGTGAGTCAGTTTATGCAGGTTTCACGAAAACCGCATTTGGATGCAGTGAGACGCATACTGAGGTATGTGAGGTCTACTTTGCATTGTGGACTATTCTATGAGACTGGGACAGAGATATGTGTACATGGATACACAGATGGTGATTGGGCTGGTAGTATCTCAGATAGGCGATCTACTAGTGGATTCATGTTTTCTTTGGGGAGTGCTGCTGTGACTTGGAGCAGCAAGAAGCAGCCTACAGTTGCTCTATCCAGTACCAGAGGCCGAGTACAGAGGAGCTGCTATGGCAGCATGTGAGGTAACTTGGTTGAGAAAGCTACTTGCAGATTTGGGTCTATCAGTGGACAGACAAGTTGTCATTTTCTGTGACAACATTAGTAGTATACAGTTGGCCAGGAACCCAGTCTTTCATACTCGTACGAAGCACATAGAGGTCCACTACCACTTCGTCAGAGAGAAGGTCTTGGCAGGAGATCTTGACCTTGTTTATGTCAGCACACAGAGGATCAGGTAGCTGACATCTTCACCAAAGCATTGGATACAGAGAAGCTCCGCAGATTCAGGGCTTCACTTGGTGTACATGAGATGGAGTTGAGCTCGAGGGGGAGTGTTGGGTGATATGCAGCCAGTGGGATGACAGGCTGTGTGACAGCCATTCTAGAGACTGGCATAGTTATAGCGCCAGCTCAATTTAGTTGGGTTCACACTATAGAGAACCCGTGTATGTATTTGGTTGAGTACCTTTCATATTGTGTGTACTCTTATCTTGTATATGGTGTGTTGAGTGTTGTGTAAAGAAGAAGAAGATTTCAGCCTCTCACCTTGTGTGTTCTCTATTAGGATTTTGTAAGTGTGTGTGCTTGCAAGAGCTCAAGCTCTCTTCCCCCCTGCATCTTTTCTCATAGTGTGGGTCTAAGACTAGTGAGGCTACTTTTAGCAATATATAGATATATATATATACAATCCTAAGATGGTTTTGACTTTTGTAGGTTGATGAAAAAGAAAAAGAATTAACAATTACATGGAAGGTGGCATATGTGGGATTGTTCATGTGGGAGAGAAGCTTGATGAGGGTTTGGGCGAGCATGTGTGTGCGGGGGATGGCTCGGGGTGGCCCACGTGGGCCCACGGGTGGAGAGGCTATGCATGAGGGTGTGAGGAGGGAGCTTCCAACATGCGTGTGGGACAAGTGGAATCCATGTAAACACGTGGGCATGGGTAGACCCATGTGGGCTTCACAAGGTGGTGCCGGGGAAAAAGAGGGTGGGAGAGTGGAGATTAATAACGAGAGAGAAAAAAATGATATTATATAGCATATATATGTATCTATATATGGTGTAGCATGGCTTTTGTATCTATTAGGTGTGGGAACTCTAATAAATACAATAAGGTGGTGTAAATAATATATATAGTAGTATCATAGCATAGCTAGAACTAGGACATAGTAGGCCGGGTGTGCAAAAGGAGACTTTTAGGAAAAAGATATCTTAGGCATAAATATACATGTAGGATTTATTTACTTGTGCAAGTATATATATATAGAAAAAATATGGCAAATAGTAGGTGGTAGAAATATGCATACTTATAGTGTAGTTATAGATATAGTACCTAAGGGATTTTGAAAAGGTAGAAGGGAGATGGGGGGGCAAGATTTTGTGCATTTTTATCCAAACCCTATGAAAAAAAATTAATGCATAGGGGATTTCAATGTGCAGCGTCTCAATGTCTAGGCTATGCACAAAGCATCATGTGACATGTCCACGATATATACAAGTTTCACCCTTGCGGTGCACCTTTACAGAGGTGGACAACTATACGTAGCTATATATATATAGAGGAATCTGGATCATAGCTATAAAGTGGATCATAACGCCACGTACCACGGATAGGTAGGAGAAACTGCAAAAACCGTTTTCACAACCGGTCAGAATTTTCACGGCAAAGGTTCTCAACAAGATGCTGGCCGGAAAACCAGCAAAGGTTTCCCTGATCATGCTCCGACAAGAAAAATCAGGATCATAGACCTTAATTACAAGTGCACAAATTAAGCAGAATTTAGAAAAGAAGCGAGGTGCAGGCGCAAAACTTGAGAGTTACCCCTTTCATCATCATCCAGGATGCTGATGCTCATGTCGTTATTTATTGGGGTGGTTGGGAACGTCTTGTGAATGGGGTGGAAGGAGCGCATCATAGAGGGTGTGAAGGGCGGTGGCGATAAGGTGGACGAGCCACATGACTACTGCAGCACGGAGACGACCTCTCCTGATCCTCCTCAAGGGCATAATCCCAGCTTCTCCCCTCCCGGGAGGAAGATGCTGGGGAGCATCAACTACTTCGGCTGACGGCACCTCCATAGTTAAGAGAGGAAGCGGATCAAGGAGGGGAGGGAGAGAGGGGGGGCGCGGCAGCAGCAGCAGAAGCTAACGAGGAATATAAACTAGATCACTGGAGCTTTCGTTGGGATGGAGGAGGAAGGAATATCTATAAGCTAAAAGGAGGCAAAGCCTGCAAAAGGAAGAGGATAAATTCAGTGTACCGCCTTCCTCATAGAGCAGCCATGGTGACGTTGAACTCATGACAGCTGGTTCGAATGCGAGCAGGTAGCCTACGGATGCGTGCGACGTAGGGCGATTCATGTAAATCTATATGGTCAAGACTCAAGAGTGAAGCCCGTAGCAGCTGGCCAACAAGCCACTGGATTCTGAGAATCTGGAGACCCACGTTTCCTAAAGACCATGACTTTATAATCACATTCGAAGCTTGACTTCACCTCCAACAGTCAAATGCATTTCATTCATCACTCGGTAAGCACAAAGCTTGACTTCTGCACACTTCCATTTCGATCTAGAAGTTGTAAAGGGCTTTTCCCCATGTTCAAAAAAAAAAAACCCGAGTTTAGTGTAGTTTGCACCTTCATATTTTGAAAAATACCTTCAAATTAAAAACCTAAAGGTACAAAAACTTTTAGGTTTCAAGATTTTCTTTTATAAATAATTGCACCAATTGATTTTGAGAAGTCATTGATAAAAGCTTCAGATTTCAAGATTTTCTTTTATAAATAATTTCACAAGTTTTAGATAAAGGTTTTCCACTTAATGTTTTTTTTTTCAACACTGCTTCTCTCGACCGTGCAAGTTGAAACATCAATAAATGCACGATTTATGACATGCTGTTGATCATATTTAGAGAGGAACCCTAAATTGTGCCACAATTAAGAAAAGCTTGGCCAAGTTACATTTAATGTAAGTGGCCAAGTTAATTGTGCCTATGGTGGGAAGATAAGAGTGTAGTAGTTAGTACCTAGTAGTACATACTACCTACTACCTCGTAGAACAACATACTTGTAGCTTGAAAAACAAGACTCTTATCTAAACCCCTAGGGCCCCACAAATTTGCGATGAGGTGAATAGAGTCAACATATCCTTGGAGATTGGAGTCCTACACAGGGTGTGAGTGGGGTCCCAAAAATTATGGAGGGGTTTCTTAAACCTGCTAGAGTCTGGTAAACCTTGTGAAAAGGCGGGTGTTAGTGGGTGGGAGAAAGAAGCTCATTATTCTAATTTAAGCTTTGTCTTGCCTTTTCTTAGTAATTGGCAACATACAACAACATCCGCCCTTTACCCCTACTTTTCTGTTAACCCTTTGGAAATTGGTGCCCAAACAACATAGCTTGGGGCTCAGGATTTTTTCATCAATGCCCCCTATATTTCTAGTTACAATTCTTGCTCCCCTGTTGGGATAGGGCTCTTGTATCCAGGGTATCTTTTGGAATAGATTGTCCAAAAAATCAAACAAAATCTGATCTTTCCGAATAGAGTATCACTATCCAAAAAATCAAACAAATCTACCATGAAGGGCCCGACTTCCTTTAACTGCAGGAATCTGTTGTGTGCACGCCTGGATCTCAGTTATGCTATCACACGCCCGGATCTCAGTTATGCTATGGGGCTGGTAAGCTAATTTATGCAGAGTCCCAGAAAACCTCATTTGGATGCAGTGAGATGCATTATGGGATATGTAAAGACCAGCTAATTTATGCAGAGTCCCAGAAAACCTCATTTGGATGCAGTGAGATGCATTATGGGATATGTAAAGACCAGCTAATTTATGCAGAGTCCCAGAAAACCTCATTTGGATGCAGTGAGATGCATTATGGGATATGTAAAGACCACTGCACATTATGGTCTTTTTTATGAGCATGATAAAGGCTTGGATATACATGGCTACACAGATGCAGATTGGGCAGGTAGCTTGTATGACAGGAGGTCTACTAGTGGTTATGCCTTTACATTTGGAAGTGCTGTGGGTGAGTTGGAGTAGCAAGAAGCAACCTACTGTTGCTTTATCTAGTACAGAGGCTGAATACAGGGGTGCAGCCATTGCTACATGTGAAGGAGTATGGTTAAAGAATCTCTTGGCTAATTTGGGTGAGCCTATTGATGGCAAGGTTGTCATTCATTGTGACAATATGAGCAGCATACACTTGGCCAAGAATCGAGTTTTTCATGCATGAACCAAACACATAGAGGTCCACTATCACTTTGTCAGAGAGAAAGTGCTGGATGGTACAGTGGATTTACAGTATGTGAAGACTGAAGAGCAGGTGGCTGACATCTTTACAAAGCCACTTAGCAGGGAGAAGTTTGAGTACTTCCGTACTATGTTGGGAGTACATGGGATGAGCTTGTTGAGGGGGAGTGTTGAGAGCTTTGATAGCCCAAGCTCATCTACATCTTCATCTACGGCAGTACATCATGAGCTTGAGAGGGGCTATCAAGATTCAAGCTCGATGTCAGCATGTGCCAGCTATGCTATGTGCTGGCATGTTAGGTAGCAGCATGTGTGAGACATAAATGACCGCGTCCAGCTGGTCATAGTGTGTGGACATTAGCTAGGGTTAGCTGTGTGTGGACAACACACATAGTGTGAGTTGTGTATTATGGATTCCAATATTTTACCAACATATCCAATGCATATTGGCGTTGCACTAACCATGTACCTGCATGATCTTTGATCACTTCAATCCCAAGAAAATATCTCAATTCACCCAAGTCTTTCATGTCGAACTGCCCACTCAATGCCTTCTTGACATGCATAACATCTGTAGCATGATCTCTTGTGGCAATCAAGTCATCCACATAGATGACAAGTAAGACAATCCCATGATCTCCTGTGACAATCAAGTCATCCACATAGATGACAAGTAAGACAATCCCATGATTTATTTTCTTCACATAGAGTGAAGAATCTGCTGTAGAAACCTGAAATCCAAGGGAGATAAGATATTGGCTCATCTTATCAGTCCAAGCACGAGGTGCTTGCTTCAAACCATATAATGCTTTCTTTAATTTGCATACATGAGTGGGATACCTTAGATGTACATATCCTTTTGGCTGTGCCATATAAACTTCTTCGTGTAGATCACCATTTAGAAATGCATTTTTCACATCCATTTGATGCATTTCCCAACCATTTGCTTCAGCCATAGTAATGACTGCTCTCACTGTTCCCATCTTTGCAACTGGACTAAATGTTTCATCATAGTCCAAGCCTTGGGTTTGTGCATAACCCTTAGCTACTAATCTCGCTTTATGGCATTCAATGGAACCATCTGACTTGCATTTCACCTTGTAAACCCATTTACAACCAATGACATTTTTGTCTTGTGGTGGTAATGTAAACAAATCCCATGTTTCATTATGAACCAATGCGTCCATCTCAACATCCATTGCCTTCTCCCATACATGCTTTCCAATAGCTTCTGTATAGCATGTAGGTTCCACATGCTTCACCAAAGAGGTCATATATGTGTAATGCATAGCAAAATCACAATATGTCAACATGTCAACTGGATACCTGACCCTTTGGGATCTCTGTAATGCATGCGGATCACTCTGAACACCTGTCAGTCTAGCATGTGGAGGCACATATCTATCCTGCCTTGCACCAGGTGTGCGTAAAACTGGTATGCCAAGTTCCTCATCCAAACTCTCTGAACTTGACGACTCATAACCTGTAATTCCAATTCCTTCAACCTTCTTCGTCACTTTATCCACAGCACTACTCCCAGTGCTCACACTCTCATGCCTCAAGCATCTTGACCATGGACGTATTGTGCTACTCTCAGACTCTGCTGGCCCAGACATAGAGATAGAACTTGCTTGTGGCAAGTTCACATGCACGTCAGCATCAAGTGAATCAATGACACCCTCATCCTTTGCTTTGTACCAACTAGCAAGTTCATCAAACACCACATCTTGTGAGATAACCACTTGCCTAGTTTGTGGATTGTAACATTTATATGCCTTGCGATCCTGTGCATATCCAACAAACACACACTTCTCTGCCTTAGGATCCAACTTCCTCCTTCTCTCGTCAGGCACATGTACATAAGCTATGCAACCAAACACTTTGAGGTGTCCAATGTCTGGGTGTCTTATTAAGTATATACACTGCGGTGGCACATGCTTCTGCCCAATAATAGTCTGGCATGCTCTTTTCATTGAGCATTACCCTGGCCACTTCACAAATGACTCTATTCTTTCTCTCAGCAGCACCATTTTGCTGAGGTGTGTACCTACAAGTTAACTGTCTTCTTATGGCATGCTTTCTCAAGAAATGCTCAAAAGCATGTGAGGTGTATTCACCACCTCCATCTGTCCTCAAACATTTTATCCAAGAGCCATATTGCTTCTCTGCAAAAGCTTTGAAGTCCATAAACTTTCCCAACACTTTACTTTTCTCTCTGAGAAAGTAAATCCAAGTCATTCTGTTGAAATCATCAATGAATGTCACCAGGGATTTCACTGACGTAAACGAGAATATGTGAACATGTTAATAACATATGTTAATAACACAAAAAATCTTGTGAGATGTTGGAGAATGCCAATAGCGATGATGATGGCACTGGTGAGGACGCTGGAGAGACCGATGTCATGGGAGAGGGGGGTGAGGGTCTCCATAATTGAATATGATCATGTTGAATTGCTATGAGCCTCCCTAGCTTGGCATTTTTCAAGGATCTTGTGCAAAGGCGTTATTCACAAAGCTTTCACAAGGGCCTAAAAAAATTATCTTTGTCGGGCATAAAAAACCTTCTTAGGTGGCCACTGACCTGCTATTATGTGAAGATGGTAACATGAGAACATGTGAATAGCTTATTCCCATGTGTAGCCAAGCTTTTAAGGGGTTCCCAAATGGCAAGCAAGTGACCTGTTATTTTGTGAACAAGTGACATGAGAACATGTGAATAACTTGTTCACATGTGTTATTATCACAAAAAAACTTGTGATCACATGAATATTAAATCCCTGAATGTCACATAATATAAGCTGCCTTTAATGGATGGGTTTTGTGCAGGACCCCATACATTGCTATGAACTATTTCAAGTGGCCTGCTACTCATGTTGCCTTCTCTAGGAAATGGCAACCTCGCCTGCTTTCCAAACTGATAGGCATCACAAACATGCATATTTCCATCATACTTGAATCTAGGCAGCCCACTAACAATGCCTCTTGCCTGCATGTTCTTTAACCTTTGTATGTTCACATGCCCAATTATCTTATGCCACATGTCAATGTCCTGTACCACATTTCGGCTTTTAGAGAACATGGCTGATTTCAACTGAGGAATCCTAGCATCCAACTTAAATAACCTGCCTTCTTTCTTGCCTTTGGCAAGGACTCTACATCCATTTTTGAAATCCTCAACGAAGCAACCATGCTCGTTGAAACGAACCTGTAAACCCTGTTCCACCATTTGACCAACTGAGGCTAAACTTTTTGTAATAGAAGGCACATACAAGACATCTGCCATAGATTTTGTTTCACCATTGTGCATAACCAATGGTACACTTCCAACATGTGTGATAGCATGTTGGGTATCATCTCCTGTCTCCACATAGCCTTTCACATCCATAGGCTTCATATGCTCAAACTATTCACCATGACAAGTCATATGGTTTGATGCTCCAGAGTCCATATACCAAGTGTCATCATTTTCACCATTCCACATCATAGATCCCACAACATGTTTCATGGGGCAAACAAGTGATTTGCACTGCCATCATTACTGCTTGATGCATACCATGTTGTGCATAATGTCCACCAAGCTTCCCTACCTATTAGCATTTTCTATTGCACAACACTTCACGGTGCACATCTTTATTAGCAAAACCCCTTGTACTCTAGTCATGCAAAGGCCACATGCCCTGTTCGTCTCGAGTAGGGTGCCTACAACTATTGCGAGCCATATTTCCATGACCTGGCTGGTGGCACATATCTGTCCTGCCTAGCACCAGGTGTGCGTAAGACAGGTATGCCAAGCTCCTCATCCAAACTCTCTGAACTAGATGACTCATAACCTGTGATTCCAATTCCTTCGACCTTCTTCTTTCCTTTATCCATAGCACTACTCCCAGTGCTTACACTCTCATGCCTCAAACGTCCTGACCATGGACGTACACTGCTACTCTCAGCTTCTTCTGCTGGCCCAGACATAGTAGTAGAACTAGAACTTGCTTGTGGCAAGTTCACAGGCACATCTGCCTCAAGTGACTCAATGACTCCCTCATCTTTTGCTTTGTACCAACTAGCAAGCTCATCAAACACCACATCTCGTGAGATGACCACTTGTCTAGTTTGTGGATTATAACATTTGTATGTCTTTCGATCCTGTGCATATCCAACAAATACACATTTCTCTGCCTTAGGATCCAACTTCCTTCTTCTTTCATCAGGCACATGTACATAAGCTATGCATCCAAAAACTTTAAGATGTCCAATGTCTGGCCTGTAACCTGTAAGCCGCATCTCTGGCGTGCTTCCATGAATGGCTGCTGTAGGTGTTTTATTCAGAATATACACTGCAGTAGCACATGCTTCTGCCCAATAGTAATCTGGCATGCTCTTTTCATTGAGCATCGCCCTAGCCACTTCACATATGACTCTATTCTTTCTCTCAGCCACACCATTCTGCTGAGGTGTATACCTGCAAGTCAACTGTCTTCTTATTCCATGCTTCCTCAAGAAATGCTCAAAAGCCTTTGAGGTGTATTCACCACCTCCATCTGTTCTCAAACATTTAATCCAACAACCATATTGCTTTTCTGCAAAAGCTTTGAAATCCATGAACTTTTCCAACACTTCACTCTTCTCTCTGAGAAAGTATATCCATGTCATCCTGCTGAAATCATCTATAAATGTCACATAGTATAGACTGCCTTTGATAGATGGGTTTTGTGCAGGACCCCATACATCATTGTGTACTATCTCAAGTGGCCTGCAACTCATATTTCCTTCTCTAGGAAATCTCAACCTTGCCTGCTTTCCAAACTGACAGGCTTCACAAACACGTATAAGCTCATCATATTTGAACCTAGGCAATCCGCTGACAATGCCTCTTGTTTGCATGTTCTTTAATCTCTGTATATTGACATGTCCAATCCTCTTATGCCACATATCAATGTCCTGTACCACATTCCTGCTCTTTGAGAACATGGCTGATTTTAGCTCAGGAATTCCAGCATCCAGCTTAAACAATCTGCCTTCTTTCTTTCCTTTAGCAATGACTCTACATCCATGTTTAAAGTCCTCAACGAAGCAACCATGCTCGTTGAAGCGAACCTGTAATCCCTGTTCCCCCATTTGACCAACTGAGGCCAAGCTCTTTGTGATAGAAGGCACGTACAATACATCAGACATAGATTTTGTTTGACCATTGTGCATGACCAATGGTACACTTCCAACATGTGTAATGACATGCTGGGTATCATCACATGTTTCCACATAGCCTTTGACATCCATAGGCTTCATATGCTCAAACCATTCACCATGACATGTCATATGGTTTGAGGCTCCTGAGTCCATATACCATGTGTCATCATTCTCAGCATTTGTCGTCATAGAACCCACAACATGTTTCATGGCGAACAAATGATTTGCAGTGCCATCATTACTGCTTGATGCATAGTTTCCACCACCATGTTGTGCATAGTTTCCACCATAATGACCACCACGTTGTGCTCTTCCCCCTCTCAAATCATTCTTTTTGCGGAAACAATCTCTCACCATATGACCATATTTTCCACAATAATGGCATTCAACATCTTGCATAGAATTTTGTTGGCCTTGCCAACGTCCTCGACCACAGGGGTTACCTCTACCTCTTTGAGGGGTATATCCACGACCACCTCGAGCACCATATGAAGGCTGAAAATTCTGTTGTGGAGGCCTGTCCTGCCATCCACGACCATTACCACCACGTCCACGTGATGCAAATCTCCCCCTGCCTCTAAAGCCTCTCTGCGAGTAGAAAGTCTGATTTCTGCCATCATCATGGCTAGTAGATGCATCCAAAAATGAATCACTGAGCTTGATTTCCTCAACCAACAAGAGTGAAACCAACTCATCAAAGTTGGGTAGACCTGTACTCCTCACTGAGATAGATGTATCAAAAGATTTGTATTCCTTGCCACCAAGACCACGCAAGGTAATATCCAGGCAGCACGGGGGCATTTATTGTGGCCAATGCATTTATTCCTTGCCACCAAGACCACACAAGGTAATATCCACCAAATCATCATCAGGGATGGGGGCATTTATTGTGGCCAATGCATCTGCAAACTTCTTGATTTCTTGCACATAATCATGTATGCTCCTTTTATTCCTTTTCACATACTGAGACTTGCGAGCACTCGTATCTGTATCAAACATCTTAACCAAAGTATCCCATACATCTTTGGGATTCTCAGCATCCTGTATGTGTATGAGCATAGCATCAGAAATACATATAGACAAATAATGCAGCACTTTGAATGCTCTCTCTGACCATACATCTTTGGGATTCTCAGCATCCTGTATGTGTATGAGCATAGCATCAGAAATACATATAGACAAATAATGCAGCACTTTGAATAGCAACTTATTGCTCATAAGCAATGGTCAGAGAGAGGCTATGTAGGTTGTCGAGGTAGCTCAGGCTCTGGCTAAGCACCTGTAATGAGATTCCAAAACCCTTTTCCTTTCAAGAAACTCTTTATCATGTACTTCCATGCCTGGAAGTTCTTCTTATCCAGCTTTTCACCAACAATCTGAACTGGATTATCCGACATGTTTGCTCAATGCATACACCTTCCGCACACTTCAAATCTGTAAATGAGCCTTCCTCAGCTCAACCACACTCCAATGAATGTTCTAGATACTCCAATGTAGCCAACAAACTCCAAATTTGATGTAGAAAATCAACCTGTATGCATCCAAGATGAACTGTCTCACGCAGTCCGGGATACCCTGCTTTGATGCGCTTTCCAAGGCTCCAAATCACAATGTAGTGGTGCAATCAAGTATGGGCAACTTGCATTGACATCTAAACAACCTCAATGTAGAGTATCAACACCATCTGACGCGTACATATCAATTTTTGAAAACCCCTTTCTCTGTTTTGGGAAAAACCAGAAAAACCAGTAGGAAAATGGCTCTAATTTCTTCAATATTTGACCAAATTGAGCAACCAGGCATTCATTAGCTTAGCAATAGTGTCTATCAACTCCATGTAAGAGGAATTTGTCCAATCGTATAAGACCAAGGATTAATTGCTCAATTAAAATTGCTCTGTTTCTCTGCAACCAGTGGACAGCCTGTTTAATTAGCTCATTCCCAGCTCAATTAGGCATATTTCATCAATCAAATCATATAGCCCTCTTCTACAATGTGTAGAGCATCCAATTGCTAAAGAAATTGTGGAAGATATCAAGCACCCAATTGATCTCCTCGTAGCCAAAATGAACAAAATCTGCTCTGTTTTCACTGTATGAGCTGCGCCGTAATGTGTTGATTTGTACATGCATCAATTATTGATCTCTTGAACTCGTCTACTACCGTTGTTTGAAAGATGTCATGGTCTGTCTTCTTCCACTCTTTCTTGTCACATAACTTAAACATAGTATCTAGAGATTTTCACACATTGGATTTACGTGTTCTTGCTTCGCCATTGTCTCTATGGTCTACTACTACATTGTCGGTTGTATTTTACGGTCTACAGTGATTGTCTTCTCCTACGAGGATTATCCTGTGGTGTTAATGTGGAGATAGAAAACTTCTTGCTCTTTAACACCCCAAATGATGGAAGGTTTCTTAGGTATGTCCTTTCCATCCTTAGACCTGTAAGATTCCTCCCCAGCCTCTCAAGACAGTAACGGAGTGGTGCATAGATTGATGGAGTACTGGCTGAGCTGATCGACAGAAGAAGACTCTATTATAGTGCCAAACAACAAATGTGTGCGCTAGCAGACATATGTATGCAAACCACAAATCAATGACAATGGCTCTCGTACCAAGTTAAAATTGTGGGGAAGAGAAAATATGACACAGTAACCAGCAAATCAAAGATGAATAAACAAGTTGAAATGAATTAGCACTAGTTTATATTATTGAATGAGATGAGATACAACTAAGAGTAGGAATGAGTGCATTCTAACTCTAATGTAGATGGGCTAATCCCCAAAACTTCTAAGGAGCTCAATCGGCTCTAATGTGACAATCCATACAAGTGTTCTAAGTGTTAGGCTTAGGCTACACACTCTAGTGCTAGGCTTGTAGTGGCTTCTTGTTCCCCAGCTTACAAGATAGGCTTATATAAAGATCCAAGTAGGTGATCAGCTCATTGCGTTGATGGTGGGTAGACTCCTTGTGATATGGGTAATAACTTTTCTTTAGGCTCCAAGAGGTGATTGAAGCTCCATCTCCATGAATCTTGCCACCAATGTAGATAGCTAGGTGCAGTCTAGAATTCTATAGTTTCCAGCCAACTTTTGATGCATCTCACTTGACGTGATCATCACCGACGTGATCACGGCCATATTTGATGTGATCATGGCCATATTTGATGTGATCACGGCCATATTTGATGTGATCATGGAAACGGTAGAGATGTGATCTCATGGCATGCATTCCAAGGCCAATGAGGTGCTATCATGTCACCAATCATAGTTATGAATCATGCCATGATTATCGTTGATTGCCATATCATCAATCATGCCTCTAAAGTCAACATGTTTCATGTGACTGTCGAATCATGGTTGTATATCCCCCAAAAAATCATCAAAATCATGGGTAACATGATCTTACCATGTCTCTAGTGCATGAAAGCTGAACTTTCACACTCTCTCACACTATGATTTTGCAAAATCACACTAGGGAATACCATGTCATCACAAACTACAGAGGAAGAGTCCTTCTCAAAGACATCAATTAATTACTCCCAAAGCATTAAGAAATGTCTAGGAACCTTTTCTAAGATCAATTCCCACAAATCTCATACCATAATTCTGTAGGTTGTGGAATCACGTCTGTGGCCATGCTACCATGTCATCTCTGCACAATCACGTCGCTGATTATTATTGCATAATCATGGCGGATGATCTATCATACACATTCAAGTTTTTAATCCTTGATTCTTCCCCATTGTTCTACTGCACAAAAAGGTTAAATCCATAGGGTGTTTCAAACCGTATGTCTATAGTCTACAAAATCACAATCATGACTATCATTTCAGAGAGTTGCCAAACATCCTCCAGTGTCTTGAACCACCTCTATACTAACACTGGAATCATAGTCTAACACAGAAACTCTAATAAAGAACTCTAACAAGGGAAGAAGATGCTCCTACCAATCAGTTGACTCATAGGCTTTCTATTTTTTAGTATCATGGTAGGTAAAGACATGAACCCTGACCCCTTGTACGAAGACCCAAGGTCAACATTGTCCTGCATGAGAGATGATAGAACCCCAAAGGATAGGACTAAGGGCAAAGCAACTAAGCTCTTGCATTAAAAGGCTAGCTACCTTGATCCAATGCCATGGCATGATCCTCAATCACACCAAGATGGCCTTGCTTAAGTAGCTCTTTGGTGGTAGCAGTTTAATGTTTCATGATTGCCCCATCTTTAGTAGTAAGCACAGTAGAGAGTGGGTCTGAGTCTCAAATGTGGAAATTTCGTGTTAGTGGTTTGCTTGATAATCAAACACCACACTAATTATCTCTTGGGGTAAAGATAAGGTTGCCCAACTTGATCATGGCCTGAGCCTATTCTCCATTGTTGGGTCATTTGCTGCATTGATGTAACTACTAGCTGCTCCACCTGTTGTCCTGAAGAGGGTTCTTTTCCCTTTCCTTTTGATTTCATACTTGTGGTTTTGAAGGAACCTTCAGAAGTGCCCTCATGAAATTCTTGAGAACGAGCTCCCTTGAAATTATCTTTAAAATCCATGGCGCTTCTGCAACATTGCTCAAAGGAGGTATGTCTAAGAGTATATAAGAAATCATGCAAGGCTACATCTTCAAGTCCCTCTAGGAATTGATCGATTAGTCTTTCGTCAAAGAACTTGTCTCAAATGTGGAAATTCCGTGCTAGTGGTTTGCTTGATAAATCAAACACCACACTAATTATCTCTTGGGGTAAATACAAGGTTGTCCAACTTGATCATGGCCAGAGCCTATTTTCCATTGTTAGGTCATTTGCTGCATTGATGTAACTACTAGCTGCTCCACCCGTTGTCCTGAAGAGGGTTCTTTTCCCTTTCCTTTTGATTTCATACCTGTGGTTTTGATCAAAGTGCCCTCATGAAATTCTTGAGAACGAGTTCCCTTGAAATTATCTTTAAAATCCATGGAGCTTCTGCAACATTGCTCAAAGTGTTGAGATATCGAGCTCATCTAGTGAGGCGGTGGACACTGATGACCCGCCTGGGGGGGATAGGCCCCACACTTACACCACTGGTATGGTTGGTGAGATCACGAGTGATATGCAGCAAGTGGGATGACAGGCTGTGTGACAGCCATTCTTGAGAGACTGGCATAGTTATAGCACCAGCTCATTTAGTTGGGTTCACACTATAGAGAACCCTAGTATGTATTTGGTTGAGTACCTTTTCATATGTGTGTACTCTTATCTTTGTATATGTTGTGTTGAGTGTTGTGTAAAGAAGAAGAAGATTTTCAGCCTCTTACCTTGTGTGTTCTCTTTTAGGGTTTTGTGAGTGTGTGTGCTTGTAAGAGCTCAAGCTCTCTTTCCCCCCTGCATCTTTTCATGGTATCAGAGCCTGGTTCATGCTAAGGGCTGAGTTGCAAGCAAGAGAAGCACACGAAGCGGTACGAGGGTAAGAGCTTCATCCACTCTTCCCTATTTGTGTTGGCGAGCTACACACCCTTGTCGGGAGCTCTACGGGATGCACCAGCAAAACGATCTCTGATTGAGGAGCTTTCTTCGCGGGAGTAAAGCTATAGGGCAACTATACCATCCTATTGGACAATAATTTTTGGGCCGAAAAACCGTTTTGGGTGCGTTACGACCTCCGTTTTTCAGAAAGCAAGCAATTTTGAGCACTACGAGTAAGTCATCGATTCTCTGCAGAAATATTTCTTAAGAACTGCAGGAAGACAGATTGGTTGTGCAGACATTGTGTGTGCTGCAAGGAGGTCAACAGTTGCCATTGGGTGTATGTATGCACATTGAGGTCACTGGTTGTGACATTTGAGTGTAATACAGTACCACTGCAGAAAATACAGCAGTTTGTGCAGGACAAACCACTAGAGTACTGTTTCTGGTAAATTTGTGTGTCTAGCAAGATGTCAAATGATGGCATAAACCAGATTGTTGCTGAGAAGCTTGATAAGAACAACTTCCATGCTTGGAGGTTCAGGCTGACAAATTTCCTGATGGGAAAGGGTTACTGGGACTATATAGAAGGTGAGATACCGGAGATCAATCCGACTACCTGCAGATGTGAAAGAGTTCAAGGATTGGAACCAAGGGGCCAAAAAAAAAGGTGTATCCTATCTCACTCTCAACTTTGAAACTATTCTTGCACATCATTACATGCATTCATAGAACTAAACGACCTTATGACTAGGTAAAATTTTATTTCTAAGTGCCACTTTGGGAAACTTTAAGGCCATATTCTTTCTTAGATTTAGTAATGTTCCTACTTGCCCATGATCGACCTTAAACTATGCCGATGGAGTATGTGAAGTACTCCCACTTAGACTTTAGTGACCTTTAGCTCAACTTTATAGGTGAAAAAATTAAGCAAAAAAGAAGAAGAAGAAACCAATAATTTTAAAAAATAAAAATAAAAACACAAAAAATACCAAGAAGATAACTATCGCTATATAGGATCCTGGTAGGACTGTTAATGATGGTACCTTGAGACTGATGCCTTGATTCTTATGGGGTAGGACCTTGTGTCATAAAAAAATAATAAAAGAGAGGCTAACCATCACCATCTTAGGAGATTCCTAGTGGTCCTTAGATACTCTTGGTGGAGGTCTCTTGACCATTGCCTTGCCTTGGTCTCAGGGTTGGCGCCTTAACTATCACTATATAGGATCCTGGTGGTAGGACTCTTAATGATGGTACCTTGAGACTGATGCCTTGATTCTTATGGGGTAGGACCTTGTGTCATAAAAAAATAATAAAAGAGAGGCTAACCATCACCGTCTTAGGAGATTCCTAGTGGTCCTTAAATACTCTTGGTGGAGGTCTCTTGACCATTGCCTTGGTCTCAGGGTTGGCGCCTTATCCCTTATAATATAATTATTACACCCCAAAAAAACCCTTTCGACTTAGCATTGTTCAAGTCTGTGTAACTTGAGACTGAACCATAACCATAGGCTATGAATAAGACTAGTTTAGGGATAGATAGGCTTATTTATTACTGACCTCTAAGTTAAATTGGCATTACCTTTCCTCTTTGTAGCATAACTTGGCGTTTGCCTAGTTATTAAAAAGAAAAGGAAAAAACAACATGCATGCATAACCATGTCTTATCTTGTTATTTACAAAGAACTCTTCAGTGGTTGATTTGTTTTTCACGCAGGTATCCATCACTTGGCCTCTACTATCATCACCTTCCTATCAACATTTGACTCGTCTTCACCAACATATTACGGAATATGCATCAGAAAAGGAGGCATGCTAATCCTCATTGCACACCTCTCTAGCATTGATGCCATCCATTGGCAACCATCACTTCATTTGGTCGTTGACATTTAAAATGCTAATATTGTATATTTTATGTGTGCAATCATCGCTTGTCTATGAAAGGGACACCACGGGATTAATTATGGAGATTGTATTATTAGATTAAGTGTTTGCATAGGTAGCTTTGGAAAGCTATGGACCTATATTTTAAGTATGGCTGGCCAAGGTGTGAAGGCTGAGGGCTAGGATAAGGGTCAATTTGTATTCTCACCATTCATTCACTTATACAACTAATAGAGTGCTCTTATTCTCTACTCTCTTGCTCCCTTGTGTGTCTTGTCTAATTAAATTAGAGCTATTATATGCTCATTTTGTATGTGTGAGTGTATGTGAGAGAGAGAGAGAGAGAGAGAGAGAGAGAGAGAGTGAGAGGAGGGTCGAGCTTCCTTTGGAGTGCAGGGGTGGCGTAGGAGTGGAAATTGGGAGTGTAGCGGTGCGGCAACATCATCAAGAATCCGAGCACAAGTATTTACAAGGTGAGTGACACATCTTGCCCATGCAATTGTGAGCTAGGTTATAGAAGATTAGCTTCTTGGTTGAGTTGTTTTATGCTTTCGAGTGCAGTTGGGCAAAGCCCCGTGACCTTAGTTAGTTCCTACACTCTTTCTATGGTTCAAGGGCTTCCCACACTCCTACTGGAGAGAAGACAGTGGCCGCTACCTCGTATTCTAAGAGCTTTGTGACCTTTGTCACCTTCCTCTTCTTGGGCGTCGGTGTAAGCTGCTCTAAATCCCCAATGAGGTCTCTTAGGCCCCTTGTTCCCATGCTGAAAGTGAGGTTGGGAAGATTTTGTATAGTTTGGATAGCTATAGAGTGAATAGTGGAAAATGAAAGGAGGTCCCTGTATTTATATAGTTTTTGCATGGGAATGTACATACGTAATTGGGGGTACGTGTTTTTGTAGAGACCATTCTTAGGAACGTGCATACAAAAGGTGGTAGGGTACATGCGTTTGCAGCTATGAACATGTGTGCATATAGCAGAAGAGATGTGGATACATGCATGTGTAGAAGATGTAAACATGCATGTGGCACAGATGAGAACATGCATGTACATATGAAACGTGCATATGAAACGTCATATGTACATATGCATGTACATATGAAACGTGCTTGCGTAGATGAAATGTGCATGCACAAATGAAACGTGTATGTGCACAAGTAAGTTTTTTAAAGATTTTGAATGAAGTTAAGCCCTTAGTGCATTTGCATGTGTGGTGTTGGGTGCTTGATGAAGTGCCTTTATTAGTGGTGTTTTGATCACTATTAATCAGGGAGATGGACCATACCACATGGACCAGGTTTTTACCCACTATGCCCCCCATCCTGAGGTGTACCTAGTACTATCTAGAAGGCTAGTGATTAGCTTTCTTATTTGCTCTGTCTCTATTGCTTTCCTTGACTCTTATTTGAATCTTTTTTAATTGGTTTTTCTAATTGGCGTCCCTTTTCATTTAGCAAGAGTGAGGTACCTAGTTTTTGCCCATTTAGTGAGGCTTGGGAGGGATGCTAGTTGCGACAAGAAAATGGGTGGTTTAGGGCCTTCAACTACATCATAGGCTTTTGATTTTGATGTGGAAGGAATACCTTGTTCATGATGTGTTTTGTGGTGGGTCATGTGGTTCCATGAATTCTTCAGTTTTTGCCTTACCCTTTGCTAGGGTTACACATGAGGTTTCTGAGGTGTTGGTAGCTTTGGGTTACCATTGTCATCTCTACTTAGTTCTTTTTGTTGTGTGATTAAAGAGGTTGGGGGTAATGTTGGTGTGACTTTAGGGACCCGAATGATTCTATTACATTCATAATACCCTTGGGCCACTAGAAGAGTGTCAATTACACCCACCACGTTTGGGTAGCACTCCATCGGCGTTTCCCTCTTTGACTTGTTAGTTTTGGCCTTTGCCGCCTTAGGTAGCCAGCATTGTGGGAGGACTGTATAGTACCCTTAGGCCTCTAGTGACCCATTTTTAACAAACCATATTTTTGGTTTAGGGTTGGGGTTCAATGCTTTGCTACGTGGTCCAATTTGTGGCATGGTTGTGACTAGCGTATACTTGATCTTCCTCTTGGGTGTGGCAACCCTTATTTTTGGGACATAGAATGGTTATCTTTGGCCTACTCTTGGTATTTTTGGTAGTTTAAAATAATTTATTTTTCATTACCCAAATGTGGGTGTCATTAGGTTTTCATACCTATTTTTAGGTATGCTAGTCAGTTTTATCAAATTTTGATATATGAGAGAAATTATTATTATTTTACCAATTATAAATTGACAGGTTGTTGAATTGTGTTACTACACATTATGGTGGGGATCCCATGAATCTAATGGGATGTAGGTTTGTGCATTAGTGTAAGGTTTACAAGTGTTTAGGGGACCAGGAGATGACCAGGAGGTTTACAAGTGTAGGTTTGTGCATTAGTGTAAGGTTTACAACTGTTTTAGGGGACCAGGAGATGAAATTTGGACTAGTCGGATGTGGTAGACATGAAGAGATGCCTATTTTGTGTAAAACAAGTCTTAAGATTTCAAGTGAAATGGTGGTTTTGGGACATGAAGAGAATCATGTTTTTCTAGGGAGAAGAGAGAGCACTTTGGGAGTATATTTTGGACTTTAGAGGTGTAATTGGGCCATTAGTCATGTCTTCTATACATTGCTTATTGTATTTCTACCTAATATCTACATTTCCTACATGCATAGAGCTCTCAATTCACTCAATGCATGCATAGAGCATGTATCTTAGGGGGGTCACTCATAAATATATAAGCATAGCACGTGGGTTCAACAGAAGTTTGGGTTATATGTATAGGCAATGTCAATCGACCCTTGTCAAGACCCAGATGTCATGAACTTGCTCAACATCATCAACCAACGTTATGGGCAGTAGGCATGGACAGTTTTTACAAACACATACATGTTTTAAGATCCCTTTTCACATACACAATATTTATCCTTTGTATATTTTATGCCCTCTTTATGCATTTTAAGAGCTGATTCATACAACCTTATATGTAGGCCAACATACCATCAAGCCAGTCTACTCTATAGTCTCGTCTCCATGGGGATAGTCCACTCCATTGATAGGTCTAGGTCCAAGTGGTGTAGGCCCATCACTCTATGGTTATAATGAGCTTACATCGCCAATGGAAATTAGACCCACCCCCACTCCCTCATGTCTAGCTTCACCACGATGTCATAGGGACTTTTGGGGAGTCTACTAGATGTATTAGTGGGGGGGATTAGGGTGCTTTTACTTTGGAAAAATTAGCACTAAGTATCCTGAGATATATACCCAAGGGGGGATTCATTATCCACCCCCCCCCCCCCCGAGGAGATCCATCCCACAGTGTGATCCACAAACCCTACCATATAGCATAGATGCCGTGGGGTGCTTGTGATGGATGGTAGAGGGAAGCAAGTCATCAATAGGATGCATGTACTTGCGAAATTGGAGTTTACAAACTCCTTTAAGAAGTGGAAAGCACAAGATAAGCTATCAAAACAATATGTTATTGATGTGCTCAAGATTGAGTTTGCTGTTCCACATCCGAGCCTCGCCTTCTTGGATGACTAGATGAAGAAGAGGATAAAGATTATCCTCTCTAATAGGAGAGAAAACATTAAGAGAGCGACCAAGAACAATGTAGAGAAGCGAAGTGTTTTCTCATCCACAAGAGGAGTGGAGGAACGCGCGTAGCTTTGTGTGAGGAAAGCATCTAGGTTCTTTTCAACAAGCAATGGCAAGTGTTTCAAGACTATGGAAGAGAGGAGCATCACACTATGGCTCGGGAGGAAAATCCTCCTTTATTGTTCGCTTTGTGAGTGTCTATTTTACTACTCTCCTTTATTTCATCTAATTTGGTTTTAAACTATATTGCTTCCTTTAACTAATTGTATCTTTTTTAAATTATTTTTTATAGAGGGAGGTTGTTGAGAATGACCCAACAAAATAAGAGTATGGTTATGGGTATACAGTCCCCCGTCTCTCCCCGTTTGCAATTGTGGGCTTGAATGTGTACGTGAGGTGTGCGTTTGAACGACTCCATTTTGGGCTCTTAAGCTGACGAGGGAAGTAACACATAAGCCCTTCTCTTATCTATATATTGTCTTTTATTATTTTATACTTACCTTACTTTGTTTGCATGTATGTAGGATGAAGAGGAAGAGGAAGAGGAAGATCCAAACTATGAACATGAAGTAGGTGAAGCAAGTGAAGATGAAGACAAAGACAAGCCGGAGGAATCCGATGAAGATTCCGAGTAGCCATGCCTTCCTTGCTTTTTTTTAATGTGGCCAAAGGCCTTTTTTTTAATGTGGCCAAAGGCCTTACCAATCGAGCAATATAAAATATATTTTGTTCACTTACATTCTTCCTAGTTATACTTTCTTTTTTAAGTTTTACTTTCTGTATTTAATAAAAAAAATAAGTTCACTGCTTAATAATAATATTTCGCTACTAGTGATCCTGTTATAGTGAAAATAAAAGCGTTTCTAGCAGCAAAATAGGCACGACATCTCCGTGCCCTTGTAGTTATAAAAGCGCTGCTATTTTCACTACTAGACCCTCATTCTGTACAGTGTCCTTTGACTAGAAATTTTTATCAAGGTGTCCTACCTTGCCACATGCATCACATACAAGCTTGGGCTTGTTTTGAGAATGACATTGAGCCATAATATTCCCTGTCCTTCCACCACAATGGTTAGATTTGATATTGGATTTGTTAAAGAAAGCAGTCTCCCTCCTACTTGTTGAGCTTTGTTGTGTACCTTTTAATTTCTTATCTTCTTCAAAAAAGGAGGAATCAAAACCTTTAAGAGTAAGATTTGGAAGATTAGTAAGAGTTGTTACCACTAAAAAAGAAAACTCTTGAGGCACTCTTTTGATTAAAATTGCAATTGCATCTTTCTCATCCACAAGTGCCTTGATACTTGCAAGTTGCATCATAATTCTCTTCATCTTATCTACATGCTCCACAAATGAGTCTTTGAACTCCATATCAAGCCCATAGAACTGTATTTTCAATTTTTTTTCCAGGCTAGCTCCAAATACTTTCTCTAGCTCATCCAAGGCCTCTTTGGCATGCTCTTTGTTTTACTGATGTGATGAATGATATTATCCCCAAGACAACCCAATGATGGCCATAAATTTTTCATCATTATTTATCCATACTTTGACCTTATCCTCACTCCCTTCATTGAGCTCATCTCCATTTACTACCCCCTAAAGCTCCTTTTGCATGAGTAAATACATGACTTTTGTTTGCCATGTATGAAATTCTTCATCACTAAATTTATCCATTAAGATTTTAGTAGCCATGGCTCAATGAGGAGGGTCTTATCACAAGATTATACACTTTATTGGGTAGTTTCTACTCCCATACAAGAATTAGAGAAGAGATTGGCTAAGCTTGGTCACTAATCATTACTTATTTACACTAATCCCATGTTTATTCCCAAAATAATGACAATAGACTTTGAGTAAGCAATTGAAGGATTTATGCATACAATTGAACCAAGCATATTTGGGAAATGAAATAGAAGTAGGAGAGGGTGAGATTAGGCCTCTATTAATTGAGACTAGAGGTACTAGTTTTGGATTAAGAAAACTTAATAAAAGTCTCACCAAAAGAGAGCAGTAGGTTTGGATCTCTCACCACACTTTAGCAAATTTATTTCTGACTTCACATGCTCATAGAGCTTGCTCAAAACCCCCCTAATCCTAGCTTGAATTAGACCATCTTGACTAGAGCAACAGGCATGGCAATTTTCCCCCAAAAAATATGGCATCGGCTTTTACGACGTTGATTTTCGTTGATCTATGTCAAATGAGCTCGATTCCTCTAAGCTGCGTGGATGATGTGATGTGCTCTTCTTACCTCTAAGAGGGTTTTCCAATGGAATAGGCAACGAGAAGCCCTCCACCACAGGGTGTTTTTTTGCCATAGGTTATGAAGAGGATAAGGTTGAGGTTATAGCTTAATTAGTGTTAGTAAAGCCACTAATCTATTTGATGATAAGTGTTGAGAGATGAAATATAGTGCTTAGCTCTGGATACCATGTTGAAAAAAGTGGATTAAAAGAGAGTATTGAGTACATAAACATGAGAAGTGAGAGCTATAGTGGATGGAAGATAGAAGAAGACATAGTTAAAGCATAGTATTAACACTAAGGAAGATAATCAAGATATGAATCAAGGCTAATCACATATTCACGACTTACATATCTGAAAATAAGCTTGGTATATCAATTTATATCTAGCTACCATCCACCTGCCCTCATACATCATTGCTTACATCACCAAATATTCCACTTTTTGACCACATTCTAGACTCTTCTTCACCTTTTTACATTGACTGCCCATTCTAACCTTTGCTAGACCATAACCTAAGGTTGACACACATCCAAATACATAAGCATTACTTGACAAACACACATGTGTCCCCCCATAAACATGAGTTGGCACATCTATGCCCATACCCAACCTGCACCAATATTAGTAGGACCATTTAGTGGTGGATACACACCCATGGTTGGCATGCAATGGATGAGGCCTGCCACCATATCACTATGGAGACCAACACTATCTACATGCCCATCAGCATCCTTGTCTTGTAGTATCATAGAATTTGGAAGCAGTTGCAATGTGGCCTACCCCCAAGACATCTCAGTGGATGATGAACATAGAGAGGCACACAAATTTTATCAATCCATGAAGCTAGTGTTCGCTATAAAGGAAGAAGAAGAAGACACAACTAACACTGCCAAGGATAAGAATGACATCTTGGTGGATGATGAACACAGAGAGGCACACAAATTTTATCAATCCATGAAGCTAGTGGAAGAAGAAGAAGACACAACTAACACTGCCAAGGATAAGAATGACAATGTTAACAGTAAGGAAATGTTAGAGGAAGATCCCGAGTACAATCATTGATTGGTGGGGCAGTGAAGCTTTCCACGGCCCTTTGACATGTGTGGCCCCTCTTCAGTTGCACATGCTTTAGATGCTAAAGGTAATTTTTCACATTCTGAATCCTTGAGGGATTTGTGGTCTCATACTATCTCTACAACAAAGTCCATGCTTTTTGTAGATTTGGAGACATATTGAACCATCATGGTCTCAGTACACTATCTTCCATGCTTGTGATGATGGCATATAGAGAATCTGAATCCCTTTGTCTCCAATCTTGGACAAAGTCAGTAGTAGAAGAGCATGTGGTACATGGTTGCTAACTTTATATTCCTTGTTGGTGGCAAGAAAAAATTAACACCAATGACAATGTCCCAAAGCTCATAGGAGGAAAGGATGACCTTAAGCTTGAACTTCTAGATAATTGGTACCATTAAGCTTTCCATCATCACCAATGGGTAGGGTCATGTGGAAGATGCCATTTCTTTAAGGACTACTAGATAGCAATTTGAAAAGTAGTTTGGAGCTCTGATACCATGTAGAAGAATACAACGTGTAGTGCATACAAGAGAACACTCGCAAGAAGTAGAATCAAAGTCAGTAGTAGAAGAGCATGTGGTACATGGTTGCTAACTTTATATTCCTTGTTGGTGGCAAGAAAAAATTAACACCAATGACAATGTCCCAAAGCTCATAGGAGGAAAGGATGACCTTAAGCTTGAACTTCTAGATAATTGGTACCATTAAGCTTTCCATCATCACCAATGGGTAGGGTCATGTGGAAGATGCCATTTCTTTAAGGACTACTAGATAGCAATTTGAAAAGTAGTTTGGAGCTCTGATACCATGTAGAAGAATACAACGTGTAGTGCATACAAGAGAACACTCGCAAGAAGTAGAATCTTTCCCCAGAACAAAACTTTAAAACTCAAATTGCACAATAATAGAGATAGAGAAGAATACTACAATAGTGAAGTGATACAATAGATGGTAAATACTCATAATACTCGTGTGCTCTTGTGAAGGGAGCTTTGATGGTTGATCTAGAAGTACTAAGATGAAGGCTATATGCTGGTAGAAGCTAGGGATTAAATTGAAAGTGATGAACCATGAACTGTGTGGAGAGAAGGGGCTAGTCGTGTATCTATATAGGCCTCTATACAACACGGGCAGCCACCATGACATGATCATGTAGGTCCATGGTCATAGTCGGTGGTGCCACCATATCCACAGTGTAGAATCATCCCATAAAGATGTCCTAAAAATTGTCTAGTAGTTTCCCCACCTCCTAGAGTCATCTAAGATTACGTTGGTCCCCATTCAGTCCCCACAATCAGCCCATAAAGATGTCCTAAAAATTGTCTAGTAGTTTCCCCACCTCCTAGAGTCATCTAAGATTACGTTGGTCCCCATTCAGTCCCCACAATGTTAGGACAAGGTTTCTAAGCATAAAGTCTACCTACTATGAGATAACAATCTAGTGTAGCATGTAGCCTATTTGACAGTGTGCTAAATCTAACCCAAGCCATCCCTAAACCATTTGGCCTCATAGGCCCCCTTCTTGTGTGAATGCCAAGCGCTCGAGTTGCTCAACCATGGTGGCTACTCATAATGGGGGGTACAAATTTGCATGTTTTGGATGATTCTTCATCCAAAACATCAATCCCAAAAAGAAGGGATACAAAGGCATGAAAATTTCTTCCAACATATAAGCCATGAAAGGAGGGATACAAAGACATGGAAATTTCTTCCAATAATGCTACCAATTTGCTTTACTTGTCATTGGATCTCTCATTACAACATCTTTCACATCTTGGTCTAGTCATTGATTGGTCTTTAATGCTGAAGAAACATAAACTAGAATGGTGTAAGGCCCAACTTCATTGTTCCGTGAACATGATGGGAAAGCATGCATGGCATGCCATATCCCCTTTCTTATATGAAACCTTTTCTATGTTTTATGCCATAGGATGTCCCTTGAACTCATGGCTAAGACTGTCAAAGCTCTCATTTTGACACCCATCATGGTGACAAGTTGGTGAGAATCCTCCTATAACATAAAGGGAAGATTGGATTTTCAAGTCCATAACATCCCCCTCAACTGAAGTAGTTCCCCCTTCAACTATCTAACACTATATAATAGGTAATACTCTATGGACTACCATAATTGGCAAGAAAGCTACCTACCAGTACAAAAGATCGCAAGGTCATGTAGTAACTTCTCTTAGGAGGTTTTATGGGTTGTAAGGAAATTTTATTGTGTCTTATAATCTTAATAGAGATTATGAGTTCTTATATGAGATTATGAGCTCATGTAAGAGTTTATGAGCTCACTTTACTTGGGAGATTTATGATGTCTATCATAATTGTCAACAAAGTGATACGGACTAGATAACACTACATAGTGCTTTTTGATTGATGATACTGACATGCTGCAATAGCTAACTAGCACTGTATAAGTACTAAAAGTACTTTAAAAACATTAAAACGTACTTAAAATGCACTAACTTGAAATACTATTATAAAGTCAACTACTTAAAAGCTCTATGGACTACTTGAAAGCACTGATGAAAAGAGAGATTGACTTGATTAAATACCAAGATCAAATACACACAAATAGAGAGACTTTACAACTGAATATAACAATTAGACTGGACTCAAGAGTGCTCATATTATGAAAGATTGATGCTTGTGCACTATAACTTTTAATGAACTTGATGAACTCAATATATGATTTAAGAATTAACTCAATCCCTAAAAACCTAATTGGCTTATTGACCAGTCCTTAAATACACCTTTTTATCCTTGTATTACTCACTCGAATCACAATAAATTACATTAGATATATATAGATCTTTGAGTTTGATTGGTGGTAGGTGAGATCCTGAATACACTACATAACTATGGTTATTTGTTGCAGCTATAATATCTCCATGCCTATGACGTTGCTGTTAATGAGGCTAATTTGTAGGATGAAATTAGCTACAACTTTCTACTTTTAACCATCTTCAAATTCAACACCATTTGAGAGAGATACTACGAGTAAGTTGCCCTGCTTTCATGTGTAGGCTATGCACAAGGCATCATGTGACGTTTCATAGCTATAAAGTGGATCATAACGCCACGTAGCCACGGATAGGTAGGAGAAACTGCAAAGATCGATTTCACAACCGGTCAGAATTTTCACGGCAAAGGTTCTCAACAAGATGCTGGCCGGAAAACCAGCAAAGGTTTCCCTGATCAACAAGAAAAATCAGGATCATAGACCGTAATTATGAGTGCACAAATTAAGCAGAATTTAGAAAAGAAGCGAGGTGCGCGCGCAAAACTTGAGAGTTACCTCTTTCATCATCCAGGATGCTGATGCTTATGTCGTTATTTATTGGGGTGGTTGGGAACGTCTTGTGAATGGGGTGGAAGGAGCGCATCATAGAGGGTGTGAAGGGCGGTGGCGATAAGGTGGACGAGCGACATGACTACTGCAGCACGGAGACGACCTCTCCTGATCCTCCTCAAGGGCATAATCTCAGCTGCTGCTGCTTCTCCCCTGGCGGGAGGAATATGCTGGGGAGCATCAACTACTTCGGCTGACGGCACCTCCATAGTTAAGAGAGGAAGCGGATCAAGGAGGGGGGCGGGCGAGAGGAATATAAGGTAGATCAAGGGACTTTGGGAATCAGAGGAATGTACGCTAAAAGGAGGCAAAAGGGGAGAGTGGAAGAGGATCAATTAAGAGGCCTACCGCCTCCCTCATAGAGCCATGGTCAGACGGATGCGTGCCACGTAAGTACGTCCATATGGGTTCTCAACCAATGGATGGGCACGGCCGGGGGGCTGTTTTGAGCAGCTGCGCAACAGCTGGATTCTGAGAATCTCTGGAACCGCCTCCCTCATAGAGCCATGGTCAGACGGATGCGTGCCACGTATTACGTCCATATAATGGATGGGCACGGCCGGGCAGAAGTCAAGGGGGGACTTTTTTGAGCAGCTGCGTAACAGCTGGATTCTGAGAATCGCTGGATGCCAAAAGTGCCAATTTTACGCGTTTTTTTTATCGTGGCCCAAAAAATATATATTCGAAGGCTTGACTTCTGCAGTTGGAAATCCGCTTAGTCCGCTCCAAGCAAAGATTTAAAGAGTCTGAAAAGTTCTTTGAGATGAGCACTAGAGCACATTCACCGACCTCATGATTTGGAAGATACAGGCTCACAAATAAGGCTAATTTTTATAAATTTTTTTCCCATACCTTGGTTTTTCATGCATGAATATCAAATAATCACCACCACAAAAAACTCTAGTCTTTCACACCAAAGTTTTTTTATTTTTAAGCTTAATTTTAGTGTGATAATAACATAGTAAATGATTAATTTGGATAATGTAGACACCTCAATCTCAAAAAATGATTTTTTTTGGACATGAAACTTTGGTTTTTTTGTTACTTTTTTTAAAAAAATTGGGTTTAAAATCTCTTTTGATAAAATCTAACTATCAGTCTAAAACATGTTATCACCATACCAATCTCAAAAAATGAAAATTTTTAAAAAGTCACAGAAGCTGTGAAAAACCAAATTGGTTTTTCACGCCAATTTATTTTCAAAACTTGAGGATGAGATTTTTAGGACAAATTTTTTTAGACTTGGCAAGGCAATTCCTCAAACAAAGTGATTTTCGTGAAATGTTTTCGGCATGAATTTCTCTGGTTTTTCTCTTGCCCCCCATGGGTTAGCGTGAATTCCTCAAACAAAGTGATTTTCGTGAAATGTTTTCGGCATGAATTTCTCTGGTTTTTCTCTTGCCCCCCATGGGTTAGCGTGAATATCTCAATTTTTTTATTTTTTCAGAAAAAATTATCAGTTTTTCAGAGCCATGAAAATTTGAGTTCTTCGTGTATGACTCTCTCGGTTTTTCACACTACCATCCACGTGAATATTTTAGTTTTTTTTCCTAAGTTTTCACGGCGGCCATGATAAACTAAGTTTTTTTTATGTGTGAATACCTCTAGTTTTTTTACACGTGAATATCTCTCGCTTTTCATGCCATTAGTGTGAATCAAATTTTTTTCTTCTTCTTTTAAATCTGAGTTTTTAAAGTGGTTTTTGGAATCCCGTTTGTGTGGAGGGGTGGCTTTAAATTTCAAACTAGGGGGTATAAGTGGTTTTTCCCAAAAAGGCAAGTGGGAGGCAAAAGTAAATATTTTATGAGACTCTCTTACACATGCCATAAATGCCACCCAAAATTGGATTCTATCAACTCACAAGGCATCTTCACATTGATGAATGCTCATGAGGCACTAATGAGTTGTGGAAAAAAGTGATTAGGGATTGATCTGAGATTAACCCTTTTACTAAGTTTTTTTGCCTTTTGGATTGATTTAAGGGACTTTAATTAACCACATTTATCACTAATTAATTCACATAATTAAGCATATATTTAGATTGAGCAATGGATTACTAAGGCATATGCATTGCCTAATAATGTGTGAATTAACAAATAATGAATGATTAGTTTAGTTTCAAATCATGGTCTCTTCTTATACGCAAAAGATAGATAGAATCCTTAATTTTATGAGTTTTATGTATTAATTTGGTACAATAATACCATTTTCATGTACAAGTTGTTGTCAAGGGCTTTTCCTACTGCCCACTTGCAAGTTGAAACACCACTACAAAGCCTTGCATTTCCACGTCACGTGCTGAATCACTGCCGATCACCTAAATTGTGCCACAATTAAGAAAAGCTTGGCCAACTTACATTTAATGTAAGTGGCCAAGTTAATTGTGCCTATGGTGGGAAGATAAGAGTGTAGTAGTACCTCGTAGAGCGACATAATTGTAGCTTGAAAAACAGGGCTCTTATCTAAGCCCCTAGGACTCCACAAATTGGCGATGGGGTAGTAATTGGCAGCATACAACATAGCTTGGGGCTCATGATTTTTTCATCAATCCCCCGTATTTTTCTAGTTACAGTTCTTGCTCCCGTGTTGGGATGGGGCTCTTATATCCAAACGGTTCTTGCTCCCGTGTTGGGATGGGGCTCTTATATCCAAACGGTTCAAGGATATCTTTCAAAATAGATTATCCAAAAATTCAAACAAAATCTGCAATAAAGGGTATCTTTTGGAATAGATTACCACTCTCCAAAAAATGAAACACATCCTCGGTGAAAGGACCGACTTCCTTTAACTATAGGAATTTCTGGTTCAAAAAGGATGACAAAGTATGTCTCCATGAAACCTATTCTCTTTCTTCTTCTTCTTCTTCTTCTTGAGTGGCTAGCACCCAATCAATGTTAATCACTATGGAAATCCAATACAATTTGCATCAAGGTGGATGAAGCTTATTGATAATTCAGATCTCTATAGTACTATTGTTGGGATATCACAGTGTCGCACATTGCTAGCTTGTTTGCCTCTACGTTATATGTCTTCAAATGAGATGCTTCATCTATATCATGCATCTAGAGATGAGATGCTAGAAGAAGACATGGGCTAACACACCCTAAAACACCTAGACAAATGAGTGAAAAAAGGCCCAAATAAAAAGTATTTTTCACCTACGCATTTTGGAAAATACCATTAATTTTTACATCTCAAGGTTTCAAATTATGTAATTTTTGGGAGGTTTTAGCTACATTAGGAGAAATTTGGACACAAATTGGGCTCTTTAAGAATTGCTACACATTCTGTCTCTACAAAAATGGGCTCATGGTGAAATTTTTGGAAATTAACTCAGAAGTGAGTGGAGTTTGGACATTTGGAAACTACTCTTCGAGACCTTTCCAACGATATATAACATGATGTGTAATTTTAGATATTCAAGAAGTCCCCAAATTTGGTAATGCCGTGGCATGTAACGTGCCACATCATCACCAAATTTGGAGACTTCTTAAATATGCAAAATTACCCATCATGCAATATATCATTAGAAGAGTAGATTACAAATGTCTAAACTCCGCTCAATTCTGAGTTGATTTGTAAAAATTTCACCATGAGCCCATTTTTGTAGAGAGAGAATGTGTAGCAATCCTTAAAGGGCCCTATTTGAGTCCAAATTTTTCCTAATATTCTAGATTAATAGAAATTACCTCCACTTTTAAGAGAAGAAGTTTTACCATTTTGGCAAAAAGTCTTTTTTCAGTACAAAATAGCATTAAGAGAGGTTGTTTTGTCATTTTGGTGAAAATTCCTTTTCCAGAACAAAATAGCATTAAGAGAGAAGTTGTTTTACCATTTTGGTGAACAGTCTTTTTTCACAACAAAATAGCATTAGGGGATTTTTAGATTAAAAAAGAGACCCTGTATGCAAATATTCTTAAAAAAGTTAGGCCTTTGGATTGTGAACTATTCAAGTCAATATCGTGCCTTTGCCGTAAGTTTTGTTTGGTACTTTTTCCATAGAGCCACAAATGCAACTTCCCATGTGGGTGCGCTCGTGTGTCCTCACTCCATTGTCACACCAGAATGCTTCCTTTGCTAAGAGGGTGAAGGTAGAGCTTCCTTTTACCTAGATGACGACAAGAAGAAGATAGCCTTTGTGGTGGTTCTCTTCACAAAAGGTGGTCCATGAAGAAGAAGCTAATGAGAGGGAGAAACCTACAATCAAACCTATTCAAGAAACAACCATCTCTAAGGATCCAATACAATATAAGGAATACAAGCAAGCAAGAGTAGAGGGAGAGCTCACAAGTATTCTATTACAAGGAAATGAATGTGTACTGCTTAATGTCAAAAGTAACTTAATACAAGAATGCAAAACAATATAAGCAAGCAAGAGATTAGGGAAGAGGGAGAGCTCACAAGTATTCTATTATAAGGGAATAATTTTTTATTGATTACTGTTAATATTAACTTATATACAAATGACTAGCTTTCATACTAAGCTGGACAAAACTTAAAAAATAGTCCATTGGCACTAGTTGTAGTCCTTAGAGCTATCGTAGAAGAATTGGGTTTTTGTTACTTGTGGGTAATTATGAAGAGAATGCAGGGGAGAGGGAGTCTAGCTTGAGTTTCTTTTGTAAGCAAACACTCACACACACAAGAGAGAGCAAGACACAAGAGCGAGATGGATGGCTGAATTTTCTTCTATCTTCTTCACTTCTCTATAACCATCAAACTAAAGAAATAAGAGTACATACTATATGGGAAAGTACTCACCTCCTATAAGATACAGTGTTGTCTTCTTTACTTCTCTACAACCATAAACTAAAGAGACAAGAGAACATACTATATGGGAAAGTTCTATCCTATAACATACAATGATTGGTCCATAGTGTGAACCAGACTATATGAGCTGGCATTATAGCTATGCTATACTCTAATAATCCAAATGTGGTATGTCACACATCCTATCATCCACACTGGTGACATAATATCAACCATAATCTCACCAGTCATGCCAGTGGAATAATGCAGAAGCTATCACCCAGGCAAGTCATCAATGTCTGCAGCACTAGTTGAGCTTGATATATCTCAATACTCCTCCTTGAGCTCAGCTCCACACATTATACTCTAAGTAAGCTCCTATACATCTATACCAAGTTACTTTGTAAAGATGTCAACCACGTGGTCCTCTGTGCTTACATATACCAGATCTACATCATCTTCTAGAACCTTCTCCCTCATAAAGTGATAATGCACCTCGATGTGCTTTGTCCTAGCATGATAGATTGGGTTACTAGCTAGCTATATGCTACTCATGTTGTTACAATAAATGACAATGGCTCTATCCACGGCCCATCCATATCACCAAGTAGCTTCTAGAACTAAGCCACCTCACAAGCTGCCATGACAATGCCCCTGTACTCTATCTCTATACTCAACAAGGAAACTGTTGGTGTAAATGTCTTGCTTCTCCAATTCACAGCAGCACTCCCAAAAGAAAACATGAAGCCGCTAGTAGTAGATCTTCTATCTGTGACACTCCCAGCCTAATCAACATCATTTGTGTACCCATGTAGCTATATCTTTGTGCTAGAGCCTCATAGAAAAGTCCATAATCAATTGTGGACTTTATGTACCTGAATATTTGTTTAGCCACACCAAGGTGTGGCTTCCTAGGGGGGCTTGCATAAACTGACTCACAAGTCCAATGTCATGTAGATCAAGTTACCCACTATGGGCAATAATACATCAACATGCACTCTATGCACTCCCAATCTCTTTTTCTAAGCTGACATTAACATAACAACCACTAAAAGATCTAATTGTTTGGGTTTTTCCACGCTTTCTCTTCACACTTATCACTTTTCTAAGGCAAGAAACCAATCCAATTAGTGAAACTAGTGAAAATAAAGAGTTTTTTTAACTTTTATTTGATAATTAAGCTAACTAAAATCGTTTGCTAGCACTTTAGCCTACTCAAATACATTAAAAACTCTTTGGAAAGGTAAAAATTAGCATCTAAAGTCTGTGTTAAAAATATAAAAGTGAGCACAAATTTCTCTAAAATGCTTCCTAATGCTTAATGTAATGCAAGTGATACATTCTAAGCCTTCTAAGCCTAGATTAACCTATGTGGATGCTAAATGAACCATTTAAATCAATCTAACATCAATCTAAACACAACAAAAAGAAGAAATTCTACCAAAAATTAAGTTAAAACACATTCTTTTTCAAAATAAAAAAGAGAGCAAAAAGTAACCAAAATCACCACAAATCTCCACCAAATCAACTCTTTTTGTGGGAATCCACTAGTAGTAAGTATGGGCAATTGGCTATTTATAGATTTAGAGAAGAAGAAATGAAAAAAGCCAAAGGATTTCTCCCCAATAGTGGTGCCAAAAATGTTATTGCTCACTTCTGCCTCTCTAGGAACACAATCACAAAGAGATTACCTTAGCAAGCTATAATAGTCATGGGGATCTTTCCAATGGCCAAGTTTGTAACCTCAAGGTCTCCACGCTCCACACCTCCTTGGGAAGCAATTTTTGTCGACATCTCTAGTGCAAGCATTGCCACACCTTCACATTGGAAAATGGCTCTCCTCTCACCTCACACCACTCATATAAGCTCACTAGCATACATTAGCGATGATGATTAGAGAGAGAATTAGCACAAGAGAAAGACTCAGTTGTACAATGAGAGAGTATATTGCAATATAAGCATTGTCACACCTTTGCATTGGGACAATGGCTCTCCTCTCACACCACTCATACAAGCTCACTAGCATGCGTCAGAGATTAAGATTAGAGAGAGGATTAGCACAAGAGAAAGACTCAATTGTACAATGAGAGAGTATGTTGCATTATGAGAGAAAGTGAGTTATATACAAGACCATAAGTGTTCACACACACTTAAACTCTAACTAGCCAAGTTTCCAAGGCTAATAAGTGGACTAGCATGCATTAGGGGGAGGAGCTTATTGAGGTGAGCACTCCTGACCACCCACAGGCGAGCTTGTACACTAAGATAATAAAAAGTGTGAGCTTCTATACCATACCCTTTTTAATATACGCGAGCATGCAGCTACACACACACACACATATTAAAGAAACTATAATGCATATAATTTGTTCATAAGAATGTGTTAAATATATGACTGAAATTAGAAAAAGGGATTTTTGTACAAGAAGCCTAACTTGAACTGAAGAAAATGCATTCATGTTTATGTAAGTTACAAAAAGGGATTTTTTGTATAAGAAGCCCAACTTGAATCGATGAGCATTTCTTCAACAAGGAAAAAGGACTTTATGTATAGGAAGAATAAATTGATTGAGTAAATTGATTTCTGAAGCCATATGGGAGTTGCAAAAAGTCTGTTTCTCCATGAAGTCCATGGGAGTTGCAAAAAGTTTGTTTCTCCATGAAGCCTAAGGATAGGACCTAGGCTTTGTCAATGTAGAAGACAATTCAAACTGTCTCAATATAGGCTAGTGAATGTACATATGCACCTACTAATCCAACCGAAAAACCCTAAAAAATACAAAGTATAAATGTTTACATATGCGAGACATGGCTGGTTTTGGACACCCTATTTTGAAAATCTGGACATGAACATGTTGGTCTCTCACGAATCTGAATCTCATACTGACCACCACTTTCTGCACCACAGCCTGTAGTTTCAATGTGAAAACTTTCATGCACACCTTTCTTTATGACCTTCTCCATTTTGACACTTGAATCCATCTGCATTGCACGGTTGATCCTTTGATGTGCTGCCTTGGACACCTTTGACCTATAATGGGTACGTGGAGCATTTTGCATTGGCAATTGAACTTTTGTGGTAGCTGTTGAACTAGTCCTTGGCAGTTGAAATATCCACAGTGGGGGGAGGGATGGTCTCCAACTTGAATCCAGCCTAATTCAACTTATTCACCTCTTCCTGTGTGAGATTAGTGCCTTTCAAAATAGGCCAACTTTGTGGGATGGCTGGCATTGGAAAAATGTTTTTGTTAACTTTCCAAGTGTGTGTACAATCTGCATTGCAAAACCACATCATCTATGATTTTGTGCGCATACCATCATGATACTTCCTCATTGCAAAGAAACTAGGGGATGCACATGCCTTCCTTGAATCAACAATTGGCTCTTGCACTTTCGGCCATCTTTCCTCCACCTACTAAGACATTTCACATGACTCCTAAGTGGAGTTCTTTGAATCGCCCAATAGGTTTGATTCACCTCCCTCTCTACCACAAGTTGACAATCCTGCATTACAAGTATCCTAGTACTTGTGGTGTTAGAGTTTTCTACTGTGTCTTCATTAGCAGCACAATTTGGAGTATCATAAATCAACCTTCTAGGTTTTTTTGCCACACGAGCTCTTGTTGTCGTATAGTTATACTCTGGATGGTGACTTCTATCCTCTTCAATATCAATCACTATTTCAGGGCTCCTTCTTCTCTCGGGACAGTCTCTCTTTCTCCCTCTAGATGACTTCGATGAGTGTACATTGGCGTTTCTGCAATTGTTTCTTTCATAACATGAATCACTTCAGTTGTCCTTGTTTCTTTGGCTCTTTCTTCCCTATTAACAAGTTTCTCTAAGCTAGGGCCAGCACCTAAGTGTTTTCCACTTTGATACCCTTGCACTTTGGCACTTTGAAGTAGAGCATTTG